>NC_090265.1:1126943791-1127578791 GCF_040414725.1 Anabrus simplex | reverse complement strand
TATAAATCTCATTTAATCCCATATTGGCATCAATCCAACTAAGGTTAAGTTCATCCAGAAGTTATTTAGAGTACATACTAAAAAGAAAGGAGATCACTTTCTAAAGTCCCTTACACACACAGATTTTATTACAAATTTGAAGATTGTCCTGTTGAGTGTTTTAACTCAATATGAAGGAATATTTTAACACATCATCATCATAAGCACATTTATTTCATATGTGCCAATTTTTTGTATTTTAATACACGTTTTGTAGCTGAAGATGTTCCAAAACAGTGGAACGAAACATGTTTTTCAATCATTAACTAGACGTTAAATCGGAAAATGTATGTAATTACATTAACTAGCTATAGAAGGAAATAAGTATTGAAATATGTAATTCGTCCTTCAACCTTAACCTTATTTGATACTATCATTATTGTTGTTATTATTATTAATATAAATATTATTACACCGCTAATTCGTCTTGGATTTTAATAAACGTTTGCGATACGGCACAATTCATTATTCTTCATAACTTTCTAAATGAGATACGGCTACTTTATTGAGGAATTAAGTAGAGTGAGCCTCAAGTATTACTATGGTGAAAAAGAAACGGAAAATGAAATAATTGAGTTACGCTCTTTATGCTCAGCACGTCGTGGAGGATGAACTTGCTAGCTCTACTGAATGTCTTGCACTATACATCATATTTACTTCAGGTTTGCTGTACATGTTTGGTTTTAGTAATATATCACATAGTTTGAGACTTCAGCTAGTGCATAAGGTCGATCTTACATGAGACACTAGCGGGGCATGGCAGCCGTATAAAATTATTTCTAAGAGTTTCGAATATCTACGAAGAAAGCGATTATGACTGTTCGAAAACACCATTAACTCCAGGTAAACACTCCTAGAGGAAGTTCAAATCGTGGTGCTGTGCTTCAAGTTAAACCTCGACCCGAATAATTACACGCAGTGCTACGGACCACAGGCTCAGGTTAACAGACATTTCTTAAGTTCTTACATGAATTATTATTATTATTATTATTATTATTATTATTATTATTATTATTATTATTATTATTATTATTATTATTATTATTATTATTATTATTATTACAGTTGTAATCGTTCAAGCGAAGAGGAAGGTTGTTAGGTGAGTGAGTGCTGACATGGGGATCTCAATAGAATTGTACCGGGCGACGATAGGTCGTTGGCAAGGTAGAGGCAGGCACACAAGGCGCAACGCGGATTGCAGAGCCGGACAGCAAGTGAATCTGACTTCAGTTTTGATGGCTGCATCAGTGATGGCAGTGCTGTTGGTGATTGTAGGGGTCGAGATTAACCCCGGACCTGACCCTGCTAATGCGGTTGGATGGGAAGAGATGGAGAAGATGAGGGAAATCGTTAAGGGTCAAGCAGAACAAACAAGAGAGTTACTACAAGAGCAAGGCAGTGAACTACGACAAATAATGAAAGAAGAGGTAGTCAAGGTCACAGAACTGTTGGTCCAAAATAATACAGAAATATCAAGTTCGAGGGATAAGGTGAGATGAATGGAGGAATAGATAAAAGAACTGAGGTGGCAAGAGAACAAGCGCCAGCAGGAAACCGGGAAGAAAAATATTTTTATGTATGGGTTACCCGAGGACACTAAAGAAGATTTGTTTTCTAAAGTGCTTGAGCTAATAAACGAGAGGTTGAAGATCAGCTGCAGGGAAGCCGATATAGACAAAATTCAGAGAATGTGGAAGGCCAAAGGCAGGAGACCAGTGAAAGTGAGGTTCGTATTAACCCTATTAATGAAGAAGATTTTGTATAATACAAGCCGATCGAAAGGTGAAAATTTTTGGATCAAACAGTATCTGGAGAAAGAAGCCTTTAGGAACGCGAAAATGCTACAGTTCCATCTGGGAAAAGCTAGGCGTGCAGGATTAACTGCCTGCATAAGGGGGAACAAATTAGTGGTACGTGTCGGCAAGTGGACTAGAACATGGGGGGTGGAACAGTTAAAGAATATGTACAACACAGAGAGTACAATCGCCGATGAGAAAGGTGAACGCACGAGGCAGCTGAGATCAGCAGAATGCGGAGCATCGAGCGGTGACCAGGAAGTGAATCGAAAAGGACAGAGAGAGGAAGAAGCTGACGCAGAGACAACTAATAGTGAGTGCAGTCGTGGTTGACCTACAGCGGCAGCTGAGTGCTGACTCCGCGAGAGACGCAACACCGAAACGCAGACGTGTGAGTCTGAAGGACCTCTGGCATATAAAAGTAATTTAAACGAGGGTTGCCTCGATAGGGAATGTGTTAATACATTAGATGAGAACTCTGATGAACTGGGTGTTACTAGGATTCCGAGGTCCAAGGCGGGCAGCCAGAGTGAGGGGCAGGGGAGGCAGAAATAACTAGAAATAACAGTAGGGTGCATCTATATTGAAGGCCTTAGAAGTAATGAAACTTTTAAAGAGTTGTTACGAAGCTTGCATATCTTCGCGTGTGTGGAAACCTGGATTCCACCGAAAAGTAAGGTAGAATTAGAAGAGTTTACGGTTTACTATAAGGCAAAAGAAAGAAGAACCAGCAGGGGCAGATACCCGGGTGGGACAATGGTTATGGTTAGGGAGGATTTGCAAGCTAGAAAAACCCTATTGAATCAGGAATGGAGGAGATGATTTGGGTTAAAATAAAAATGTACAATGAGAATGATTGAGATTTATGTATCAGTTTTGTCTACAACCCTTCTGAAGCCTCTCCATTTGCGAAAAAGGATTTATTTGATGAGTTGGCATTATAAATTAATAGAATTCAAAACATTCTTGAGGATGTAGGTATATTAATAATGGGGGACTTCAATGCGAGGATTGCGGATCAGAAGCTGTTGTACGACAAAGAGGCAGAAGAAGTTTATGTACAAAAGAGAGTGAGTGCGGATAAGGGCTATAATAAAAATGGAGAAAAGTTGTTAGAGCTGTGTGGTACGGTAGAACTATATATTTTGATTGGATGGTAGCATGGTGTGACCACACGACACCTCGTAATCTGCAGGCCTTCAGGCTGAGCAGCGGTCGCTTGGTACGCCAAGGCCCTTCAAGGGCTGTAGTGCCATGGGGTTTGGTTTGGTTTGGTAGCATGGTGGCGAATTAAGGAACCTGGCATTCATAACAGAGACAGGAGGTAGTATCATAGATTTAGCGTTATGCTCTAGAAATGCGCTGCCTGTGTTTAAAAGCATGAAGGTTAAAGAATGGGGAGAGTCACATCACCTACCAATTATTGTTAGAATAAATGACAGAGAGGGTAGGGCATTAACAACCAACACGATAAAATTCAAAGAAACGTTAGTTACTAAAATACAGGTGGAGATAGGAGCTAAAGAAAGAGTTTATGAACTGTTATGAGGGAGAAATAGACCAGATAATGAAACTGAGAATAAACTCAATGATCGAGAATAACCTAACGAGTGCAGCAGTAGAGATAATAGAAAATACTCTAAAGATGGTAGAAGAGAAGATGAGGGTAAAGGAGGGGAAGAACATAAAAGGAAAAGGTTGGTAAAATGATGAATGCAGGCATAAAAAGTATGAAGTACTGAAAGCATTGAAGGCGTATAGAAAGCAAGGGGAAGAAAATCATAGGATTGAATTTTGTAACTTGAGAAAAGAATATAGCGAAATACTGCATACAACTAAGTCCGTATGGCAGGAGTAGAGTTGTTGAATTGAATAGTCGTGCAAAACGGAATGAAAGTAAAAAATTATGGGGTACAATTAAGATGATCTCTGGAATGCAGAAACTTCCTCGGCAGACTGAAATAGGTCCGGCTATCTGGGTGGAGCACTATAAGAAATTATTAGGGGTTAAATATAGGTGGAGACCGAAAAGAGAAGAAAATTGAATGTCGGTAAGGCTGGAGTGTACTGTTCCTGCATTAGATAAGGAAATATCGATAGAAGAAATCAGAGAGGCATTAGGGAAAGCCAAGAAAGGCAAATCAGGAGCGATTTCGGGTATCACTAACGAATTTTGGAATCAGGTGGCGCAGAATAAGGATATCCTAGAAAGTGTGGTGAAATTATTAAACAGAATATTTGAAGGGGAGGAGTTTCTCAAATCAACCAGAGAGAGTGATCTGCCCAATCTACAAGAAGAAAGGAGATAAATCTAACCCCAATAATTACAGGGGCATAAAGTTGTTTGGATACATTAAGTAAAATATACACAGGTGTGTTAGCAGAAAGGATTATGAAGTGGGCGGAGGGGTGATCGATTCTGGAGAGACTTCAGTCAGGCTTTAGAGAAAGGATGAGGACAACTGATAAGATTTTTGTAGTGAAAACAATAATGGATAAGTATGTAGAAAAGAAAGGTGGAAAATTGTAGATTACTGCTATTGACTTGGAGAAAGCATTTGATTCTGTGAGCAGGGGGGCGGTCGTAGCCAAGATGAGAAGGATAGGGGTGTCTCATAAGATGATAAGAGCGGTTGAGAACGTATACTCAGAGGTGAAGTGCTCAATTAAAATTAAGGAGGGAGTAGTATTTGGGTAAATATTCTCTCAAATAGGGTTGAAACAGAGTTGTAAGTTGTTACCTGTACTGTTCTTATTGTTTATGAATGATATCTTTCAATCGAAAGGTTTTGAGGCAGGGGCTTACCCAAGTCTTGAGAACCAGGATATTCCGGGTCTCAATTTTGCTGATGAGATCCTTTTTTTCACTTTGACACCCAATCGCATGCAGGGTAGTATAAATGTAGTAGTAAATTACTGTAAATAGTGGAATTAAAAAATTAATGCAAAGAAAACCAAGGTAATGGTGTGCAAAAAATGATATAAATTGTCAAAGAACGAATAATTGTGGATGGGCGAGTCGAGATTAGAAGTTATCAAGAAAGTAGAATATTTGGGTTTGGTATGAAGTGGAAATGAAAAATGGGAATAAAAAGATCTAAACTAAAGGGTATGAGTGCACTGTCAGCCTTTAACATACTGGAGAAAAAGATGCCCAGCACAGATTACAGAGTGTTAAAAAATGTTTTCAATACATTTGTTAAATCTAGAATGTTGTGCGGAGCGGAAATCTGGGGAGTTGAAGGGAGGGTTGATTCACTTGAAATAATTATGACTAAATTTGGTAAAATAATTATGGGAATACACAGTTGTACAGCTAACTGTGGAGTGAGAATGTGCGCAAAGATGTAATTTACGGGTAGGAGGTTTTATGACCGACGCCATTTGCAATACTAAAACTCTTAAGGAATAGAGTGAACACACGAAAAGCATGGAACTTAGAACAGCAACGAATAGGGTCAAACCTCATACAGATTTAGAGGAACAAACTCTCCGTTGATACTTTAATAATGTTTGCTCTGCAACATAATATAGCGATTTATTCTTCTAAATATTAACCTGAATCCTGTAAATGAGTCGGACTGGTCGTAGAGGTATTTATATTGTCAATGATTTTATAAAACTGATCATAACTTATGATATGAGGATAGAAGATATTATGTGTTGACACAATTTTACATGAAAACTCTTAACGGATAGACTGTACAAACGAATAGTACGGAACTTAAAATAGTAAGGTATTTATATGTCACAATCTAACGATATATTCTCTGGAAGACTGGCCTGAATTGGATTGGATTATTGTATTTATTTCAATCGCATGTACCATAGTTATGCATTCCTCTATGTTTATTAAATTCCGTATATGAGTATCAAATTATAGCTTTTAGACGGCTGATTTTTCCCATGTGATACAACAGAAATTTATTGGTTGGAATGAGTGTTGTGTGATTGCCTTCAGACGTATTTGCTTGACTCTGTTTCTTCAGGCCTATTCAGACTTCGTACTGGTCTACAATTTATTATTGTACTTGTTTCAATCGTATGTACAGTAGTTATCCACTCCTCTACGTGAAATAAAGTTGCATTCTATTACCACAACAGTACATATGTGTGATTTAATTACCTCGAAACTTTGATAAGTTATTAATAAACAACCTTGCACTCGGATGCCGCGGAAAACTGCTAGCACGTATATATGAATACTTTGAAATATGCGTGGAGTATACAATGTGGACTCAGGAGTACACTCCTGCGGACCAAAAGCTGGCCAGTACAATTGCATTTGGTGCTTAGCAGGTGTTCTGCTGTGGTCTTCACATTCACACAAAGTCCGACTCGTTGGCTGAATGGTCAGCGTACTGGCCTTCGGTTCAGAGGGTCCCGGGTTCGATTCCCGGCCGGGTCGGGGATTTTAACCTTCATTGGTTAATTCCAATGGCCCGGAGGCTGGGTGTTTGTGCTGTCCCCCACATCCCTGCAACTCACACACCACACGTAACAGTATCCTCCACCACAATAACACGCAGTTACCTACACATGGCAGATGCCGCCCACCCTCGTCGAGGTTCTGCCTTACAAGGGCTGCACTCGGCTAGAAACAGCCATACAAAATTAAATTCACACAAAAAAGTGGAATCCACACTGTAGGTTTGTCCTACATCTCGTGACACCTGAACGCAATCTGCCTTGCCGGTATAATACATTCCGACTGCAGGAAAGAGAAGAACTTGGCAATGGCATCTTAGGTCCATCCTCTGTTTGGACATCATCAAGCTTGTAAAAGTCTTAGGAGCTTCTTAAGATCTACCGAAGCATTTGCAGGTATAATACGGCAACAAGAATTCAAGAGTAGCAGGTATGAATGCAGCATATCGAAGGTGTGCGAGCAATACCTCTTATGCCACAATGCTCATTCGATCTATTATCCTTCTTAAGACTGGTCACGCCTCGCAGCCACGCAAGAATAAGCAGTCCAACGGAGCAATGTTTGTTACGTTCAATTCCATGTGCTGGTGTGTAAGGGAAAATAACCTTAACTGCATTATACTGTAGGAATGCGTGAATACTTTACGAAAATATACATTCCTACAGTTCGGTAGAATAAGGTTCATTTTTATTTGCATAGTGGCATAGGAAAATGAAAGCAACGAACATTGTTCTGATGGACTCCATATCCATGTGTGCCTGAAGGCGTGACCAGTCTTAAGGGGAATAATCGATAGCAAGAACATTGTGGATACGAGGTATTGGTTGCGCACTGTCGATATTATTGAATGAATTATGCAAGATGAACATAGATGAGATAAAACAAAGCAAACAGAAGTAATTTTCTCAGACTACTTTCAAAATCTTCAGAAAGTTTAGACAGCATTAAAATTATAATGAGAACAATGGTTGGTAAGTTTAACATTTCATTTTTCACAGCGTTAGTCTTGGACGTCTTATGAAAATGCCGTATGTTAATTTACTTGTTCTAGTGACTCGCCTTCATTTTTCTAGGGCACAGCATCGATTTTCACTGTTTACCTCAACAGCCCTGATATTTGCAGTCGGACAATATATTCGAGGTGTCAATTCTGGATGGATTTACGACTTGTAAACGGTCGTAGAACTGTTTATGAGCTAATCGATGTCGTTGCTACTACATTCGTCACATATTGGCGTCACGTTCGCCATAACGGAGACGTCACATCCCTAATCAGCGGATCTATAAATACCCGCTATACATGTAAACCTATCCCAAGTACACAGCGATCTGACCCCCAGCATCCAACATTCGTCAACATAGCAAACCATGTCAGGATACTGTAGAATTAAAGACGATAGATCATTCTTCATTCTCCTTTAACAATGGTAGCATTCCATGAAATGTTACATATATTTAATAAATATGGTGGTAATTACCGATAAAACGAAAGCAACATAGAGTTGCACAATACAATAGGTGATCAAGAGCTACTCTTTCTTTATATCCAGAAAGAATGAAACAATTCTCATTGGTCGTTTTTATTAATACAAGTATTCTTGCAATTCAGCAGAAAAATATGAAGATTGAAATTCAGCAAGGTTTAAGGAAATTGGAGGAAGCCCTGGATGCGGGATCTACGCACAGAAAAGCCTGGAAAGCAACTAGAGCATTAATGCAAAAGGATTTGACCGATCAAGAGAAAGTAGAACAGAGCACCGCAAACAGAAACGTAGAACAGGATAACTGGGAAATAGCTTTATCCAAGAAGAAGAAGAAGAGGGAACAGAGGCAGAAGAAGGCAGATGAAGATGAAGGTACTCAACCTGAACCAGTACCGGTATCTGAAACTGTTAAAAAGAACGAGCAACGGAAACGTTCAACTATAAGAAGCCGCCCAGAAGCCGTACTTATTAAACCGATGAATGGCAAGACTTTTGCAGATGTTGTGAAGGATATCCGCAGCAAGGTGAACCCAGAAGACAGTGGCGCCAGTGTTAGATCGATCAGGAAAACTATGTCTGGAGCAGTTCTTCTTGAATTTAATAAGGCCACGGAAAAGGAGAATAGAGACAATTTTAATAAATCACTTAAAGGCGCTCTTGGACATGATGGCGAAGTAAAGGTTTTAACGCCTAGAACTACATTGGAAATTCGGGATATGGACAGTGCCACCACTATTTCCGACGTAGAGGAGGCTGTAAGACGTGAATTAGAAAATCTTAATCAAGAACTGAAGGTCTCAATCACAAATCCGAACAGCAGGGGACAAAAACTCGCCATCGTGGAGATAGAAGATAGCGAGGCACGAAAGCTGTTAGACATAGGCAAAATTAAACTAGGCTGGCTATACTGCAGAGTAAGACGGTGGGCCGTAGTTCCTCGGTGCTTTAGATGTCTGTCATATGGGCATCAAGCACGAAACTGTAAAGGATTGGACAGAAGTAAGCTCTGCTTTAAGTGCGGAGAAGCTGGTCACAAGGCAGTAGGATGCAAAACGAATCCGCGATGCATAATTTGCACAGATATGGGCGTTGAAGAGCCAAAACGACATCATGCTCTTGGCTCAGGCAAGTGTATTGTGTTTCGTGAAGCACTAGAAAAGGCCAAAAAGCAGTGGTGAATGGTACATATCCTTCAAGCCAATATACACAGGAGTCTAACTGCCAATGATCTATTGACGCAGATAATCTATGAGATAGGAGCAGACATCTTGATTCTCAGCGAACAATATCAAGACAGAGAACAACCAGACTGGTTTTCAGACAATCTAGGGACAGCTGCGATATGGGTACCAGACCTTGGAAAATACTCAGTTACAAATCAAGGATGCGGAGATGGGTTCGTCTGGGTCCAAGTTGAGAAGGTAATTTTTGTCAGCTGTTATTTTACCCCGAACGAGGCTATTTCTGACTTCCAGACAAAACTAGATGGGCTTGAAGATACTCTGCAAGGGATGAACACTAACCTAGTTGTTGCTGGTGATTTTAATGCCCAAGCAGTTGAATGGAACATGCCTCAAACAGATTCTAGAGGGCGGCGTACAATGGAGATGGTCGCGAGATTGGGATTAATGGTTATCAACGTTGGTAATGTGACAACCTTTCGGCGACCAGGGTGTCAGGGAACCATACCAGATGTAACCTTTGCTTCTGAAGACATTGCGTCTAGGATAACTGAATGGCGAGTAATTGAAGAATACACTGGAAGCGATCATCAGTATATCACTTTTCGTGTACTTCAAGAGACTCCGAATCTAAGGATTACCACGCCCAAGTCAGAAAGATGGAACATAGCCACTATGGACAGAGAAAAATTTCATGAAGTAATACAGAATGGAATGGATTGTATGACGGATACATGTCACGGAGGCAAAAGAAGCATTATTGCTAATAAATGCGTGGAACACACCATGAGACTCCTTCAGCAAGCATGCGACGCATCAATGACCAGAATCAAACAACGAAGAGGCAAGCGTCCAGCATATTGGTGGAATGAAGAAATTGCTGAGTTGAGGAAACAATGCCTGCGACTCAGACGAAGGACACAAAGAGCACGACATAACGACCCAGCTCTCTCAGTAGAGTATAAGACTATGAAGAAAAGACTGCGAAATACAATTAAAAAGAGTAAAGCCGACAAGTGGTGGGAAATGTCCAAGGAAGTGGATGAAAATCCATGGGGATTAGGGTATAAAATTGTCATGAAGAAATTCGGGATGATACCAAGCCCTATCATGGATCCACGCACCATGGAAGAAATAGTACACACACTATTCCCTGATCATGCAGAGAGGATTGATGATGAGGCCGAGAAAGAACTAGACAATGTACCACCTTTTACAATTGAAGAATTGATAACAGCAATTAATTCCCTTAGAAATAAGAAAGCCCCTGGTCCAGATGGTATTCCAGCAGAAGTACTAAAGGTGGCAGCCGAATTATGTCCTCAACTGCTGTTGAGAATGTATAATCATTGTTTGAAAGCGGGAATGTTTAGCTTTCGTTGGAAGATAGCTAGATTGGTTCTGATCAGTAAAGGGAAAACTGGGGGTTACAGACCTCTATGTATGCTGGACACTGCCGGGAAAGGTTTAGAGAAGCTTCTACAACCGAGAATACTAGCAGCAGTCCGATTAGCTGGCGACCTATCCGACCAACAACATGGATTTCGCAGAGGTCACTCAACGCTAGATGCTGTGAAGGAAGTGGTGAAGACAGCAGAACGAGCTCAAACGGGTAATCATTATTCTAGGAAACTGACGCTTCTTGTGACTCTAGATGTTAAAAATGCCTTCAACTCGGCAAGATGGAGTGATATTTTGGAAGCTCTAGAAGAAACTTTCAAGGTACCAGAATATCTCATGTATATACTGCGAGACTATTTGAAAGACCGTACATTGTTATACGACACGGAAGACGGTCAGAGAAGAAAACGGCTCACAGCTGGTGCAGCGCAAGGCTCAATTCTCGGACCACACCTTTGGAACATCATGTATGATGATTTATTACGGCTGGAGATGCCAGAAGATGTAAAACTTGTGGGTTATGCTGATGATGTGGCTGCTGTGATAGTAACCCGTAACCTAGAGCTGGCTCAATTTAAATTGAATCAGGTGATGCGACGTGTCAAAGAATGGATAATAAATCACAAGTTAGAACTCGCAGATCACAAAACGGAAATTGTCCTCCTGACGAGGAAAAGGATTAATACTGTTGTACCGATACAGATCGGACAGATAGCCATCGAAACAACTAGGAGCACAAAATATCTTGGTGTAACGCTTGATACTAAGCTTACATATTGGGACCACATCCAACAGGTAACAGACAAGGCAGCGAAAACCATGACTGCACTGAGCAGACTCATGGGAAATATCAAGGGACCGATATCTAGTAAAAGGCGGCTTCTCATGTCAATTGTTCAATCGATACTGCTATACGGTTCGGAAATTTGGGCTGAATCGTTAAAAATTGTGAAATATCGGAGAAGAATTGCGGCTGTACAACGGAGAGCAGCTTTACGAATTGCTTGCGCATATCGCACAGTATCAGAACCCGCGATTCTAATAGTAGCAGCAGTAGCTCCCATTGACTTGTTGGCCTTCGAAAGACAAGAAATTTGGCTCACACAAGAAGAGCTAGGAAGGAAAAGGGCAAAGGCTTTGGCTCATAGTCGCAGAATGCAACGATGGCAAACAAGATGGGAAGATGATTCCAGAGGGAAATGGACGAAAAGACTGATACCTTCTCTGGGCGTATGGGTTGCCCGAAATCATGGTGAAGTGAACTACTATCTCACACAGTTCCTGACAGGTCATGGATACTTCCGAAAACTTCTTCATAGGCTAGGGCTAGCAACTAGTCCGGTGTGCATATACTGCGGCGATATCGATGACGTATCACATACTTTCTTTGTGTGTGTTCATTGGCTGCCACAAAGAAGATGCTTAGAAGTTATGCACGGAGAATTGACGCCAGAAGGGATCGTGTCAGTAATGCTACGAAGTCGAGAATCTTGGGACCAGGTGGCAGTCTACGTAGAAAATATTCTGCGTCAGAAGAAGAAGGACCTGGACGATTACGACAGATAGTAAAGCAGAAGAAGGAAGATGAAGCACAAGATGCATTAAGCACGACATCCGCCCTGAAGTAATGCGAGAGCGGTTCCGGGGCGGAGATAAACGTCGTGGGAAAAGGGAGTGTGGTTTTTAGTGGGTAAGAATCTCCACACACTTGTTGAGTGCGGACCCTCACAAGCGTCTTATGAAAGATTTTCCACACTCCCTCGCAAAAAAAAAAAAAAAAAAAAAAAAAAAATGAGGAGGTTCCCACAAGGACAAAGTATCTCAACTACACAGTATTTTGTCTTCTTATGTTCCTAATATGCCAGATAGAAAGACCCATCACAAGGCTCTGGAATTAGTTAGGAACGAATTTGGATCAACACTGACCAACAAAAATGATTTTCTGTGAATATCCAAAACGCGTTCTAGGACAACTGAAACATGTTGATTCAAAATATGCAAACCATTTGTCTTATCCCATCCTTATTGAGATACACGACAACAACCATTCACATATTGTTTAACATTGTACCAGGTAAAGCAACTCACAGACATAAGTTTCACTAGAGCAGTGATTGTTACATGGAGTACTAATGAACATGACTTCAGCTAAGATTAGTGCAAATTCAACACATGACACATATTGGATTTGTTTGTTTTCGGATTTGATTTCAGCATAAAAACCTGCACTGCAAACAGTAACATGCCAAATATGTACATCTTGTAAACCAGTGTAATCACTAATTTAACCTAATGAACATCGTCGGATCAAATACATTAATTGATTAATACAATTAGATTAGCCCCGTGGTATAGGGGTAACGTGCCTGACTCTTATCTGAAGACTCCGGATTTCGATTACTCGTTCATCAAAGAATCCTGGACAAGGGGTTAAATGTGGGCTAATGCTTCATGAGGTACTGATATGAGAGACAGCAAACTCGATCATAAAAGCTAAGTCATTTGGCTGAGGAGGTCATCATATTGATCGATATCTACAGGCCATCTTGCTGTGCAACAGTAATCTTGTTAGTCTACTGCTTTTAGGGGTGCCATGGCCTTGTCTGCTTCGTTGGTTATATTTTGTTTGTTACTTGGAATGGTTGACTGTTTCACTGACTGAATTATTTGTGTTTAATTACGTAGAATATATCTCAAGAATATCTATGTGGCAAACTACTATATGGTGATGTTAGAACTCACATTCTCCCGAATGCAAGCTCACAGTTGCGCAAGCCGTATCACTTATATAGTTGAGTTTTAATTTGTTAGCTTATAGTTCTTTAGTTAGATGTTTGAGACATCGGGGTAGTCATTCGTGCGTAGGAAACTTTAATAGGACCTTTCATTTGAAATCCATGGTCGTTTGTATAATTGCAATTAAATTGAACTTGGACTGGGGTAGATGATTACTGGCTTGATATAAGGTGTTTATTATGGAAGTTAAAAGAATGCGGAAATTTTGGTAGGAAAGAGTTAGTTTCAGAATTGAACTTCGTCTTCCTATCAGGGAGAGAGAACTAACCCGAAAAGCTAAGAAATTAATTGGAATAACTGAGAAGTTTGGGAGAGTCATGAAGCGGATGTCCCAATATTGGAGACAGAAAACCAGTACAACTATACATGAGATTCAAGTTGAGATTACACAGTGTCCATTCCACTCTATTTTCGTACTTCGAATTTGGATCAACACTGACCAACAAAAATGATTTTCTGTGAATATCCAAAACGCGTTCTAAGACAACTGAAACATGTTGATTCAAAATATGCAAACCATTTGTCTTATCCCATCTTTATTGAGATATACGACAACAACCATTCACATATTGTTTAACATTGTACCAGGTAAAGCAACTTACAGACAGAAGTTTCACTAGAGCAGTGATTGTTACATGGAGTAATCGTTCCCATGTTCCCGAGAACATGGGAACAAACCACAAAAATATTGGGACTCTACAGAAAATTCAGAATTAATGATCTCCCTGGTCATGGAGGGTACGGTTCAGATACTGCCTACTACCTCTAGGAATCGAACATTGATCCTTCCACAGGAGGTGGCTCAACGCTTGTACACTCGAGGTTAACGTGGATATTTGGCAAATTTTGTAGTTTTATGCTAAACCAACAGAAGTTAGTTTTAGACTACTTGTTAATACTTTGTTGAGATGTTATTGTTAAAAGTAATTTTTTGTAATGTTCCGAAAAGTACGCCCACCCCACTTCTATTTTCTGATGAGATAGGAGTGGAGGAGTGGTGTGGAGGGTAATATATTCGTGTTTTAAGGATCAAACCAAATGAGAGGTTTATTGACTCTGAGTCTATATAAAGCTCCGAACTGAATTTCACTGCTGCCTTTGTAGATGATGAATTGGGGTGCTTTGTTAGTTCACCTAATATGAGGGCTGTATTATAACAGATATCCATAATAGATAGCCCACATTTAGTCTCTAACGGGAGCCAATTCACTTAATCATATTGCACACAGATGTGCGTGTGCGCGCGAGTGTGTGTGGTCCAATATAGACATTCCGTTTGTCCGAGAATATCCTACGAAGGGCCTTTACTAAGTTCTAGAGTAAATAGTACTTTCACTAGTCCGCCATCATCGGTGAATTGTCAAACTCTCACTTCAAACATGGCGGATTTCACAATGAGACCGCACGATTACTTAGCGAATACGCTCATCGTGATTTGTTTTCTGTCTTAGCTGTTATGTGTAGACTAGAAGACAAGGAAATCCGTAACTTATCATGCCACATGTAAGATTTTTATTGTGCACATTGGGGCGTATGTTGGATACTCATCCCCAAGAATAGTCAGATCCTGAACAGCTACACCATAATAATAATAATAATTTCGTGTGGCTATTTCTAGCCGAGTGCAGCCCTTGTAAGGCAGACCCTTCGATGAGGGTGGGTGGCATCTGCCATGTGTAGGTAACTGCGTGTTATTGTGGTGAAGGATAGTGTTATGTGTGGTGTGTGAGTTGCAGGGATGTTGGGTACAGCACAAATACCCAGCCCCCGGGCCACTGGAATTAACCAATGAAGGTTAAATTTCCCGACCCGGCCGGGAATCGAACCCGGGACCCTCTGAACCGAAGGCCAGTACGCTGACCATTCAGCCAACGAGTCGGACAACTACACCATTAGCTGTCATAAATGGCCTAGGTGTCACCGAGGAGGATGCTGGGGAATTAATTATTATTTTGTTCCCTGTTGTTTCCTCACCGAGCCAGAAGTTGCTATTATGAACCCGTCTGCTAAGCTCACTGAAATTAATACAGCACACGACCCGACGAGAGACACTTTCAGACCATTATTCCATTGATAACACAGACTGGCTGCATGAGGAATTAAACTTTTGTACTAGCATCCCTCACACATCAGTCAATTAAGGCCACAGCCAGTGCCTTCCCAATCATAGCCCTTTTCCAACCCTGCGATGAGTTAGTGCGACGTTAGACTACTAGCATACTTCTGCCATTTTGATATTCTTAAAGCCTAGGTTAAGATTGAAACGGGTGAATGAATATAGCAAACTACTTTGTTCTAGCCCACACCAGAAGACACAGTGCTTTGTGAACTCTAGGTCCCGCCAGCAAAAGGCAGACATTAGGATAGCACGTGATATTTTCCCGTAAGCTCGTAGTTCTAATCAGTCTGATAAAATATCTCATTACGATCACGCGACTTAACAGAGAAAAGAGAACATTGAAACTAACGATTAGGCAATGTCAACTCTAGCGTTCAACAACCAGAATCATCAACTATGATTATAACAGAACGAACGGGAATTAAAAATGTAAAATATATATTGGAACAGACAATTACTGCATTTTTGTTATTTAATACGTACAGAAACGGTGGTAATCTGCGATATGACCACGTATTTCTCGACGGTTGTAGTTATTATAATGCACACCCCAAACGGACGTGAGCTGCTTGTAGGCCCCTACTTTCTTTTCTTCCTTTTTTACAACACACCAGCCCTCCTGTTAAAATTAAACTTCTAGAAAGAGAGGGGATGGAAGCTAATAGTGCTATCCGTTACACTACGAAGGTGGACAAATTTAATAATAATATTTCGTAGTCTAACTTAGCCCTTAATGATCTTAAACAACCATCAGAGAGACATAATTTTCTCCTGAAGATCTTTAACGTGCTGTAAGCCAAAAATATGAAGCTCTCGCAATTAGGTAACAATGTCTGCCAAGTTATTTTCGTACAGGCCATGAACGTCCTTGGAGGAATGGAAAGTAGAGGTTTCCATTACTGTGCCTGTAAACTCAGTACTAGGTGAGATAGAAGGATTGTACCCATCTTCGGCTCCCGTTGACTCCAAGAGTTGATTTAGTATTAATTTCTTCTAAGGACAGTGTATCACAAGGGCGTGTACCTCTCCCTAAACGGAAATTTCGTTTCTAAACCTTTCGACTGTCTTATAGGGAAACGAAGCGACGTCACTCCGAGTCAACAGACTACACCTTTATCTCTTGCAATGTTAAGGTGGAGAGAGGACTGGATTTCCAAAAACCAGAATTTATGTTCGTAGTTCCTCAAAATACCGTTCTGCAACAATGTTGAGGGGGGATATACTGACCCGCAGCACAAATATCTCCTTAGAAATTAAATTCGTTGATATGCTTCATGCAATACTGAACATTAGATGACAGAACCTTTCTGGTCAGATATCTAAGCTGAAATATAACACATAGCTGTTTTTCTAGGCTCGACGATGTTATAAGGTTTTGATGTCATAGTCCATAATTTCCCCGATGCATCAAGCAGCAAGGAGAGAACAATGCATAGGCTGGTATATTATTACCTTAATTACTATTTGTTGTCTGTTATAACTGATGCATGTGTGTGTGTGTGTGAGTATTTATGTTTCGTAATAATTAGTTTGTTTGTGGAGAAAATTACATCTGAAAAGATGCTGTGTGGGTTTGTCAACTGTAGAGTGTTTCCGCTACTAAAACACGACTTGAGTTATAGACGACGTTGGCTGAACATTTACGGCCTGCGAATAACAACCCCAGCTATGGACCACGGATGAAAAATATTTACTTACCCCTGTAATCTGTGCATGCAAATATTAGGGAGCTAGTTCAGTGTGGTCGTGACCAAGCGTTACGTAAGGTATTAATAATAAATTACGCTAATATATGTAACAAGGTAGCCGAGCCCAAAGCTAAATTAACACACTACCGTACGGAGCGGGCTGGGGGTGGGATAAAGGTTGCGGTCGTACACATGTTCCCTACATTATTTACAAGAGCGCTGCTGAGTGTTCTACCATGTAGAATACTTTCTCGTTTACTCATACAGCCTATGCTCGAATTAGATCTTCACTCTAAATCGCATTTCCCTCTCTTTCTCTCCTCTAAGCCTGTTCTAAAATTCATTTCCCTGGACGCGTTTTTAGCACCACCTAGGCTTAACAAACAAAAACTGGAACATTTATGTAAGGCCTCACTTTCTCATTCCACCTGTTCATCTGTGGTACTCGATTCTGGTGTCCAGCGCCTAGCAATAGAAGTCCTCAACCCGATAGCTGGGTGGATCCCCGTTAGCTACTCCATCACCTGTCTTGGATTAGCCTAGGCTTCGCTGAAGAGGCTTGCTTGCAAAATGGGGAGTGAGGTACGTTATGCGGCAAAAGAAACGACACTGAAATGATTACTCATCTGCTGTCCACGTTTTTCTAGCAACGATGTATTTCTTGTATATAATTTAGTTATTGTGAATTCAGTGCTGTCTTGATTTCTGCGATTATTATGGTTCTTACAACAAAGGAGAAGATGATTAATGTGGAAAATATATTTCCGGTTATGCGGAGTGGGGTGTCAAAATGGGCCGATTTTGCTTCACGTTAAAGAACAGTACGAGGAGCGATTTTAAAAGGAGGCACCAAATATCAGAACAATGTTAGCTGTCGTTGACAGATTCTGTTATTATGTCAACGAAAGGGGACATGAGGGCGCCCAAAAACCCTCACCCCAAACGAAAATAATGGACAACTTCTCGAACATGTGTTACAGACTCCAAAGTCTGCGATGAACATCGCTAAAAGTCGGTTTGAGTGATAGGACTCTCTGGCGATTGCTTAAAGAGATGGGTGGATTTCTATACCGCGTTCGAGTTGCCCAAGAGCTGGGTGGATTTCTGTACCGCATTCGAGTTGCTCAAGAGCTGGGTGGATTTCTGTACCGCATTCGAGTTGCTCAAGAGCTGAGTGGATTTCTATACCGCATTCGAGTTGCTCAAGAGCTGGGTGGATTTCTGTACCGAATTCGAGTTGCTCAAGAGCTGAGTGAATTTCTATACCGCATTCGGGTTGTTCAAGAGCTGGGTGGATTTCTGTACCGCATTCGAGTTGCTCAAGAGATGGGTGGATTTCTATACCGCATTCGAGTTGCTCAAGAGCTGGATAGATTTGTATATTACATTCAAGTTGTTCAGCGTCTAAAAGAAAGGAATAATAATGTTGCTTGCTTTACGTCCCACTAACTACTTTTACGGTTGTCGAAGACTCCGAAGTGCCGGAATTTAGTCCCGCAGGATTTCTTTTACGTGACAGTAAATCTACCGACACTAACAGAAAAGGAATGAGCGAGCCCGATTACGGTAGCCTGTTGCAGCAGACATATGGCGTATACGAATCCAGATTTATTTGCAACGTACGTTTTTCAGGTGAATTCCGTATTCACACTGATGGTTGGAACAACCGACAAACAACTCGTTTCTCGACGGTTTGAACGGTCTGACGTTGTTATAAAGAAAGCACTACACTGTACTTCAGTCATGTTTGTAATATCAATGCCAAAGATGAGATCGAGACAGGTTTATGAACGTAACAACATTATTCTAGCCGATTCTAAGCTTGTACAGTGAACTGTTAAAACTGGTTCTACATGCCATCAGTGATCGATTTGAGCAAGAGCAACAGCTTTACATTATATATATATATTTGTAAAACGGAATTTTAACGACTCGGGAACTGGGTGTTTTGGTAGTAGCCTAGTTTACGCCGTAGTAACACATCAAGGGTTTTCGGCGATGGAAGGATTAGAAAGTGATAAGATTTTACAGGTAGTGGCCATGGCCTAAATGTTAAGGCATAGCCTGGTGCGAAAATGGGAAACCACGGAAAAGCCTATTCTGGTGTCCAGTTCCATGGCTAAATGGTTAGCGTGCTGGCCTTTGGTCACAGAGATCCCGGCTTCGATTCTCGGCAGGGTCGGGAATTTTATCCATCGTTGGTTAATTTCTCTGGCACGGGGGCTGGGTGTATGTGTCGTCCTCATCATCATTTCATCCTCATCATGATGCCAGGTCGCCTACGGGAGTCAAATCGAAAGAACTGCACCTAGCGAGCCGAATATGTCCTCGGACACTCCCGGCACTAAAAGCCACACGCTATTTCATTTCACCTGTTCCGGGCAGCCGACGGTTTGACTCGAACCCACCATTTCCCGAAAGCAAGCTTAGAACTACGTGTACCTAACCACATGGCTAATTCGCTCGGTCTGGGTGTTAGTGTTTGTTGCAAGGCTCTCTTCTTCATACCACACTGCAAACAACCACAGAAAGTCGCAATAGTGGAAGTATTCCTCCACACAGGGTTGGCGTTAGGAGGATATGCAAAAAGAAAATCTACTGCCTGTTTGACCGGGTCAGGATTGGAATGGATGAAGGCCCCATCTAACATCGACGATAGGAACCTTGGTGGCTGCCGAAACCCGTCTCAAACCTGTGGACAAATGGTTCATGACTGGCAGATGAAATTAAATGATATTGGAGAGTGTTGCTTGAATGAAGGATGACAGAGAAAACCGGAGTACCCGGAGAAAAATCTGTCCTGCCTCCGATTTGTCCAGAACAAATCTCACATAGAGTGACGGAATCTAGCGGTGAGAGGCCGACGCGCTGCCGCCGGAGTCACGAAGCCTCTAGACGAATATACGACTCTAAAAGGGGGTCAAGTCGCCACGTACGACCTACGACTCGACCAGGGTGTGGGAAGCATGGCAGCAGAACAGCAGAAAAAGAATAAAAAGTTTTTCATTATATATAACATCTTATTAAACGCAATAACGACATCTTCCTTCGTGCTAAATTTCCTCAGTTTGTACCGTATTAGACATAAGGGTAGATTACATCAAGTTGTTGACCACTTTACTAGCTTCCTAGAAATGAATCTGCTTTACATAACGCTCTGTTGCCTGTAATACTGTGCATAAAGCAGTTCGAACTAATATATTCTACGATTGCCCAGCGTAATTTCTGACGTGCATGTTTAGAACAAGTCTGTGAAGAACATTGCATGACAAAAACGTACACAATTATCACAACCTGATAATATTCTGGATGTATTTTACGTACGAATTGCGCGAGCTCTCTTCCTTGCATTGTGTGTTTTCTGCTTGCACAATCTCCTCCCACTTTTTTATAAGATAACTTACTTCCGATTTACGTCTCCCCATTATTTCAGCTTGTTACCAGCGACCTCACCTCGCGTGACTGACATCCATTTCGGAAGGACCGGGTTCTATATCAGCCCGAACAAGCCAATTTAAACCCACACGTAAATTGTTCTGTGAGCCAGAAGGAGATTTTGGGAATAGCCGTGAATGTAATTTATATCTAACTCTGTAGGCGTCTGCGTGGATAATCAGACAAGTTGGTTTATATATCTATGGCCTGGAAATTGTAGGTTACTGGTTGGCGTTGAGTTCCTGCAATGAGATGGATCGGCTTAAAAAAGAAAAGAACAATTATATCGTTTACTTTTGTGATTGTTAGACAGATATGGTACATTCCTTCGCGAGCAAAAAAAAAAGGGGGGTGATAATAATGATAATATTAACTTACATTCCTGGAGTAGGACACTTTACCCTGAAACATTGGTGGCTGTAATGGTAGGGATCGAGCTGTGACTACAGTGTTAAGGGGAACAAACCGAGAATATTCCTCACTTTGAATATTAATTGAATTTATACATGGATTCCTTACAGAGGTTAGTTTATATATTTGTTAAGCCTTCGCGGTATTCTTCCGTAAATATAATTTGGTCGCCAAATTGCTTCACGAAATATCCACTGATTTTGGATTATTTCAACTTTCCATTGTTTAGAAAAGAGCCTCCGTGGCTTAGGCGGCAGCGCGCTGGCCTCTCACCGCTGGGTTCCGTGGTTCAAATCCCGGTCACTCCATGTGAGATTTGTGCTGGACAAAGCGGAGGCCGGAAAGGTTTTTCTCCGGGTACTCCGGTTTTTCCTGTCATATTTCATTCCTGCAACACTCTCCAATATCATTTCATTTCACCTGTCATTCATTAATCATCGCCCCAGAGGATTGCGACAGGCTTCGGCAGCCGGCACAATTCCTACCCTCACCGCTAGATAGGGGCTTCATTCATTCCATTCCTGACCCGGGCGAATGACTGGAAACAGGCTGTGGATTTTCATTGTTTAGAAACATAAAGCAGGACCTTACCAATACATGATTGTACTACTAGGCTTTCCAACTACAAGTCTAATGCCTAAACACCTTATGCCAAATATTTAAAAATATATAAACCATAATGTCTCATTCTGAACTGCAACTGCCTTCATGTCCTGCAATATCCTGCACTTCTTTTGTAGGTTGACGGTAGCAGAAATAGCTACAATTTTAGAGAGACCGAGCTGGACTTGAACAAACTGTACATAGAACCATCAGATGAACATGAGTTGTCTGATGACGATTCTTCTCATGAAGATGTTGGGGAAAACTTGATAACGTTTCGAAAACACAAATATTTGGAGATGGAGAAGCATTATTACGCGATACGAAACGAATAGCTGTAGGCTATGATGGTAATAACTCACTTAGGTCCAGTGTTTGTGATAGCAGAGCAGCGCAGTGTGACGTTAGACTTCCTGCAAGTGTAGAACAGTTCAGGGACAAACTCCGATACTAGTCTAACAATACCAAAAAGGAAGAGAGTTGTTAACTCCCTTCGCCAAAAATCAACCTCTCTATCGAAACATCGTAGATTCGCCCCAAAGTATACCTAAGCATATCTGCGATGTGCAGGAATTCAATTATTATTATTATTATTATTATTATTATTATTATTATTATTATTATTATTATTATTATTATTATTATTATACTCATGTTCATAAAAACAGAACAGCTTGAGAGACTCCAGGTAGGACGTTCATATTCACAGGCAATGTTCATTAGTATGTTTTGCAGAAACGATTAGTGTTTCAGTCACCTAGGTTCAGCATGTATCCTGTTGCCTAGTAGGCGCTGGGTCCTCCATGGGCACTGATAACTTGTTCCATGTGAGATGGCATCGATGCGTATAAGGCGCGAATGTCGTCCTGGTATATAGCCATCCATGCTGCATTCACCTGGTGGATGGATGAATCACGTTCTCTCATGCCAATAATGCGCCCTCTTTCAAACTCACTCTTTTGATGGTACGTTTCTCGCATACGTCTGCGAGGCATCCTGCACGTCTGCTCAAGTTACACTAATTCAATACGTCGGGTTTAAAGCGACAATGTGAGCCATAGGCACATTTAAAACTTTGGAAGTGGTGCGCCGAGTTATCGATGTCGATCTTGAACCTGAGGGCCGACATGGTTCAAATGCTAATTATTTCTCTAGAACATACCAGTGCACATGTCTTGTGAATATGAACGTCCCGTTTCTAGTATTTCAAGGTGTTCTGGTCTTTATAAACGTGAGTGTATTATTATTATTATTATTATTATTATTATTATTATTATTATTATTAAATAATGTTCAAACCTTCAGAGCATGCAGTTAGTTGTTTATTATTGCATCTGGATGTGTTTTATATTCGCTGATATTCAAAATACCGGTATACGGGATTTGTTATCTACCCATTTTAACTCGCACACTACACAACAGGTGCTACGACTGCAGATCGACTAAGTGTTATTGTATGGTCCCACTACGTAATGAAACAGCAGACTGCTTACCTCAACAAAACAACAAGTAGTCTCTGAGAAAAGTAACTTCTTTACCATGAAAACATAATGACTAGGCCTATCAGAACCACTTAAATTCCTTCTTAAGTATTCAAACCAAACCTCGTGGCGCAGCAGTCCCGAAGGGCCATGGCCTACCAAGCGACCACTGCTAAGCCCGAAGGACTACAGATTACGAGGTGTCGTGTGGTCAGCACAATGGATCCTCTCGGCCGTTATTCTCGGCTTTCTAGACCGGGTCTTAAGTATTCAGGTTGTACACTTTTAATCTTGTATGTTTTCACCGGCATTATATCGGTACATCGTTGGTGTATTTCTGTACCGGTATGCACGACCTATTAAGAGATAATACCGGGCCAATGACCTTAGATTATGTGTTAGGGCCCTTTACACAACAAGCACCATAATAATAATCGAGACATAATACCAGTATTAAAGACGTACGGATTCCTATAGCGTCACTGGCAAATAACCGAAACAACACCCGTATTTTACCTATATTTTACCGATATTTTCTGAAGTAATGAAAATTACAGTTGCGTATATGAGTAATACTTCTTTGCCATTATTCCAGTCCTATGGGAAGAATAATGGATGGGCGACTGATCGATAAATGCGTAATTGTCAGATTTACCAATAATAATAATAATAATAATAATAATAATAATAATAATAATAATAATAATAACGCTTAAATAGCTGCGTGACACTAGGTTAGGTGATCACATTCTATGTCGATGGCTGCTACCTCGAATGCTGGCACATAATTTCGCTTTGAAGAATGCTTAAAAGTTAAGAAATTCTTGTCAGTTCATCTTTTGGCGAGTTTCAGAACTCCATTATAAAGAAACGTTCAGCACTTAGGCGTCTCTTAATACGTATTAAAAATAGAAAAGGGGTTGACCCCGAAGGATTATTACTTTAAAGGCTAAGACCTACCTTGCTTGACTTGCGCTTTATCGAGTTACGAGACCGAAGATTCGATTAGCTACCACTCATGCTTCCGTATCATTGATAATAAAGTTATTTTAAAATATTAACCTCAAATTACGTGAGAGACGAAGCTTTAACCTCCTTCTTGTAACATTTACCTCCAGTTCAAGGCATGAGGTAGCCGAGAGATGCCGAGAAATTTCCATGGAAATGTAATTCTTGTACTTTGAATTCCATGTGACATATAATGACCTCAGAGTTAATGTCCAAGTTAACATCTACGTCTACATGTCTCATGATTTCAGGAACTTATCCTCAAGAAATAATTAAGTTCATTTCAACATGAACGGACTTCCATTCTTTTTCTTTTACAATTTGTTTTACGTTACACTGACACAGATAGGTCTTATGGCGAGAATGGTATAATAAAGGGCTAGGAGTGGGAAGGAAGCGGTTGTGGCCTTAATTAATGTATAGCCCCAGTTGGCCTGGTGTGAAAATGGGAAACCACGGAAAACGACCCACTATCTCCCGGATTCAAGCTCAGAGCTGCGCGCTAATTTCCAGATGGCACTGTATTACTCGATAGAATGCGATGGTAATGCTCCTTCTCCAAGACCCCTAACTGTTACCGAAACTACCGCAAACTATAATACTACCCATCACCTACCTGTCATTGTTTCTCACATTTAGTTTTAGGCAGTTTTCTAGCATTTTTTCTCTTGGACGATTGGGGACATACTGGTGACGATGTGACTCAAACTACTGAACTTTTGATTCAGCCCATAGCACACGTTTCGACTTGTAAGTGGCCCAGTTCTTGTGGTATGTGACCCACTGAAGACTAATATTTATGTCTGCATGTTGAACCACGCTTTTTAGTCAGTTCACATCCACACAATCCCGCACCATGCAAGCGATATTTTACATTGGACACTGACACTGGTTGCTCCCTGGTTTTGTTGATTTCAGTACGGATGTCCATACCTCTAAGCCCTTTGATATGCTTCCTTAAGTTCACAATGTGTTAATATTCAGAAGCACATGCTATTCTATGATATCCACTGCGCACTCAATCTCAGTGAGTGCTAGTCTCTATTCTTCGCTTCAAAACAGAGCGAAGGACAAATCTAGAAATCCCTAGTTTTGCAGTAGTTTGCCGGTTTTACCAACCAACTGTTTTGTTGGCATATGATAAAAGCATGCATTTTCTACCACTTACGCTAGCATATTTTCCCATTTTCAGAGTGACTCTATCCTTTAAACATTGGAGCAGAACATTACTTTCGTCGTACTCACTCCAGCAGCAACTCTGACGACAGCCACACTGACTCAGATAGAAAAATTGACAGATTTATGTGTAAAGGTTGTACTTATTGTTACGTGCTCAAGCGACTGCCAACACTCTACCCTGTCCCGGGTACTGGATACTTGCAGCTTTTTAAGCGACTGCAGCAATTCAGCGCGGTACGAAAATTACTTGCGTGCATAACATAATTGTCTTTTCAAGTCACCGAGTAAGTTGGCCGTGCGGTTAGAGTCGCTCCACTGTGATTTTGCATTATGGAGATAGGGGGTTCGAACCTCACTGTCGGCAGCCCTGAAGATGGTTTTCCGTAGATTTCTGCTTTTACACCATGAGAATGCTGGGGCTGTACGTTAATTAAATTATCAGTCAGGATTGTCGCCATCTCAGGTAATACCAGAGAGCCTGACTACCTGCTGTGTGAGGTCTAAAGACAATGCTAGACAGCAATTAGTGAAGTATGGTCATTCACGGTTAAATATATGTGTGTGTGTACTAACTGGGTCACCCTACATTAAATTGGATCAGTGAAACGGACAGTGCTTTATCTTCTTCTTTATCTGTTTACCCTCGAGGGTTGGATTTCCCCTCGGACTCAGCGGGGAATCACACCTCTACCGCTTCAAGGGCAGTGTTCTGGAGCGTGAGACGTGGGTTCTGCGGATGGGAGGATGACCAGTACCTCGCCCAGGCGGCCTCACCTGCTATGCTGAACAGGGGCCTTGGTGGAGGGTGGGAAGATTGGAAAGGATAGGCAAGGAAGAGGGAAGGAAGTGGCAATGGCCTTAAGTTAGGTACCATCCCGGCATTTGCCTGGAGGAGAAGTGGGAAACCACGGAAAACAGTTTCCAGGATGGCTGAGGTGGGAATCGAACGCACCTCTATTCATTTGACCTCCCCGTTCCAGCCCTCATACCCCTTTCAAATTTCGTAGCAGAGCCGGGAATCGAACCTGGGCCTCCGGGGATGGCAGTTTACCACACTAACCACTACAAAACAGAGGCAGCACAGTGCTTTATATGTTACAATATATTGTTCATTTAGAAATGTAACATTTAATACGACCCATTTTGCCTCTTATTATACACAAATTATCCATACCAGATTTTGGAATGACCAAGTCCAATCTGTAAGTTTCGGTCAAAATATTTTAATTTATTTTACAAAATATCAAAATCAGTGATGGGAAAATTAAACATTCGCTATTATATGCCTATCTAGAGCGCTTTTCTGTATTTTTTAAAAAGTTGCAGCCTACATAATGTTGTTTACATTATCTTATCTCATTTCTAGTGCATTCACTATTTTATGTCAATATATTGTTTAAAAAGCTTCTTGTAGTAGTAGTACTTATTATTATGTTTAACCTTACGTATATAACGTTTTTTACAAGTTTCTTTACGTCGCTCCAGCACAGATAGGTCTTATGGAGACTGTAGGGCAGGAAGGGGCTAGGAATGGGAAGGAAGCGGCCGTGGCCGTATTTAAGACAGCTCCAGTATTTGCCTGGTTAGAAAATGGGAAACAACTGAAAACCATCTTCAGGGCTGACGACAGTTGGGTTCGAACCCACAATCTCCCGGATACTGGATACTGGCCGCAATTCAAGGGACTGCAGCTATCGTGCTAGGTATGTAAATTACTTGGGTGCATAACTTAACACTAGTTTAGTTGTCTATTCAAGTCACCGAAAAAGTTGTCCAGCTCCATGGCTAAATGGTTAGCGTGCTGGCCTTTGGTCACAGGGGTCCCGGGTTCGAATCCCGGCAGTGTCGGGAATTTTAACCGTCATTGGTAATTTCTCTGGCACGGGGGCTGGGTGTATGTGTTGTCTTCATCATCATTTCATCCTCATCACGACGCGCAGGTCGCCTACGGATGTCAAATCAAAAGACCTGCACCTGGCGAGCCGAACATGTCCTGGGATCTCCCGGCACTAAAAGCCATACGCCATTTCATTTCATTACCGAACAAGTTGACCGTCCGATTAAAGTCGCTCCGCTGTGATTTTGAATTATGGAGATAGGGGGTTCGAACGCCACGTTAGGCAGCCCTGAAGATGGTTTTCGGTAGATTTCCATTTTTACACTATGAAAATGCTGGGGCTGTACGTTAATGAAGACCACAGTCGCTTCGTTCTCACTCCTAGCCTTTTCCTATTCCATCGTCGTCATAAGACCTATTTGTGTCGGTGCGAAGTAAAGCAAAGATGTAAAAACAATCAATGTTATGTGATTTTGGAATTGTGTTAATGAAAGAGAGGTTGTATTATGTTTAACGATTAACGATTACTTCTTCTTCTTCTTCTTCTTCTTCTTCTTCTACTCCTTCTTTTTCTCCATCTTCTTTTTCTTATTTTCTTCTACTTCCTTTTCTTCTTCTGGTGCTGTCTCCTCACTGAAGATTGCCGACCATTACGGAGTAATTTTTTTTCTGTTTCTCATGTCAGATATCGTAGATGTCGAGCCACTGTCGTAGATTCCGTGTCCAGGAGGATCTCCTACGCCCATGATTATGTTTCCCTTCTATCTTTCCTTGTATGGTCTACCAGGCTTCATCTGTTATTTATGAAGAAGAGACTGAAAGATCTGCTTTCCTTCCATTTGCGAGTGAAAATTTATTTAGCTTTATTTTACCTTCTTACATTTTTGTATACCCAAAGAACAACAACAAAACAAAAAACGCTTGAGAACATAGAGCTCTTTAAGAACGTGGCCTACCAAGGTACTGGATAGCTTGCCAGGTGATCTGCAGATATTGGAGTGTCACGAGATCAACGTGACGATACATGAAGCCGCAGCCGTACTGCTTGATTTTAAGAACTGGATCCGCTGTCTCTTACATCATACAGCTGCTCATTTAGTCACAGGGCTGAGTGGATTCTGTCCATCATTTAGTCCAGAATGAAATCGAGTTCGCGACCTACCCTTAAGATACAGAGAAACTACACCTTCACCATGGCTCTGGCCTTGTATATATCACTGCTGCACATTAATTTAAAAGTGCCCCTTGAAGTAAAATTTTTACCGAATTTGAAATAATTGTCTGAAGACCTATTTATTACTAAAGATTACATCACCATCATTATCGTTGACATATCCGTCTGCATGGCTAAATGGTCACAGGGGTCCCCGGTTATATTCCCGGCAGGGTCGGGAATTTTAACCATCATTGGTTAGTTCCTCTGGCACGGGGGCTGAGTGCATGTGTCGTCTTCATCATCATTTCATCCTCATCACGACGCGCAGGTTGCCTACGGGAGTCAAATAAAAAGACCTGCACCTGCACCTGGCGAGCTGAACATGTCTTCGGACACTCCCGACACTAAAAGCCATAAGCCATTTCATTTCATCGTTGACACGACAACCCTTTGTGGACCTTGACCTTCCTAAGAAGTTTCCACCAGTATTGCCTGTTCAGCGTCTTGGTTCCCCAGTTCTTTGTTCCCAGGATCCCGATGTCCTGACGCACTCATTCGTTCCACCTCAGTTTCGGTTTATCAAATTTTCCAAACACTTTTGGCAACATATCGTGACAATGAAGGCCAAGACGATGGCAGGGTCGTTGGTAGTTTACAATGCCAGCGTCGGCAATATTTTGTGCATGCCAGTGGTGGGCATAAAGAGACACAGCCGGAAAAATTGTTCTGGCTCCTTGGAAGGAAGAAACTGGAAGCTGATTAACAATGAAACATGCACCCAAAAAGATCTGGAGGTAGATACTATGAGATTCTCCCGAAGACCTATATAAAGAACGGAGCCGGTAAACGACATGGAATCAGCTGTAAGTGAACGAATACAAATATGAGATGGTCGCGAGTCGGTGACAAGTCATTTCATCGAAGAGTTAGTACGTCAGACGGCTACGCGAAGTTCAGTGCGGGTTACTTGTTGTCAAGTGAACTGCTCCAGAAACGACACTCCTCTGGGCGAGGGCGTGTGGAGAGAAAAAATCGACGTACAATGTTGTGTGTTCTGGTGTATGAGTGAAAAAACTGTGCCATGTGGAAACTCCAAAATCAAATGAACTTGTCCATAACGGTGAGTAGTGATTCGATAGTAAAAGACGCAGTCCGGCTCGTTGGCTTAATGGTCAGCGTACTTCCCTTCGGTTCAGAGGTCCCGGGTTCTATTCCCGGCCGGGTTGGGGATTTCTATCACTTCTGAATAATTCTTCGGGCTCGGGGACTAGATGTTTGTGTCCGTCCCAACACTTTCCACCCACTTCATATTCAGACAATATACCACACTACCAACCACCACAGAAACAAGCAATAGTGATTACATCCCTCCATATAGGGTTGGCGTCAGGAAGAACATCCGGCCGTAAAACAGGGCCACATCCATATGTGCGACACAGTTCGCAACCACGACCCCACAGGTGTGGGAAAAAGGGGTAAGAAATGAAGAAGAAGAAGAAGAAGAAGAAGAAGAAGAAGAAGAAGAAGAAGAAGAAAAAGAGTCGATAGTAAAAGATGCTACCACTCTGAGTAATGATTTAACTTTTAAGGACACTTATTCATCATTCTGTTATAACTGACACGTAGTATTTTACCATTCTGTTCAGTCATTAACAAATTATATTTAAAGCAGATTCATCACGCTATTTTATGTTGTCTTTGAAATTATAGATGTAAACCTTTATGGCATTTTCTCCTTTTTTTTCTCTTGCACTACGAGTGCTAATCTATTGGAACGGAAAATTGGATATGAACACAGAAACTTATGCTTTGTAAAATTATGCATATATTTAAATGCTACTGAGTTCCTCATTTCATAAACGACAACGACTTCCGACTGCAGTTAGGCTGGTGCATTTATCTAGTAACAGGTAAGCAGTTAAGTTCGATTATGCATTGTTGTTTATGCCCTGTAGGGTATATTAAAGTGGCGCCCGAACTTATGGGCTGCTGTTATGGATTATTGGGCATATTAAATGACTAGTCCACTCCAGCCTCTTGATCTTAATCACATTAGCAATATCTGATTCATTAAATATAATGTTAAGCTCACAGTTGAATCTTCTTTTCAATACTCTGTTTCCTTCTACAGGCCCACAAATTCAGCTTAGAATTTATCTCTCGGAGACGCCAAGGAGTTCTTGGTTAGATATTGACAGAGGCCACGTACGTTTCAGAAGCATATATTTATACTGATCTCACGTTATAAATCATTATTTTAATTTACCATTTCACTAATCGAGACTTCAAACGATTTTAAAACCATAAGAGCACCTATTTGCACCAAGTATTCGGTTGTGGGTTTCATCAATAATAATATTCTACATTTTATACTCTGCCTGTATGTGCCCGTGTATAAGCTACACTCCCTCCTAGAAAGCTTTGTCCTTTAGAGGTGGAATGAATTAATTAAAAATGTTACATTACGTAAGGAAGTTAAATTATCAGTCCGATTCTTAGATCACATTCCTGACTTAAATTTAGTAAAATGATTAGAACCGTAGAGGAATTCACCTGGAACTAAAAGTAATAAGTTTGGGAAATTTTTAAACTGAGTGCATGCATGTGTTATTATTATTATTATTATTATTATTATTATTATTATTATTATTATTATTATTATTATTATTATTATTATTATTATTACTATTCAGGAAGAGGGAGCGAGTCTTGAAATACATGCAAGGTAATTAGTAGAGATCGTGATTACGAAGCATTGTCCCTATTCAATTTTCCTTGTAAAGGCCAATGTAAGCTGTAACACTTGCAATTACCTGGTAGGCAGATTGGATCAATACAACACATTCGGTGTGAGAATTAGCTAGGATGGTAATTATCTCCTGTGTATCACACGAGATTAGGACTACTTCTAGATCACCTGAGTTGACTTCACGGGTACTAACTGCAAAAGGCACCTCACGGGTGATTTATTTAATGTATGATGGTGAAGCTGATCATTCACCGTATTTCAGTAAGTTTCCTTGGTCTTCTGCAATATTGTGTACAAAAAACACGGTGTCACACAATTCAACTGGTTCTCGTTGGGAAGCTGATTCGGTGACCACAGGTGCTAGCCCCACACTTCTCATTTCATCTTTTCGACCTCCCTTAGTCAACTATTGTTCTCTTCCGACCCTGTGAGTTTTTTCGAGGCCTACAATGTGTTTAATTTTCACGCTCTTCGTGATCCTTCACATTCTTTTGCCAAAACTCTCATTATTCGAAGAATCTAAAATGTTATTCACTCTTTTTTTGAATTTGAATCACTACGGATCTGCATTTAGGGCAGTCGCCCAGGTGGCAGATTCCCTATCTGTTGTTTTCCTAGCCTTTTCTTAAATGATTGCAAAGAATTTTTTAAACACCTCCCATGGTAAGTTATTCCAATCCCTAACTACCCTTCCTATAGCCGAATATTTGCCCCAATTTGTCTCCTTGAATTCCAACTTTATCTTCATATTATGATCTTTTCTACTTTCAAAGACACCACTAAAACTTATTCGTTTACTAATGTAATTACACGCCATCTCCCCTCTTACAGCTCGGAACATACCACTTAGTCGAGCAGCTCGTCTCCTTTCTCCTAAGTCTTCCCAGCCCAAACTTTGCGACATTTTTGTAACGCTACTCTGTTGTCGGAAATCTCTCAGAACAAATCGATCTGCTTTTCTTTGACATTATTCCAGTTCTAGAATCAAGTAATCCTGGTGAGGGAACCATACACTGGAACCATACTCTAGTTGAGGTCTTACCAGAGACTTATATGCCATCTCCTTTACATTCTTACTACAACCTTTTAACACCCTCATAACCATGTGCAGAGATCTGTACCCTTTAATTACAATCCCATTTATGTGATTACCCCAATGAAGATCTTTCCTTATATTAACACCTAGTACTTACAGTGATCCCCATAAGGAACTTTCACCCCATCAACGCAGTAATTAAAACTGAGAGGACATTTCCTATTTGTGAAACTCACAACCTGACTTTTAATGCCGTTTATCATCATACCATTGCCTACTGCCCATCTCACAACATTATCGAAGTCATTTTGCAGTTGCTCACAATCTTGTAACTGATTTACTAATCTATATAGAATGACATTATCTGTAAAAGGCCCTATCTCTGATTCCACTTCTTTACTCTATCATTTATATTATATATATAATTTATATACTCTAATTCCCTGAGATCTATTTTCTAGAAATATAGCAAGCCATTCAGACACTCTTTTGTCTAGTCCAATTGCTTTACGTCCCACTAACACCTTTTACGGTTTTCGGAGACGCCGAGGTGCCGGAATATAGTCCCTGGGAGTAAATCTACCGACTCGAAGCTGACAGATTTGAGCACCTTCAAATACCACCGGACTGAGCCAGGATCGAAATCGAAGAATCCATTCTGTTTTTCCCCTGATTAGGATTTCTTTTTTTGTTTTTGAAAATTGCTTTAGGTCGCACCGACACGGATAGGTCTTATGAAGATGATAGGACAGGAAAAGAGCTAGGAATGAGAAGAAGTGGCCGTGGCCTTATTTAAGGTACAGCCCCAGCATTTGTTTGGTGTTAAAATAGGACACCACGAAAAACAATCATGAGGGCTACTGACAGTAGGATTCGAACCCACTATCCCCCGAATACTGGATACTGGCCGCACTTCAGCGACTGCAGCCAGATAGCTCGGTTTGATTAAGCTTAAAAGTAGAGGGCTGCCAAATTGTACTTCTTAAAACAATTTTAACGACCATTTCACAGTGTGAACAACCATACTACAAGATTTAAGAGCATAATGAAGTCATTAGACGATGGTGATGGTTGTTACAAGGGGAAGAGTAAATGTGATAATCAGCCGCTGTTTTAATGAACAATACAAGCTCATTTTAATACTTCTATGCTTAATTTTATCTGGTTCTGCGTTTAAAAGAAATATATCAGTCCCGTCAACTAAATATATTTCTATAAGTTAAACAATCAGAACAATATAAACAAAACTGTACTAAAATTACCATCGAAATACACTAAATAAATTCACCAAATAAATTAGAAATATATTGAGTACGCCAGAGAAATATTTTCACCTACGCCGAAGTACTTTCTCAGCACTGGTCTTGTATACCTGCTACATGAAAGGGGAAACAATGGTATAAGGTGAATATTTCCATCTTTACTCCTAGATCTGTCTTGTAAATTTTCTCACTGTTTACTGTTATAGGTCTCCATGGTTTTTTGCAAGCGTATAAGAACCAAATTTTACTAGATGTAATGATTTTTTTCGGCAGCCCCATTATCCAATCAAACGGTGTCTTCTGGTATGTGCTAAAGAAATTTTCATTGATCTTTCACAGTCTTATCCTTCGCTTTGACAATATGAAAGTGACTGAGGTATGAGTGATAGTAGTAATGCTATTCTTTACCCAGCAACTTCCTCCTATGAATGATGTGAAAATGTTGCTCATAGGCTCGGTTGGTGCATGCATTTCATTGACCTTGGCAGAGTGGTGTATAATAGCAACTTATGGTTTATTGAGGAGAGCAACGGGAAACTACCTCACCTCTAACTTTCCTAGTGCGCCTCTTCGGTGATGCCTCGGTCACCTATGACAGCTAATGGTGAGGATCCAACCAGCCTTCGGACAGAGGCCTGAACGATGTTATTCTTCTTCTTCTCCTTATTATTATTATTATTATTATTATTATTATTATTATTATTATTATTATTATTATTATTATTATTATTATTATAGCTACGAGCCAACTATACAATTTTACAGGAAAGAAATACCAACCCGATTATGTGAAAGTATAGGTCTAATGGTTGGAGCTCGTGGTAATTTAGAAATTCTTGTGAAAGGAGATAACTTCTGTAAGGAATTTCGTCTATTCATGAAGAGCACTGAGAAGTTAGAAATCGCTGCCACTCGAGGATGTGTAACCAAATTAATAACTCACTTCTTCAGACTGACATAATTCTGATCTTGTTGTTGTTTGTCTTAACGGAACCTAGTAGGCTAATGTGGGGAAGTTACTGATTCAATCAATAAAATATTGTTATTATTTACTTCCGGAGGGGCTGCCTGGCCGAGGCGGTAATGGCGTGCTCGGTTCACCCGGAAGGACGTGGGTTCGAATCCCCGTCGAGAAGTCGTAAAATTTATGAAACGAGATTTCCAATTCCGGACATGCATATGGCCCTGAGGTTCACTCAGCCTATACCAAAAAAATTACTATCTTAATTCCTGGGGGTAAAGGCGGCCGGAAGTAGAACTAACCACTCTACCTCATCAAGTGCCGAGGTTTTGGATAGGAAGCCTTTACCTTCCACCCCTCCAAGGGCCTTCATGGCCTGTACGGAGATGACTTTGCTTTGGTTTGTTTTGCTTATTATTTACTTACATGTTTGTGAACATCTGAGGTCACTTTCTTGATGATTAGTGCTATTATAATGGCTGTAATTACTTATGACTGCGGAACGATTATATTTAACACAAACGTTGCTGTACTATTTTTGTTTTCTAGGACAGTCGTTGCAATTATCTGTAGTTCATCACTAACACTGGCTTCGCTATTCAAATTTTCCTTACTGAAATTCCTCGTAAAGCAACAGAGAAGCTTGGTTATTCTTTCCAACACAAATTTGACACTCGATAACACATATTCATTAGAAAGTGAGAATTGAGTATTCAGTTTACTTTTTAGGTACATTCATCCTTTATTCGACGCGTTCGTGAGGTCTTGATTATCACATGCATGAGAGCATACCATCCCTTTTTGTACCAGAGGCTTTAATTTACCTCAAACTGCGGTATTAAATTAAATAAACTTTCACAGTTTATATTAAAGTAGCACGCGGTACCTTGTTCAGGCAGGCTGTATGGATTGTTGTGCGTGCTTCCATTCTCCCAGGGGTAAAGAGCGTATACACGATCCGTTCCAACAGAGTAAAAATATATCAACACAACACGAAGTACATTAATGAGGCGAATGGATGATACACCTAACTATGGATAGTGCTGGTGCGCCGTGCAAAGTTATTGGTAAAACCTAACCTATAGGGGGAGAGATTGATTAAATAAGTATTAAATCGTCCGACCTGCAATGACAGTGACTATTCGGGACCTGAATACCGTCAAGGTTACAACTTAATTGAATTGAAAAGGGTGCACAGCTGTGAGCATGCACCCGGGAGATAGTGGATTTGAATCCCATTGTTGGCAGCCTTGAAGTTGATTTTCCGTTGTTTCCCATTTTCTCACCAGGCAAATGCTTGGGCTGTACCTTAGTTAAGGCCCCAGCCGCTTCCTTCCAACTCTTAGGCCTTCCCTATCCCATCGTGGCCATATGACCTATCTGTGTCGGTGTGACGTAAAGCCAATAGCAATAAGTAGACCTATCTGTGTCGGTGCGACGTAAAACAAATTGTAAAATAACACGTCAGAAAGTGGAAAATATATTAATAATTAATGCTGTTATTGCCTTCCTTTTTCGTAGGCGGATGGGTGAATAATGTGAATCACGTTCTAAGGTATAGATGGAAATGAGTCATGTGTATAGAGTCCCTTAGAATTTGTATTACTATTTTTTATTTCGTAGAATGGAATTTTCGATGCATAATTAGAACAAATCTCAGCAAATAAATCAAATAATTTTGCTAACTTTTATATAACAAATAGGACTATTAGAAAATTAAAGGATACATATAATAGGATAAACACAATAGCAGGTGATTGTGGAAATAGGAAGCAAGAAAAAGAGGAGACAAATCTAAACGTGTTTCGAGGTCACAGCTGAAAGTTTCAACGTTAAATATATGCCATGTGATATGTATTGTCAATATGAAATACCTAGTCAGTGTGGGTTTGATTATTTTCATTGATATTTATTTATTAATTTAAACAAATTTATACATCTTCAAGCCTGTGAGTACTAAATCACTTTTCACCACTGGAGAAGTATCTGGGTCTACGTCAGAGCGGGAATCGCCTCGTGACTTTCAGGCACCTTAATTTGAGACGCTCCAGAAAAGCCTTTTCATGCTATACATGTGTATGTTTTAAACATTTGGAAATACGTCTTCCAACACATTGAGGTCATTTATGTCCATATATTGCGAGATTTTAGAAAACAAAGAATATTTCAATATTTCTTTGCACAAAAAATTGTATCAAATTTTTACTATTTGAATTATTTTTGCTGTATACATGTAGAACTCACTGAGACAAATCAAAGGTACCTCACACGACGACGCGCTACCCCGCCGGAATCCAGAGCTACACTAATCGTTAGCCATACTGCATGGTGATCTTAGTACCACAATATTGTAGCACTATTGCATTACCCGATGATGTTATACGGAAGTCAGACTCTTGTCACTGGATACAAGAGCCTTCCTCTTTAAATTGAGGAATCGAACACTGTCATCATATATGTATTTCATATTCGTTTAACATTCACCGGATCAAGTACAGTTCCGAAACTACAGACGTATTGTACAAGAAAATGAAAAGGGCAACCTCCACATCTTCATATAGTGTCCTCCTGAAGTATAAGGGAGAGTAAAATGAAAGCCGAAGACCCGCCTTAACACACATTCCGCGCGAAAGATGGGAGCACGTTGTTACGTATCGATACTGCCATCGCTGTGGTAGGAGAACTGCTTAGTGACAACTGACAGATGCACGCAGTTGTTAAGTTATGTCTTTGTTGGTGAGTGGACTGGTCTAGTGTGTTGGTCCAGCTGTATAAATGGAAGCAAGCAAAGTAGAGCAGAGAAGTATGGTTCGTTTCCTGGTGCCTGACGGTGCTGAAGTACGCGAAATTGATCGTCGCCTGTCTACCGTGTATGGCGAACACTGCATGTCCATGACGAGTGTGCACGGGTGGCATAGGAGATTCCTAGAATGACGAACACCACTTCTCCTATACTTCCAATCAGCGATTTGGTTGGGAAACCCTTCAACAACCTCCGTACAGCCTGGATCTTTCACCTTGTGATTTTCACGTTTTCGACACCTTAAATAATACATTCGTCGACGTCGGATTCCTTCAGACGAGTAAATTCAAGAGTGGGTATGGTTGTGGATCCGTCAGCGACCTACCTCTTTCTACAAAACTGGAACTGATCGTCTCGTCTCCCAGTGGGATAAACGTATTAACAATTTGGTAATTACTTTTGAATAAAACCATTGCATGATCACGTTGTAGTGGGTATTCGGTTTTCCTTTCTTGCTCCTTATAATTAGGCTCTCTTCTCATCAAACCCAGTCACTCTACATACATTTCCTTTCAGCCCACGAAAAGCTTCTCAGTTTCATCAGGAGGGTGACCTTCGACAGACTGCATCACTGATTTTGACTGATCGCCAGTATTGGTATGGGGAGTGTAGGACAAGAAGACGACTGGATAAACAACGGAAAAGGGAAGACTGAAGATCTATTAAGATATCCTCTCAGTGGGTGTTGAAGTCCATCGTACCGGGTGAGTTGGCCGCGCGGTTAGGGGCACGCAGCTGTAAGCTTGCATCCAGAAGATAATGGGTTCGAACCCCACTGTCGGGCAGCCCTGAAGATGGTTTACCGTGGTTTCCCATTTTCACACCAGGCAAATGCAGGGGCTGTACCTTAGTGAAGGCCACGGCCGATTCCTTCCCATTCCTAGGTCTTTCCTATCCCATCGTCGCCATAAGACCTATCTGTGTCCGTGCGACGTAAAGCAAATAACAAAAAAAGAAATCCACCGTACTGCTGAAGCTGGGAAGCAGAAACGCTCTCGGCTGGGGTTAAAAGGAAATGGATGCGGGAGAAAGCATTGATGGGAAGAGGGTATACCTTTTTTAAGACGGCAGTATGTTATGAAGATGTGGTGATTTCCTTTATTCCTTTTTGTTTTCATGTCTGTCGTTGCCTCCTGTTCCTGGTTTCCTTTTCCCACACTGAACTGTCAATGTGTTTATCCAGTCAGTAGCGTGTGCCCGCGGCTTCGCCCACGTTTATTAATTCAAACGCGTTAGATGTTTCTAATCAAATGCAAAATAATAATAATAATAATAATAATAATAATAATAATAATAATAATAATAATAATAATACGGTTTTCGGAAACGCCGAGGTGCGGTAATTTTGTCCCGCAGATGTTCTTTTACGTGCCAGTAAATCTACCGACACGAGTCTGAAGTATTTGAGCACCTTCAAATACCACCGGACTGAGCCAGGATTGAACCTGCCAAGTTGGGATCAGAAAGCCAGCGCCTCGACCGTCTGAGCCACTCAGCCCGGCAAATGCAAAAGAAAAACTATATTTATGAACATACATCGTTTTCACTTTTAATATTGGTCGTTTTCTATTATTTTTACATTTCACCCCCTCCTTTAGGGATGCTAGGGGTTTCTCGCGCCTGCAGTAATTTTTTCCAGATAGTAAGTTATATGTGTGCGCGTCGGCCTCTCACCGCTGGATACCGTGGTTCAAATCCCGGTGACTCCATGTGAGATTTGTGCTGGACAAACCGTAGGCGGGACAGGTTTTTCTCCGGGTACTCCGGTTTTCCCTGTCATCTTTCATTCCAGCAACACTCTCCATTATCATTTCATAGCATTTTTATCACTCATTAATATAAATCACTTTGGGAGTGGCGACCCTATTGTAATAACAGCCTATATATGTTTCATTCATTACATCCCTGACCCGGTCAATGACTGGAAACCAGGTTGTAGGTTTTCATTTTCAGTAAGTTATATGTGTATCTACTTTGGTTGAGAGGTATGCAGAAACATACACGCACATTCACCCGTAAACTGTGTCATTTTCTACATGTTCTTTCTTCGCACCTTCTTACCCTGTATGCCATAGGGACTGAACCTGGACTTTTTATTTTTCTATACTGCATGCAGAAGAAGAAGAAGAAGAAGAAGAAGAAGAAGAATTTCAGAAACACATCATAATCTCCAAATACTGATGGTTATGCAACCCACTGATCAGACTGGTCATGCAGTTTACTTACCTTCCACTATTTTATTTTTTCTCACTCTTCTCACCTCCCCACCCCCCCCCCCCCCCATGCGGAACTACCCTTCACATTTTGTTCAAATCACTTCATGAAGCCTCCCAGGAGTAATAAGAACAAATTGTGGAATTTTCAGCCTGATCGCTCCAATAGGTTTTGAGTCCATTCGAGACATACACAAACATTAATTTTTATATGCTATCAACCTCTTCTTTCTCCTATAGGCCTAAATCTATTCTCTCGACGAGTGCACTAGGACAATCGATATATGAAAAAATCGTGTTCATTTCTTTCAATTTCAATTCTGTTTCAATAGGGATAATGCAAGACAAGAACTTATTCTATATCAATCCCCTTGATAAGCACGAATACTTCCCCAGCCATGTCACAATTTGGATATATGATTTGATAAATTGCCTTTGTAGCTGTTGTTGCTGATGATCAAGATTACCATTAATTATTATTTTTTTAACCGCTGGGGCCATCGAGGACCACATTAAGTCTTGTTACATTTGGCAGTGAACTTTGATTTCTTCTGAGCTCAGAATTCCCTATTCTTTCTGAGTTGGCCTGCTTGCGTCCAAGGGACACCGTGCCTTCTTTTCGGTTGTTCTTCTCGGTTTAGCCCGTTCGTCACGAACTTTTTTCTGAAAAGACCTCTGTCAAAGGCGTCTTCTGATTTAATCTGTAGCACATGAAGGTCTTCTTTGGTGTTTATAAACCTGGCTTTATTATTATTGTTATTGTTATTGTTATTATTATTATTATTATTATTATTATTATTATTATTATTATTATTATTATTATTATTATTATTATGATTATTATTACTGGCCGCGCGATCTAGCGGTAGTGTGCTTAGAGGCTCCGGGTTCAAATCGCAGCCTGGTTAGGGAATTTTACCTGGATTTATGGGCTAGTGGGAGGTCCACTCAGCCTACGTGATTATGATCTCACGGTGAGATAGCTGCGCTGGTCTAGAAAGTCCAGAATAACATCCCGAAGGGATCCGTGACATTGACCACGCGGTACCTAATCTGCAGGTCTTCGGGCCCAGCAGCGGAGTCACTATATCGTCCTACGCCCATTATGGCTGCAACGTTACGGGTTCTCGGCTGGGCAGAGTTTATTCTCCTTACTTGGGAATGCTGGGGCTGTACCTTAATTCAGGCCACGGCCACTTCCTTCCCACTCCTAGGCCTTCCCTCGCCCATCGTCACCATAAGACCTACCTGTGTCGGTTGCGACGTATAGCAAAATAGCAAAAATAGCCTTACTTGGATACTGGGTATTTTTTTCGGTCTCAGTGCAAATACACACACAATTGCAGACACCATCGCAATGTCTCGACATAGGGTTGGCGTTCGGAAGGGCATCAAGGCCAAGTCAGCATCATGTGCGAGGTATTTCGCAACCACGACCCCACTCCGTTGTGAGTAAAGTGGCGGAAGAAACGAACATCATCTTTTTTTATATGTGTTTAGAGAAAATATAAAGTAATCACTTCAGTAATGTATCTATGATGCCAGGAGAGAAATTATTCCTCTTACAAATTACCATAGTCTTTTCGTCGTTTGCTATGATTTTGTTATATGCCCATCATACGTAGTATACAGTTATATCATTCTCCGTCGTGTTTCGTTAGTAATAAGCCTTTCTTCTTTCTCTTCTTAGAAAATTTATTTACATATAGCTACTGCAACCATCAGGCCGTCAGATTTATTTTCACTCGTACGAATTGTTCCATCTCAACCTACTAAGATGACTTTTTTCCCTTGATTTCGATTTCAAAACCTTTTCTAACCAAGAAATCCCCCGACACTGGAATCCCCGTGCTTTTAATGCAGATTATTCGAGTAGTACTTGTTATACTTCCTATCCCTCCTCCTCTTCAGATATAGCCGCAGAATCAAGTTGTATTTATCTTCTATAGTATATTGCTTACTGAGTGGCACAGCTGGTAAAGCGAAGACTTACTTACAGCGTAGCAACTCAGCGGATTTTCCGCTAAATTTGGCGGAATTTTATATGAAACAGCGGATAAAATTTCCTTTTAGCGGACAGCGGAATTTTTTACGGATTTTTAAACCTCTGTTAACAGAGTTAAGCGGTAACAATATCATATTATATCGTAAGAAGACACAGTAATAACCCTCTTTGTCAAAACTTTGGAGAATCAATAAATAATTCCGGTCGTGTAGACCATATCGCCAGAAGAATTATTCCGAGATACTACGGTGATATTTTGACAGTAGGTATTAGTATATATAAATTTGATTAAACATATCTTGGCTATAACAACAATGAAATCTGTGATGAAAATGAAAAGAACTTTCGCAATGTATACCAGAAAATCTCCTTATCTGCCTTTCTGGTGAGCTACAAAGTTGACGTTTGCCTGCTCTGAAAGAGATAGGATTTTGGTCTAATGCTGTTGTTGAAGGAGCTCTCAGCCAGTTGTATTAGGTAAAAAATCTTGAATGCCTACCGCTATTGCTTACCATACGAGCAGGATTGAAACAAGTGAACAAGAGTTGCAGTGATCAAAAATTGGCATTAGATATTTGCAAAAGGCATGATACCATGGCTTCATATGAAACTATCAAGAGAGGAGAAGATGATGAAACACTGTACAAATACTTGTGAGTAACGAGTTAATTTCCTCTATAAAAAGCCGGTAGATGCTATTTTGATTTCTTTCGAAATTTAGTGGAATATAGCGGATTTTTAATGAAAATTATCAGACACAATATTTTTTGTGTTGGCAACTGCTTACTGAGCCTAAATTCGATCACGACATAAATTGCGGCATTCGAAGGTACTCAGGTACGCTAGCCTCGTGTTGGTTGATTTACATTACAGAAGAAATATATAGACTAAAGGTTTCATCGCCGCACTAACACAGGTAGGTTTTCGGCAATGTTAGGATAAGACAGGAAAGGAGTTATCGTAGTCTTAATTAAGATTCAGTCCAAGCATTGAATGGTGTGGAGATGGGTCTATGCTAGGTATGTATCTGATACCTTCTTTATATTCGGTACTTATTTTCTTTCGACTTGGTGTTTATAATCAGGTGTAACCTTCCTTCGGTTTTAGTTCTAGGCTTCCTAGTAATTTTGTATATTTAAAATGTATTGCTATACAAGTAAATGTACCCGTGCTTCGCTGCGATATTCGACATTGTATACGGTTATCGAAGTAAATTACTGTACATGCAATGAATAAGATATTTTTAAACTGCATGCCTCTTAGCGTTATTCAGAAAGAGCAGGGGGAGATTCCCATACGTTGTTTCCAATGTAAGGTCTGAGTTGCGGAGTTGTAATGATAACGACTGGCTTACTTGCCTACCGCCATTCACAATCGAGTAGGAAACCTTTTATTGTAATGGGAGGCCCCATTACCTACTGCGCCGTCACAATCGATTTGGAAAGTTTTCGTTACAACGGCAGGCGAATTTTTCTACTTCCAGAGAGTTTACATCTGAGGAGTTTTTATTATAACAGCAGGCACCTAACTTACTGCCAGTCAAAATTGAGTTGTGCTGTTATCGTTTTAATGTCAGGCCCCTTTTCGTAATGGCACCACACCGCGTTAGTAAGCTTCTATTACAGTAGCAGGGCAACTATGCCTAATGCCAGCGACAGTTCAGATGGGTAAATTTGTTTATAATCGCAGACACACTTGCGTACTCCCAAACACATAATTACAGAGCAAATGCAACACCAAGAAGGAGTGGTCAGAACTTTATGCCAATTGCAGGGTAGACTGACGTCACTGAGGTATGCTCATGATGTGAAATGCGCCGCTGTGCTGCGCACGTAGCGAACGATAAATGGGACACGGCGTTGGCGAATGGCCCACTTCGTACCGTGATTTCTCAGCCGAAAGTCATTGTAGAACGTGTTGTCGTGTGCCACAGGACACGTGTATAGCTAAGAATGCCAGGCCGCCGTCAACGGAGGCATTTCCAGCAGACAGACAACTTTACGAGGGGTATGGTGATCGGGCTGAGAAGGGCAGGTTGGTCGCTTCGTCAAATTGCAGCCGATACCCATAGGGATGTGTCCACGGTGCAGCGCCTGTGGCGAAGATGGTTGGCGCAGGGACATGTGGCACGTGCGAGGGGTCCAGGCGCAGCCCGAGTGACGTCAGCACGCGAGGATCGAGCCCCGCACGCCACGTCAACCGCCATTCTTCAGCATGTGCAAGACACACTGGCTGTTCCAATATCGACCAGAACAATTTCCCGTCGATTGGTTGAAGGAGGCCTGCACTCCCGGCGTCCGCTCAGAAGACTACCATTGACTCCACAGCATAGGCGTGCACGCCTGGCATGGTGCCGGGCTAGAGCGATTTGGATGAGGGAATGGCGGAACGTCGTGTTCTCCGATGAGTCACGCTTCTGTTCTGTCAGTGATAGTCACCGCAGACGAGTGTGGCGTCGGCGTGGAGAAAGGTCAAATCCGGCAGTAACTGTGGAGCGCCCTACCGCTAGACAACGCGGCATCATGGTTTGGGGAGCTATTGCGTATGATTCCACGTCACCTCTAGTGCGTATTCAAGGCACGTTAAATGCCCACCGCTACGTGCAGCATGTGCTGCGGCCGGTGGCACTCCCGTACCTTCAGGGGCTGCCCAATGCTCTGTTTCAGCAGGATAATGCCCGCCCACACACTGCTCGCATCTCCCAACAGGCTCTACGAGGTGTACAGATGCTTCCGTGGCCAGCGTACTCTCCGGATCTCTCACCAATCGAACACGTGTGGGATCTCATTGGACGCCGTTTGCAAACTCTGCCCAGCCTCGTACGGACGACCAACTGTGGCAAATGGTTGACAGAGAATGGAGAACCATCCCTCAGGACACCATCCGCACTCTTATTGACTCTGTACCTCGACGTGTTTCTGCGTGCATCGCCGCTCGCGGTGGTCCTACATCCTACTGAGTCGATGCCGTGCGCATTGTGTAACCTGCATATCGGTTTGAAATAAACATCAATTATTCGTCCGTGCCGTCTCTGTTTTTTCCCCAACTTTCATCCCTTTCGAACCACTCCTCCTTGGTGTTGCATTGTCACTGTCAGTCAGTGTATATGAATGCCTAGCTAAAAACATTCCGAGCCACTTGGCAGTGCAGGCGCGCAGCTGTGATCATACATCCTGTAGATAAAAGGTTCGAACCCCACTGTCGGTAGCACAGAAGGTTGTTTTACATGTTTTCCCAGTTACACACCAGGCAAATTAATTAAGGCCACGGTCGCTTTCTTCCTATTCCTACTCTATTGCCGCCATAAAGCCTATCTGTGTCGGTGCGACGTAAAACAACTTCTAAACAAGCTAAAAAGTAAGTAGACATTTTCTTCATTATTTGAGCTATAGTTTAGTTTGTTCCAAATTTGCCCTATATATATATTTCTTTTCATGATTGCAGGCACTATAGTAGTAGTTTTCATTTTTAAAGTTCTACTGTAATATCTTGAAGTCATTCGAGTTTGACACTTGTATATAATGCACATGTCCAGTGTATAAAGTCCCTTACAATGGATTTTTCTCGTTGGAACATTTCTCGAATACATTTGAAAAAATACGGTATTATTACACTGTATTATTATTAAGCGTATGGAAGTTACATAATATTATTATACAATATTATACAAAAAAACTGCAAAGAATACATGGTACTAAGTTGGGAACAATTACACATGGATATCTAAATTATTTATCCACTGCACTAGGGATACTGAGACATCAGCAAAGTCTTTCCTGTCTCCACCATAAGCACGCAGAGGGCATTCGTCCTTTATATGATGCATGGTTTGGACCAATGCACCACAATCACACGCTGGAGAGTCCCTGAAGCCCCACTGGTGAAGGGAGAATGCAGACCTTCCACAATTTTAGTGCGAATGTTTCACTGTGACAGCGTTAGATCTCTCTATGTCTGTATGTCATAAACTATGCTGTTCTACAGCGCCATGGGTTATGATTGCCTAAAAGCGTCTTGAGGGGGTGATTTTTAAAATCTATATATTGCGAGATCGAAATGTTACCCCTTTTGAGTGAATTCGAGAGGTGTAACAAGCGGTGCAATACTGCTATGTAGGAAATCAAACTTTTCTCGGGTCCGCATGACGTAAAGCACTCTGCTCTTTATCCTGAAATTTACCTGACAATAGTCGTTGGTCAAGTCCATACAGGTTCCAGTGCACTATTAATATAAGGTCTAAGCCTCAGATTCCTACCCCATCCTTGCAGAAACATATCGATGGCCTAGAATGAAAACCTCGTATCTCACAAAGTTCTTCATATCCAATATTTCCCTCAAGACTGGTTACGCCTCCCAGACACACATGAATATGCAGTCCATCAGAGCGATGTTCGTTGTGTTCTTTATTCCTATGCTGACGTGTGAAGGAAAATGAACCTTACCGTACCGTGCTATAGGAAAGTATGTCTGCGTGACATATTTACTAACTCCTAGAGTATAATTTTCATAAGGTTCATTTTCCTTTACTCATATGCATAGGAAAATAAACCCAACGAACATTGTTCTGATGGACTGCATATCCAAATGTGGCTGGGAGGCGTGACCAGTCTTAAGGGAAATATTGGATAGGAAGAACTTTTTGAGATACGAGGTATTCATTCTAGGCCATCTATATGTTAAGTGTTGACGTTAGACACTTAATGAGGAAAATGTATTCTAACTTGCAACTATTATTCAACCATTTATGTTAAAGTTATACGATTTCATTAGAGAAAATTAAGTACGTTAATATTTAGAAACTTTTGATCATAATTAGTAGCACATAATTACTAATTTTCATATTTATTTATTTATTTATTTATTTATTTATTTATTTATTTATTTATTTATTTATTTATTTATTTATGCATTTATTTTATCACGAGAAATAGGTAAATTTTCACTTCTACTGCCAGCAGATGAATAAACAAACCAGGCTGAGTAGTTCAAGCAGTAGTACGCTGAAGTCAAGTTGGTGTATTCTATTCCGGTTCAGTCCGGCGGTATTTGAAGGTGCTCAAATACGCAAACCTCGTATCGGTAGATTTACTAGCATGCAAAAGAAAACCTGTGGGACAAAATTCCAGTAACTGTAGGTCTCCAGAAACCAGAAATGCAGTTTTATTTGCAAGCTGTTTTGCGTCGCACCGACACAGGTAGGTCTTATTGCGACGATGGGACAGGAAAGGGCTAGGAAAGGGAAGGAAGCGGCCATGGCCTGAATTAAGGTACCTAGTGTGAAAATGGGAAACCACGTAAAACCATCTTCAGGGCCGCCGACAGTGGGGTTCGAACCCACTATCTCCCGAATACTGGATACTGGGTACACTTAAGCGACTGCAGCAATCAAGCTCGGTATAAATGCAGTTAAGGACCCGTAAATCCAATGACATTATTATTATTATTATTATTATTATTATTATTATTATTATTATTGATAATATTTGTTGCTTAAATGGCTCTAACATCTCGGTCATCGGCTGTTAATAATAAGATTTTTTAAATTGCATTAAACTTATGTTACATTATATATTATACATATATTAAATTGTATTGTATTGTATTATATTTATTTATTTATTTATTTATTTATTTATTTATTTATTTATTTATTTATTTATTTATTTATTTATTTATTTATTTATTTATTTATTTATTGTGCTTCAGACAGGTACAAACCTAATGATGTGAAACACATATACATATACATATACCATTACATTAGATAGTAAAAGTAAGTAAGATATGAGCGATGCCATGAACAGTATGGAAGTATCATTCAAATCTTCGGCTGAAAGTGCCTTCGGTGAGCTTGTCAGACTAATTAGGTAATAGTATAATCTGGCTCAGTAAGGAAAGCAATGGGAAACTATGTTTCTCCTCATTTCCCAAGTAATCTTCATCAATGATACGTAGGCTGTCTGTGATAGCTAATTTTTTAGATGTTTGGCATCCAATCGACCTTCGGGCGTTATTTCAGTATACGTACATTCATCAGTCAGTGAGTTATTCATCACTGCAGAGAAGACGGATATTCAATCACTTTGTAACTCGAGATGCGAAATAAACTTTTGTGCGTTTAATCACGTGAGTAGGGCACAGACACTGAGAAATTTGCTACATTATGTAGTTTATACCTTGTGAGACCAATCTGAGCGATAGGGAGTACTACAAACTCTGTAACAAGCTCTGATTCTCTCTCCGTCTCTCTCCCGTACCAATCATGTCCCCAGGAGAAGTTCCACTGAACTAAGTCCGCCCTAATGTAGCTGATATACAAAGCCAACTCCCGTGTCGTTCTCATAGTGTTTCCAATCCTCCAGAGTTTGTGTTAGGTGATGTTCGAAATAACGAGATATCAGTTAAGGGTGAACTCTGTCGGAATGAGTTTTATTTAGCTCGTCTAGAATATTGTAGGCATGTCATTCGTACAGTCAATCACAGAATTAAGGTACTAGTGTTGAATGCTATTCTAATCAGAAAATTAACGAAATTATCAGCCGTTTTTAATATGACACACGAATAATTTTGGCCCTTCGAAGAATGAGCGTATTAATGTGGGAAATTTAATGGAAATTTAAGCTTCCTGTAGATTCCATTTTAATACACGGGAAAACTGAATATCCTTATAGGCCTCACATTATCCAATGTCTACAAGAATGTAATTTGTAAGTATAACTCAGGAACACAATTTCACCAATTAAAACCTTCATAATATATTTCTCAGCATATAAACAGTCGTAAAAGCAATTTACTAGTTTTATCTACTCATGATTACTAGACTAGAACAACTGTACAATCCACCACATATCTCTAGTAATGTATAATAGAATGTAAATTACCATGTTGTGTTATTTATTAATTCATTAGTTCATCACTGAATTTTAAAGTGAAATGAAATGTAATTCTATCACTTATGTATATGCAACTGTAGAACGTATTCATTATTATTGTTTGTTTATTACTAGTATTAATAAAACATTACTACGTAAAGCTGTACAGTGATTCAGAGGCTACATATAATGCAATAAACAACAGGTACAGTATGAACCAGATAGTTGCTGACGTAAGGGCCTTGACTAAAAAAAATTATCTACGTTTTTCTGTCCTGGGTTCGTGGACACACGGGGTCTACCGGAAATGAAAAGGTACATTTCTAAGCAGAACAAGCTGCAAAATCTACGTTGGGATTTTCGGACAACAAAGCTCCATTATGTTCCTCGAAGAGGAAGATTAAAGGATATACTGTACCAGTCACAATCGTAGCTTATGAGAACGAAAGGATACTTGGCTTAATGTATATTTATTCATGCAATACGCACGGACGAGCTGACAGCTGGTAGCCAGGCTGTCCCATTGAAGCAAGCACGCCGTAATTTGGTCGACTGGTCAAGAACACATGGGCTACGTCACAGCGGTATGCTAACGTCATGCGAGAATAATGGAAAAGGGGGTGTCAGAATTATAGAAATATCCTTGTTCTCGTAAAAGGGAACAAATCAAAGTTAATCTGCAATGTCGAACAATATTAACTCTAATCGGGAGATTACATCATTTAACCAGACGTAACGAGAGGTGTAATGTTAAGGAGATGAGATGGAACGAATATTCTGAAACAGTTTTTGATAGCATAAATTCGTCTTTTCTACAACATCTGGAAACTTCGAATACGTCTACATAATCTTATGGACTTTGTCTTTAAGTGCCTTATGAGTTCGTATTCCAAATTCGAGTTAGAATTTTATTCTACGATTTCGTGAGGATTACTTCCTTACAAACCTCATTTGGGAAGCTCTCACTAATACATTTTCTAAAGTCAAATTCATGGGAGAACTTTCGGCTACTTTTGAGATCAAAATTGGTGTCCGACAGGGTGACGGACTGTCCCCCGTACTGTTCAATTGTGCCTTGGAGAAGGTATTTATAGAATGGGATAAGACAAACAGTGGTGGAATTCGATTGGGATCGGTAAACGAGGATATCAAGATCAAATGTTTAGCTATCGCAGACGGCATGGCCTTACTGGCTGAGACGTGGGAGGAAGCCAAGGAGCAGTCCTTTGAATTGCTGAAGCAAGCGGATAAGATGGGTCTAAAAATCGGCTTTGGAAAGACCAAAATATTATAACCAATATTAAGAATCCTCCAAAATATTTGAAAGTGGGAGGAACAAAAATTTGAGATCGTCGCGGATTTGAAATACCTTGGTGAAGAAGAAAGTAATGGAATATCGACGAACCAAAATATAAACAGCCTTCCAGCTTACGAAAGACACCTATAACAATTCCAAGATCAGATATTATAATACAGTAGTCAAGCCTGAAGCCCTTAATGCTGCAGAAACACTGTCTAAAACCACATATGGCCCAATGGAAAAGTTGGAGATAAAGGAAGGGAAGATACTACGAAAAATTCTAGGCCCGAAATTCCACAATAACGAACTTTCACACATCAGCAATGAAACCCTGTATAGAAAAATAGAAAGGATTTCCGATACAATAAGGAAAAGGAGAATTGACTTCAATGATCACATCCTAAGAATGGACCCAAAAAGGATAACTAAAAGAATCTTCGACTATTTCTCCTATAAAAAAACCAAGCCGAATTGGTTTAAGGAAACTGAGAAGGACCTACGAGAATTCGAAATTACTGACGGGATGCTTGTAGATGGAACCGTGAAGAAAACAACCAAAGATAAAATAAAGAGGTTTCAGGACAGGGTGAAGCCCAAACGACTACACAGAATTTCAGAAGAACAGAGGAAGGCAAGATCTGAAAGGATGAAAAAGTGATAGGAGAACAGGAAAACACCACTCACTAAACATTTATTGATCTACTAGCAAATGTACCCGTGCTTCGCTACGGTATTCTGCATTGTATACGAATATCGAAGTAAATACTGTACATGCAGTAAATAAGATTGTTTTAAAATAGCATGTCTCTTAGCGATATCCGAGAAACAGCATGGAGAGGTCCCCATACGTTGTTTCCAATGTAATGTGCTTGTTACGGATTTGTGATGATAATGACAGACTCACTTGCCTACTGCCATTCACAATCGACGTATAATTGCAGGCCCCATTGTCTACTGCGCGATCACAATCGATTTGGGGAGTTTCCGTTAAAAATGGCAGCCCCCTTTCCTACTTCCAGACATATTACAAATTGAGGAGTTTTTATTATAATGGCAGGAAACTTCCCTACAACCAGTCAAAATTGAGTTGTGCAGTTATCATTATAATGACAGGCCCATTTTCTAACTGCCAGCCAGCTTACTGCCAGTCACACCAAGTTGGTGAGTTTCCATCAAAATAGCAGGCCAGTATGCCTAATGCCAGTCACATTTTAGATGCGTATATCTGTTTATAACTGCGAGAACGCTTGCCTACAGCCAAACACAATCGGGTAAGGGGAGTATTGAACAAAACTGTATGCTCCCTTGCCTTCTGCAAGTTAAATTGAGAAGTGAATTATTCATTACAATGGTAGGCCTGCCTTATTAATGCCAGTTACACAGGAATTTGAGAAGGACCCCATTCCTACTGCCAGTCAAAGTCGGTGTGGGGAGTACTGATTACAATAGCAGACACACCCTTTCTCGATCGCTACAAAATAGACATCATTGAATATATATAGTTCGACATACGAAAGTATGTGCTTGTTTACAATATTGCAGACCGTCATTTACAGATTAACTGCTGCTAAACGGTACATCATATCGAGAAAGGAATGTACCATAAGACGCCGGATTTAGCAGCCTGAATTACTGGTCTTATGATATCTCATCTATTCGTGGGTCAGATTGAGTTAGAAACGTTGAATAGGGTAAAATTTGTGTAAGATTATCTCACATTGCATTGCTTTTCGGATAATTAAGTGACAGCTACATACATAGCATTTGGCTCATATATGGCTACTGGTGGACCAATTTTCGTGTTGAGTTTGATGATTCTATCTTTCCTATAAGTGATGGAAGGTATTAATTATGTATGTGAAAAGTCCAAATTTACTTAACATCGAGAAATAGAGAAAAATCAAACGTATAAGGGATAGAAATACGACAAAATGCCGTAAGACCAAGGTTGTAGATAACTCCAAATTGAACGGGGATTGTGCCATCCTTTATGTGATAATACTTCCCGAAGGTCTGCACCATCATTAAAATTGCCTCCATATTTCGATATTTTTCGGGATAAAAAGGGAGAAATTTAAAGATCTTGGAAGTGTTCCGTCCGTTACAGGCTAAAACGTATAATTTTGCCAAATTTCAATATCCTTCTTCGACTGGCAGATTATGCCGCAATCTGGGTTTTCGGTGAGGAGTGTAAAAATTAGGACTTTCAATAAACTAAACCAAAAAATATGCAGATGGACATTATTACCCCTTAAACGTGTAGCTGTACGAAAATTTCGACCAAACAGACAATGTACAGGCACACAGTCGTTACGATTTTACTTACATAGATAGATAAGGAACCTGCTCCACGTACAACACCTTTTGGGCTATATCCGCTGGACTTAACCTGAAAAACGGACCGTTTATGATATCTCCCTTATTAATTCTCCTGTCGAAAAAATGCTCATGAAAAAAGTTTTAGAGATGGAATTCCATCACGTTTGGTCGATTTCCAGTCAGATTGATCTTGTACTGTATACATTGTGTAAGAGTAAAATCACCATTTCGGTTCCCTATAAACCGCCAGTCCATTCCGGGAACATGAAATGTCATTGACGATTAACACCTACAGTTGGACAGGTGGATGTTAATGTAAGGTTTGACTCAAATATCTTCAGTAGTTTTCAAGTTGTAAAAAATACGCTTTACACGCACCCGCTCTTGAGTTATGTCCGGTGGGACTTATACCGGAAAACGTGTCCGTTAATGATATCTCCTTTATTAATCCTAGTATTGAAATGATGAACATGAGGAAAAAGGCTTAGAAATTAATTTCCATTAAGGCAGGTAAATTTACATTAAGTTTGGTTGTGAATATTTAGTGGGAATGCAAAATCACGGTTTCGGTTTCGTATAATCCCCCAGTCAGTTCAGGGATTTAGAAACATTATTTGCCCTGAAACCTACCAAAGGACAGGTGGATTCTAAATATCAAGTTTGGTGGAAATATATCCAGCAGTTTCCAAGTTATAGACAAACAGACAGACACCAAAACTGATTATCTGCAGATGGTCATTATTACACCTGAAACGGATAACTGTACGGAAATTTCGCCAAAATTGTCAATGTACAGACACACACTAGAAGTGCAGACCTTTATTTCGATAGTTACTACTTTGAAACTGTGCGACGTATCTACAAACGGACTTTACCATCAGACGCCCCTTTCAGTGCTCTACATGGTTGGTCCTATGACATCTTCTCGTATCTCCTATATTTATGGGTTAGGTTGAGTTAGAGTCATTGAAGGGTGAAATTTTGTACAGTTTTCACATACTACTTCATATTTTTGATACTCATGTGACAGCTAGAATCATAAAATTTGGCTATAACATGGCCAATGGTCATGTCAATGTGCGTGCCGAATGTCATGATTCTACCTTTCCCATAAGTGTGCCAAATGATAACATATACGGGTAAAAGTACAAAACCAACTTGAAATCGAGAAATACAGCTGTATTTAACGTATTAGTGATAGAAATATGACGAAAAGTCATAGAACAAAAGTTGTAGATCTCTCCAAAATGAAACTCCATTTGCTTTCTGACTTGTGATACGACTTACTGATTAGCCACCAATTACCCCCGAAACGAAGGTCCGCACCGTCGTTAAAACTGCATCCATATTTCGGAATTTTCCTGGGCCAAAAGTTATACATTTGCATAGCTTAGAATATTTCCTCAAAGAAAAGAGTGTCCAACATTCGGGATTAGCACTCGCATACATACGTGGTAATTAAGGAAGAAAATAATATAGTTTAGTACATTGAAATTAATAGAAAATGGTTTATAACTGAGGACATCCGGATGACGACAAATATGTAAATACCAAGTGAATGTATTGGAAAATCAAATGCTCCTCAATAAATCATGTCGGTGTGAGTTATGGATATAAGAAAGCGGTAATCGGAGAGAAATTTAGGCGCAGGGATTCTTAGGTAATCAGATAAGAAGATGAATATTTGTGTTATTACTTAAGCTATTCGAGGACGGTTATAACCTCCAATGATATTCCGCCAATATCCAGCAGAATGGCCGATTGACGACTCTCTTGCTTTCTACCCAACTAACAACCACGAATTTAAAGGAATGATGAGGAAAATGGCAATACGTTACTTCCCTGCTGGCAAGCAGTCAGAGACGTTGCCATGGTAACCCATATATTCGTTGTCGGTCTGTCGGTCACTCAATGCAGAGCATGGTATCGGCAGAAAATAGTAAATTTCTCCGTCATTTGAAGAGTAAGGTAAATTATGAACATAACAAAAGTTGTTTGTAATGAAGAGACCTTTCACATACGGTCCACAGAGTTTAGAGAAAATCAATAGTATAAGAGAAAATGGAGGAAAACCGTTGTGGTTTTCCTATAATACCCCCGTCTTTTCAAAGATTTTAAAATGATATGCAGATTGAAACCTTCCCCGGGATGAGTACACTCTAAATATGAAGTTTGGTTGAGATCTATCCAGCCGTTTCGACGTGATGGTAGAACAGACAAACAGACAAATAAACAAACAAACACGAAAAGTAAAAACCACCGATTCGGTCTTGAGTTGACCTAAACGGGATAGATATTTAAAAATTTGGCAAAACAAAAGGAATTACAGACAGGGGACCCCCTACAACTTTATTTATAAGATTGTACTCCAAAGTGGGTGAAACGGACAACAATAATAATAATAATAATAATAATAATAATAATAATAATAATAATAATAATAATAATAATAATAATAATAATAATAATAATATATTCGGATGCTGACAGTAAAGCAATTAAATTGGAATATCGATTGAAGCTGAGACGTACCCTAACCATTTAAATAAGATCGTAACATTGATTTTATTCCTTGGCAGCCCGCTTGATATTTATATTTTCTGAGTACTTTCTCATGAGATAGGGAATAATAATCAGAAGGTAATGGCCAAGTAAAGTAGGACGGGATAATTAAACAGACGTTGTTGAGAGTTAAAATGTGTTGTAAGATGATTGTTGAAATGCGAAGGATGCACAACTCGACTGAAGTGATATGGAATGGAATTCATGCACGAATTGTGTGCATGAGTGGACTAATTGCAATGGTGGATTAAATTATAACCCCTTGGTAGCCACTAGGGTACACGTTGGTCTTCTATGATAATAATAAATTAATTTAAATGAACTCAACAACAATTAAATAAGATATGTATGCTGTGAGTAAGTATTGGTTTGGCACGATTGAGTGTATGTTATTTGAATATACCCCCATTGTACGTGGTGATGACGGAGTGATTTACGTCTGAAACTAGCTGATGTACCCGTGCTTCGCTACGGGGTTCTCAGGAAGACTGTCTTTTTGGTTTTCCTCCCTGAAGACGTTAGTGGGAATGTAGCAATTAAAAGAAATGTTATCATATAAAATACTCGATCAAATGAAAGCCACACATTTTCTCACTTTTAACGAATTCTACTACGGTGCCGATCTAACAGTCCAAAGTTCCAGTGCTGGAATGACTAGACCGCAGACAGCCGTGAACACTCCTCTTCCATTATTCAGTTAAATATGTACACTGCTCATTCCAATCAATGTCTCAGAGTAGGGATTGAATATTTCGAATGCTATGATGAACCAGTTTGTTACGTATCAGTATCAGAAAATTTATGAAGCAGAGGAACGACATGCTAAAGTAGTAAGTTATCTAAATCCCCAGCTACTTCCCGTCCATATTCAGGAGGCTGTTATACTCAGTACGGCCGGGCGAGTTGGCCGTACGGTTAGGGGCCCGCAGCTGTGAGATTGCATCCGGGAGGTAGTGGGTTCGAACCCCACTGTCGACAACCCTGAAGATGGTTTTCCGTGGTCTCCCATTTTCACACCAGGCTGTAAAGTAATTAAGGCCAGAGCCGCTTCCTTCCAACTCCTAGCCCTTTCCTATCCCATCATCACCATGAGTCCTATCTGTGGAGGAGCGACATAAAGCAAATTTTTAAAAAATCTCGGTATACAGCAGTAATCCCATTTATCGGAGATGAGCGGCAACAGAGACACAAAGCACATCATAACAAACAATGGTCAATGTAATGTTATTGTTGATCAATATTATGAGCTTTCTCTATTGGAGGCCTTCATATTCAGTTTTCTTCCGACTGTAATATTAGGGCGTTTTATAAAATTAATTATAGCGTAGACTGTAGTTCCTTATTCCTCGATTTTACATTCCGATTTTCATTAAATTCTGTTTACCCATTTCCTCGTGGCGGCGCTGATATGGACATAGCAACAAAAATCCAAATTTATAAATACCTCCGTTATTATAACCGGTACAGTAAAAATTTATAAGACATAAATGATCGGAAATTTAATAATATATACTTTAGTTACATACTATTCGTCAATAGGGCCGCTAATAAAACAAATATTTGATAATTCAATTTTAGGTCTTCCCCTAAACTGCCATTTTACTCAACATGAGTAAAATTATTTTCGGCCTTGGTTGCAGCGACTTATTCTTCGACCTTGCATACCGATTTTCATTAATATAGGACAAAAATAACAAATATTTCAGAATTAAATTTTAGGCCTTCCCCTAAACTACCATTTTTCTCAGCGTGAATAAGATTACTTATGTCCTAGTTTGTAGCGACTTATTCCCGGACTTTACATACCGAATTTTCATTAAGATAGGACCACTACTAAAATAAATATTTGAGAATTAATTTTTAGGCCTTCGCCTAAACTACCATTCTTCTCAGTGTGAAAAATATTGTATATGGCCTAGATTGTAGCGACTTATTTTAGGACTTTACATACCGATTTTCATTCATATAAGACTAATAATAACATACATATTTAATAATTAAATTTTAGACCTTCCTTGAACTACCATTTTACTCAGCGTGAATAAGATTAGTTATTGCCTAGATTGTAGCGACTTATTCCGGGACTTTACATGCCGCTTTTCATTGAATTCTCTTCAGTCGTTTTCTGATGATGCGTGTACATACATACATACATACATACAGACAGACAGACAGACACACAGACACACAGACAGACAGAAATTGAGGAAAATATAAAAAGTACATTTCCATTGTTGAGCAATGTACACACAAAACTCTTTATTTTTTAGATATGAGATTTTTTCGTCTCAGTCTTTGTTTTGATCCCTTAATAGGAGTTGCGTGTGTTGTCATTGTAGGGTCGTCTACATAATCTGAGGGCTCATCGTCTAAAAATAAGGAATCAATAATAATAAACCTAGATAACAATAAATTAATTCCGTAATGAAACCCTTACCTGATATGATGGTCTGGTTGTGATGTGGTTTGAAATCTTGGGAACATAATTTTGCGTTTATTCACATTTGGATTTTCGGAACTCTGTGCGTGTTCACGTAAGGAGAGATTCTGATCATGTTGAACCCAGCACTATGAATTGTGATGGATTATGCTCTAATATTCCCAACAAATGGTTTAATGCAGTAGATACAATTTTGTTTGATCATGAACTAGATTGAATACATTCGAGCGAGGTCTCAGAAAGGAAGGAATAATGCAATGAATCTTATCAAAATAGAATTTGATTAAAATGAAGGATAGTAAATAATAGAGGGAGGGTCGAATAATTGGAAAACCTGATACAGAATAGAGATGAAAATGTATTGTAAAGAAATTGAGCCATAGGGATATGATATTCACAGTTCCAGTTGACTTACTGATATGAGAGAGAAAATCTCGTATTAAAAATAAATGATACAACTAATGTTAAAGGATAAGTGTCGGGTTAAAATGTGACTTAAATTGACGATAGGATTAAACGTTGCCTATAATTAGTTGATGCCGGCCCCGTGGTGTAGGGGTAGCGTGCCTGCCTCTTACCCGGAGGCCCCGGGTTCGATTCCGGACCAGGTCAGGGATTTTTACCTGGACCTGAGGGCTGGTTCGAGGTACACTCAGCCTACGTGATTAGAATTGAGGAGCTATCTGACGGTGAGATGGCGGCCCCGGTCTAGAAAGCCAAGAATAACGGCCGAGGGGATTCGTCATGCTGACCACACGACACCTCGTAATCTGCAGGCCTTCGGGCTGAGCAGCGGTCGCTTGGTAGGCCAAGGCCCTTAAAGGGCTGTAGTTCCATGCGGTTTGATTTTTTCTATAATTAGTTGAGAAGTAGATATGGTAACTTATGACATAAGAGGAACTTAACTGAGGAACTAAAAAAAAAACTTTCGTAACGAAATACTCTCTAAAATTGGGAGTAAAGGACGGAAAGTTTAATTTAGGCTACTAAACTTAAAAAAATAGAGCCTAAATCAATTAAATAATTACAGATGTAAATGGAATATTTTGGGTATAAAATATACAGTAGGATAGGTATTAAAACATAGAAATAAAAATAATAATATAATTTCTTAAAGGGTGTAAACATAATAATAAGGAGGTATATGTGTTGAATTCCACATGGTTCAATGCATTACTGAGTAAGTGGGATGCTCAGTTGCTCAGGAAATAAAGTGTCAATTGAAACAAAAGAAGTTACATTGAGGAGTAGCATTGTTAATTGAGAGATGGTAGAATTTTCACTAATGCTGAAATGTTTTGTGGATATGCAGTCATTACGATTAGCCTGGAAGAAGAGTATAAGTTAACAATGAACTTTTCTGATTTATGTATGAATCCCAGTGAAGTTCAAAAGTTGATAGTATTTGTAAATTTTTTCTCTTTCGAGAGTAAAATTTTCAAAATTTAATTCATGAGAATGATGTCAAATCTTCTTTCCGTTCAATAAATGTTCACTTTCTTTGTCTATGTGTGAAGTTCTTGTGCTAGCCGTCACCTATCCTGCCACCAATGCCCCAGTAAAATTTAAATTTTATTAAATGTCCCAATACAGCACGTTTTCGGCATTTTCGAACATTACACCCTTGGAACTCTTGTGCAGCCGGCTGAGTGACCCCGCAAAATGGGAAAATAGTATTTCGCAGTGGAATGATATCTGGACCGCTACGTCGAAAGGATCCGTTACGAGAGAATGATCTTCTTCTGAAATCCAGCATCGACTCCAATGTAAAAATCGTATACCGAAATTTGTGCTTACTCATTTCCTATCTGGTCAGGTTTAATTTAAGTCATACTTCGAGCGATTTAAGATTGAGACTGCAGATGGTTACTCTTGCTTTTGTAGATCATCTGAAACTGTGCATCATCTTCTATTTGTCTGTCCTCTTTTTGGAAGAGCAAGAGTTACTCTAGAATGACATTTAAACTCGTGGAACAATGAACTGGCTAAACCTCTGTACTCTATGTTTAAAAGACGGTGTTGTTATTCTCATGTTCACACATTCATTCATTACATCTTCAGTAAGGTTTCACGATATTACTCTATGTGTGTAAATATTGTATATTCAGATTTGTTCATCTATAACGCTAATATACCATGTAAAACAGGGTTCTTTTCTGTATGGGAAATTCAATAATGATAATAATACTACTACAATGAAGGGTATTATTAATTGTTATGATACCGAGCTCGGTAGCTGCATCGCTGCAGCGAAAATTGAAAAGAAATCCTTTTACAATTCATTCGTAATGTACTTGAGGAAAGATACAACATTTCATTCATCTGAGAAGAAAAACCTCAAATAATTTTAAAGTGCCTGTTTTAATCAGTTCTTATTATTATTATTATTATTATTATTATTATTATTATTATTATTATTATTATTATTATTATTATTATTATTATTATTATTATTATTATTATTATCCGCGGCCTTTGTGGAGAACACTCTGCTAAATACATCGGAAGTCTCCTCGTCTCGTGGTTCCTTAATCCGTAATTTCCTTGGTATATCTTGTATTTTGATTCTATGACGTATGAAAGTGTTTTGTTGTAATGCAACATTTATGAACACCAATGTTGTTTCATCGATCATATCGTACGGAGTAAATGTACGGTAATTTATTTAAAATTGTCCATCAAGAATAATTGAGCACGATAATTAAAATCCAGATCAACTATAAACATATTTCGTTAGGTAACAACTAGGTTGTGTCTGAGCGTATAGAGAAACATTTCTCTGAACAAAAGCTATAATGCAATTCAGGAAAAGGAGATCTTGCAATTCTTGCAATGGTTGAAACAGAAAAGAACGTTTTACTATTCATTTAATAGAGGTGCAATGATCTACATCAGGGCCTCTCAAACGCCCAAAATCTCACGCGTGCAGAGCGAGGCGCAAGAGCTCCGTGCACTGTGCATCGGTGCCGCTCGGTGCCGCTCGGTATGGCTCGGATCAACGCTTCGTTTCTGGGCTACTCGGCTATGCTCGGCTCTACTCGGCTATACTCGGCTCAACTCAGCCCGGATTTGGAGCGCTACGGCGCAAGTGGGGGAGGGGGAGACAGGCGGAGCGAGCAAGACAGGCGTGGGGAAAGAGAGAGTTAGCGCTATTGCTCCAAATCGAGGAGTGGGGGTCTGCACTCTGGTCAACCAAGCGAAGTCATCTTTTGCACCGTGCACAGTGTATGCACCACGCGCATGCACCCTGAGAGGCCCTGATCTACATCATGTGACACTAATTAAGTACTGAGTCAACTGGCTAAGTTCCATCTGCCCCAAAGGTAAAGAAACATGCCGGATTCCTTGATAGGTTACACGCCTTCCTAATGCCCTGAAGAAATCTCAACAGCACCAGCATTTAAGCCCGTGAACATATACAAGATCGACGTGTAACGATCTAACTCAGTGAAAGAATAATTTACGAACCTCTCTGAAACTTCTTGTAAATGAAGAAGTCTGGACTTCACTGTCACTAGATACAGAAGGTATCAAGCAAGTACAATAATTCGAACTTATGTCAACTTGTACATGAGTTCAGTTGTATGTGAGCCTCAGAGCCCAGCGGTACGGGTGAGTAGAGACCCAAGTTGCCAGAGCCGTGACCGACTTCTTGTGGTTTGTGTGCACGGCCTTTGTTGTGCAAAACAGTACTTTGATGTAATAACGCACAGGCAGACCGAGGACTGAATAAAGTTATAGAGTGTCCCTGGTCACAGACCGAATGTACATACAAAACAAGCCGCAAACAAGGTCATATTGGTGTTTCTATAATACGTGGTCAACTTCCAATAGTGCGAGGCAATCTAGTCTATCCTCTTCATCATGACAGCATGTTAATTGTCACATTCCTAGTCTCTGAAAATCGTATATCAACAATCTGTATCGTGTAACTTCCAAAATAATGTCCATTTAGGAAGTTATTGGGAATAGAGATGAGAGTGATTCTCAGATTTTTTACGAACTACGCAGGGAATTTCAGGAAAAACGATCTTCCAATTTCCCTGGAATTCTCTAGCCTGTAAAATCTCACTACATTTTCCTATATTTCTATTCTCCTTCCATACTATTCCAATGAAGGATTGCAAAATCTGACGTAATAATTTTCGTAGATATGATAATTTTTGGTTTTTACATTCTTTCTTAGTTCGTTTATCATCCAGGGATGGTTTTCCCTTCAGACTCAGCGAGGGATCCCAACTCTACCGCCTCATGACCAGTGACCTGGACCGTGATACAACTGTGAAGGAGTCTCAGGACCTCGTCTATGGGTCCCCACCTACTATGAGTTACAGTGGCCTTGCGGGGATGGGAAGATTGTAAGGAAGAGGGAAGTAGGCGGCCTTAAGTTACATACTATCCCTTCATTTGTTTGGATAAAAATTGGGAAACCACAGAGAATCACTTCGAGGATGGCTGAGAGGGGAACCTAACCCCTCCACTCAGTTGACCTCCCGAGGCTGAGTGGCCCCCGTTCCAGTAATCATACCACATTTAAAATTTCGTAACAGAGCCGGATATCGAATCCGAGCCTCCGAGGTACAAGCTAATCACATTAACAACTACACCACAGAGGTGGACTTTTTGGTTTTTGCCGTGTCAAATAAGAAAATTCCGCAGAAATGCATTGGTCCGGCTACTTGGCGGAATGGTCAGCGTAGTCACCTTCAGTTCAGATGGACCTGGGTTCTATTCGCGGAGGGTCGGTGTAGGTGTAGTGTGCCTGCCTCTTACCCGGAGGCCCCTTGTTCTATTCACGGCCAACTCAGGAAATTTTACCTGGATCCGAGGGCTGGTTCGAGGTAAAATCAGCCTACGTGATTACAATTGAGGAGCCATCTGACGGCGATATGGAGGCCCAGGTCTAGAAAGCCCATAATAACGGCCGAGAGGACACAAGACACCTCATAATCTACAGGATTTCGGACTGGCTAGCGGTCGCTTGGTAGGCCTTGGTCCTTCGGAGCTGTTGTGCCACGGGGTTTGACTTATTAGAAATTATTAGAAATTCCGCGAAATGTAAAGAATTTTGATAGTTTTTTGTTTATTTGACTCAGCAATATCTACAGTATTAGTACGGGCCGTCGAAGTCTCAATCTAAATAATTTTAGTAATTTAATTATTTTTATACTGTGAATAGAAATTGCATAACCTGGTTCCAGTCAGGTGCTTCAGCAACTTTTGAGCTGTTATTTGCACAATTTTATCTTCCAACATATCGAGTACTTTCTCAAACTCGAAAGTTTGAAGAACACATCAATTGTAACAGGTTGAAGAATTTTATTTCACAAACTTCTACTCTGTTTTTAAATTCCTTATCTAGTAAGAGTTATTTACTATTAAATTAGTAAATATATGTTAGCAGGTCTACAGTAGACTTACCTAGTACGGATCATAAGGATATTTCCATCCGGAACACTCTCTTTTTTATCTCCGTCCCTTCCAACTCCATCGGATTCAACGTTATTCCCTACATTCTCAACACTCAGACCATATCTATTTTGTAATATTAAATAGAAGCATAAACTTGACTATCACCTAGATATATTCCAAGAGAATTCAGATAAGGTGTTAAAAATAATTAGTGTGCAGTCATTTTTCACCATCTTGACCTACAATGACCTGCTGTGGACATGGACATTCTCACTGTTTTCGATTTAAACGGTTGTTATTAACTAATATTTATACTCGAGTATTGTGTGTGTTGTATTATATTATCAAAATGTAGGTTCGTTAATCCATCTGCTGGCAGTAAAAGTGAAAATTTCAAAGTAACTTTATCTTTTAACTAACTCACTCAATAAATTAATTAATTAATTAATTAATTAATTAATTAATTAAATAAGAGTGTGCTGCAAATTTTGAATGCTAGTTTATAAATGCTAATACTTAACTACTTCATTTTCTCTAATGAGGGATATATCATTTTAAATATAAATATTTGAATACCAGTCGGAAGTTCGAAGCATTCTTGGTTTAGTGCTTACAGTGAACACTGACACATGCAGAGGATGGGATAGAAAGCTGAAGACCATGGCATTAATTAAGATGGCTTGTGTGAAAACGAGAAACCACTGAAAACCATCTTCACTGCCGCAGACGGTGGGGCTGGAATACACCACCTTCGATGAAAGCTTACAGCTGTCCGACCTGCACAGACGAAGACAAGTGCCTTGGGACAATGTGGTCATTAGTTCCGTGAATGATGATAGTGAATCTGACTGCAGTTTCAAGGAACTACGCATGTAAAGTATTGAACTCATGACCTTTGAGTGATAAGTAGGCAGAGTCCTAAATTCATTACATGAGGCCCCATATAAATTACAAGTCATGAGCTCTAGCTGCACTTTTTATCTCTGATCAGAGACGGCATTTGGAGAAACAGGTGGTGATTCTCATTCTCACGCTAGAGGAATTGCGTCACCCGCACGTGTAGAATGTGCAGGGATACGGAGGAACTATTTTTCTAATATAATTACATTTTAGGAAGAATTAGGGACGAAACTGCCGTAGTAACCGTCAGGAAATCGTAAGTGAAACAATTTGGTTGTTAATGGCAAAGACTTTAGACCACTAAAGAGCTCCAGAAGGAAGATTGTCGAAAGACGCGCCAATTAGTTTGAACTCTGTTACATCAACGAATATATAGTGCCTAGCTAATGAAGTAATTTAACAACTCAGTTGGTTAAGAGGAACCCTTAAAAGTTCAACATCAACACCGTTACTAAATTAACCAATTATGTGTTATGTCGTGATCAGCCATAATTACATTTCTATGGGGAAAAAAGTGAATGTAAATTTTTGGCGGTAAATGCAGATGGCATGGGTGTGGGAGTAAATGTTATAAAAGAACGATGCGCCATTTTTCAATCTCGCATTGTGTTCAGTGTATTTGAAGCGACCGCACGCTGCTCAGAATAACATTAAAAATCGGTTGTGCAGACTAAGTCCTGCAAAGAAGGGAAAGCAATTTGGTCAAAAGTAGCTATTGAACGTCATCTCCAAGTGGAAAGAGATCGCCAGTAAAATTAAGGGTATTTCCATGTGAAACCGTCATGTGATTTTACGTCCAGGCAATAGACGGTCATTATGATGCCGAAGACCTGCAGTTAAATTAGCTAGTATCATTCGTCTAACTCTATTGCGTGTGCGGATCGGTGATTTGATGAATGTGTTCGGTTCTTGGGGAAGAGAAAGTGTGAAGGGCAGTTTTTGTTTATGTCATTGTTCTCAGGTGAATGATGTTAAAAGTAAACAAAAAAGAGAGAATACGTTTGTAAAGCCACTATCTGTCGAGATGTCTAGATAAAGAATGAGAGAGGCGCGTGGTCCTGTTTTGATGGGAGATGACGTACGACTAGAGGTATGTAAATTACATTTGTTATAAAGTGCATTTATTTATTTCATGATCTCACCAGTTTAATTGTGTAAATGTGACGCAATTTGCTCACCTTTTTATTTCGTAAAAATGTCAGAGAAATACGCCAGAAGATCATTTGTTTTATGTTTCTTGGATAGTCGGAAAGTCGCGAAAGTAGCGTGTGAATTGTTGTACAGTATTAAATTTGATAGTTGTAAAACGAATATACTGTCTAGAGAAAAAGTATCATTACCGTACGTTTATTTTCTATATTTGTTGTTTGTCAAAGTCAAGACACTAATTTATCAAAAAATTATGTTCAATGTAAAGATGAATTTCCTGTAAGTGTAATCCGTGGTTTACCATTTAGAGCGAGTGCGCGGTAATGATGGAATGTCAGCGGGTGCAGAAGGCACACCGTCGGCGCTGTAAAATTTGCCGAGGGAAGTTACGAGGCGAGACCGGTGTAATTTGTTAAAGGAGAATGCTATTCCAAAAGTCTATTAAAATCTGTGTGGTATTGATAAGAGGAAAATAACGGTAAAAAAGTTTGTAAGTCGAGTTGTGAGTTTCGGTTTAGAAATATTGTGTTGTCAATCTCAGATATGCGAGGAGGAATGTGGATCAGGTTGTTGAAATCCTATATTTTTGAAGAGACTGTATGCCGGGATTTTCACTGTAGGGAAGCCGAGGAATTACTTCGCGTAATGTAATGATATGGGAATAGGGTCAGTCGATAGTTAGGATTCCACGTGAAACCGTAGGACCGTGATGGATCAGAATATTTCAAGTTACGTTTAAAAATATCTTCGCATATACTATGCGGGTCAAGAATTTATGCGAATTGCCAACGTGACGAGGTTTTCATTTGACGCAGGTCAAGATAACATGTGTGTTTTTATTAAGAGATATCTAGGAAGGGTTGTGCTCCCGTTATTCAAGCCAGCTGTTAGGCAGTAGAGCCAGCTTATTCTTAGAAAGAAACTGTAACTCAGATTTGTCATCTGTAGTAAATGTTTGGAATTAGATTTCGTTATTTTAGAAGATAGTCGTTTTAATAGAAACTTGAATTCATTATCGAAGTGACGGAAATGACACGATGGTGCGTAATGTTGGAAATAACCATTATCAGGATGTCAAAATTTGAGAATCGGTGGTGATGTTGTTTGGTGTTGTTGAGAGTTGTCCAAAGATATGCGATTATTTTATTTGAACGTCACGATAGCTTGTAAATCCATAGAGTTCGTGATGAATTATAGTATTGTTGTTGTTGTTTTTTCCCAAGGCAAAATGTAGGTTCCTCTGATATGAGGTCATGCTTGTGGAGCACATGGGGTGCACTAGTCCATCCACCCTAGATTTGGGTAAGGTGCGTTACGGCCCTAGAGTCTCATCGATTTGAAATCATATCGAAGGAGGTGCCGGAATTAGTCCAAGGGACAACCATAGGCGTTATAAGAGATTTGGCATAGGTTGTTTAAATTTGCGTTGTGTGTAAATTTATGCAGATTATAGGATGTAAGATTAGGATTATCCGAGCTAGTCTCATAATTATTATTAGTGTTATAATGTAAACTTGTTGAGTGACGTCATAAATAAATAAGTAGTACTGGTAATTATGACAATGTATTCCGCTTTTTAGCTGCGGTGAAGAAAACTTTGAGAATAAACAATATTGGATCAATATTTTCTTCAAAATAATGTTTCTGATAAACAGATCAGAGTGATAACAATTAAATAGTTAAGGAGTTTAAAGAAACCATTCGTCCGGGATAGATAAAATTTGTTGTTAATTAGGATTATGAGATAATTCATTTATTAATTTAATTCAGTGGAATCGTATTTTGAGAATTAGATTAAAACCAAGTGACTAACTTGAAAATGTGTTCTGGAATCTTTGTTTTATAAGCTGGGAAATTTCAACTTATTACCGTAACGATAAATGGGACATGTCCGATGGCAAGGAACTTTACTGCTACAAGTGTTGTGAGCATTTGTTGTTGTTGTAGTTTCGATTTTGATTTGTTGAGCATCAGATGTGCTTGGAATTTATTAATGTGAAAACCTTGGTCATCAACTATTGTAACTTAATTGTGTTCAGCCTTCAGCTAAGAAGTTTGGATGGTCATGAGGTCATCAATCTTAGTTAATTAGATTAGAGCCATCTGCCATTATAGCATCATTTTCCTTGCGGTTAGCATCCACAATGACTTTAACGTAAATCATTAAGATGGTTGTCAGTCCAGGTCAGTCACATCAATTCAATTAAAGGTCCATGCCGTACAACCACTGTGTGGCATACACCGATTGGACTGCCTTAATTATACCAAGAGTCCAGAGCTCGGGTCCTCACGAATCATTATGGTGGTACATGTAGTCTCACATGGAAACCGATCTTAGGGATCCCCAGACTTTCTTTATTTCATTCTTAAATTAAGACGGTGGTTTCTAACAAGGATGTCCCTCGGGCAGTTGAATTAGAGTCTCCAAAACCAGCGTCTCCCTTCTTCGTTATTATTGTTTTTTACGGACGAGTTTGAGTTCATAATTTAAAGGTGATAAAATATCACAAGGTTCTTCGATTTCAATTATATTATAAATAAAATATCCATTTCTTTTAAATGGAGTCCTCTCACTGTATAAAATAGTTTACCGAGCTCGATAGCTGCAGTCGCTTAAGTGCTGCCAGTATCCAGTATTCGGTAGATAGTAGGTTCGAACCCCACTGTCGGCAGCCCTGAAAATGGTTTTCCGTGTTTTCCCATTTTCACACCAGGCAAATGCTGGGCTGTACCTTAATTAAGGGCACGGCCGCTTTCTTCCCACTCCTGGCCCTTGCCTGTCCCATCGTCGCCATAAGACGTATCTATGTTGGTGCGACGTAAAGTAACTAGCAGTATAAAGTAGTTTAAATAACTGAAACCCGCCTCTTATCTAAGCAAGTGACGATGAACCCATAGACGACCCAAGAGAAAGATCTCATGCCGATTTGCTGATAGGTAAGGAAGGTATACATCCTACGAAGGACCTTAAAGGGTTCAGTATGCCTCGTTACCTGTGTGTCGACAGCTCTGTCGAGAATCGGAGTTGGAATCCTGCATTCCAAACATCAGGACGCTGGCCTTTCAGCCGTGAAATAGAACTTTGACTTTATGATGTGCAAGTAAATATTTCTTTGCAGTATTTCTATCATTCTTAGCAATTTCTGATTATTTAAGAAGATGGAAAAATATTGTTTGTTGATGAACTAAATTGGGATTTCTCGACCTTCTAAAGATTGTAAGCAGCGTGAAATACAATGACTTTTATAAATTAATTAATATATTCTCTGATTATGCCAGTAAAAGTAGACTAGCTTTCTATGATGATGTGGCAACACTGTCTCCCAACGTAGTGACAACCACGTTTTCACCTTTTGGCTAAACAAGAAAGTCCGTCGCGCCTGGCTGACAGAAACTGAAAAGGATATCGTCGTTGTGAGTAAAAAAACCGCTATGTGATAATATTTCAGTTTGGAACTTTGAATAGAAATTTCTGTAATCTGAGGTTCAATATTGCATGAAATATGTTAACGAAATTTCGTTCTGTGTTATGCATGTGCTGCGGGTCAGTATTTCTTCCCTTACTGTAGCATTGCCACCGAACGATATTTCGAGGCGCAACGACGATAGAACAGAGCTGGGTATGACTGACTTAGACAGGCTGAGAGACAGATGCTGAAAAAAAAGTGTCCTTAGTTTCCAGGAAAAACCTGATCATAATAAGGAATGGAGCTACACCGGGGTATATGCGACAATATTGGACAAAACTAGAAGCCCAATTGTTGAAAAAGCACGGTCCATGTAAGTCTCATTCGAAAGAAGATTGAACATGTATTAATAAGATCCTTGGGCTTGAAAGTTACTCAGAATTTCAGCGACACCCGTGAGAAGTCACTTTTAGTTACACGTATATTATAGTATGATTCAGTTAAACGTGATAGCTTTTTCTTTTGGAGGTATTTCGCAATTTTTTTTAGAAGGAAACCATTTGTTGTCGCTGCCGACCCAGTTAATAGAACTTAGAAGATTTTCAGTCTGTCGAAACACGAAATGCAACATTTAGAACATTATAACATGCACATTTCTGCTTATAAATACCCAGTGTGATATTTACTCTCTCGACAGATTGAAAATCTGATAAGTTCTAATTCATAAGTGACAAGCTATGAGTCTAAATATAATGTTAGTGTGTAGCCTCCGGATAGGCTCAGTGCAGGTCTTTCGAGTTGACGCCGTATAGGCCATTTGCATGGCTGTGAGGATGTGGCCCTATCTAAGACAACTCTGAATACTGAAGACGGCATGAACGCCCAGGCCCCGAGCCATGAATATTAAAATTCTGAGCTGGCTGGAAGTCGAACCCTTGAAGCAAAGGCTAACCATTTAGCCACGGAGTCAAGCAAGTCACTAAATGCTATATTATAATGAATGAATATCAACGCCATTAAACAGGTTTGTACAAGAAAGTTTGAACTGAAAAAGGAACTAATGAGCGTTCGTACTATCGAACACTTTTTACTCGCAAGATGAGAACACCACGTGCCACTTAAAGAACGCCATGGTTTTCACCAGCACCAGGTAAAGGACACCTGAAATAGACATGTGAAATAAGAAGCCAAATGTTAGGGAGGGAAATTAGTTTTCGTTTAAATAAATTGCTCCGTCAGTTATACAACCAAATATTGTGAAACAACATTTTCAATAGTTTTACAACTTTTCTGACTGAAAGTCATTTGCAAGCAAATTAATCAGAACTCCCCGTTTAGAAATAATTCATTAAACGTTCGATCGGAAATCTCCTTGGTCATACTGCAAGAGGGCTCCAAGCACAGAAAGTGCCTTATGCTGAGACCACGAGACAGTAGTTTAATTACATTAGTGGACAACCCCTTCGTCTGAGTGAGCGCTCTAACCGCCATGTCCACTTTGCTGATTATTTCCACCAATTTCTTCCCTCGACCTTCCTTTAAACATTTACGAAGCGCGGACCTGCGTGGTGACAATTAGAATAAAGTAACCCTAGCTCTCTCAAATCATGTGTTTTACAATTAATTGATGCTGTCCTTGGATTTAACTGGACATACATTTCACATAGGAGAAACCTTGTGTGAATACAGTGGGAAATTCCAGAAATGACGGTTGATTTTAAAACGAATCAACGAAGACCTATGGAAAAATCAAATCACCATAAGAATGTTATGAAAATGGATGAAGGTTACTATTAATGCAATTCTGAGGAAGTAATGAAAGTTGTTTCCATAGAGGCTCAGTTGTAATCCGGATAGTAAAACGATCGTAAACCACACAATGTGAATTCCACAAAGTATAAATTCAAGAAAGCCAAGTGTTTTCCAGAGGACAAAATATTTTAATCATTCCAGCCAGAAAAAAACAAGAAACAAACCCTATGGTGCAACAACCCTGAAGGGCCATGGAGTATGAATCGACCACTGCTCAGTCCGAAGGCCTGCAGATAATGATGTGTCATGTGGTCAGTACGACGAATCTTCTCCGCCGATAATCTTGGCTTTCTGGATCGGGGCGGCCATCTCGCCGTCAGACATCTCCTCAATTGTTATCACGTAGGCTGAGCGGACCTCGAACGAACCCTAAGATCCAGGTCAAAATTCCTGACCTGGCCGTGAATCAAATCCGGGTACTCCGGGTAAGAGGCAGACACCTTACAGCTACACTGTGGGGCTGGCCTACTCCAGATACATTGTGCACAATTACGCACATCGATTTAGAATCTTATATTTGGCTTTAGAAATCGTTCAGGGACCTCTGCGCCTCAGATAGTAAAATGTTTACACTAGTGCAGCCATCTACACTGTATAATACGAAACATGTTGAAGAAAACATGGCTGGTCATCAGTCAGCCAGTCAAGGTAAGGGTAGCAATTTTAGTGATTTAATAACATACAAAATCATTCAGTTTGGAGTTACTGATTGTTTGTGGTATCTATTGTCTATAATCGTAATATGAAATATTATCACATAAATACTAAAACTCAACCTGAATAATTGATAACTATACAAATCAAGATTATGGATCTCCCATTATACTGTTCAGAAAAATAATACTTTATAAGGAACCCATAATTCTACCTTGCTAAAAAAGTTGCATCTACAAGATGGAGTGCAACCATATTTTTATTGCAAGCTCATCTCGGGTTCTGAGGCGTGAAAACTCACAGCGGGGTGCGGCCCACCAATTCGAACGAGGTCGGAACATTTCGGCAGACCTCGGGTAATTAATGTTGGAATTCTGGATAATAACCCAAATTATGAGAGATTTCGGCACTGTCATTAACAGAGAAATAAGTAATTAACAACGTTGGGAAATATTTGATGAAGCTTAAGTCCATAGGGTGCAAATATATTTTATTAGGCCTTTGGCATCCATAATGGAATAATAGTGCGCACGTGTCAAGGATATGCAGTCAAATTGCGCCGCAAACCTAATGCACGAAATTATTTAATTACGTCCGTTAAAGTAACGGAAAAATCAGCAAACAATGCTATCACGACTGGAAAAATAGGTGGAATCTCTGGAGTGAGTCTCGAAGAAATCGGTCCAGTGGTCTTCAATCCGAATTATTGCACCGCAGTACATAACGCCAAGCAGAGTGTCCCTAGAAAATGTTTTAATAGTCCCTCCTCAACCAGGAGAGTCAGTCGTCATTCTATCTTCCGAGAGTGAGAAACCTACATCAGGCAACATAAGAAGAAGACTTAAAGTGGGTGAAATGAACTTGTAGAATCTCTAACGCCAGTTTAGCTTGAGGGATGAATATTTTACCATGTAGTAAATGGTGATCGAAGACTAAATTAGCTATATGAAACATCGTTGGTACGACATCTACTACGGTCTGGGAAGAAAATTATAAGTTTAATAACTATACGATTCCTGAACTTCTCATACGGAGACAGCAGATAGTTTTTGTGAATTATTGTGGACAATGATATTTTTTTGTAATCGGTAAGGGAGGACGATAGTCTGGCTGAGATAATTTTTTGTCTCACGGTCAATCACACCCGTGAACATCTGGTTAGAAGGGAGTTGGGATGATTCCACAAACAGCATTAGTTGAGTTCTTGATATTAAGCGAGGAGGTTTAGCTGTTATTTGCGTATAGAATAATTTATGGTAACGTGTTGTGCTTCTAGCTAAGTGTAAAGTTTGTGTATGAATAAGGTAATATTTAATTGAAGAATGTATCCTACAATTATTAAGGGCTAAGTTGGAGTTGGCTGGCATAAAATGAAGCTGAGATAACTCCATGCCAAACGACTACACTTACAGGTCTGTCTAATTTAAACATTATGTTTTGTAGTTAGAGATGTAAATGATTGTCCCTCTAAATTAATTAATAAACCAGAACATCGCGTTGTATAAGTGGCGTTTGTAATCAAGTATATTGCGATGATGATGAAGTGTCTTGTCTTCATTCTAGTGCGGAGGCGAATTGTCTACTAATTATATCAGCGCACGAAGACTTTAAAATGAGTTTAAATTTATTTAAAAAATAAAAGTGAAGTTAAATGTTGCAATGAAAATCAATGAAATAATATTCGGGCCAGTAAAAGTTACAGTAATGATAACGATAAAATAACCGTTATGAGTTTGGTAAAGTCAAATAACAATATATCCAATAAAAATAATAATAACAATAAAAATATTCACGTCAGGATAAAATTGAGATGATAAATTATGTGTTCAGCAGTAATGTCAAGCGAGGTTTGCAGCTTATTTCAAAATCCAGTGAAGTATGATAAAGTTAGCAAATTTTGTGACATCGTGTATTTGTGATACAGAAAATCAATGTATGCTATATTTCTCCTCAGGTCAGGCAAATTTTCGAGAAGTTAAATGTGTGATCATTATAAAGTTGGTTGGTCATGGGATCGCTTGTATTTAAAAAGTTTCAAACAAGTAGAAAATTGATTGTAATGGAAATTAAATAATGTGAGAATAATTTGAAAGATGTTAAAGGCAGAGTAAGCCTGTATTTCATGAGTATTTGATGAGGATGCCGAGGATAAGACGTCCTGTATTTCGACGAAGAAGAATTTTTGTGACAAGGTGTATAAGTTGAGGTGTACTATTTCTGAGACAGGCTGTATAAGACGAGCGATGACCTGTAGCAATCCAGAACGGTTTATGAATTCCAAAGGTTGTAAAATCCATATGAGTTTTCAGAGCATAATTTGAACGCAGTTACAATGCATAACGTGAGTGAATATTTAACGAAAATTTTTATATTTGTCTTTCAAAGAATGAGAATGAAGTGTAAATTTTGTGGACAGTAAAATCCAGAATAAATAATAAAAGTACAGGCAAAAACTAGAAACGAGTATTTATAAAGTACTATACGTAAGTCCTGAATCGGCAAGATTGTTCCTCAGAATTGCCACTGAGTGTTAATTATCGCTGTTAAAAGCTTTCTTGCATGCCTTTCTTTACTTTATTCGTCGCACATCAGTTTTAAAAGTATTATACGGCACTCAACGTCTACTAACACAACAAATACCACCAGAAACCTTCTTCAATGCATGCAAAACTGTTACTTATAAATTTACTAGACGGCTACAATGAGTCATGTGAATGAGTTAATAGTTCTATGGACTGATTATTGAATGATATCTATCCTTTCATACATAGCATCGTCTGCTTGAATTCACTATATATATTTTTAAATTTTCTAAAACTCAGGTATTTGTCTGTATAGTATTCCGATGTATTCTCAAAATTCCATCCTCGCCTAACACCTGACATCTCAATTTGTGGGTTAAACCTCACTTTCGGACCTTGTAATTACTTTTGACCCACAATTTCTATTTTTCAATATAGGTTCAGCTTTCAGTTTCTTTAATGCTATTTATCAAGGGACAAAGTATCATTAAAAACTCGATCGATATCTAAGCGTTGAGGAACGAAGTAGTAATTTACTTCTTTGTATATTTGCATACGCTGCAATAAAGACTAGATGAACACCTATTCTGATAACTTCATTTTATTAATACTTCTTTCTGGCTTCTTCTCAATCATTTGGAGTCCGTATATCTTGTTTATTTCGACCTGTCAATGGCCGGATGTCCTTTCTGACGCCAGCTGTACATGAGTGGACATATAAATATACACTATTGTATGTTTCTGTAGTGTGACGTGCTGTATGTATATGAATAGCTATGTAATAAGTCAAACAAAAATTCCGAGTTTTAAGACTAGGGAATTAACTAGACGTGGATAAACGGGAATCGAACCTATGACCGTCTGAACTGTACTTCCGCTACACTAGCCATTCAATCAAATAGGTGAACCCCGTCAACAGTGACCACCAAACAAGAGTTTACGGCAAGGTCAAGCGACGTACACATAGCGAGGTGACGGGAACGACACAGTTTCCCCCCTGAAAACTGTCGATCCTACCCGCTGGCGGCAGTCGCTGTTCTCTTCAACATATTAAAAATTTTAGACATGTATTGGCCGGCGAGCGGATAGCTTTCCTCCGCTTTATCAGTATTACTAGAGGAACATTGGCAGAAACATAACGGGAGGTTTGTTCCGCTCAGATTCAAAAAGTCCGGTCCTGAAAAATTCGAGCAAACGTCCTCTGCCCTGACGGCACATACATGGCTAAGATTTTTATTATGTATACGACGACGAACATATCAATGCAACCTATAAGGGTATTAACTTCAAAGGATGTCAAATTGGACGTTAAGATGGTAGATTCCTAGTGGCAACAACAATACAAGCAGTGACAAGGTACATTTTATCAGTGGCTGACTCAGCTAATGGATCCATCCAGGGTGATGATACACGTTGTAAGAGTGTAAAGGATGGGAGAAATGAGTGGACAACTCAAGAGTGTTTCTAAATATCTTCCATGTCTTACGTGTTTGGTACAACAAGCATTATTATACAAGAACAGCAAAGTGTACATATAGTGACTAGTATTGAGGTTAAATAGGAAAATGCTCAATGTTAATGTGATGAGATGTTGTATCTTGAGACTTGGATAAGGTAGATTTTGATGTAAATACGCTGACGAAGGGAGTTAAGGCTCCCGAGGCATGTACCTATAAATTATTCAAATACTAATAATATATTGACAGGGCGGACCAAACAATCACCCCTTGTACATTATTATTATTACGAGTCAATACCGACCAATTAAGGACCGATATGGTCAAGTTTGTCGACTAGTCCAGGCATGTCAAACAGTGCCCGCAGTAAGAAATCGCACGGCCTAGAAATGACTTCGCACGCGTGCGAGCAGAACTTCTCCTCAGGAGGTGGGAGAGAGGACAGTTGAACTGACAGTACGTTCGCTCACAGCAGGGATGATTAAACCATACCTCTTCGTACATGCAAGCACAGAAATGGTGTCCCGACGTAAACAATCAACACTGCCCCACTCCAGTACTGGAAAGGAGGAGAGTGAGTGAAGGGGTAGTGTTGAAGGCCACTTCAGTACCGAAAAGAAAGGGAAGGGAATGAACGGGTAGTGCTGAAGGCATAGTGTGTGTATTGCTGTACATCCTCCACAGTGCCCATTTCAATCACAACAGCCTTGTAGCGGGCTGTCTCCCTGTAGCAATGCGTTAAGCGAGGAGGTGGGGCGGATACAATGCTTTGTTTATATCGGGACACCATTTCTGTGCTCGGGTGTACCACATGAAACTAAAGGACGATGGGAGACGAGAGTGTTAAGGGGAAGAGTTACGGTAGATTTGACCCGGAACGGTCGCACTGTTTCTTAAGGCGCAAACATGAAGGAGAAGGTCAGTGTGTACAAATCATGTCGCCTGCAAAATGTTCAATGTTAGGCGTCATTATGAGCTGTATCATGCACATCAGTACGGGACATTAGGTTTCAGGACCTTGATATTATGAAAGGAAAGCTGCAGCTCTTTCCCGTACCGTTTATTATTCAACAGGAAGACGCACCCCAGAATTTACAACTGGAACTTACAGAGTTAATACGTGACTCGCTGCTGAAGGAAGAGTACAAAGAAAGGGAAATTACTGACTTCTACCCAACACTTGTCCCATTATGCTTCCCAGAACTCCGAAAGTTTGCGGAATTAATTACAGATGTGAACAGTTATTTTCCAGGATGAAGATCAACAAATCTCGATACAGATCTCGGCGAACAGACTCGATGCAGTAATGAAAATAGTGTCCGCCAGCAACATCAAGCCTAACATTGACAGAATTATTGCAAGCAAACGTCAGCAGGGCTCAGGATAAGGGTGAACATAAAGGGATCGCTTTTAGGCAACTTACATTTTATTTTCACAGGAAGCAAAACCACAATGCCCAGGGTGTAGGCAAGAATTCCCCGGAATGCTTTTATGTTACTGCACTACACCTCTGTTTGTAAACGAGAATGTTCTTAATGTATAAAGTTAATATATCTTGAACATGTCAGAATTTAATTATTCGCTTAATATTTGGTGTGTAGGAATTTTGTAGCCTACAATCCTATTATCTTTTTATATATCAATAATGTATTTATAATGTAAATTAACAACTTACGATGCCTTATTAATTACATTGGTGAAGGACAGCAGTCATTTAGAAGTAGCGCACTCATTAGCAATGAAGAAAGGAATATTGTGAACCCCTAACGATTCTCCTTCGAATTTCTCCTTCGAATCAGCGTGTGCAACGCACGTGAGTAAAGACACCTTGCACGCAACTCGTCTGGCGTGCACTTGACCCTGACATGGCTGGCCAAGCCACTAGGCTCCCGCCTCGAGCATGCCACTTTCGATTTTCGATGACTTCGGCTGGGACTCTGTATAGGACTAGCATGTGTTGACATGAAGAACATCTGGTCATACAACATCAGCCGTGTTCTGAACGGAACCTGGTTGCCCCGTTGATCTTACACACCACAAAATATGAAGTTTTAAAAAAAAGTCACCGGCAATAGTACCAAGTAGTCTGTTAGAATTCAGTGTGTTTATTTTATGTTTCATGCACAGTAATGGGCGTTTCTACACCAGGTTTCTCAAATGTATATTGCAAGCAGCCATTACCAAAGAGTAAATAGCATTTACATCCACAACAATGCCTAAACAGGACTTGTTATGCAGTCCACGGTCATTTATATTTTACCCAGTGAATTATTTTATTCTTACTTAGATAACAAAAAAGCGGCTATTTAGGTGATAAAACCTAATGTTACTACCGTCGTTTATTCATGCAAAACGGTGAAAATTCAATGTAGCAAAAGAGACCAACTCACATTGAATTTTGTCTGGCCGCATTCCATTTTAAAACATTTAAAAAAGTGTGTTACGTGGATAAAATTAACGCCATCGTTGTGGTATTGTGGTGGTGCTGTAGTTAATTCTTGCATTTTGTTTTGTATGTTGGTGGGAATCACGTATGAAGTCTGACGATCCATTATCACATTTGCACACGCGAGTAAGTTTTGTGCTGACCCCGATTTTAGCCGTCACGTATCACGGGTGAGAGAGAGGAGTGGGGGTAGAGTTGGTGGGAGAGGAGGAGGAGGAGGAGGCAGTAGCACAGACATCGATACATGGAGCACGTACTGTGTAATGTGACACCGCTGACCTCCACGCTAAAAGTACGTGTTCGGAATGGGAAGCATCATACTGCATGTTTGGTCCTGCAAAGTGCATCTTAACTGCTGCATGAGGACTTGCCTTGGATTGTGGAACGAAGATCTATCCACAAACTGTAGCTGTTTCGCGTTTTGAAATTTTTTGCCATGCATCCAAGACATCGAATGGAACAAACGAAGAGAGCCTTTGTTTATGCTCTATCACTTTCTGGAAAAAACCTGTGATAAAATTCATAGTATCGAAAGGATCACTTGTCATTTGACACTTTGATTCCTATTGCGCCACTATTGTACGATTTCTGTGTACACACTTGCATCTGTCTTCCCTGAACAACCTGTCTTATTCAGTCCCTGTTCTCTCCAAACTCGAGTGAATGTTTTACCTGTATTATACGAGTTTTGACGTACTCTCTCGTTTTTATCTTCGCTATACGACCTTCCTTCCTCAAATTAGAACATGTGAGAAACAGTGATCCCTGATTTCAAAACTGGTAGATGTGGCGGGTCGGGAAACGTGATGTAGAATGTTATTGCTAGTGATTTAAAACGTAGAAGATTTTCGGGGAAGCAGGGTTAGGAAAGGGCTAGAATTGTGAAGGAAGTGGCCGTAATCTTATTTGAAGACTAGCAAGATACCTGTGCTTCGCTTCGGTATTATAATGAAATTTATAATTTAATGCTTAACGTTTTATACATAATCCGCCGAAATTCGCGATCTAACTAGTTTTTTGAGAGAATCCGCCAAAATTCGTGATCTGACTCGTTTTCTGAGAGATTACGGCAAAGTTCTTCCAATTTTTCAATATTTCTGTCCAGCAATCGATTTCGTACTTCCCGGGCTAGGTCCAGGTATTCCACCCGGCCAGTTGGTTCCCTAAATATTTGCCATCTTTTCCTATAAGCATTTTTAATATGGATCAAATCGTTGAGGAGATCCGGCGTGGTGTCGTCTTGGGTGCCTTGGCGGCACTGAACCCGCGGCCGGACTGCAATCGTAGTCATTAACCGGTCAGGATCCGTTTCCAGCGCGGTCCGCACATTTTGACGACGGTCCAGAACATTATTATTATTATTATTATTATTATTATTATTATTATTATTATTATTATTATTATTATTATTGATGGTCTGGAACCCAAAGTAAGATGCAAAATCGCTACTTGGCGGTAAATTACATCCTCTGCCATTGTCATTGCTGAAAATGTGACCAGCACCCATCGTCGCGCGTGGGCAAGTGCGCGAGATTTCTGGCGACACGAATGATATACTTCCGTGCATTATTGACCTTATTATAGAGGTGAACAATTGTTTCAAGGTCAATGTCATTCCTATCGTTTATTTCAATGTGTTTAAAGTTTTATATGCCAGTAGAATCTACTCTAATCTAACTTTATGTTCTCCAAAGGAAAATATGGTTCTTGAAAACGAACCCAGGAAAGATTAATAATCATCAGTTTATGATTATAATAAGTACATTATGAACAGTAAAATCAATTGGTCTCAACTCCTATTTCACCCCACCGCCGTTAAGTCGATTTAGCCCCCCGCCCCCCCCCCCCCCCAAAAGGGGTATTTCCTTATGTTTAAAGGAGATTTCAAATACCAATGTTTACGTCTGTTACCTTCAGTTCTGAGATATAAGTATCCCCATAAAAAGAATTCACTTTTTCACTTCCTTTCACATTTTCCCCTTAAGTGAATTTCCCGTTAAAAATACTTGTTTCCTTATCAGTAAAAGATCTTCTAAATACCAATTATCACGACCCTAACATTTTCAGGTTTTGAGATATGTGTCCTCATAAGACGGAATTTAACACTTTTCCACCCCCGCCCGAATATGATCCAATTACCAATTTTCACGTCTGTAACAACGTTATTTTTATTAGATGTAAGTATCCTCATACAATTTATTCAATTAATTTTTCAATCCTTTCATCCGCCCCCACTTCATTGGATTTTCCGAGAATACGTGTTTCTTTAATTTTAAAGCAGATTCCAAATACCAATTTTCACGACTGCAAAATCTTTCGTTTTTGAGATAATAGTATCCTCATACAAATAATTTGATTAATTTTTCAATTTCCCCCCCCCCTCCTTTTAGGTGGATTTCCGAAACCAAAAAATACGTATTCCTTTATTTTTAAAGGTAATTCCAAATACCAAATTTCACGTCTGTAAAATCTTCAGCTTTTGAGATATCAGTATCCTAATTAAAATAATTCAACCCCATTTTCAGTTACTATTACCCCTCCACCCAAGTGGTTTTCCAGAAAACAAACAATACATGTTTCTTTATTTTCAATAGAAATAAAAATACTATTTTTCGATTCCATAACATGTTAACTTTTTGAGATATGCTGTAGAAAAATGCTCATTTTAAAATTTCACCCCCCTTTTAGTTCCCCTTAATTGGAGTTTCCAAAAACAAATCACCTATGTTTCTTTACTTTTACAGGAGATTCCAAATACCAGTTTTTACGTCTGTAATATTTTACGTTTTTGAGGTATACTGTAGATATAGTCTTTCTAAAAATTCACCCCACTTTCCCACTCCTGTTAACCCTCATTAATTGGATTTTCCAAAAAAAAAAAGTACGTGTTTCTTTATCTTCAAAGGAGATCCCAAATACCAGTTTTCAGGTCTTTAATATCCTCTGTTTCTGAGATATAAGTATCCTCATTTAAGCCATTGAACTCCTTTTTCACCCCTTCTATTGAGATTTTCGGAAAACAAAAAAATACGTGTTTATTTTTAAATGAGATTCTAAATACCAATTTTTACATCTGTACACATAAAAGTTTTGAGATATATATACACTCATTTTAAAAATTCATCCTCTCTTTTTAACAACCCCCCCCCCCATTAATTGGATTTCCAAAACGTGTTTCTTTATTTTCTAAGGAGATCCCAAATACCAGTTTTCAGGTCTGTAATATCTTCAGTTTCTGAGATATAAGTGTCCTCATTAAAGGTATTCAACCCATTTTTCACCCTTTTCACCCTTCCTATTGGGATTTTACTAAAACAAAAAAAAATACGTGTTTCTTTATCTTTAAAGGAGATCCCAAATACCAACTTTCAGGTTTGTAATATCTTCAGTTTCTGATATATAAGTATCCTCATTAAAGACATTCAACCCCTTTTTCACCCCCTCCTATTAGGATTTTCCGAAAACAAAAAATACGTATTTCCTTATTTTTAAAGAAGATTCTAAATACCAATTTTTTACATCTGTAAACTATTAAAGTAGCGATGGAATATCCATAAATCCTCTCTTAACGAGCACCTACGTGTTAATATGAATGTAGCCCCAAAATGTCATTTCTTTATGTCCAGCAGTTTGGGCTCGCGATGAAGAGTCAGTCAGTCAGTCAGTCAGTCAGGGCAAGTTACTTTATATATATAGATATCTACTATGTTCGACTTCGATAGTTCAATATTGTCTAGGTTTAATAAGAATGTAATTTTTACGCAAGTTTAATTCGCGGACGAGCTTCGTTTGAATTATTATTTATTACTTAAATAAGGGGAATGGCCGTGCATCATGTTTAGTGTGCATATTGGAAGCAATCTGAGGAATAATTTTATTTCTGAATTTCCTTATTTACTTAAATGTTAATGACAAAAGGATTAAGTAATATAGAGCGATAAATATAGTCTCAAAATACTTCTGTTAGCACGCAAAGTTGGAAAAGAAACGATTCATAAGATGAATCCTACTGGTTGATGTAGACTCTCAAAAAGTACTAGTAATCTTAAACTTTAGGTAAGAGTTGCATTTGAAATTTTCTGTTGTATTTGCAAATCTTTCTGATGGATTGCGGGTACTAGCAAATCGTTCATAATGACTGAAAGCTAACATTTTAGTGCAAAAATTACGTTCCTAAAAACAATTCTAGTGGTCAGTCTTGAGTGGACAGTATGTTTACATTTTTCTTTTTACAAGTTGCTTTACGTAGCACCGGCACAGATAGGTCTTATGGCGACGAGAGGACACGAAAGGGATAGGAGTGGGAAGGAAGGAGCTGTGGCCTTAATTAAGGTACAACCCCTGCATTTGCTCGTGTGAAAATGGGAAACCACGGAAAACCATCTTCAGGGGTGCCGACAGTGGGGTTCGGACCCACTAATTTCCGAATACTGGATACTGGCCGCACTTAAGTGACTCTAGCTATCGAGCTCGGTGACAATATGTTTAGTTGTTTATGTTATCAATCTCAATATCTTCTCTCTGTGTCACCCATGCATATTTTGAAACGTAACGTGTCATATACACCACCATTCATGCGAAAACTACTTGTTCAAAGCCTTATATTCCCAAAAATTGACTATGGTTCAGTCGTATACAACGACTTATCTGAAACTTTGGACATAAACTACAGAGGGTAGAAAACGCATGTGTTCGTTACGTGAAAAATGCCGGGCGCGTGATGAACACATAACACCATATTACATACCTGCAGCTGCAATGGTTGAAACTCCAGGAACGACGGGAAATCTCAGTAGCTGTTGCTATGCACAATTTCTCGAACTGAAGACCCCATACTACCTTTATAAAGCATTTAAACCCATGGAGTTGGTTTATAACAGAGATAATACGCTTACAAATCTCCTTCTTCTTCTCCTTCTTAATCTGTTTACACTCCAGGGTCGGTTTTTCCCTCGGACTCGGCGAGGAATTCCACCTCTATCGCCTCAAGTGCAGTGTTCTGGAGCTTCAGACTCTGGGTTGGGGATACAACTGGGGAGAATGACCAGTAACTCACCGAGGCGGCCTCACCTGCTATGCTGAACAGGGGCCTTGTGGAGGGATGGGAAGATTGGATGGGACAGGCAAGGAAGAGGGAAGGAAGTGGCCGTGGCCTTAAGTTAGGTTCCATCCCAGCATTTGCCTGGAGGAGAAGCATGAAACCACGGAAATCCACTTCGAGGATGGCTGAGGTGGGAATCGAACCTAGCTCTACTCAGTTGACTTCCCGAGGCTGAGTGGACCCCATTCCAGCCCTCGTACCACTTTTCAAATTTCGTGGCAGAGCCGGGAATCGAACCCGGGCCTCCGGTGGTGGCAGCTAATTACGCTAACCACTACATCACAGAGGCGGACGGTTTACAAAACTACCCTTCAAATTCCCCTCGCCGTACCATTAAATTTAACAAATCCTTTGTTTGCACTGCATCACGTATCTGTAACGCCTTTAATCTTCACCGTTTCTCAAATAACACTAACTGCACCCAACTAAAGCAGTTCTTAACACCTATCTTCCTGGAGGAGTACGCAAGGGGATGATCTTCTTGCGTCTAACAACCAGAAATATGTATACAGAGTGTTTCAAAAATAGGGGGCATAATTTCAGGTATGTATTTGTTATATGTAGACAATCAAAATAGTTCATTACAACATGTGTCCGGAAATGCTTCATTTCCGAGTTATGGCCTTCACAACACTGAACTTCACTGGAACGTTCTTCTTCCGTAGGTCATTGTCATTACAGAAGATCTTCAAAATGTCCACCTCCTGCTTGAATACAGACCTCACATCGATGTCTCATTGACTTGGATCGAATGTTTCCTGATCGATGGATAGGTAGAGGTGGCCCGATTGCTTGGTCTCCACGCTCACCTGATCTGAACTCTCTCGTTTTCTACTTGTGGGGCCATTTATCGGTGTATTCGTCTCCGATGGCTGATGTGGAAACCCATCGGAATCGAATTGTGGCATCGTGTGAGGACATACGCAATACTCCTGGAGTTTGGGATCGTGTTCGCAGGTCAATGAGACATCGATGTGAGGTCTGTATTCAAGCAGGAGGTGGACATTTTGAACTTCTTCTGTAATGACAATGACCTGCGGAAGAAAAAACGTTCCGGTGAATTTCAGTGTTGTGAACTCCATAACTCGGAAATGAAGCATTTCCGGACACACGTTGTAATGCACTATTTTGTTTGTCTACATGCAACAAATACATACCTGAAATTATGCCCCCTATTTTTGTAACACCCTGTATATCTAGGTATTTTATTTCTTCGTTTCAGCGTTATATTCCTTAGATTCTTGTAGTCTAAGTTTAATCTTGAATTTAATATTTTAATATTATAAAAATGTAGTTGGTGTGATCATAAACGCGTATTGTATTATACGAAGAAGCTATATAAAGAGGCGTTTCAGCCTCAGTGGCATGTTAATCATCAATAAATTCAATTCAATTCTCTGAATTTGGGAAAATTTAAGCGTTAACGAGGGAACTATATTGTACACGACTGGTTTCGTGTTTATTTCTCTACAGACGCTTTCTGCGCTAATCACGTATTAACTTTTACCATCCTACTGCCTCAGAAGTATAGCGTTTGTTTTTCTTCTGGATGTCGAACCATTCTCGAACTTCCCCAGAGTATAGTGCCGTGCAAGGTAGATATGTATTCGCAATATTGTTTCTGTCTCGGAGGGAACATCTCATATGAAGGGGGGAGGATAGGAGAGATGAGAGGAATGTGCTGAGGGTGGGGTCCTGTGTCTGTTTTAATCGGGTTAATTTCAGAAACTTGCTAAAAGTCGAATGCTATCCCGAACAATTTTCCAAGCTTTTGTGTGTAACTGTTATTGCGCTTGGTGTTTAATATTCAGAAACAAGAAGAGAGTATTATCATGGAAATAGCACAGGAGGGGAGGAAAGGTTATTAACATGCTAAGTAGACCAAATGGTCCTGAGCTTAGGAGAACTTTCATTTTGTTTTGGTCTGTTCGGAATTATTTCCTAATGACTACACAATGTGTAAGATTGTATAGGAATTCAAAAATCAGGGTTAATAAAGTCATGCGTTAACATATAAACCATTATCATCAAAAGTATCAACAATATTGATGCAGACGGGACAAAAAAAGTATCTTAAATTTCAATTAACTTTGAAATGGAGATCGACATTTAAAGAAATCAGTATCTCAGCAGACTCTTGAAGGTCCCAGACGTGCCTCAGCAGATGTGGTACGCAGATACTAGGATGTTCAGTGTGACGTATTGCTTGATCATAGTGACTGGCAAACAGGACATTCCTAATTCAGTAGCCGGGCTGAGTGGCTCAGACGGTTGAGGCGCTGGCCTTCTGACCCCAACTTGGCAGGTTCGATCCTGGCTCAGTCCGGTGGTATTTGAAGGTGCTCAAATACGTCAGCCTCGTGTCGGTAGATTTACTGGCACGTAAAAGAACTCCTGCGGGACTAATTTCCGGCACCTCGGCGTCTCCGAAAACCGTCAAAGAAGTTAGTGGGACGTAAAACAAATACCATTATTTATTACCTAATTCAGTATGTTCTTCTTCTTCTGGTGTTGTCTACTCACGGAAATATGACGACCGTAGTGGATTATATCTCTCCTATGTTCTGTTTCCAGTACCCGAGTTGCACTGTCATGAATGTCGAAGCATTGTTCGAAGTTCGGTGCCTAAGTAATATGTTGTTGTATCAGGTTGCATTTGTCATTTCGGAAGATGTGACCGAACTAGGCTGCTTTCCTTCATTTTGCCAAGTTAAGACATCAGATGATTTTTCGGCACGGCGGAGTACTTTTCATTGGTGACGTGAATTCATAATGGGCAACTGATCTTGCAAACCAAGGTGATAAAATGGTGCTTAGTATGCGCGGGAGGTCAAGTTTTCGTAACATCTTATAGAAAAGTTTACAATCTGGGCTTGTACAACTAAGGAAACACGACCCTGAGGTTCACTCCCCATACACTAGAAAATGTGTACCAAGGTAGTTCCGGGGTGAACTTAGAGCGAGCCCCTCAATCTCACTTAGTGCCGAGGGTACAGATAGTACAAGCATTTACCTTCCGCTCCGATATGGGCTTTTATGAGCTGTACGAAGAAGGCGTCTTTGTAATAAGCGTAAATTAGTTGTTTGTTTGTTCGTTGTTTAAAGAGGCCTAAGGGCTAGTTCATCGGCCGCGTAAATGAGAAAAGTGACGTTCACCTGAACTCAAAAATCCCTAATTAGCATGGCTCGGGCTGGATTATAATTTTAATCTGGTAGAAAATTTCCAGTCTAATATTTTGCTATTTGGATTAACTGCAAAATGTACGCAAGGATGATCATGACATCTGTGGAAGACTAAAATAATGTAATATCAGATAGAATACACTAAAGTGAAACAGTATGTATCACTTCAAAAACATGAGTTGGGTACTCCCTCAATACTCAGTGATAAGTGGAACCAAATATTAAGTGAGTTAAAACAAAGCTCTTGCGGCCACAATAACTTGATATTTAGGACACAGACATGCCAAGCAAGCAAGCAAGCAAACAAGTAAACATATATAGTACAGGGTACTTCCCGTTTTTTACGGTTATTTCGAAGCTCAGGGAACTGATTTCCATTTCGCAACTTTTACATACCTTGATCAGGATTACATTCACGACCACCTCGGGGAGAAGTCAGTAACAATGTGTCTCATCTATCACGTCGCAATCAATTTGTCCGGGTGTTACCTTTCGTCTTTAAACATTATTAATCTTTATCAACAGCAATCTTGCTCTCCATAAATCAGCTCATCAGAAAATATGAACCTGACGTCCATTTCAAAAATTGCACATGTATTGATCGGGATTCGATCTGCGGCTATATTGGCGAGAATTCAGTGACGATGTTAGTCAGATATAACTATTCCTTTAATGCAATTTGTTCGGGGCGTCGACCTAGAGAGATATGATATGACCCTGCATGTAATTGGAATTGCGGTAGTGTAGAGTGTTGAATGCGAGGAAAGGAAGTTAAGGACGGCACAAACACCCAGTCCCCAGGCCAGGGATATTAATCATTTACAATTAAAAGCCCCTGACCGGCCGAGAATCGAACCCGGGGCCGCCGGTGACAGGCGGGCGCGTTGCCCCCTACAACGCGGGGCCGAGCAGTGCGATATGATACTGCTGCCATTTGTATCTAGAGCCAGTGAACTGGTTGTTTGACCCCATAAAAGAATGATTATAATCATTATTATAATCTTATATACAATAACAAGAAGAATTTTATTTTACAAGGGCTGTTTAGGATCATGATTTATTTTTCATACGCTGAAGATAACAGACATGATGCAGCAAAAATGATTGTTCATTCAGGCAGTCACTAGGAAGTTATTCGTATTAAAGAGATGGAAGTTAAGTTAAGAACAGACATGTTGGGTGAAGTCATGCGTATAAATTGGATTATGATAATTCTCACTAGTGGTAGATATGTAGGAGGATATTGACATGGTTTGAAGAACTCATAAGAAGTAGAGGGAAAATATAAAACCAGGCTTTTATGATTTCAGAGTATTCTCTAAAGATTAAAACTTCAGAATTGACGTTTTGTGCTGTCTAGTTGTTTTGTGCTGAAACACACACATCCAGTATTTCAACTTGTCTTTAACATCGATTTATATATACAGAGTGTGATCTCGAAACCTAGTTGTCGATTTACTTGTTTACATATACTTCCTAGTTTAGGGTATTGATATTCGGTACGAATCGCGATTTTCAGCAATTATTTAGTCATTTGTATGATTCATATATTTTTAGTCTTTGTCTCTTTAGTCATGACACGAGGAAAGGTGAACTGTTGAAGACCGTGATGGAAAATAAACCATAGTTGCCTCTGTTTGTTATGGACACGAAGTAATGTAATCATTGCCACGTTAATGCAATTGAAAAGATCAGGGTTCAGATTAAGGCTTTGTTGCTGCAAGGAATAAACGTTTTACAGTTTCCAAAGTAGGGAAACTTATTAGAGAAAGCTTTGTCCAGTATTAGTGCAGATACCTGGACTAAAGTTGTGCAACATACTCAAACAGTGATAGTGGGAAAATGAAAGTGCAGTGGAAAACTTTGTTGAAAATTCAGTAATCCCTTTAGGATCTGGCGATAGTGACGGTGATGTATCATTAGAGGGTTACAGTGACTTTGAGATTACTTCAGTATCCCTTTTGTTGGTTATAATGTTCTACTAGTGGCCAGTCATTAGCTGTAAGTTGTTTCTTTCTTCCTCATTCTCTTTTATTCTTATTACTTAACTTGCTTTACAGTTAGGTGAAGTTATTAAGTGCCTACAATGTACTTTCAGAATGTTACGGGTATGAATTTTGTTTTCAACGTTTTTTCGTAACTCGTTATTTTTTCTCGGTTTCACACTTTACGAGGATTATGAGCTGCGGTCGTATTGCAATGGTAGTTCCAGTAGTAGTAGGGCGCTGGTAACATGGATAAAGCGTTGGCCACATGGTTTGCGAAATGTCAGTTTAGAAGCACAACGGACATAGAAGGAAGAGAAATATTAAAGTCCTTTCTGCAGAAAGAAGCTTGTAGAAACATGGATGCGGCAACCCATTGGTGTAGGAATAGCTTCCTTGCCTCATACTCGAAGGCCTCACGTTCGATTCCCAGTGAGTCCAAGGATTTTAATCCCGAAATGTGGGGTTGGAAGGTTCTTTAACCCAAATTCCTGAGACGATTTGAGGAGCTGGCGGATATGCGGGACAGTAAATCTGGCCAAAAAAAGCCAAATCATATAGCTGAGAATGGTATAATTTTGACCATGTGACACTCCGACATGGAAGCGATCTTGATAGGCAGCAGTCGTCTATACAGAAAACACTTCAGGAGCTGTACTTGCTAAAAGCTTTGTTTGTTTATTTCGTTGGTTGGTTGGTTGGTTGGTTGGTTGGTTGGTTGGTTGGTTGGTTGGTTGGTTGGTTGGTTGGTTGGTTGGTTGGTTGGTTGGTTGGTTGGTTGGTCGGTCGGTCGGTCGGTCGGTCGGTCGGTCGGTCGGTCGGTCGGTCGGTCGGTCGGTCGGTCGGTCGGTCGGTCGGTCGGTCGGTCGGTCGGTCGGTTGTATAGCTCCATAATACTATTTGCTAAAATAACATTGCTATCTATAGTTATAAAATGCAATGTCCTGACTTACTGTCAATCAAAGCCCAGGCAAAACTAATGGACATAAATAAATATTGGTGATACATTTCTATTTCAGTTTAGGTGTTCACTAAGAAAGGGGGTGAAACGTGCGGTGGAAGAAACGTTAAAACTCTGAAATAAAAATATTCATTCTTTTGAAGCAATTCACCGGACAAACATGACGTTTCACTCAGTGGTTTCTCCTATGTACCTTACAATTTAAATAAGAAGGGGTCTTAAAATAATACACATGTAAGGAGTTTTAACTGGGTAATAGGGCCTGACGACAAAAATTACAATTTATCTGAAATAATTTGGCATGCGAGGTTGAAATTTCGCATGATGGTTGCTTCTATGGGTCTCAGAAATAAATTTTAATTAACAAGTGGTCTAAAAAAAAAACCCTAAAGGTTTTGACCGGGAGGGTGAGACCTGAAAATATATTAATATATATGTAATCATTTTGACTTATCCAGACCCCATGGTACAGCAGTCCCGAAGAGCCTGCCAAGCGACTGCTGCTCAGCGCCCGAAGGCCTTGATTACTAGGTGTCGTGTAGTCGGCATGGCGACTCCTCTCTGCTGTTATTCCTGGCATTCTAGACCGAACCGTTTGATTTACAAAGTTTCACATGGTGGTTGCTACTATACGCCTTAGGTATTATATATGAACTGATCTGAAAACAATACACCACTAAAGAGTTTTGACTGGGGTGTGAAGTCTAATGACAAAAATAGTAATTTCTCTGATACCATTTGACACACGAGACTGAAATTTCCCATGATGGTTGCTCTTCTATGTTTTATATTTTTTAAATTAGAAATGGTCTTAAAACAATACATCACTAAGTGGTTTTGAAATGGAGGGTTAAGGCCTGTTGATAAAAATATCCTTTTTTGTGAAATAGTTTTGAAATACGGGCAAGAAATTACACATAATGGTTTCTCCAGTATGCTTCAGATTTAAAATAAGAAGTGGTCTTTAAGCAATTCACCCCAAAGGTGTTTTGACTGCGGGGGGGTGGGGGAGGATGAAACCTCGTGACAAAAATATTTATTCTTCCTTAACCGTAGACAAAATGCCAAATGGTGGTATATATTTTCAATCATAGGCGTGAAACGGGAAATATTTTAAAATAATCAACCCCTAAAGGGTTAAATGGAGTTAGTTCTTGAAATTAAATTGTTCATCCCTTCAAAATCGTTTGATGTAAGAAACTGTCATTCTACAACTAGGTTATTCTTTTATGTCCAAGATCAAATATAATATACTTCAAAATATTTCTCCCTTGAGAGTTTAGACGGGGATTGACGCTGAAACTGGTTCACAAATGAACTTAAATATTTTATAAATGTTGGTCTTCTATGCCCTAGATATTAAATGCATTTTTAAACAGTCTACCCCTAAAACAAAACATTTGAAATTTCACGCATGGGCCGCTTCTACGTCCTAGATGTTAATAAGGTAGTGTTTTAAAACATTCCTGTTCTATGGAATTTAAATGTGTGTTAGGTCCGAAAATTAATATTAATTCCTCCAAACCGCTTTTCGTACGAAACAGTTTACATGCTCAGTCAATAGTGGGCTCCAAACTGTAAATCCTTGAAAGATTACATTCAGGTTAACCCTTGCAACGCACGGGTATCTCGCTAGTAAAATATATGACGTAAATGGATTTGTGTATGACAGAGGAAACAGCATGATGGTAACAATAATGTGACACACGTTGTATATACATACGTTCGCAGAGAAGGAAATTGATTTAGATTCAAAAAATAGCAGGAAGAAACACATATTTTATGAATATACTTCCGGGATTGGGAAATTAAGTTTAACCATATAAAGCATTTACTCCACTAGCAGCAAGTAAAAATGCTGATAAATTAAGTTTATAAGAAGTCAAAATTTGAAGGATTTCTTCTGCCGGGCAAACACCATTTACAGAATGAAAGAAATAGTATTGCGAAACCTGAAATGAATACGGTCGTCCCGACAATCACATTTGAAGGATCACCTGCACAACGCATAGATGTCGGCAAAGGGAAGGAAATTATTTGTGATGACAACCAAACTATTCATTTCAGACGCGTACAATTTACAGGCCATCGTAGTGTCAGGACTGTGTTCTGCGTACTGGTCTTTGGTTCTGTGGGCCCCAAGTTCGATTCCTGGCACAATCGACAATTTTAACTGCATGTGGTTAATTGCTGTGACTCGGATACTATAATCACACTAAGCTACCACCCACCACTGAGACACATGAGAGAGCACACATCCCTTCATATAAGGTTGGCGTTAGGAATGGCATCTGACCGTAAGATCGGACCAAATCCACATCAAGTGCTGACCCCAGAAGTCAAAGATGAAGAAAATATTAACAGGACTCTTTTAATGCACACGAATAACTATCAAAATAATTGGTCTCTCCGAAAAGGCACTACAGGCTTATAAAGAAATTTTTGAATGGCTGCATAATCACCATTATAATGCCTTTAGTTGCTGTTTTTTATTATTATTATTATTATTATTATTATTATTATTATTATTATTATTATTATTATTATTATTATTATAGTATACGTGTTACCTAATTAAACGGAAAAAATTATCCTAAGCCCATAATGGACCGGATTTTAATGTAAGTAAACACGAGGTTTGAGTCCGCCTCTGTGGTGTAGTTGTTGGCATGATTAGCTACCATCCTCGGAGGCCCGGGTTCGATTCCCGGCTCTGCCACGATGTACGCGGGCTGGAACAGGGTACACTCAGCCTCAAGAGGTCAACTGAGTAGATAGGGGTTCGATTCCCTCCTCAGCTATCCAGGAATTGTTTTTCCGAGGTTTCCCAGTTATCCTCTAGGCAAATGCTGATATGGTACCTAACTTGAGGCCACGGCCGCTTCCTTCCCTTTTCCTTGTCTATCCTTTCCAGTCTTTCTATCCCCCACAAGGCCCCTGTAAACATATCAGGTGAGGACACCTGGGCGAGGTTCTGGTCCTGCTCCCCAGTTGTATACCCCCGACCCGAAGTTTTACGCTCCAGGACACTGACCTTAAGGCGGTAGAGATGGCATCCTTCTCTGAGTCCGAGGGAAAACCAACCCTGGAGGGTAAACTGATTAAAAAAGAAAGAAACACGAGATTTGAAAGTTAAGCGTTATGATATATACTGAAATATTTAACGAAAGTGAACACCATCAGATGACACAAATAAATCAAATCAAATAATCACTTTGTAAAATATAAGATACATTGATGGTAAATTTATAACAATCCTTGGAAATAGAAACAGGTTGAATAGTTGAAACTCTAAATGTAGGGCTACCTTATAACTATTTAATCAAATATTCATTCTCAGCACAATTTACCGTTTTAAATCCATCTGTATAGAATATTTATACATAATTTCCGGTGTCATTTTATATTTCTTATGTGATTTGTGAAAATAATTATGGGTATCCACTTCATGGTATGAAATGTGTCATCCTTTATTCAATAATGCTCTTTTTCCTTCAGTTCTTATTACTTAACTCCCTGTCATACCTTCAAAACTATGATCGACCGATTGTAAAATGGATCTCATTCTCACTGTTAACAAGTCGACATATAATCTGTACCTGATAGCTAAATCGACGTAAGTCACATTTTTTGAAACTTAGAGCCACAAAACGTAAGTCCACTGTCATTTTATTTTGATGGAAATAAATTAATAATTAAACATTTCGAGTGTAAATTATGTTGATGAATATCTTCAGTGATCAAAATTACACAAAATTTATCAAGAACAATTATGAACATTTATTGGTTAAGTCATAAAGCAGTAAAAATGCTCTTCAACTGACGTTTTTTCTCTCTCCTGTAAAATAACTAAGATGTGACTTACGTTAGTTTAGCTTTCACAGTATAGAATTATAGTAGTAAGAGTGACTATTTCACATTCATTTGCTATACTGCATATTTAAAAAAAAGAACAAACTTTAAATTCCATTCCACATTCCCTTTGTTCGTAAGTGTATTTAGGACCCATAGCTATTATTATTATTATTATTATTATTATTATTATTATTATTATTATTATTATTATTACCGGGCGAGTTGGCCGTGCACGTAGAGGCGCGCGGCTGTGAGCTTGCATCCGGGAGATAGTAGGTTCGAATCCCACTATCGGCAGTCCTGAAAATGGTTATCCGTGGTTTCCCATTTTCACACCAGGCAAATGCTGTACCTTAATTAAGGCCACAGCCGCTTCCTTCCAACTCCTAGGCCTTTTCTATCCCATCGTCGCCATAAGACCTATCTGTGTCGGTGCGACGTAAAGCCCCTAGCAAAAAATATTATTATTATTATTATTATTATTATTATTATTATTATTATTATTATTATTATTATTATTATTATTATTATTATTATTATTATTATTATTATTAAGTTCACTTCTTGTGCATAAGGATATTAAGAGCTCTGTCGACTGTCTCTGAAATGGATCTTTTTTATTCTGCACGTCTCACTGTAACAACACATGGAATTTTATTACATTCAACACAGCCAACGGTCGGTAGAAGGCAAAGCTTACATTTATCCATCACATTAAGTTAGGAGACAAGTTTTTAGACTAGAGTTTAGAACAGGATCACTTCGTCTGTCAAAACAAACGTTTCACCAGGACTTTCTTCCCACACAATTTCGTCCTAATTTTCTCAGAACTGTCTCTAGTTTAACGTAATTTAAATTGTGATTCATGTTCTCTTTTCATTGGACGACAAATAAGCTACATGGCTGCAGTCAGACGTAATTAAAGAATTAAAGCGACGATGAGAAAAACAAAACACGACGGGTCGTATTACGGAGGATAACATGCGAAAGAACTTGAACATCTCGTTACATGTTGCACCATTTATATAACCGTCCTATCAACATGAAGTGGAGAGTGGAATTTCTAAGTAAAGTGATTCAACGACACAAATGGAATGAAAATGTGTTGAACTGTTGCGAAGATAATAATAATAATAATAATAATAATAATAATAATAATAATAATAATAATAATAATAATAATAATAATAATAAAAAGAAGAACATCGTATATATATTTTCATTACTGCCTTTCAGGGTTCAGTCTGCAAGGCGCTGTAAATTAACTAACCATCTTCCCAGTTCTCTATTTGCAACTAGCTATGTTTCTTCGTTTAGTTCCACGCACTTTACCGTCAAATCATTCTGAGTCTGATCTTCGTTGTCTTGTTCTCCCTCTTCTCATACAGTCTATGGCCAAGTCCATTTTTCTCCTAGTTAACCTGTCCATTCAGCACACATGACCCAACCACCGAAGCCGCTTTATGCTCACATCTTCATTAGTCGAGTTTATCTCCTAGTTACGACCACAATAATGCAGTTGTATCCACCAATTGTACCACCAGTCATTCTCGCTACTTTTATGTCTGTGAGCTTCCATTCGGGAGATAGTGGCTTCGAGCCCTACTGTCGGCAGCCCTGAAGACGGTTTTCCGTAGTTTCCCATTTTTACACCAGACGAATGCTGGGGGCTGTACCTTAATTAAGGCCATGGCCGCTTCCTTCCCACTCCTAACCCTATTCCTTCGTCGCCAAAAGACAATAATAATAATGCTGTTTGCTTTACGTCCCACTTACTACTTTTACGGCTTCTGGAGACGCCGAGGTGCCGATATTTAGTCCTGCAGGAGTTCTTTCAAGTGCCAGTAAATCTACCGACACGAGGCTGTCGTATTTGAGCACCTTCAAATATCACCGGACTGAGCCAGGATCGAACCTGCCAAGTTGGGGTCAGAAGATCAACGCCTCAACCGTCTGAGCCACTCAGCCCGGCGCCAAAAGACATATCCTTGTCGGTGCGACATAAAGAAAATCGTGACATTCATGTCTGTTATCTGTAATTTCTAACTTATGAATAAGATATCTTGAACCTAACCAGCTTTCATCCATGTGCAGAAAAGGCAATCTGGAAACTGTCCAACGTAAATATAAGAAGAAGAAGAAGAAGAAGAAGAAGAAGATGATGATGATGATGATGAAAAACGTCCGGTTCCTCTGCTTAGTGGTCAGCTTGAAGGCTTTCGATTCCGACGGTTCCCAGGTACCATTATTTTCTCTCTCGGAGAATTTGGCGCATCTTGTTAATTCTTCTGGTGCGAGGGTAAGGTGTTTATGCTTGTCTTAACACAGCTCTTCATTTATACACAACTGTCCACCACAGAAACCTGTAAACGACGTAGACTACATCCCACCACATAGCGCTGGAGTCAGCGGAGGGTGGAATATCCGGCCGTAACACCGCACCAAATCCACATTTGGGTCACAGATCACACCTGTCATCCCACCAGGGTATGAGAAAAGCTTCATATTATTATTATTATTATTATTATTATTATTGGACCCCCTGTGGCTCATATATTTAGATGTCATTCTTTCGTCTTTGCAACCTAGGATCAAATCTCGGTGAGTCTAATGGAAATATTTCCATAAAATGAAATGTCGTATGGCTTTTAGTGCCGGGAGATCCCAGGACGGGTTCGGCTCGCCAGGTGCAGGTGTTTTGATTTGACTCCCGTAGGGGACCTGCGCGTCGTGATGAGGATGAAATGATGATGAAGACAACACATACATCCAGCCCCCATGCCAGGGAAATTAACCCATGATGGTTAAAATTCCCGACCCTGCCGGGAATCGAACACAGGACCCCTGTGACCAAAGGCCAGCACGCTAACCATTTAGCCATAGAGCCGGACAATATTTCCATATAAACAATGATTTAACATCATTTTTAATTTCTTAATATAATGTCCTGTTGTTTAATATTTTTATGAAATTTACTATTTCCCTTAAACTTAAATCTAGGGGACGCAATATATAATTATCCACGCGAAAAAGCGACACTCTGGAAAGAGCTCATGTTGTTGAAGGATTATCCTCGCGTTTTATTGATGATAACGGAGATGGTGAAGGCATGGCCGGTTCACCTCGAAGGTCTTAGGCACAGTTGAAAAATTTGGACGTAAGATATACTACTTCTGGCGAAACAATGGACCTGCTGTTCACTAAGAAGTGAGAACCGTGTTAATTCCAAAGAGCAAATTGTTTCTTTCAATACATGGTGCCGAAGTTGGAAATTTTAACCTTTACCTTTCACTCCTCCAAGGTCCTTCAGGGATATTGGGAGATGACATTTCTTCACTTTACCGATGGTAATAATTAAAGCCACCATGATGGGGAACTGTCGACTTTCGAACATAGAACGGTAGGATGTCTTGTATTGTTGAATAAACCCCTTTTTTAAGATCCTCGCGGGAAATTCCTGTCAAGTAAGGAAGTGCCTCCATGCAAAATTGAAGATTCGATGCCCTTCTTCTATTTGATATACTTTCGTCTGCGAGAGGAGTACAGCAAAGAAGACACTACGTACTGTATTTTATCACAGGATAAAATGGTAATTTCAAATACACTGAGAATTCATTTTATACTAGAGTTATTTTTCTAGAACATACTTTATTATCATTTGAAAATGATATAACTTTTGGAAGGTATGATCCATCGAGGTACTCATTATGAAATTCCGATTGTAATGATTCTTAGAATACTCATTATTTCCACATAATTGCAGAGAACGTCATCCTATACTTCTATAGTCTCATATAGCGTTAGGGAAAAGTTCAACAGTTGGTCAAAGCCATCAATTTCTGTAAAGTGCAATATTTTCCCTCTGACTCCGTAGACAAGCTGTTCAATTGTCCATTGCCGATATTCGTGGGTCCATGCACTTCGTTGAGCTCTGTGTTAAGGTGTCAGCAAAGGGACACGAGTTGGTCGTCGGCTGGTGAAGCCTATGCTGTGCAGTTGTCTTCTTACAGTCCTGGTAGAAATGGGTTCCCGACTCCCGACATTCAACTGGGCAGTGATCTGACTCTCAGAAGCCCGTCGAGTATGATTCTGCAGAGGCGACGTGATGTCTTCCCCGTGCGGCGGTTTACGCGTGTGGTAACATTCCCTCTGCGATGTTGAAGAACCACCCTTGACACTGTTGACCGCGCAAACACGAATTCGCGTGTAATCTCCGCAATGCTATGACCCATGCGTCGTGCGGCGATGATCATCCCACGTTCAAAGTCGGTTAACTCGCAACGTGCTGCCATCTTCACGACAATGGTGTCTGTGACAGAATGCTCAGTTACGCCGCAGCTAGCCGTAACTCTCAGGGGTCATACACGGCACATTTTCTAAAGTGTTACCCCTTACCGTGACTTCTGGCCACTCAGTGTAATGTCTCCCATAAATATTCATGGCCCTAATTTTAACCTTATTATATTCATTCAACGGTCTGGTATAACATCGTCATTTTCAACCTATATAAATTTTGTCTAATGATTTCTGTCTTTGTAGAGTCCAATAGATCGATGTATGTGTAATTAACGGTGATATAAAGCGGCTGTGTATTTCTAAAGGATAACACCGGGAGTTTATTTGGACTCAAAAATGGAAAGACATCACTTCGATGTTATGCATTATGACATGGACTGTTATTAAGACAGGAAGCTGCAGATTGTGGTTTTGCGGTTCGAGACGGTTGACTGAACGAAGATCACTCATCTGAAGAAATGGACTCAATCCCACTCATCGCAAGCCATGCGGCGTAAATATTGCTGTAAAATATGGGTTTAATATTTCTATACGTTGTTTCACTGTTTGATTTTTTTTTAATGTTAGCTCCAGCGGTATCCCCTGTTACACAGTACATTACCTTCAATTTTATTACAGGAGTGGTGTTCTCCTTCAAGTATGTGGGTCATATTCAACTAACTTCAGACGGAAGTAACCGACTAATGTGAGTTATAGAAGCTGGTCCTCGAGGTACTTTTCTAGATGGGATGTCAAACTGTAAGATTATTAAGGGGGCATACGATAATTCTGACACAGGTACTGTGTACTATATTCGGTCGTACGATAATTTTGAAAACTGTTGATATCATCCATGCTTTCTCATTGTACGATATTTTCTCGTACGCTTATTGTAGTCAGGAGGTCGATAAATATCATGAACTAGACTTTATGAGCATAATTCTACAGCATATCAATCCACGGCTGCAGCGATTGTACTCACGGAGCACAGACTTCAATGATACTGCGAAGCATACCGAAGCTTCCGGTAGAATGGATTCGAACCCGTGAAGGTACTAGCTATAAAGTCTCGTCAAGCACATGTTAGGGAAATTCTTCTTTTAAGATGAATTCAGAAATTTATCGTTTGGTCCTGGCACATCGCTTAGTTTTGGACTTTTACGTGGTAGTTGAGTAGGTAATCGTAACAGTGTCGTAATGGGTTTCTCTGTTTACGTAATTTTGTGAGTTATGTTTGAGATATTGAAGCACTGTCAAATCCTCTCCTCTACAGCACTAAGAATGTTACCAACTATTCGATACCAGAACAACGACATGTAGAGTCTATGAATTACAGAAGGATATTCGGGACATTGCTTCAGTGTATGAAACATTGTCGCATGTTACAAGATAGATATCGTACTCTGTATACCAGTGATCACCAATTTGAACCCGTACTGCGGATATTCGCCCTCCAAACCGGCCAAACAATGAATTAAAATATTTTTAGTAAATTAAGAAGGAATGTATTGAATTATATAAAAGTTACAATTAAATAGACTGTAGCAGTATCGTTATAATGATCACTGATTCACCAATTGTTCAAAAATCAGTAACATAGCACTGGTTTAAAAAAATAAGTCATTACGTCCTTATTACTCAAAACCAAATGCGTCATTGAAACAGAAACAGTTTATAACAGCATTGAAGGAACCCAGAAACCCATTCAGTTCCGAGAAGATGTGGATTTGAAAAATAAATTTAGAAATGTACTCTCAGTCATTATCGAGGAACAACTTAGGTATAAATAATGTCTGTAAAGAACTGCATAGCCTCAGAAATTGGTTCTGAAGTTTTGCATGCTTTTCAGTTGAATATAGAGTACTATTTTTATCTTCCATTTTGAAGACGAATGTTATAAATATAACTAATTAAGATCACGATTAGCTAATAAACAGCTGCTGAAAATAGCATTTACATTTAGTACGTGTTGAAGAGATGTTATGTACAGAACAAAAATGACCAACGATACACCAGTGGGATTCGAACCCACAACCTCATTCCTTTTATCATTAATAACATTTATATGAACAATCTACATCAGTGTTAAAAACACGATTCTGTATCTCGTTAGTAGTTAAAATATGTTTAGTAAAATTTATGTAATTAATTGTTATACATTTTATTGAATAGCCCACCCCCAACATTTAATACCTCAGCTTCATTTAATAATTATAAAATGAAACTCCATGAAATCTAGGTCGTGCCATCCATTATAGACTTTCAATTTTGTATGTGAAAGAGAAGCAAAGCAACAAATCTTCTTGCAGTTTATCTCGTTTTGAGTCCCATTCGGTGTGTATGAAATGGAATGTAATACTCTTGTGATTCGATTTTCACGCATAACTGTACAGCCGGTACCTTATCATCGCGGGATCAGTCGTGTAACAATCCAGGCTTGCTCCTTTCATAATTCTTCGTTGGTATACTAACATCGCATATTGCATATTTTTAAAATCGTGAAGTTAGGTAATCCTTAATTCCTTTCAAGAATATTTTATGCACACACTGATGCGAGGTTTGTAAGCAAAGCAATCTCCTTACATCCATTGAGACCCTTGGAGGTGTGCACAGTAAAGGATTCCATTAACCATAACATGATAATTAAGTGGAATGAAGTGATTAGCACCACGCCCGACACATTTGTACTCAGAAATTTACCTAGTGCTCAATTTTTATGTAGGCTGAACGAACCCTAGGTCTGTTTGCTTCTCCAGAAGCGGAAACAAGGTTTCTACAATTTTCGACCTTGGGGGAAATCGAACCCACGTCCCTCGCGTTAGCCAAGCATGCCTTTAAGGCCTTGGACAGGTAACCCCTTATGCTAGGATAAGTCTTTTCACTTTAAAAAGGCAACCATTGCCATGAATTAGTGATTTGTGGCATTTTAGGTTATCAACTGATTGCATTTCGTCGCTGCCGGGACAAAACCTCCTATGTGAAATATTTTAGCTTAGAACTTTGGCCGGTAAGGTTCTGTCATCTAAGGTGCAATATTGCGTGAATATTGTCATGGCATTCTCGCTCTTCATAATGTATGTGCTGCGGGTTAGTATATCTCCAAAAATATTATCACATAGGAGGTCTTGTCCCGGCAACGACGATTTTTTACCTACAGTAGAACTGATACGTTGATCCTCGCACTTCTCTTTGAAATTATAATAAAGCTTCAGGCTTCAACTGTAATATCGTCTTACCTCTTACTTTCTCTCCCTACCTCTACTAATTCTTACTGGAATCCTTCCTGAACGTTCCATTTATTCTCCATTCAGAAGTGTTCATAATGGCCTCTTGGAAGAGAGCACCACAAAATTGTGCCCTTATAAAAAAGAGGTGGAAAATAACATGTAGAGTTTATGAATTACAGAAGGAAATTCGGGACGTTGCTTTAGTGTATGAAACCGATTACGACTTCCTTAGTGCTAATAATATGTCTCCTCTCCCTCTCTCTCTCTACCAAACATTATTTCTGATTTAGTTCTCATTTGTAATGTACACATAACGACATCATTTTATATTCAACGGGACAGGGAGAGGACAGTACACCTTATTTTTATTTGGTTGGAGTCCCATAAAGTAAGGTTTTCGATGACGTTGGGATAGGAAAGGGATAGTAAAGGTAAAGAAGAGTCCGTGGCAATAAACGAGGTACAACAACAACAAACCGTTTGCTCTATTCTGAGAAATGGTAATCTCCGAGAAGAATATTGTGTAATATTCTCCATCTCTTGCGGTTCTCAGCCAGATATATTGCACCAAATAAATTCAACATTTTTGATTATGTTGAACCAGCGAGTGCGAACCAGCCCACATCTTTCCTCTCGTGAACATTTTCGAGGATGATTAGTTTTTCTACACTATCTTTCGAATGTCACATAGCGGCTGAAAAAAATTGTAAAAATCTTTGTCCACAGTTGGATAATAATCAGATTCTGATGTTGACCTGTTTAACAACGGGGTGAACCCATGATTCCTTAAAATTTTCCTTCTGATTTCAAACGAGTCGAATTCCCTGTAAGAGTCTGCTTTGGAATAACAATAAACAAAGTACTTATTAGACACTTGGTGTTGATGGAGTTGATCTCAGTGGATTTTTTTTCTCGTGGGCAGCTTTACGTGTCCCTTTCGAGTGTAACATCAAAACAAATGGTTCGTATTCATTACTGGCGAAAAACTATTAGAGTCGTAAACAAAGAAATCTTATAATTCCTTGGTTAAAAGTAGCCTAACCCACTGTCGGAAGCCCTCAAGATGGCTTACGTGATCTCCCATTTTCACACCAGGCAAATGCTGGGGCTGTATCTTAATTAAGGCCGCGGCCGCTTCCTTTCCACTCCTGGCCTTTTTCTGTCCCATCGTCGCCATAAGACCTATCTGTGTCGGTAAAACAACTTGTAAAAAGTAGTCTAGCGCCTTAAATTCATAACTGCTCTCGTACGAAACCGGAGCGGGTAGCTAGTCAGTTATAAATGATGGAGCTAGAAATAGGCCGATCCTTTAAGGGTAATTTCCGTGATAAGCTGAATGCTGCAGTTAGGATATGTTTGATTTTCTTTATATAAATAGTGAATTAAATTCAGTTTAATGATGGTGATAAAGGTGGTGTGGCAGTTGAAATGATGATAGGAACAAACCGTTGAACTTGCTATTTTGATCCCGAGTCACCTAGGAGAGATTAAGGTTATGCAGTTTTCCCAGAATTGTTTATCAGGTGGGAGTATCCGTGGTCGTTCTTCTTGTTCTCATTTCGATTATTTTCTTTCGTACGCGGTGTGAGTGAAGAGTGATAGTGTATTCATATCAAATTTTGACGACCAGTTATGACGGATCGTGACTTTTAAAAACACTAGACACCGGAAAACTGGGTGACGCTAGTGAGATCTATAACTACAGATATCCAGCACAAAGAACACTGAGATTTTGATACTAGTAGACACTCCAACCTTTTGAGCACATGATAGGTCCCTTAACACCCCTTCCCATCCCACACATACTTCTTATTTTGAATTTTTAAATTTCCTGCGCATGTCTTTAACTGGGCATACCCAATACAACTTTGCTGTTCTCAAAATAAATTTATTCTGTAATTCAAAATACCTCAGTTAAACCAGATTTAACCTGAGTAGCTTGAAAATTTGCACAAATGTGCACTAATATGTTGCGCTTAATTTATATAATCCATTCTTAAAAGTGTTCAAACCTTTCAAAAATATCTTTGATTAACTCAAAGAAAAATGAATTGCTCACTGTGATGACACTTTTTTTTATATATTTACGTCTCACCGACGCAGATACAGTGGGTCTTATGGGGGTGATGAAACAGGAAACCGCTAAGAGTCGGAAAGAAGTGACTGTAGCCTTAATTAAAGTAGAGCCCCAGCATCTTCCTCGTGTGATGATGTGAAAACACAGAAAACCGTCTTCAGGGCTGCCGACAATGGGGTTCGAATGCGAGCTGACAGCAACGTGATCCAAACCGCACAGCCATTTGCTTGGTATGTCACTCAGTAACAACAAATTAGTTAAAATTTAAGTTGTTAATTATTAATAGACGTAGTATTTCAAAGTACTTCTAACCTTCCTAGGTTTAACAGCCAAGTTTGAAATCAGAAAACAAGAAATGGGGCACCTGGAACATTTTGAACCAAGACAACACTTTAAGAAAAATCCTTCTAAACTGAAACCAAATTTGGTGTTAATATTTTTTTCATGGTAGCACCGTTACACACAGGTCCCATGACGAGTATGGGCTAGGACTGGGAAGGAAGCGATTGTGGTGCGAAAATGGGAAACCATGGAAAACCATCTTCAGTGCAGACGTCAGTTGGGATCTGATCTACTAATTGTTGAATGTTAGCAGCTGACAGCTATGCGACTTTAAGCACGTAGCCAACATGCTCGGTTTAATAAAGTTAAAATTGAGAAAGATAGAAAATTCAGATGAGTGTCCCTTAAGACGTTGTAAAGGCTCCTTGATAGACTTATGATCCCTTTACATCGTTCAAAACGGCATTACGTTTCTTGTCCTATTTGAATCTGGATGAAAATTGTGAGTTTTCCTATCCTCATTTTAACTGTTCGGCTCCAATTTATCACGGCCTGTTACTGCTGGACGGCTCCACGACTAAGTGGCTAGCATTCTTGTCTTGGGCTCAAGGTGTTCGATGTTCGATTCCTGGCAGGGTCGGAGATTTTAACCTTAATTGGTTAATTCGTATGGCTCGGGGGTCGGGTGTTTGGAAGGTCTTCAACATTAGAAATTGCCTTAAGGTAGGGCCCCATCCTCGCAAACAACAAAAGATGGTTACACATTCGTACTTCCTAACACAATAACTACCCCCCCACTAACATCACAACACAGACATGCAGGTCGCCTATATAGCGTCCACTAGCAAAGTACCTCTACCTGATCTCTCCGAGGGCCATACGATATTATTATTATTATTATTAATATTATTATTATTATTATTATTATTATTATTATTATTATTATTATTATTATTATTGGATGTTTTTTGCGTATATCCCGTATACAGAGTATTATGTCATTCGGAGGACGCATATGTCATATACAGAACACTCGCAGAGCACCAGAACGAGTTTTATACTTCAATAAGGAAGAATCTGGAAAGATACCGTTACCACCAATATTTTCCATCATAATTTTAAAGTAAAGAAAAATAACACATTGTACCGGACGAGGAAGCAACTCTGAAGGTGAGAGTAATCAAGTGGTTTAAGGCTATAATCAAATATGCTATAAATTCCTCAACTGCACAGGGACAGATAAATTCACATCTCGTTGACCGGTATTCTCAGATAATGTGTAGGTGTAACAATTCGCATCAATACTGAGTGACTAAAGTGGAGAATACCAACAAGAGTACTATGTGATAGCAAACTGCCCATCAAAGTTAAGAAATATACTCGGGTGTGGTTAGATTCGCAATGCCCTATGGATCGGGATGCTGACTAATGAAGAAACAACAGGCACGAAAATACTTGTTGCAGAAATGAGAATGTTGCGCTGGGCTTTAGTTTCACTAGGAACTTGGATCTTCTAGACGTACTAGTAATCGTAAATAAAATCAATCAATCAATCAATCAATCAATCAATCAATCAATCAATCAATCAATCGAACGGTAGATCAAAACCGAACTCCATTCAGGGCAGCCGCCGAGGTGACAGATTTCCTATCTGTTGTTTACCTAGTTTTTTTTTTAATACTGCAATTGCAGAGAATTTGGAAATTTATTGAACATCTCCCTTGGTATATTATTCCAATCCCTAACCCTCTACTTATAAACGGATATTCGCCCCAATTTGCCCTCTTTAATCCCAACTTTATCTTTATATTGTGATCGTCCCCACTTAAAAAAAAACCTCTCAGACTTATTCGTCTACAAATGTCATTCCACGCCATCACTCCACTGACATCTCGGAACATACCACCTGTAGTCTAGAAGATCATCTCCTTTCTCCGTCCGACTCGTTGGCTGAACGGCCAGCGTACTGGCCTTCGGTTCAGATGGTCCCGGGTTCGATTCCCGGCCGGGTCGGGGATTTTAACCTTAATTGGTAAATTCCAATGGCACTGGGGCTGGGTGTGTGTGCTGTCTTCATCATCATTTCATCCTCATCACGACGCGCAGGTCACCTACGGGTGTCAAATAGAAAGACCTGCACCAGGCGAGCCGAACCCCTCCTGGGATATCCCGGCACTAAAAGCCATACGACATTTCATTTCATCTCCTTTCTCCCAAGTCTTCCCAGCCCATACCTTGAAATATTTTCGTAACGGTACTGTTTTGTTGGAAGTCACCCACAAAAATCGAGCTGTTTCTCTTTGGATTTTTTTTTTCAGATCTTGAATCAAGTACTCCTGGTGAGGGTCCTATACACTGGAACCATACTCTCGTTGGGGTCTTACCAGAAACTTATATGCCCTGTCCTTTACATTCCTACAACAAACCCTACAAACCCTCATAACAAAATGCAGAGATGTGTAGCCTACTCTTTAATTACAGTACAATATTTACAATACCACAATGAACATCATTCCAAATATTAACACCTAGGTACTTACAGTGATCCCCATGAGGAACTTTCACACCATCGACGCAGTAATTATAACCGAGAGGACTTTTCCTATTAGTGACACAACCTGAATTTTAATCCCATTTATCATCATACCATTAACTACTGTCCATCTCACAACATTGTCGAGGTTTTTTTCTGCAGTTGCTCACAATCTTGTAACATATTTATTACTCTATACAACAGAACATCATCTGCAAAAGGCTTTGTCTCTGATTTCAGTTATTTTCTCGTATCATTTATATATATAAGATAACGTAAACGTCCAATATTACTGCCTTGAGAAATTCCCCTGTTAATGATTACAAAATTAGGTAATGATTTACCTAGTTTAATTCTCTGGGTTCTCTTTCCCAGAAATATAACCACCCATTCTGTAAACCAATTATTTAATTCGATGTCCATTTCTCCTGTTCTTTGGATTTATATTCAAAGAATCTCCCGAGCGATTTGGCTGCTGGGTTGCTGTAAGCTTGTATTTCGGAGGTAGTGGGTTCCAGTACTACTGTTGGCATCCCTGAAGATAGTTTTTATGACTACCCATTTTGACACTAGGCAAAACTACTTGTTGCAGGTAATACATTGACGTGACGTCAAATAAAGGGCAAAAAGGGGAAATGCAAATGTAGATAAAAATAGATCTCTATGTGAATCAGTGAATCACGGGTTTGAAGCCGATGAAATTATTATTATTATTATTATTATTATTATTATTATTATTATTATTATTATTATTATTAATGATGTTGTTGTTGTAAGAATTGAAGGGGTTCTTGTGATTTACTTTACCATATTTCCTTGTCTGGCCGTCCATACCGTAATATTTCCTTTATGGAAGTACCTTATCTCACTACTTACCCGTATGGTGATATGCTCAGGCCTCTGCATAATTATTTGAAATCTTGGAAGGTTTAATGTTGAAGATCTCCATTACACATGGTTGTAGAATCTGGGTACTTCTTGTTCTAAAAACCAGGAGACTTACACACAACGATGACTTCAGGTCAGCAGAACTATCTCATGCTCTTCATCAGATACACCTTAAAATTACAACCAGTACCAAAACAATCAATCGTCTAATCATTAGCGTGAACCAATTTTTACTCGTTAAATTATTAGCAGTCTCCATATAGGCCACAATGATCCTCTGGAGGAGTGGTAGGTAAATGCTCTCTTCATCCCTAACCTTGTCACTGTAGGTGTTATACAGTACACCTTTATTTCAAAGAATTAATTCGATCTCTTTTTCGTTGTAGGCTAATTGAACCTCAGGATCAAATTGCTCTCCAGAAATGTAAGCCTTGCTTCCAAATTTCTCTACTCCCTGTTGGGGAACTGAATACATGCACGCCTTTGACACCCGGACTAGACATCTTTCTATTTGAATTATCTGTAATATTAAAACAAATCTCTCTCCTCTACAGAAGCAGGAGCTATATTTATTTTTATTTAGATATTCTTAATAGCATGGAAACGTTGTTCTTCCAGATGTGGCTTTCATGTAGTATTATTTACTCCACTCGGATTCTTTCAGCTATTCGACCATATCAGGAATGGAATGAATGAAGCCCCTATCTAGCTGCGAGGATGAGAATGGTTCCGGCTGCCGAAGCCTGTCGCACTCCTCTGGGGCAATGATTAATTACTGATAGATAAAATGAAAATAATGATATTGGAAAGTTTTGCTGGTATGAAAGATGTCAGGTAAAACCGGAGTACCAGAAGAAAAGCCTGCAGCGCCTCTGCTTTGTCTAGAACAAATTTCACATGGAGTGAGCTAGATTTGAACCACGGAACCCAGTAGTGAGAGACCTCTGCATTAACAATCACTTTTAACCCTTTGAATTGTTTATATATGTCCAAAATGTATGGGTAAGTGGTATGGGTAGTGCTGGCTAGTGATATGCAGAGCACGACCAGTGCGTCTGATTGTTATGAAAAGTATTGCTCACAGGGTTAGTTGTGCTGCAATAGTACTTCCTGGCCCAATGAGGAAAGCAGCTACAAAATACCTCACTCCTCATCTTGTCTAGTACGCCTCATTTTGGCCCTCCCATAGTAAGTTGCGCTTTCCCTATTTTCGAATAGCCTTAGGTGGTGATATTTGAGGCTCCAACCAGCCCCTGGGTTGATGACCTGACAGACAGTCAAGAATGTATTTCATAAATCCTTCTGTATGTATACTGTATGAAGTCATTCCCTTTGAGTGCTATCTTCGTTCGTTGGAGTAGAAAATATCTATGACAATGCCCACCTAAACATGCTCAAACAACAAAATTAATTCATCTTTTTAATCTATATATGCCCTTGCTATCAATATACTCTCATACTTGACTCATTTAGAAGCCAGTAATTTTTTGTGTTGCTTATTTAGATTTAATTTAATAATAGCAAGGTCTCTCAGTCAATCAACGCAAGAATATCTATGGTTAAGTGTTCAATTTAAAAATATATACATATGCCATGAAATTAATTATGTCGATTGTTTAGAGTGCGGATACGATATTAACATGAAGGATATCGATGGCCTAGAATGAAAACCTCGTATCTCACAAAGTTCTTCATATCCAATATTTCCCTCAAGACTGGTTACGCCTCCCAGACACACATGAATATGCAGTCCATCAGAGCGATGTTCGTTGTGTTCTTTATTCCTATGCTGACGTGTGAAGGAAAATGAACCTTACCGTACCGTGCTATAGGAAAGTATGTCTGCGTGACATATTTACTAACTCCTAGAGTATAATTTTCATAAGGTTCATTTTCCTTTACTCATATGCATAGGAAAATAAACCCAACGAACATTGTTCTGATGGACTGCATATCCAAATGTGGCTGGGAGGCGTGACCAGTCTTAAGGGAAATATTGGATAGGAAGAACTTTTTGAGATACGAGGTATTCATTCTAGGCCATCGATATGATACGAAGGCAAAGATTACATTAAAAAACAAACAATGATAAGCACCAAGGAAGAAGAGAATACATATTAGATGATGCACACTTCCTGACACAAAACTGTATGGAAGAATCAGCATCAAACTTTGAATACCTCGTCCTCTACTTTTGTCTATAATAACAAAGCATTTCTTATCTTACTCCTTATCCAATACGCCCTCTCGAAATAAACTTGCGTTGTTCTATCATGTAAGGAAATTCCGAAGCAGTGTTTGCGGTCATTTAAACTCGTTATAAAATGATAGAAGTATACATTTTTATTGATGAAGTGTATATAAACCTCCGTGTGTTAGCTAACCAAGATATCTACTACTTGGGAACTAGATATTTTCAATCGATCACCTTTTGTGTCAGGAAATGTACAATAACGTAAGGTTACAGTGTACATAGTCTGTTCTCTCCGAGGTGCTTATCATTTAGTGTTATTTATTTAATCCCCCGCAATCTTTTGTGTATATTATTAAAGTTTCATATGAGTATTCTATACAATTTATATGATTAAAATCAGGTTTTATTTCTACTTAATTTAAATTTTAACATATTTTAAAATCGATGACCAGCACAATTTTATTTTAAAATTCACCATGTGTTGGTCGCCTGAAATGGCTAAATTATTTCATGTATATTTTTACACAAAAAGTAACAAAAAATAACATAAGTAATGAAAACTGTGGGTAAAAGGCTGTCTAAAAGGAAAGGGGGTTCACAAACATAAAGGAACGCACAGAAATAAAAGACAAATATTCGTGTAGAACAACTGACTGGTATATTTGGTATATATATAAATATGATAAATAAATTACAGGAATGGTACATATTTATTATTTTATTAACATCACAATTTTTTCGATATTTTTCTTTACCCTAGTAGGAATCAAAAGTTCGTATGATCCTTGATAGAGTAGTGAAGAAGATAACTGTCTTTACCCTACTGTTTTCACTTCACAGATTTTTCAACGTTTTTATTTCTTTAATTAAATGAGATCTAAAAGATATATTATACATAGGAACAAGTTTGTAGTGTTTCTAATTTTTATTTATAGATTTTAATTTGACTTAAAATGAAACCTTCACAGAATTCCCGGAACGGACGTCGACTCCAGCCATAAGCTGCCCCTGTAACAAACATACGGATACGTTACACTTGAATCTGCTCGTTTTTTTAACTTTCTACCTAAGAAAGAGAGAGAAAGAAAGAAGGAGGAAAAATGAGAGAGTGCGCAAAGCTTGAAAGTGATGCGTAGGTGGGAAAATTTCAGAAGTGGGACAGAATTATTGAGAATGTTCTTAATGAGAGAATGAAGTCGTCAATTTCCAAAGTTGTTCAAGGGTATTTATTGTTTCGAAATGCTGATTATTATTGTATCGAATGGCGTACTGTTACCGAAACTTTGAACGACTTTGCAGTGGATTACTGTGGGACTGAATCAATGATAGTGTGCTGTGTAATGTATTTCTCATTCAATTTTCAGATGACGCCAACTCCTTAGATTTCTCAGATTTATAGTCTCCAAGTAGAAGGAAACGTAGATTATTCCAAGGCATCACTTCAAAACTTAGACTGTTCTATTATTATTATTATTTCTGAATCCGTCGAAATTCCCACATTGAGTTAATTCATTTCGCTACGTAATCATGTCGATATATCTAACGTCAAGAATTGAAATTTTGAAGCTTGGGGCGTGTATTGTTTATTCCGTTTTGTGTTGGCGAGCGCTGGGACCAGATATTAATCCTTGATCATGGTGACATTTTGACAGTACACTATTTCCGCTTTTCCTCACTCATAGAAAAATACTAGAAACGTCCTCCATTTCGAATTCGAAGTATTATTATTATTATTATTATTATTATTATTATTATTATTATTATTATTATTATTATTATTATTATTGATATTTTTATGTAAATATCTGTGGTATGAATCTGTTTCTTAGTACGCTATATATACTTCCGTGCTGAGTGCTGTGTTCCAGAGATTTTATGAATGAGTGAGAATTCTTGAGCAAGCGGATTAAAGAATGCTGCTGTAGGGTAAATCTTGACAAAACACATTCTGTTCACCACAGCTCATACATAGTCAAGGAAAATCTGTGGTCTAAACGCTTAGCAATTTTTTTCATATTCGTATATTATATTATTTCAACATCCTGTTTCACTTTCAGTTACTATGACAGATTCTAATCAATCAGGGAAACAATTTTGTTCATATATTAATTCATTTGTAAACTTATTGTCACGTACGACTTCTAAAAAGTACTATTTCTGACGGAAAAATATCAATATAATTTATATTTGGTCATTACAGAATTGAAAATATGATACTCTTGACCACAGAGCGTACAATTAACAGTATGCAAGTCTGTTATTCTGAGGAAGTCGATAGCTGACATATTGGCAGTCAGTGACCCAGAGAGTTTGAATGTAAAAATTAAAATTATTTACTTCCACGATAATAAGAACGATAGATTTCTCGACAAATTCAGTTAAGAGAAAACACTGCACGACTGCTGTGGAAGCCATTTAACACAGCAGAAATCCGCATGATGAAGCATCTGTGAAGTAATATCGCCACAGCCTCTAATTCGATTTAAAGCGTACCGAATTTTCAATCATTCATAATCACAATGAAGACAGATAGAAAAGATAATTCCTGCCAAGGGAAAGGAGGAAAGTAAAAAAAAAAAATACATGAATATAAAGAACATAAACAAAATAATTCAAACATAAAGGCAAAAATCAAATAAACATGAAATAATTAAAAATAACAATCTTCACAAGTTTGTCACAAAAACAGAAGTACAACTTCGCGTCCTTTTGTTTGCATTCTTTCAAAGAATTATCAAAACATGAATAATAATCGTTCAGATTATGTCAGAGACCTCACCATACGTATTTGTCTTAATATCAATGGTTAATTACAAAATCATTCCATATTACACTGACACATCTGTATTTACGTTTTCAACATATAAGAAAGAAATACACCAATATAGAATCACATAACTAAGAAAACCATGCAAACATAAAACATATTTAAAAATCAGATTAAACAATCTTAAACAATTTAACAGTTTTTAATTTTTACTATATATTGAGGGTTTTTTTCAATGTTTAAATTTCATTGGAGTAGTAAACAAGAATATACCGTCGCTTCGGGAGCAATACTACGTATCTCACAACGCACTTCCTATCCATTATTTTCCTTAAGACCGGACACGCCTTCCAGCCGGCAGCGACGAAATGCTGCTGTATCTCTCGACAAAACTCATTCTGTTCACCACAGTTTACATATAGTCAAGGAAAATGTGTGGTCTAAACGCTTAGCTATAACTTTTTTTATCCATATTCGTATATTATATTATTTCAACTTTCTGTTTCACTTTCACTTACCATGACAGGTCCTAATACATCAGGGAAACGATTTTGTTCATGTTTAAATTTATTTGTAAACTTACTGTCACGTACAACTTCTAAAAATACTATTTCTGAGGTAAAACAACAATATGATTGAAATATTGCCTAAATGCGTCATGGCAACATACATCACAACATTACGATGAGGTAAGGTTCATTTTCCTTTAGACGTTCGCATAGGAAAATGAACACAACGAAAACTTTTCTAATGGAATGCATATCCATATGTGGCTGGAAGGCGTGACCAGGAAATCCATTGTCAGATACGCGGTATTGTTTCCGCAGCGATGATATTATGTACTTAGTTTATTTGCACTCATCACGTAAGGTGCAGGTTAGAAACGTTTACGTAATATAATGATATATTTTACAAACATCACTTTTGGATAAAGAAACAAGATGTGTTTAATCGGTATTGTTTAAAACAAAAAAGATCATGATAAGAAGAAGGAGAAGAAGGATAAGAAGAAGAAGAAGAAGAAGAAGAAGAATCTTCCCCTTTCAATATATTCAGAGAATGACAAAAACGTTAGGTAACGTTCGAAGAAATAAATTTAATAATAATAATGCTACTTGCTTTACGTCCCACTATCAACTTTTACGGTTTTCGGAGACGCCGAAGTGCCGGAATTTTGTCCCGCAGGAGTTCTTTTACGTGCCAGTAAATCTACCGACAAGAGGCTGACATATATTTGAGCACCTTCAAATATCACTGGAGTGAGCCAGGATCGAACCTGCCAAGCTGCGGTCAGAAGGCCAGCGCCTCAACCGTCTGAGCCACTCAGCCCGGCAGAAATAAAATTAGTAAATAGAATGAATGCTCATGGATTTCCGTTACCTGTATTAATAAACATTTCTAGTTTCAAAAAAGAACTCGAAAAGTGAAAATGTGTTGTACATTTTTTTAATTTCAACATATTCTACAAAACCAGGTTACTTAAAGAACAGAGATTTCAGCACTAACAGAAATCGTAAACACATAACTTTGTTTAAGACGTAAAAGAATAGACCATTAAGGCTCTTGGTTTTCCGAGATGACTGCTGTCCATCCAGATGACCTGTATATATTAGTGTCGCATAATCAGCCTGACGACATCCTCAGATATATTGCTAGGTTTTGGCGACAGGGTCCACTCTCACATGACAGCTTCTCAGTTGGTTTCACGAGGCTGAGTGAAGCTCCTGAGCCCTTTTCCAGCCCGTAAGTCCAGAATATACCTTTGCTGGCAGGACCTAGTGTTTACAGTGCACTATGTCTTCTGGCATGGGCTAGAGCAATTTTGTTACTTTCATTGATCTGTCTCTGTCTTACCCTTGGCTTGGACAATATGAAAGTGACTGAGGTATGAGCGATGGTAGTAATGCCATTCCTCGTGCAGCCAGTCCCTGCTATGGATGGTGTGAAAATGTCGCTCATAGGATCGGTTGGTGCATGCATTTCGGTGGGCTTGGCAGACTGATATGTAATAGCAACTTGGGGCTCGGTGAGGAAAGCAACGGGGAACTACCTTACTCCTCATTTCCCTAGCATGCCTCTTCAGTGATGCCTAGGCCATCTATGACAGCTGATGGCAGAGCTGTTAAGGATCCAACCAGCCTTATGGCTGAAGACTGAACATACATACAAGTCCAGAATCAAAACATTTGAACTGGCAGGAATCGAAACCACGTTTTCTGGGTAAGAGGTAGGTTGATGATTTCGTGTGGCTATTTCTAGCCGGGTGCAACTCTTGTAAGGCAGACTCTCCGATGAGATTGGGTGGCATCTGCCATGTGTAGGTAACTGTATATTATTGTAGTGGAGGAGAGTGTTATGTGTGGTGTGAGAGTTGCAGGGATGTTGGGGACAGCACAAAGTCCCAGTCCCCGAGCCAAGGAAATTATTTTAAATTTAGAATCTCCGATCCGGACCCTGGATCGAAGAGCACTGCGCTGACCATTCATCCAAGGAGCCGGATAGAGGCTGGTTATCATCATCACCATCATCATCTGTTTACCCTCCAGGTTCGGTTTTTCCCTCGGACTCAGCGAGGGATCCCACCTCTACCGCCTCAAGGGCAGTGTCCTGGAGCTTCAGACTCTTGGTCGGGGGATACAACTGGGGAGAATGACCAGGCGGCCTCACCTGCTATGCTGAACAGGGTCCTTGTGGAGGGATGGGAAGATTGGAAGGGATAGGCAAGGAAGAGGGAAGGAAGCGGCCGTGGCCTTAACTTAGGTACCATCCCGGCATTCGCCTGGAGGAGAAGTGGGAAACCAGTATGGCTGAGGTGGGAATCGAACCCACCTCTACTCAGTTGACCTCCCGAGGCTGAGTGGACCCCGTTCCATCCCTCGTACCACTTTTCAAATTTCGTGGCAGAGCCGGGAATCGAACCCGGGCCTCCGGGGGTGGCAGCTAATCACGCTAACCACTACACCACAGAGGCGGACTAGAGGCTGGTTATACGAGCATATATTAGTTTTCTGGTATAAACTGCTTTATCAAGCAGTCAAACCGTTCATAACGCATTTTTTTCTTAGGTCTATACCAAGCGAAGTGGATAATTTGTCAGAGTTTAAAGTCCATAAAGGAAGCATAATAATCCCTCATAGTAGATGTGACAAGTGTTTAATATAAAGGGTTAGGTCAGAGTGCTCGAGCTTACGCCTCTCACAGGTTTATCACCGAAACCATAGGAGGTTGACTGAGGCTATGTATCAAGAAGACTGCCCAGCATGAGAAGTGCATTAGTTTAGACTTATTTGTATCTTGTTAGAGGACAGGAATACTTAATTACTACGACAGTGGAAGGGTTAACCGCCACTTATGTGCGTGAGGTCCCGAATACTGATTGCCCCCTTTCATACCTGAAAAAAAATTAGAATTCCTTTCTTACGAAATAATATCGCTTGAATGACTCATACATTCACCGTCTATCAAAAATAATGTCCTTTTGAATTTCCAATTTTTATTGACCATAAATGTCCTAGAAGGTAATAATTTTTGGTCCCTACATAGATGGTAATGTGAGGGACGGGGTAGTAATGGACGTGTTTATTTGTCTGGACATCGAGAAAGTTTGGGAGATAAACGCATCAATATACATTTTTAAAGCATCCTTAGTATTCACTACACCACCTTAACTCCTAGAAGCTGCCTAAGCTTCATACTTCATCGTCCAGCTCACAGAATATAGTATTATAGATAAGGCTCTAGAGGAGAGATTCTCTTAAAGTTGTCATGATCCTGAGATGAAAGAGAGAAAATATTGTAACTCCCCTAGGGAATTGAATACATCGCTCTTCGAATGGTTGCGCTTACCGGTTTCGCAAGGATAGCCAAAACACGAGAGGTACACTCAGTTCAAAATGTTATATCGTCGTTGTTCGGGCAAAAGGTTATATCCAACAATGCTCTTCTTATCCATTATTTTCCTTAATACTTGTCACGCCTCCCAACCACATATGGATATGCATTCCATCAGAACAATTTTCGTTGTGTTCATTTTCGTATGCTAATTTGTAAAGGAAAATGAATCTTAAGTGCATCGTACTGCAGGGTTGAGTAAATAAGTCATGTAAACACACATTCCTAGAGTGCAGTACAGTAAGGTTCATTTTCCTTTATACGTAAACAAAGGAAAATGAACACAACGAATATTGTTCTGATGGCTTAAAAATCCATATGTGGCTGGGAGGCGTGACCCGTCTTAAGGGAAATAATGGATGGGAAGAGCATTCTGAGATATAACCTTTTGCCCGAACAGCGACGATATATTCGTGTTTGATCAAACATTAAATCCCTAGTAATGTAATAAATGGAGATTGGATGTTTGTGTAACTAAAACTTCCGAATGATTTTTTGGTGTTGAATTAAATGACACACACCATCAGAGTATGACTTGGAATAACATAGGATACTCGCTATCATGCTGTATTTTAAGGAGCCCATGCAGAGAAAGAAAATGAGAAACAAGTTGGAGGAAAATATTCCGTCCACATACATTGCAGTAGCTAAATACTGTCGTATGCCACCATCAATGCAGACGAAAAGATGTTGTCTAATTCCTTAAAAGTTGTACCATACCCGACGTTCCATGTACTTTTTATTGTTCAATTCTTTCCGGTTCCATGGCTAAATGGTTAACGTGCTGGCCTTTTGTCACAGGGGTCCCGGGTTCGATTCTCGGCAGGGTCCGGAATTTTAACCATAATTGGTTAATTTTGCTGGCACGGGGGCTGGGTGTATGTGTCATCTTCATCTTCATTTTATCCTCATCACGACGCCTACGGGCGTCGAATCAAATGACCTGCATCTGGCGAACCGAACTTGTCTTCGGACACTCCCGGCACTAAAAGCCAGTCGCCATTTAATTTCATTTCGTATATTTCTTGAGTTATCCCACAACTTTCTTATGGTGGAAATAGCACCTTTTGAACAGACACTCATAGTCGTTGTGGGGTTCTTTCTAATGTAAAATTGCACATTTCTACAAACGATTAACTTCAAGTAGTTGCCGCTAGTAACATTATGTTATGATGTTTGGTCACAACGTTGGTATGTGCAGTGATGTTCAAATGTGCTCACTAATACGTTGCCTTATGCGTCGAACAATTCATTGAAAATTCCCATCTTCATTTTGGTACTGACAGAAGATGTACGGAGACACATTTCGTCCCAATGGACACTTAGGTATTACACTTGTATTCAGATTCTACATTGGCTGAATGGTCAACATTGAGGGCCTCAGTTCAGAGAGCCCCGGGTTCGATTCCCGTCTCCGATTAATTCTTCTAGCCCGGGGACTGGGTGTTTGTGTTTGTTCCAACAATTTCCTCTTCATATTCACACAACGCACTACACTACCAACCACCACAGAAACACGTAATAGTGATTACATCTCTCCATATAGGGCTGGCGTCAGGAAGGGCATCCGGTCGTAAAACAGGTCAAAATTAACATGTGCGACACAGTTCGCACCCGCGACCCCTAGGTGTGGGAAAAGCGATAGAAAAAGAAGAAGAAGAAGACTTGTATTCAGAGTCTAATATAATTAATTTCTGTATTGTGTTTTCCGGTTATTTTCAACGTTGCGAGCAAGCGTCATAAATGTTACTGATATTACTAACAACTACTTGAAAAAACTTGTTTGATCAAGAACTCTGCAGCTAATTTCAGCGACCATATTTGAGCTTTCCTACCAATTTTCAAGCAATTCGGAGCGTTCCAACACAAATTCGTCCTTCGTAGTTCAGAAGTGCTGTCACATACCAGTCTACCAAGTAGTCCTTCTTCTTCTTCTTCTTCTTCATCTTCATGGTCATTTGTTTTAATTTATTGGCTTCTGCACTAGGTGGATTTAGCCAAGTTTTACGGCTGGATGCCCCTCCTGACGCCAGCCTTATGGGGAGGGATGCATTCAATACGTCGTGTTTCTGTGGTGGTTGGTACTTTGTAGTGGTTTATGTAGATGAGAAGATGTGTATTAAGCCGAATACAAACACTCAGTACACGAGACAAATAAATTAACTACACATAGTTAGAATCCCCGGCCCGGCCAGGAATCGAACCCGGGGCCCACTGAATCAAAGACCAGTGCTGACCATTCCCTAAGGAGCCGGACTTCACACTACAAAGTCCACTGAAACTTATACACCAATCGCTTCTAAAAGCCATATGTTCACACCATTCATCACAGGCATTGACTGCGTAACGGATTGCATTGCTAACATTGCTTCTACCTCAGTCACTTCCATATTTTCAAAACCAAATATCAGTCTGAGAAATTTGAACTTTGTCGTCTTACGAAAACTTCGCTCCGCGTCCTCAGAAGTTAATAATAAATCTGACAATAGTGGTCGGTCCTGGTTCACTGACAGAGCGCACCATAGTCTTCACGAAACGTTAAGTTTACTTCGTTTCACACGGAGTAAAGTCAAAAGAATATCATATCTGATACTTTTCTCCACACTTGTTTTAGCTCATACCAAACGTTTATATTTATGTCACTGCAGGTGAATCTGGTCAAAAAATCAGTCAAATGATTATAATTGTATAAATTATGTCGTAGGAATATTTCTATAAAATAAATATTTTATTATTTTGTTATTGTTTTGCTATTTTAACAGGGGATGTCTGGTCAAGGTGTTAAAGGCTAGCTCGGTATACCCGCGAGGAAGTGGGTTCGATTCCCCATCAGGAAGTAAAAAATTTAACGAGATTTCCACTTCCGGAGTGTACATTTGCGATTCATTCAGTCTATGCCAAAAATGAGTAGCAGATTAATTCCTGGGGAGAAAGGCGGCCGGGCACAGGCCTAACCAGTCTACCCTTTCAAGTGCCAAAGTTACGGAGAGTGGAAGCCTTTACCTTCCACCTCTCCAGGGGCCTTCATTGCCTGTACGGAGATGACTTTGCTTTTGCTTTTGCTTTATTGTTATTTTAAAACTCCTCCTTTCCTGTTGAAATTCTAGTAATTTTGCTGAATATGCTGTTTTTCAAGGACTGCCTACTCGAGGTAGAAAAGGCGTCCTGGGATTCACTCGGTAAGACATGTTCGATTCTTCGACAGGAAACGAAAAATTCGCAAATGGGATTTCCAGTTAATAAAGGCAAATAGCCCTAAGGTTCTCTCAGCACACACTAAAAATATCAGGTTCATTACTGCGAGCAAAGGTTACCGGTCATAGAGCAATCCCCTCCACCTCATCCCAAGGATTAGGTAGAGGAATCTTCTAGTGGCCTTCATGGATTTACTATTATGTTCCTCACATCTGATAATAAACTTCGAGTAAATACCACAAGTTTTTGGCTAGCAATCATATAAATTTAAGATTAAAAAAAGACTTGACAAATCTCTTATTTTTGAGTGCATTTCTGTACGGAAGTAGGAATTGTATCCTATCAAAACAAGATGTTAAACGGATTGAAGCCTACAAAATAAGGATTAGGAGGAGAAAGCAAAAATTGGGTGGGTGGCAAAGAAATCGAATAAAGATATTTTGGAGAAGATTGTAGAAAGACAAAGACAAGGTAAGGATGAATACATTGAGAAAAAAGAAAATATTAATTTATTGGATACATCATCAGACAAGACCTTGACAAATATTTGAAGATATTAACAAATTTTAAATTATGAACGGGTAAAGAGGACAGCAAACAACAGAGGAGACTAGTTGTAGTGACAAGGTAGACTTGTTGATGATGAGGATGATGATAATGATAATGAGCGCAAAGTGAAATCAATAATGTTAGTTCGTTTAAACTGAAGGATTTTCTTATCTGAATTAAATCGCAAACTGTCAACAAATTAAAGTACGGCTTTGGTCTGTTTTAAAGAATAGACTACACCAATTACGCTAATTTCCCTATCCCGGAATTTCTCTTTCATCAAAGAACACAGGGCAATGGATAAACGTCTGCAGAAGATAAAAGAACGGAAAGCCTTTAATCGAGATCTGCCTCTCTCAATATATCGATTCCTTCTTAATCCCGAGAGGCGTACAGAAAGCAGAGAAACTCGACCGCACCCCCTAACCAATCACTAGATGGGCCGATAAAGAAGTACTCTGCTCAACATACAAGGCAGCGAATAACAAAAGTAGGATTTTAATGGTGGACGTGTGAGGTCAGACTTTGAGGTTTAACAAAGACAGTTTGTGGTTAGAAGTAGGACGCCCGAGGGAGTGCGCTGCAGTTTATAAGCCAAGCTTCTAAATCAGTCACAATGTTGCGTGCGTATGTCCGCGCCAACTTCCTTCCATAAGTCTACCCTGCTTCTTTTTTAAAAAATGGCCACCCCCAACTGTCTTGACCACACAGACCGGAGGGAGGAGGAATTAAATATTTAGTACCACAGCTGCCCGCCTCATTCGGTGATTTGTTATCTGTCCTGGCTAACCATTCGTCCCGACCGAGCAAGACGCGTTTCTGCGGCGTAGTGTTATGTTCTAAGTTGTACATTCCAAGACAAAATTAACGATAGAATGGAAATGTTCCTTCTCTCCACGGAACATATATCGAAATGTTAGACTGGGCAATAAATTAACCTCATAATTTATACAACATACGTAGTTATGAATATTGAAAACATACACCTTACGTTTTTCAATCAGGCCAGCGAAAGGTGTTGTTCAACTGAAAAGTACACTATTCTCAATTTTAACTAATACCCACGGATAATATGAATCCTGAAAGACCTAATTGATTGTAATTTGTGTAATATTAATTCATTAACAAAGTTAATTCGTTTTCCCAGAGCGTTGCACTCTACGGTCGGTTTTTGATAGGGAGAGTATACGTGTCACTTGTCTAGATAGTAACTGTTTACGTCATGTTTCTTGACGTTGTTCTTAAGGAATCCATCCGAATCGTAACAAGTTATCCAAAACAATACTGATCCAGACGATTTATCCATTGATTGTTACAACTCATATGAAAATCAAAGTGGTCAGAGAAATGGAAAGGAAGGAGATACTAGGCATACATTGTATTCTACAATCATTAAATTACTTATTCTCAACGTAGATCAAGGAGGAGACTTATTCAAATATACATTCCATTGGAAATCTTGCCTGATGTCCATCGTAAATCATCACACATTACGAAGTAGGACACATAGTTTTAAATTAAAGATAAGCTTGTGAATGGACGCTACCTACCATGCAGTAACTAGAAAACTCTGAGCCAGTCTAGTACAAAGAGATAAAATGTAGAAGTTACATAGTGAAATGTGGTTACACTGAAGGAAGAAGGTGTGACTGCAATGAAATAGAGAGCGCGAAACATCTACCACAGTGTTCTGGTGTGGATGTCATCTGTACGAGTCATGGTGTAGAAATAAGGCAAAGCACACATAAGAATAAAAAATTCCAGACGACGAGTAGCCATTTGTAGCAAATACAGGTTCTATGAATTTAGAAGGTAATACATACCCATTTTTAATCTCCCAACTTACAAACGAACTTTTGTTCATTTCTTCGCGTTATGTAAATGATCAGACCTACTTATATAATAAGAAGGAATTTTTAGCTTTCTCCTCCTTAGCTTGCGCCTCCTAGCAACATATTGATATGTAGTTCATCAGAACAATTTTCCTCGTGTTCATTTTTCTATGAGCATGTGTAAAGGAAAATGAACCTTAAATACGTTATATTTCACACCAGGCAAATGCTGAGGCTGTACCTTAATTAAGGCCACGGCCGCTTCTTTACCATTCCTAGGCCTTTCCTGTCACATCGTCGCCATAAGACCTATCTGTGTCGGTGCGACGTAAATCAACTAACAAAAAAAAGTACGCTGTACTGTAGGAGTGCGTAAATACGTCCCCAAACATACATTCCTATAGTACGGTACGACAAGGTGCATTTTCCTTTACACCGCAACATAGGAAAATGAGCCCAACGAAAATTGTTCTGATGGACTGTGTATCCTTATGTGGCTAGGAGGCCTGACCAGTCTTAAGGGAAATAATGGCTAGGAAGAGCATTGGGAGGTACATTTTTAATAAGCCAACGATATATAGGTATCTGGTGATTCCTGTATGAGCGTACAAATCACTGAATTTTGTGACGACAGAGTGTTCATTTTACACGTATGACGATGTTACTGTACTAGGGTATGCATTGTTCAGTTGGCGATACATTTCGTATCAAAGCAAATTTCACAATATGTCGCTTTTTTCATTTGCGATTACGATATTGGTACCGTCCAAAACGTCCATTCACTTCACATCTATTGTAACTTGGAGCTTTAATAATAATAATAATAATAATAATAATAATAATAATAATAATAATAATAATAATAATAATAATAATAATAATAATAATAATAATAATAATAATAATAATACATTCAGGAATGTTCTGTGAGATCACATGAGGACATTCATACGTATTGGAAATAAAATCAGTTACTACAATTATTACTGCCAAGGTTATTCACAAAATGTATATATCCGTTTGTTCCATCACATGACATTGTAATTTCCGTAGTAGAGTTGTGTACGGTCACGGGAAATGCCTTCTGTTCGCCATGCGCAACGCACTACGTGTGGGTTGGTTGTTGTTCCAAATAATACAGACTTCGTTGATCACAGGAAGAGGAAACTCTAGCTATATTTAGAAAATATGATAATAGCGTGGACTGGGAGCATAAACTCATTAAAATTTGAACAATCTACGCACCTTACACCGAAATACTTCACATAATATGTTCAATCATATTCCATTTTCAATACCTGTTGGGGTTTACTAACTCGTTTACTTCAATACCTTTTAATAAATATATTCAAAAGGTACAGCGTATAACAAACTCGAACAAGTTACCAAATATTAACGTTTCTCTAATATTTTTAGATATTTTAGTTTCGTCATGGTCGTACTAGAAGCATTTCCTGCTTGATTTCAGTTTGAGGCATGAACAAATTCAGAATAGCTTATATGAATGGTAATTTACTCGTTCTTACTCTGTTGTGCTGTAATATTTTAAAGAATAGTGGAAATGTCTTAAAACGAATGGTGTATGGGAAGAAGTGTGATATATTCGAGTAATAATAATAAAGGCGTATGGCCTCCGGAGAAGCTTGGTGCAGGTCTTTTTCTAGTAGACGCCCTATTAGGCGACCTGCATGTCTGTGAAGATGAGGGCCCTACCTAGGAGGATTTGTAATGTTGAATACGCTACACACACCCAGCCCCCGATCCATTGGAATAACCAATTAAGGTTAAAATCCGCGATCCGGCCGGGAATCGAACCCGGGACCCTCTGAACCGAAGGCCAGTACGCTGACCATTCAGCCAACGAGTCGGACTGTTCTGCTGTGTTACAGGAGTAATGCGCATTTTGTATACTCTTTACCATGAACTTACATATCCGAACGAGTACCTTATAGCCTAAGGGTCAAGCAGCTTTAAACTAGCTTCTGGAAACGGGCAAACTTGATGACAATTTTCCGTCGTTTACACATTTTACACAAAGAAAATGCTGGGACTGTACTTCAATAATGGCCGCAGTTGCTTCCTTTACAAGCCTATCCCATCCCCGTAAACCTGCATGAGCTGGTGCGACATTAAACCGTCAACAAAATGCAAAAGTAAACGTTTTATACTGACGTATTATTTTTAAAGAATGGAAAGAAATCTTCATGAAAGTCGATGGAATAAGGAAATTAAAGGCTTCCACTTCTTGTACTTAGCCTCGGCACCACTAAATTGAAAGGAGTGATCGGCTCTACTCCGGCCGTCTTTGTGCCCCAAGAAAGATTAATTCCTATTGTAGGGTTAGTGAACCCCAGAGCCATTTTAGTTCTTCAGAAGTTTTAAGTTCATTCGTCAATGTTTCAACTCGGTGGACGGCAAACCTACTTACATCCTTCTGTGTGAATAAACTTGTTTTTTAAATGCTATTTGTTCTGGGCGTCGACCCGTGTGGATCTTTTTCCCCTACTGGCACCATATTGTATGAAGCTGCGTGTAATTGGAATGGCGGTAGTGTGGAATGTTGTGTGTGAGGAAAGGAAGATTATGGACGTCACAGCACCCGTCTTCAGGACAGGGATATTAGTCATTACAATTAAAACCTCCTGATTCAGCCAGGAATCGAACCCGGGGCCGCCGGGTGACAGGTGGACGCGATGCCCCCTACACCGCGAGGCTGGACTGAATAAACCACACTCGAACTTTCTTGAATTGGAGCTACGTTTATGTCATGAAATGTCGTAATTATTACATCTTTTTGTTTCATAGTATTCATTGCCTTTGCTAGTATTTTCTGGTCAACAACTAAGATAATATACACGTCATGAGCATTGCATTCTCTTTTAAATATTTTATTGTATAGAGTACAGTTCAGTGAGGTGTGGCTGCGAGTAAATAAAAAGGTTGATTTCACCCTCTCTGTTTCAATACTTTTATGTATTAAACAAAGTGGAAGAAAGTTTGATAAAAATGCCACTTAGAGAAAATGAATTGACAAGCTGCAATAGGACTCTTTGAAAAATAAATGTAGATAATTAAACGGAAATCAATGAACAGAGAGTGTATCGACAATTCTCTCATGAAGATAGACTACATGTAATTGCTTTGTAACTAAGGTCATCATTTCTGTTTCTTGCTGCTGTAGTTGGTGCATCCTTTTTAAAGTCATTTACACATGCGTGCATTTGTTTGTCGATTGTTTGGTTAGCATATATATCTGCTATACTTATAGTAAACATTTAGTTCACGGACTGGTTTAGATGACTTAACTAACCCAGTATTTTCCGGAAATGAGTTTCGAATAATCTGATCTGAAGATCCGAACCTGGGATCTCCGAACGGTGCAACTGATTAGGTAGGTTCACAGCAGGATTTAAAATGCCTGTGTAGTAGAGTTATCTGACGAATAATTATTTTGTGGTTCATGGCTATGAGATGACGAAATACATGTTCATTCATTTACGTATTATTAGCTCTGTGAGTTTAGTTCCTTAAAATTTAAGGTAAATCAATAATAATGATTAATAATTAGTAAATAGAGGCGCGCGGCTGTGAGCTTGCATCCGGGAGATAGTAGGTTCGAATCCCACTATCGGCAGCCCTGAAGATGGTTTTCCGTGGTTTCCCATTTTCACACCAGGCAAATGCTGGGGCTGTACCTTAATTAAGGCCACGGCCGCTTCCTTCCAACTCCTAGCCCTTTCCTGTCCCATCGTCGCCATAAGACCTATCTGTGTCGGTGCGACGTAAAGCCCCTAGCAAAAAAAAAAATTAATTAGTAACTTCCGTCCCTACATGAAACGGCCTTAACATACGGCAGGATAGTCAAAATTTTGTGTCACGGGTGTTCTTTATCGTTCTGGAAACCAATAAAATGGAGTTGTCGCATTTAAATATCGTCGTTGCCGGGACAAAACCTCCTATGAGAAAAATTTTAGCTTAGAACTTTGGCCGGTAAGGTTCTGTCATCTAAGGTGCAATATTGTGTGCATATTGTCAAGGCATTCTCGCTCTTCATGATGTATGTGCTGCGGGTCAGTATATCTCCAAAAATATTATCACATAGGAGGTTTGGTCCCGGCAACGACGATATCCTTAAATGCCCCGCCCCCCCCCCCTTCTCAGCTGGAATTGCATTCACAAGCTTAAGTACAATACCCGTGACTATCCGACTGTGTCAATGAAGGGCAAGTATTTTCTAAGTTACCGGTGAGCAATAACGGATAGGACGAATTGAATTTCTTGTCTGTGCGTTTTGTTATGAAAATGATAATATCTTTAAATTTTCTTGCAAATTCCAACGTAGGGTGTTGTGTATATGGATTTAAAGGCTTTGGAGGAGAGATCTAACGAATTTGGTTTCAGAATAATCAAAATTTCCACTGCCATTGTCTTTGAACTTAATATCTGAGAATCTAGTGATGAATTTTGACATCCACGCGAGCGCGCGCGCGCGTGTGTGTGTTTAATATGTTTCTCAGCCTCAGCTTTCGTTATGGCTACAGAGAAATACTTCAGGTTTAATACATTCCTTGTCATGGCACAAGAGAAAGCAAGTTCCTCTTCACTCTCACGAGGCTGGACGACCTTCCAGAGAACAACACGGAATTTTAATTTTTGAGCAGATCTAGTAATCGAACTCAAAAGAAGTCTAGTACTATAACCTTTATACTATGGAGGTGGCTAGAATTTTAACTAGGGACAGCTTCCTGGTATACAATTAATCATAGTGACCGTCATTTAGTAACAATCGTGAGGATGAATATCATTCGTTAAGTATAAAATATAAATGTTTGTATATGTATGGTAGTAAATGCACGAAGAACGATTCATTAGCAAATGCTTTAACGAGCAAATTCTATTTTAATGTATTATTGATTGATCTATCAAATATGAACAGTATCGGTGAACAATTTTATAGTATGTGAGAAATTTATAGGTGTAAATGAACTATACATTTATATATTGTAAATAGCACAAATACGAAATTCACTAGATCATTTCCACTAAATAAGCGGTAATTTACCAATAGGTAGGGAGAAATTAAGCTCCAAATTTTGGAAATATAAATTGATTAGTTCTTCGTCCCCACAGTGGGGGTGGCCTGAACGTGTATGGGTAGTCACGTGCTGTTTTGGACAAGATAAGAGGAAATGGTGTGGCCCCCTACAGCAAGCATATTCCAGCTCGTAATGCCGGATCATTGGTCTTTGCCCAAGCTGGGGATACTGAATACGTTGTCAACGTCCAAGGCACTTGGTTACTATTATATTACAGCATTTTAAGATCGGTCAAATCACTAAGTAAATAATTAGGAAGAGTTGTCATTCACTTAATAATTGAAAACACTGTTGTCTACTGTGGATATATTTTGACGGTAAAAATATATAGAAATTTGCAGCTAAGAATGCACTCTCCAGTCGGCATGTTAGTTATATTGTCACCAACATCTTCAGGTGACATATTTTTCACTCGGTGATACGTTTAATTGGAATACTGGGTAATCCTACCTATAAAGTAATCGGAAAGATGGGCACCGTCGCATTTCGAATACTTGAGGCTCATCATAAATGGAGTCCGAATCGTTGGCTGAATGGTAAGCGTACTGGTCTTCGGTTCAAGGTGTCCCTGGTTCGATTCCCGGCCGGGTCGGGGATTTTAACCTTAATTGGTTAATTCCAATGGCCCGGGGGCTGGGCATTTGTGCTGACCCCAACATCCCTGCTGCAACTCACACACCACACATAACACGCAGTTACCTACATATGGCAGATGCCGCCCACCCTCATCGGAGGGTCTGCCTTACAAGGGCTGCACTCGGCTAGAAATAGCCACATGAAATTATATCATAAATGGAAGTAGGTCAGAGTTCTTTTCAATTGACTACAGATCTATTATTGTGAATTTATAGGAGTAAACTTCTGTTCATTTTTATATAAATACCGTGATCGTTTGCCACTGATTTTTCTAAATACAGTGGAACCTCGATATCTCGATTCACCTCGGGAGCTAAACTTTATTTCGAGCTCGAACCCACTATCTCCCGATTACTGGATACTGGCCGCACTTAAGCGACTGCAGCTATCGAGCTCGGTATAGTATATATTAACAAACTCGTATTTTACGGCATCGCTTTAATTATGACCCTTATTAAAGTAACATGTTTAGAAGATAGAATACAGTAGATAGAGTAGTGAAACAAGAAACATACCTCCGTTAACACATTTCGAAAAATAATCGTTAGTCTCTTCTGCTTTTTACTGTACACCTTCTTTACACTGCCTGCTGTCATTTCTTGATGGATACAGTACTTTTGCATCCATCTCTTAGCACAGGCTAGAGTAAAGTTTAGCTTCCACCGAAGTCCCAGTCAACATCCATGGCTGTGACAATATGGAAGTTGCTGGGGTGTGAGTAGTGCTGAGTAATGACATTCATAGCATGTCTAGTGCATCTGAGTGTTACGAAGAGTGCTGCTCATAGGGTCAGTCGTGCTGCAATAGTACTTTCTGACCCAATGAGGAAAGTAATGGCAAACTACCTCACTCCTCATCGTGCCTAGTACGCCCCATTTTGGTGCTGCCATTGGTTTTTGGGGTTTCCTTATAACACCATAACCTTTGGTGGTGCTATTTAAGGATCCAACCAGCCTCTCGGCTGATGACCTAACAGACAGACCTTCTTTACCTCCACATACATTTCAACAACATTTATTTCTGAGAGAAACCCTGTCCTTTATATTCGACTGACTCTGTATGTTGGTTCAAAACCACGCAGTCAACGCGGTTGCTTTCGTATGTGACCGGTAATTAATTCACATTCAATTCGCCGATTTTCCGATCACTAGAAGTTTGTTTTTCGGTTCCCGTCGTATTAGCTTCCGGCATAACTGTAACCCTTTCTTTACTTGTTAACTGTTGCTCAGAAACTATGAATGCTGAATTCAAAAGTCAGTTTTGTACAAATTTCGAGTTACAAAGTATTTTTTGTTTCAAGGAAGGAAACGTTTGCTTCGAAAAACCGAGAAATTCGTGTACTTCGAGATACTGAAAATTCGAGTATTGGAGGTTCGAGATATCGAGGTTCAACTGTATAGCCCTCTTTGTGGATCAGTGTCGTTCACCAAATCCCAATATCGCGGGTTCAAACCCAACAGAAAAAATTGAATTTCTAGAGGGTGCAGAAGAGTCCATTCGACACTTCGTGCCGTACGATGTCGGCATGTAAAAGATCTCTGTTGACTCATTTAGTATTTATCAGACAAAATTAATTAAAAGCTACACATAGATCACCCAACAGAAATCCGTACTACCTGGTGGAGTAAAACGGTGCGACAAAATTGACTTAAATGGCGTCGAATTAAAATCACTGCACACGGTAGCTTGATTGAGTTCATGTTGCCTCCGGAGAAGCCCGGTGCAGGCCTTTCTATTCGACGCCCATAAGCCACCTGCGTGTCTGGATGTGCGAGATAATAGTAATAAAGAAGTATGGTGAGGGTGAAGTCTGGTGTCAGCACATAGCCTATTGTTGTCGAATAACACCAAGGGAGTTTTCTCAAGGTTAACACTCAAGTCTCAAGGCTTAATGTCTCCAGCCGACAGACTAATCATCATTAACAGCGTCTTATGCCCTCACTGCACATCAACAGACCTGCTCCGTGGCTAAATGATTAGCGTGCTGGCCTTTGGTCACAGGGGTCCCGGGTTCAATTCACGGCAGGGTAAGGAATTTTAAACATAATATTGGTTAATTCTCCTGGCACGGGTCCTGGGTGTATGTGTCGTCTTAGTCATCATTTCATCCTCATCACGACGCGCAGGTCGCCTACGGGTGTTAAATCAAAGACCTGCATCTGGCAAGCCGAACTTGTTCTCGGACACTCACTTCACTAAAAGCCATAGCCATTTCATTTCATTTCCACCTGAAAACTGAGGAGAGATCTGGAATTCACTCCAGGCTTTTGGCACGCAACATAGTGATTCGGAACTTTATACCACCATCTCTCGTACTCCACCAACCAAAACTGTGATAGTGATTTTTTTCCTTCAAGAAGGCTCCAACCCGCTAACCACGGTGTCAGGCCATAAAGACTCATGCCTCGACGATCATGGCCACCAGTGTTTTAGCGTATATCTTTTCTTTGGCTTGTTACGTCCTCAAAGTTTCCACAGTAAGATCTTTCGTACTCTTTGGATGGTTGTTTTTCTTGGCTTCTTTCTCTGAATATCACCTTAAAGTAGACAACGGCCTAAGTCTAAATCTTCGCTGGGGATAACATTTACATCCTGAACCAATCCCCAGATGTATTTACAGGTCAATGCTCTAAAACTGTACCTTCTTTTCCAATCCAACTATGACGTGTTATTTTGTGGCAATGTTTCTTCCCTAACCAACCGTTACTCATCATCAAGTAATTTTTCAAACGAATATCGAGGAGTTATTTATCTTTTACACTGTTGTCTACTACAGTCTCACATATATATACTTGTAGTAGATGCATATACTTGTAGTAGATGATAATATGCACATAATATATTTCTTCTTCTTCTTCTTCTTCTTCTTCTTCTTCTTCTGCTTCTTAATCTGTTTATCCTCCAGGTTCGGTTTTTCCCTCGGACTCAGCGAGGGATCCCACCTCTATCGCCTCAATGGCAGTGTCCAGGAGTTTCAGACTTTGGGTCGGGGGATACAACACGGGAGAATGACCACTACCTGCCCAGGCTGCCTCACCTGCTATGCTGAACAGGGGCCTTGTGCAGGGATGGGAAGATTGGATAGGATAGGCAAGGAAGAGGGAAGGAAGCGGCCGCGGCCTTAAGTTAGGAACCATCCCGGCATTTGCCTGGAGGAGAAGTGGGAAACTACGGAAAACCACTTCCAGGATGGCTGAGGTGGGAATCGAATCCACCTCTACTCAGTTGACCTCCCGAGGCTGAGTGGACCCCGTTCCAGCACTCGTACCACATTTCAAATTTCGTGGCAGAGCCGGGAATCGAACCCGGGCCTCCGGGGGTGGCAGCTAATCACGCTAACCACTACACCACAGAGGCGGACACATAATATATTTCACCATACCATAATATGGCAATAAGTTTGATGATTCCCTTACTGAAAATCCCGACCTGGCACAGGAAATGTCATACGATTATTATTATTATTATTATTATTATTATTATTATTATTATTATTATTATTATTATTATTATTATTAATTGAATATAGATTATTCTATATGAGAACTAGCGCTGCAGATAGCTGAAAATAAGGGAATGGAAGACACAGTAAAAGATGGTTTTGGTATGAAACCGAGCTGTAGCAGGGAAATAAATATTATTTCAACTCCATCATTATATATAATATTCTAGCGATCACAATAAGTTTTGAATCAGTATTGTTTAGCTTTCTTTTCTTCCTCATGAGAGAAGGTATTTTTTCTAACGTGTCATTTGGAAGATGTTGGTACATTCTAGACGTAAGACATCTTGACAATGGAATAATAATGATTCAGGAACAGGTTGATGATTCTTTCAACCTCTATCCCCTTTTGTGTTTTTATCTATTCCAGATCTTGGACAGTATTTTCAAAACGTTAACATTCTCTTCAAAAATATGGTTCAAATTGTAACTATTCTTTCCAGTAGGTTACAAATAATGGGCGAATCTATATTGCGAAATTTTTCTAATCACATTATTTCGGGTAGGAAATAACCATTCATGAAAAAATTATCTGTATATCAGACCACGAGAAAATAACCCTCGTTTATCGTCAAATATTACCGTATAATGTTGAAATTACTGTAGAACGAAAGGAAAATGAAAATTTTAAGGATGATAAATTACAGATGAGTATATTGGTATGTTCAGAGAAATTGTTATATAATCCCTACCCTGTCTGGTGTCTGTGAAGTAGACAACTCCTTCACTCTATTTAAGGAACATAATAAATACCACTGACGACAAGAGTAAGACAGAGTTAAGGCAGGAGCTGTAAAACATTTGATCCCCCACTAAGAGGAAGGAGACACACAAAGAAACGACTAATTGCGACTTCTCTCTGCGGTTTCCATGGTAACGCACCTAGTAGCAGCCTTCCCTGTGCATGTGAATGCTGTTCGGTAAGATACATATGGGTGTTTGCGAATAGAAATAGATGTTGCATGCTTTAAGACAGAGGTATCTTTCGATATTAATAGGAACAGAAGCCAAGAAATATTTCAGAGCAACGGCAGTTAATTAAATGTATCGACTTGAGAATAAAACATGAATATTTATGGCGGAATAAAATTTCGTCTAGAAACACCAGTAATTTTCAATCCGTAGTTCATTCGCGTATGTCGAGAGTAGAAGAAATCGGGAATTTGTATTACAGCAATACATACATAAATACTTCGGCTATTGTCTTAGAATGAATATTTCTCCACTGAAGACTGTGTTGAGCTGCATGGTCGCAGGAATATATTTTATCAATCGAATGTCTAAAATAAAATGTAATCAAATATTTTGTTAGTTGGCGCACTGGCGCCTCACTGGGGCACCACAGAATAACACCAAATCGTCAGTTTTGTGTGTTAAGTTTCCAAACTAATAAAATAGCATGCGATATCTAGCAGTCCTCATGAAGCCGAATATCTCAACTTATAGACCTTACTTGGTATGCTTTTTTTTTTTTTTGTAAATAAGTAGCTGTCAATTTCGCGAGATTTTCAGATTTTAAATCAATCGAATTTGTCCTGATTAATCATTTTGCAAAGATAGTTGATTTTTAAAGGTATTTCTGCTTTTTAATGGGCTGGATTTCATTGGACAGTAATCGCTGTGAGAATTAAATAAGGGAGGCGTGCCGTCAGAGTCCATGTTTTGAAAGAGCATAAACATTACAAATATAATGACAGTTCAATCAATCACTACTGATCTACGTTTAGGGCAGTCGCCTAGGTGGCAGATTCCCTATCTGTTGCTTTCCTATCCTTTTCTTAAAGGATTGCAAAGAAATTGGAAATTGATTGAACATCTCCCTTGGTAAGTTAATTCCAGATATTTGAACTTTGGTTCTACATCAACAGCAAATTAATGTTGAAAAAATGGACATTGTTAGAGGCTCAACCGTTCCTTGTTTTGTGAAAACTACGATTAGTTGAATTTGTTCACTGGTTCACTTGTTCACTGTAGGTTTATTACACTTGTTATAGTGTTAAACAAGCGTGTCATGAACTTTTATCTAATTTAACCCATCGCAGTACAAAACTGTACGTATTAAATATGTTTTCATCGAGTGTGCAACCCGAATACCCCGACTTAGCAAGGATTATGTGAACTGAAAATGTCTGGGAACCTATGCTCTAAGTAAGCTTTATTGATTCTTTATTAATATCAAAATTAGTAAGCAAATATGCAGTGTTACCTTACTGTTGATATCGAGTTCATTTCTACGGATTTTATTGACATCATTTAAATGTGGTATCTGTGTTGTCTCATATTACATTCAAAATGTTCCCCATAAAAATCATATTTAAGAATATCATTGAAAGTTATTCAGAAGTATTTTATGGTATGTATTCATACGTACGATATACTGCACCCCTTGCTGTGAATCTTACAGTAGATTCTGAAATGTTCTTAGTAATGGATTATGTCTTAGAGATTGATATGTACATGCAATATATTTACTTAGACATATACACACAACACAAGTTCATAAAAGTCAAATGAGGAATTTTTAAAAAATGGCATGTCACTAAAGACGTACTAGAGTCTGTACTTACAAACTTGATATTAGTCAAATGTGCCATATGTTTCAAATTTGCGTGACGTGAAATACGTTCTTAGTAAATCTAAATGTAGTTTTATAATGTTTATGACAGCTACTTATCATCAAACATTCGACGGATATTCAGCAATTGCATTAGTTACAATCAACACGTCAAAAACGAGGCCATAAAAGCCAACAAATATGGTTGAGGATGCCGTTACGCTGACCTCGAGTCATCGGAGCACTCCAATATCTGAAGGCCATCTGGTTGAGCAGCAGTCACCCTGGAAGTCCAAGGCCTTAAGTGGACAGTATGTGCTACGGGATTGTTTTTTATTAGTAGATGTGGTTGCTGCTTCAAAATGCACACTGTAATGATTAATACAGTATTTTACAGGATAGTTTCGTAATACAACTAATAGACCAACTGTCTGTGGAAGTACAAATTAAACGGAGAATACAATCTAGGAAGATTCATAAAAGAAATATAGGGAAATATCAGAACAAGTTCAGCACCTTAAAGGCAATTTCAGACGCCATGGTGTTCGTTTAAATGAATTCAGGGAATCTTTTAATTACAATGGAACTGATGTAGCTCTAGAGATAGCTTTCCTTGGTTTCCCATGTTCACAACAAAAAACTGCTGGGACTGGACCTTAATTATCGACACAGTGGCTTCCTTCCTAATCATATCCCATCGTTTCCATAAGACCTGTCTATGTCGGTTCGACGTAAAACAAATTGTAAAATTACGATAAGTGTTTGTTTTCCTTTCTAAATGTTAAAAATACTATACTATACTATACGATACTATGCCAGTCTCTGAATACACTACTGAATTGTTCATATCGTCATTGTCATTGAAACACCGTATGAACATTATAACCTCTGTAATTAATGCTTTGCCGTCCCCGTGGTGTAGGGGTAGCGTGCCTGCCTCTTACCCGGAGGCCGCGGGTTCAATTCCTGGCCAGGTCAGGGATTTTTACCTGGACCTGAGGGCTGTTTCGAGGTCCACTCAGCCTACGTGATTATAATTGAGTAGCTATCTGACGTTGAAATAGCGGCCTGGATCTAGAAAGCCAAGAATTAACGGCCGAGAGGATTCGTCGTGCTGACCACACGACATCTCGTAACCTGCAGGCCTTCGGGCTGAACACCGGTTGCTTGGTGGGCCAAGACGCTTCAAGGGCTGTAGTGCCCTGCGGTTTGGTTTGGTTTGGTTTTTAGTTGATGCTTTTGTGATGAACATCTGCCAATCGAAACAAAAACTGTGTATTACCATGTATGGTTTTGTAGCATTAACTTATTATAATTGGTGATGATGACGATGATAATAATATTTAATGGAGCGTGAGTGGACTGTAATTGTTAGATACAGCAAATACATTAAATGTATGTATGGGAGTTAAAAGGAAGTAGGAGTAATTATGATGGGTACATATTCGAATCATGCAGAAAATGACAATACATTTACGAGCTTGTGATTTTCATAATCACGATTATGGTTTTAATGGCTGTTGGTATGTTACTATTGTCACTATTACACATAGCTTGTTCTTTTGTGTTGTTTTGACACATGCCGAAATCCACTGGGGGAGGAAAATGTTATCTATTTGAGTTTGATATTTGTGACTCCATATACAGTACCTACTGCATGTTGTTCAATAAGCAGGCTTGTTTTGGAAACTGATATATCGGAACTTCTGCAGCGTTTATAATGTAATAGGCCCATCCTCTCTTCCTATCGCAGTCTGGTAGCGTTAGCGCGCCAGGTTTTGTAAAGATACAAGGCAACAATAGGCGATTGTGCGGCTATGTTTGGATACCTCCATGTGTTTGTACTGCATGACGTCGTGCGGTTAACCCTGTTGAATGATAATAGCGACCCATGTGTGTCATCGTAGTGAGCACGGCTGGTTCAACTACTTTGTGGGGGCAAGTTATAATCCAACAGCTTCGCCATATTTTTGCACGTCATTTTAAATGTACAGAGATTGGAACTTACTTTCTTTATCCTTTTACTATCTTTTAAAAGTTCTATACACTTATTTATTACTATTCTTTTTCTTGTCCTTCAATTTTTGAAGTAAATTTGAATCGACTGTTTTCTAGTTGCTTTTTTTTTTTTTTGCTAGAGGCTTTACGTCGCACCGACACAGATAAGTCTTATGGCGACGATGGGATAGGAAAGGCCTAGGAGTTGGAAGGAAGCGGCCGTGGCCTTAATTAAGGTACAGCCCCAGCATTTGCCTGGTGTGAAAATGGGAAACCACGGAAAACCATCTTCAGGTCTGCCGATAGTGGGATTCGAACCTACTATCTCCCGGATTTTCTAGTTGCTCTCCTTCAGTGCATCCTATATTGGACCTTAGCAGAATCAGCATTAGGTCGCTGTAGAATGGAGCGCAGGAAATCCGCTGCAAAGAATCTGACACAATTGCGTTATATCCACGAAAAGTTGGAAGAAAACAAGCGAGACTCCAGGAAGGAAGCGGTAGCAAAATTTAGACTCGAGACAGGACTCTATTTCCTTGCTTTGCATTTTAGAAGAATCAGCATTTATCAGGCCAGTCAGTCCTTACTGCACCGGATTATCGATTCCATATTGGAGTTCGAACATTGCCATGAACTTTACAACTATCAACGAAGGCTCAGAAACTTCAGCAAGTTCGTCTGGGATCCCGTACCTATAATGATGATATGACTTCTACATACTCACCATAGAAGGAACAACAAGCAACAACTGTTCGATATTCTTCAAAATTCTAGCTCCCCATCTTAGTTCTGGTCCCCCCTTTGGTTCGTCTCAGCTCGGTGAATCACATACTGCTCTGTCTTCTTTCAATATTATCAAGCCACCTGAGTCGGCTTTCTTTTAATTTTTCACAGAGATTGACAACTAACGCCATTTTGTATTTTGTTTACTTCAGAGTGCATAGTAGCAATCTCAAATCAACAAAGTTTATATTCTGTCCATCTTTCTTTGTCGCACGACATTAGGAGTCACATAGAGTAGTTCACGGGTGTCAAACCCTGCCCGCCATAAGCACAGTGCCCGTGCTAGAAATACCTGGCCTTCTGAACCCAATTTGGCAGGTTCGATCCTGGGTCACTGCGATGGTATTAGAAGGTGCTCAAATGCGTCAGCCTTATGACGGTAGAGTTACCGTCACGTAAAAGAACTCCTGCGGGACTAAATTCCGGCACCTCGGCGTCTCAAAACGTAAAAGTAGTTAATAGAACGTAAAGCCAATAGCATTATTATTGTCTTTTCTTGCATGACATTTGTTTGTTACACCCTGTACTGAAGAAGGTATGGTCTACAGGAGACCAAAAGCCAATGACGAATTTCGAAAATGCCGAATGGAGCCAATAGCAAAATAAAGCAAAGTCATCTTCGTACAGGCCATGAAGGCAGGTGAAAACTAAAGGCTTTCACTATCCGTAACCTCGGCACATGATGGGGTAGAGTGGTTAGCACTACCCCCGGCCACCTTTGTCCCCAGGAATTAACCTGGTACTCATTTCTGTTGTTGGCTGAGCGAACCTCAGGGACATGTGCACCTCCTGATGGGGAAATCTCGTCTCTTCCTGACGGGGAATCGAACCCACGTCTTTCCAGATGAACCGAGCACGGCTTTACCCCCTCGGCCAGGCAGCCCCTAATGGAGATAATACTATCACGATATGTAACTCCAGAATTATAATTATGTTTCCTAAATCTTTCTGCTCTGTTGGTACGTACTCGACTCATTACAATGGCAGGTTATTAACTGATCATAAAATAAAGATCATGACAGTCAACAAGCAGAAAATCACCAACGCTTTTTTAATCCACATCACACTGGGCCGATGAGCTCGATGTTAGGCCCCTTTAAACAACAAACATCATCATCAATCCACATCACATACGAGTGTTAAGGTATTAGCCCCAGTTAAGAATTGCTGGTAAATCTAAAACGTAAGTTGAACATGGAAGCTTGAAATTTTCTTCACCAAATGAAAACAAAAAATTATTCATGCAGTAAAATTCTTAACTGGGCCTAATAGCTTAACACTCGTATGTGATGTGGATTGCCATATTGGAATATATATACGATTTTCCACGATTTTACGCTAAGCTTTTAACATTCAAAGACCGAACATTACTGCCTACTGGCCATGGGTACGTATTGCAAGGTGCAAGTATACCGTAGGTCGGTAATGTCTTTGAGGTTGAGCCAGAGGGACTCCTGAAGCCTGTGGTAATATGATGGGGAGGGCCCACGTAAAATAAATGGTGGTTGGTTCGCGTGGATGTTGACGGGGTGGAAGCAGTACCTTTGGCTGTAGGGCTGTTTTGTCTTATGTTATGTAAAAAAAAAAAAAAAAAAAAACAAGGCATCACTGGGATATGTGTTTAATTGACTGTACAGTTGAAGGTGTGCCGTAAAACTACATCTGTCTATAATATTTATCCATTTACACAGGTGAAAAGTTATTTGTTGCCTAATGGCAACAGTATGCAGTAGAGGGTTAACATTTATTTGGCATTTGCAGATGTAGGCAACGTGACCTAATTTCGAGATAAGAACATAATTATGCTTGCTTAAGTTTTGTATTAATATTTTGAAATCTAGTATTAAAACATATCATCAGATTACTCCCAGTTGTCCGACTCGTTGGCTGAATGGTCAGCGTACTGGCCTTCGGTTCAGAGGGTCCCGGGTTCGATTCCCGGCCGAGTCGGGGATTTTAATCGCTTATGATTAATTCTTCTGGCTCGGGGACTGGGTGTATATGTCCGTCCCAACACTCTCCTCATCATATTCAGACAACACACTACACTACCAACCACCACAGAAACACGCAATAGTGCTTACATCCCTCCATAGAGGGTTGGCGTCAGGAAGGGCATCCGGCCGTAAAACAAGGCCAAATCCACTTGTGTGACGCAGTTCGCACCCGCGACCCCACAGGTGTGGGAAAAAGCGGCAGGAAAAGAAGAAGAAGAAGAAGAAGAATTACTCCCAGTTAATTATGGGGTCGTTGGCTACTTGTACTTAATCAAACCCACCTGGCTTCTTTCTTTGTGGGTTAAGGTAAAAGTTTCATCTGTGTGAAAAGCTAGCAGGTAACCTACTACGCTGACTGAGTATTATCCGTTATAAATTCAGTATTTAACTGTATATACATTTATAATAATATTTAAATATGTTCTACTAAACTGGAATTCGACTCGGTAGCCACTGTTTAGCCCTACCCATATCCGTACCATCTAAAACTCGAGGATTAACACAACTCGTACGTTCCCAATAGACCGGTGGCAAGTTCCACTGCCATGTTTACGAGCATCCTCCCTCTTCCAAATAAAGGGGATTCACATTTATGCATTCGAAAACAAAACTGGAAAAGCTCGAAACAAGTGACACTGATGTGAGGTCTTGCCCTAGGCTTAGTAGCGTCTCTACACCGGGGAAGGGTTTAAAGTCGTCCTATAGACTTACGTTATAAATTCCTCGATGTGTAACCAAGAGAGGAGGATATTATACACACTAATTTCACAATAGATCTACTTGAACAACTCAAAACAATTTAATTTGCACAGACTATTAATATACGATTCTGACTTTCAAAAACAAATAAATGTTAAATGTTAACGTTTCCTCAATTTTATTATGTACTGTATTAGTACCGAATACGGTATTCAATAGCCAATAGCCGGTATTTAACAGCCACATTCATACTTTTCACCAACATCGTGCACTTGCTTGGAAGCCACTAGTATACAGAAAATAAAATTTCTTGGCCAGGGATTGACCTAACCTACAAACAGAAGATTATTTTCACATTTTTCAAGACATGTTGACTGAACCCTTAATTCATTCATTCGTATTCCACGGTTTTATTAATTTTATCATAACTCCCCCGTTCATCAACTGTAAAAATGGTGCATTTTGGTTCTTTGCCATCCTTTGTTATGTGACAAAGTGAAATAATTAATATCACTCTGATAGTAAAAGTAGGACAGCGCTGCAAATACAGAGATTAATAAAACGTTTAGTATGCACGTAATTCGGCTCCTTGACTGAAAGGTCAGGCCTTTGTTTCAGAGGGACCTGGTTTCGATTCCCAGCTGCAGCTGAGATTTTAACTACATCTGGTTAATTTCTGTTGGTCAGGAATTGGGTGTTTATGTTTGCCTCAATACACATTTTCAGAAAGACTAATGAGCAATTGAATTAGAGGTACCTGGTTAGTAGCGTGTGGCACTTCCTTTCACCCTGATGACCGTGGCGATGTAGTGAAATATGGATTCCACAAGACTCTACAAGCCTTGAGGAGCCATAATCACTGTACAGTCTCCCTTAATGCACGGAGATTTTTCGGAGCAGGACTGAGGGCGCATACATCCCTCTTGACAGCATCCTGCTCTATAGTATTGAGGTCGGGTAATCTTGAGGGCCAGGAAGGAACACTCATGTCCTTACAGTGTTCGTCCAACCAACTGGCCACGATCCTGGAACGATACACCGCTACAATTTATTGCGGTAACTGCTGGAGGATAACCACTAGGCTGACATCATCTGACTGAAAATGCCTGTATCGTTTGCTGACGAGAGACGCTTCTCAATATATCAGGGGTTCCCTTTCATCCCGTATGAATGGTCCACGTACTCTTTACATATACCAAGCCCATCTAATCACCACATTCAAATGCTCATCAGTGTATACACACAACACTAGCAACCACCACAGAAACATGCAGTAGTTAATTCATGGTCTCTATATTAAACCCAGACCGTCCAGCGGCGTTTTACTCTCGGAGACCTAAGCAGCTGTACGGGAGGCGAGTGCATAGTGCACGTGTTCGACCTAGCAAGCATGAGTCGCCAGTCTGAATCTCAGCTGTTAACATTGAAACACCGTATTTTCGCATGTAAAAGTACGAGTCTGCTCGACGGGTACGTGATGTATTTGTTCACCAATTTCCTGGTGAAGTACCACCTTCAGAAGCACGGATTCACGTAAGTGTAAATAAATTTGAAACTACTGTGTCAGTGCTCAATAAGAAACATGCGCGCACATGAACAGTGTTAACAGAGGAAGAGCTAGATGGCATTGGTGCAAATCTTGATCAGTCACCCAATAAATCACTCACAAAATTAGCACAACAAGTAGGGGTTCCTTCTGCACACAGAGCCCAGTGCTTAAAACCTGCTGATCCAGCCACAAGAGTGAGATATTGTGAATACCATCTTGCATCACTGAATAATCGTTTATTCGACACACAGCTTGTGTTATTTTCGGATGAGACCTGGTTTCATCTTAAAAGACGTGTGAACTCTCGCTATTGGTGTGCAGAAAATGTTTTTGAAGTCCCTCATTATGAAGGATGACACTTCTAGCATCTTTTATAAGGTAATATTTCGTATAAGATTGTATACACGCTTAAAGCAGGGTGACCGCGCGCGACGCAAGTTGGGGTCGGGCAGGTGCTGTAGAGCAGAATACAAACACAGTGCACTCGGTCTGGGTGTATAGGAGAGACTCTGTACATCCAGCCACATAGGGTTGGCGTCAAGGAGGGCATCAGGGCCTAGAAACAAAGGGCACCGAGCTCGATAGCTGCAGTCGCTTAAGTGCGGCCAGTATCCAGTAATCGGGAGATAGTGGGTTCGAGCCCCACTGTCGGCAGCCCTGAAGATGGTTTTCCGTGGATTCCCATTTTCACACCAGGCAAATGCCGGGGCTGTACCTTAATTAAGGCCACGGCTCTTCCCATTCCTAGGCCTTTCCTATCCCATCGTCGCCATAAGACATATCTGTGTCGGTGCGACGTAAAGCAAATAGCCAAAATAAAAAAATAAAAAAGGGCCAAGTCTACATGTGGTGGAGGAGTCTTAGCGTTATACATATATATATCTATATATATATACATCAAATGTTATGCCGTTCTGTGAATTAACTAAGCATCTCCACCATCCTCTATTTGCAACTAGGCCCGTGGCCTCGTTCAGTTTCTCTACTCTTATTATTAAATCAATAAAATCTGAGTCTACCCATTGTCATCTTGGTCTCCCTCTGCTTCTCTTTGCCTCCACTCACCTCACGTGAACAGCCATCGAAGTCAGTTTAAACATTATCTCCTCATTCGTTTATCCATTTATCTCTTCACCCCGAGCACCCTCCTGTCATTGTTCCCTCCCGTTTGTACCAACAATCACTCTCACTACCTTCATGAGTTAATTCTCAATAACCCCGCAATGACCGAAATATAATGTCGTATCGAATGCAATAGAAATTAATATTATACTCAGTGGTCAAATCAAATCGATATGGTTAGAAGGTAATTCTCAAAAGTCATCTACACGGTGGCGCACGAATAGCTGACACATTTGAAAAGAAAATATAAAATGCAACTTATGTACTATGTTGTTCAAATTTCGTGCACACCTTCCCTGTTTCATGGAAATAACTGTAGAGGTGACACTGCTGCCTTGTCTCCGAATGCCTGAATTCCAGTGAGCTTTCTACCATGGCCAACCACGGCCGACTATCCGTTCAGCAGCGCGCCAAGAGAGTAATCTTTCATTGCGAATCGAAAAGTGTTACGGCGTCACAAATAAAATTTCGAACTGAATTTCAGGTGGACACGAGCAAGGAACACCATCCTTCGCTTATACAGAAACTTTGAAGAACAAGGCAGTGTGAAGGAAAAAAAGCGACCACGTGCACCAGGAGTTCGGTTTCCTGAAAACATCGCTGCACTGAGGGTCGCCATGCAGCCCACACCAGTCAACACGGCGAACTTCAAGAGAAAGTGGAATATCACGCTGTTCAGTTCAAAGAATGTTACACGGTGACCTTCAATTGTACATGTACAAAATGACTGTTCTACACAATCTAACAGATCTTCACAGGCAGAAGAGATTGGAGTACGCATTATGGACTCAAGATAATGATCAAGTACTGTTTAACACTTGGCTCTCTGATGAAGCCTATTTTCAACTCAACAGGGCAGTTAATAAAGTAAATGTGCGATTTTGGGCTACAGAAAAACCAGACAAGACCTCAAAGCTGCATGGAAGTGCGTGCTCAGTTTGTGGTGCTCTGCATTGAAATTCATGAAGACCTGTGCCGCAAAGTCGTCAGAAACATGCGTACTCGTCTCGAAGGGGTTGTTGGCAACAGTGGAGGCCAGACTGAACATGCGATATAGTGAAGAGTATTTCCAGGGTCCAAGCTACCTGTGTCTAAAATTTCATTAGTGTTCGGTGAAAAATAAAGTTGTTATTCTAAAAGTAAATGTGTCAACTATTCGTGCGCCACCCTGTAAATAACCTACTCGTGGTTACTTACAACCAAAGTAAGTGTACACCCCCACTTTCCCCTGCATACTCCTTACGTGAGTGAATTTGTTTCCATGAAAGGGTGGTTCCCCAGTAGTCAAACTACATAGTAACCGAAGCAGAATTCCTTGACATACGTTAGCTCTTCCCCTGTCGTGCAGAATGGCCCATATAATTGCTTTGGACGGTACAATAGGCTAGTCGGATGTGGATCATTACAGCGTCTTGATGCTGAACCATCTGCAGTTGAGCGCAATAAAAAATGTTGCATTTTAATGTATCGTGCACCGTGTGTTAATAATGGACATACAGTAAAGAACCCCCTCGAGTCATAAACAATGATGAATGTACTCCGGGAGGGTTAGTACAAGCACGTTCTAGAGTTCCGGCTAGTACAGAAAGTCAATCTGAGAGACTAGTTTAGATTCGCGTTAAACTCAATGTCTGAAAGTTACATCTAAGCGGAGCGGTACAGAAACCATACGGGCTAATATCAGCGTGTCGACAGTATGCGTGAAAAGAAAAGAAATATATCCCTTCATTGAAGGAGAACATGATCGTGAAAATTCTACACATTAATCAAGTATATCCAGTGTATATCCTAATTATTTCACTCATTTTATTATGCACTTTTAATTCATTAAATGTAATCTATTACGGGTTTCTTGCAGTATCGATATTACGCAAAACCATTATAAAGGCTTATATTTTTGTATGTTTCATGTTTCCCGTCAACTTTTAAAAATAAATCTTTTGTCATTATCCTTCTGTAGGCTTAAAATTATGCCTGCAAATACAGTTGAATGTTAATCTCAAAATAGTCTACCCAGGACTGGTAAGCAGCTCTTCACTGTATCTTGGGTCGTACTAACAGAAAAACGCTGAAATATGTTTCAGTAAATGCAACTTAATTGTAAGTGATAGGAGAGCATGGATGACCAAAGTATTCAGAAATGTTCTATGATTTTCATATTCATGACTTAATTTAAGTTCATAATTTATGTTAATTTTGTATTAATATCAATGTGTTTTTCTATGTCATGCTTCAGCCTATATAAGTTTGGAATAAATGTACTATTTTAATATACCAAATTCATTTTATTTTGCTGTTATTAGCTTTACGTCCTACTAACTACGTTTACGGTCTTGGGAGCATTTTTATTTTACCACTAGCTCTATGAAAATGTTATTTTAGTTTCACATCAATATTATCAATAGAAATTAACTATTTATCATATTGACTCAAATTTGTCTTCTTCAAATCGCTAAACAACACTAAACTTCTTTTAACAAACGCTACAAAATAGCACATGTACAAATCCAATTGCTAAATTTCTTATATAATAAAGCTAAAAATCACCACCCCTCTATATATGTAGTAAACATAGAGCGTTCTCAAATTCACCGAGTTTAATATCTTATATGTATGTGTAAATTACTTATATACTACGAATTAATCTCCTACCGCATTTATAAGTAATTATACATGCATGACTACCCATTTGTCCTGTTTCCTGATACGGGGTCCTTGATTAGGTGAGATGAAATTATAGGGCATATATTTACGGCCGGATGCCCCTCCAGACGTCAACCTTAGTCGAGGACCTAATGATGAGGAAATGAATGACGGTGAATGAAAAATGGGTAAAGAGGTGGAAGGAATCAGCTGTGGTCTGTGAATAATATGGTTCGGTCTAAGAAAAGGCCATCTTGCCTTAACGTTGCCGGAATAAATACATATTTTGTATTTATTTCACGTCGCACCGATACAGATAGGTCTTATTTCAACGATGGAATAGGGCTAGGAGTAAGAAGGAAGCGGCCCTGCCCTTAATTAAAGTATAACCCGAGCAGTTGTCTGCTGTAAAAATGAGAAACCAAGAAAAACCATATTCAGGGCTGCCAACTGAGGGGCTCGAAACCCCTCTCTCCCGGATACAAACTCAATGCTAGGCGGATAACCGCACGGCCAACTCACCCGGAGAATAAATAAACCATAACTCAATTAATCACTCATAGCGGTTGAGGCGCAGGCCTTCTGACCCCAACTTGGTAGGTTCGATCCTGGCTCAGTCCGGTGGAATTTGAAGGTGCTCAAATACGTCAGCCTCGTGTCGGTAGATTTACTGGCTCGTAAAAGAACTCCTGCGGGATCTCGGCGTCTCCGAAACCGTAAAAGAGTAGTTAGGGGAATATAAAGCAAATAGCATTATTATTAATAGTCACTCAAAGAAGATGTTTAAATGCTACACATTTCATTAAATTAGAGTACCGGTCAGAAGGTTAAGACCGCAATATAAAATGACAAAGATTAGTGGCGATGACCTCAAGGCGTTAAGTAATCGTGGTCTGACACGGGGGTAAGGCGGTAAGCCATCAGTATGTTGGCTGGTGGGATGGGAGACGTGGTGATATACAATGTCTAATCAATAGATTACGTGCCGAAACCCTGGTTTCAATTCCAAACCTCTGCATAGAGTTCATAAGGAGTGAGGGTTTATGACGCTGTTGATGGTGATTCGTCCGTCGCATGGAAACTTTAAGCATTGAGCAGACCTATTGGTATTATTCGACAGGTTTACGTTATTTGCCGACAGGGGCTTCATCCTCTTTCTGCATCATTATCATCATCATTCATCTCATGCCTAGACGTGCATGGGCGTCAAATAAACAGACCTGCAACAGGTGAGCCGAACCTGTTCTTCAACACTCCGGCACTAAAGGCCATACACTAAATAAATAAAATATATAGAATCCTTAATATCCTAATTTACCAACAACTTATGTCTATAAATAAAAACCCAACGATCTCGTTAAGAAATCACGATAATGGATCACCTCGGCGTCAAGGTTCTAGGTGACATTTCATGTTATTCGAATGTGGCCTTTAACTTGTGACTAGTACTGTACTCACAATGTTAGTATCAGGTCTCATGTCGGACGCACATTTATAAATACGAATGTCTGTCTCCTGTATAAACTGTCCAAGCTCTTTGAACGATTTTTCTTCTTTCCATTTCCACTGCCTTTTTCCATTTTTATTTTGGTGGGATTGCAGACTGTTTTTATTAATGTTATTATTATTATTATTATTATTATTATTATTATTATTATTATTATTATTCCTGGAATTTTTAGCAATTTCTTGGAGTCACCACCTTATAAGTGTTTGGCTGAGTTTTACTTCCGAGTGGGAATCCTGACGCCAACCCTATGTGGAGGATTGTTTTCACTATTGCCTGTGCCTGTGGAGATTGGTAGTGTGAAATGTTCTTTGTAGATGGGTATTAAAACGAACACAAATACCCAGTGCTCTAACAGGAGGAATGAACTATGACGAGTTAAAATCCTTATCCCGATCGAGAATCAAAACCCCGGGCCCTCTAAACCAAATCCCACTACACTGACCACTCAGCCAAGGAACCGGATCACGTTCCTTCAGCTTATACCAGATTTTTCTATGGTCACTGGATCTAACCAGGCTAATTTTGGTTGTGGCCAGGAGCTGGTTGCCCTAGTTGACGCCACGTGTTGTCGCTGTTTGTTTTCTTTAGTTGACAATTCCAACCTGGGATCGACCAGGATTCGAAATTCTGCTCTCTGGGTGGGAAGTCAGCAGATAAGCCACTGTGCTAATCGCATCCGTCCTACGTCCCTCCATCCACATTATACCTTGTATAGACACCCAAAAATAAGCGCATGGTATCGTGTGATTTTTATGTCTTACTTTTAATTTTTACCTATAGTCCGCCTCCGTAGCGTAACGGTTAGTGTTATTAGCTGCCGTCCTCGGGGGCCCGGGTTCGATTCCCGGTACTGCCAGGAATTTAAGAATGGCAGGAGGGCTGGTCTGTGGTTGAAATGGTACATGCAGCTCACCTCCAAAGGGGGTGTGCCTGAAAAGAGCTGCACCACTTCAGGATGAGGACACGAGTTTATTGTCCGACTCGTTGGCTGAATGGTCAGCGTACTGGCCTTCGGTTCAGAGGGTCCCGGGTTCGATTCCCGGCCGGGTCGGGGATTTTAACCTTAATTGGTTAATTCCAATGGCCCGGCGGCTGGGTGTTTGTGCTGTCCCCAACATTCCTGCAACTCACACACCACACAAAACACTATCCTCCACCACAATAACACGCAGTTACCTACAAATGGCAGATGCCGCCCACCCTCATCGGAGGGTCTGCCTTACAAGGGCTGCACTCGGCTAGAAATAGCCACACGAAATGAATAATTATTACCTATAGATACAAACCCAGTGCATACCCACAACACACGTTATATTGTTTCTGAGAAAAGTGCATCAGCGAGGAACCTGATATACTACTGTGTACTTTTTTTTTCATTATAATTCCGCCATCGGCGTTAGCGATTTCTCACCGGGCGAGTTAGCCGTGCGGTTAGGGGTTCGCACCTGTGAACTTGCATCCGGGAGATAGTGGGTTCGAACCACACTGTCGGCAGCCCTGAAGATGGTTTTGCGTGGTTTCCCATTTTCGCACCAGGCAAATGCTGGGGCTGTACCTTAATTAAGGCCATGGCCACTTCCTTCCAACTCCTAGACCTTTCCTATCCCATCGTCGCCACAAGATCTATCTGTGTCGCGGTGTGAGGTAAAGTAAACTGTAAAGAAAAAAGCAGTTTCTCAATAACAACATAATATTTGGTGGTGCTATTTCGAGATCTGACCAGCCTCCGAGCGGAAGATTTATCGAATAACTCATTACACTGTTATCAGTTTATACAGCAACAACAAAGTCAAAAGGCAAAAGGTCACCTCCGTACAGGCCATGAAGGCCCTTGGAGTGGTGGAAGGTAAAGGCTTCCACTATCCGTAACCTCGGCACTTGATGGGGTTGAGTGGATAGCTCTACGCAGAGCGACAACAAACTGATAGCCAATGGGTATCACGCCATGCCTCCTTCTACGGAGATACAGTGTGTTGTCATACGGTTCTATTGTATTTTAATCCCAAGGTGAATTTTATTCTTGTCATGAAAGATGAAGTCTCATTGTTTGTTTCACCTCCACCTCACGCCATGCACGTCTCAAATACAATGATTATTATCTATAGTAAAGAATTCCTTTTCATTAACATTCAGACAGTATCTATGGATAGGTTCCGTTTTTCCACTGTAGCTGAACAGATCAGCTACTCACGGTTTTATAGCACAGTAAAAGAGTGACTTACGAGAGGAAACTCTTAATTCCGGCGGCATTAAACACATACAGTTACAAATAACAGCCATTAAAAGACAACTTTCATGGCGAATCACGATAAATCCTCTCCTTTTTGTAGCTGTCTTGTCAAGAAGTTCACTTCATATCGCATCAATCGTCACTTAGCGCCACAGAACAAACACCGAAAAATGTATCATTCTCTGAAGAAAGAGAACACTTTAAGCAGCTAATATTATCTGTGGAGCATCACAACGTCATTGCTAATGAAACGCCCAGGTTAATCATATCATATGTCCATGTTTCTTTCTTTGATCCAGACTTTTTAACACAGTTGTCAATTTAGTGAAAACATTGGGGATAAAAGCACAAAAGACCCATACAGCACACTAAGAGTTCCTGTCAATATGACTGCTGCCTTGGCAGAAGGCTGGCAGAATTAGCTAATAATAATAATAATAATAATAATAATAATAATAATAATAATAATAATAATAATAATAATAATAATATGTCATTGCTGGCGAGATGTAGTGTTTTCAGTGCACTATGTCTTCTGGTATGGGCTATATCAAATTTGTTACTTTCATTGAACTGTCTCAGTCTCATCCTTGGCTTTGACAGTATGAAAGTGACTGAGGTATGAGTGATGCTAGTAATACTATTGCTTATGCAGCCAGTCCCTGTTATGAATGGTGTGAAAATATCGCTTATAGAGTCGGTTAGTGCATGCATTTCATTGGGCTTGGCAGACTGGTATGTAATAGCAGCGGCTGGCTCGGTGAGGAAAGCAACGGGAAACTACATCATTCCTCATTTTCCTAGTACGCCTCTTCACTGACGCCTAGGCTATTTATGACAGCTGTTGGCGGAGCTGCAGAGGATCAAACCAGCCTTCGGGCTGAATACCCAACATACAATAATAATAATAATAATAATAATAATAATAATAATAATAATAATAATAATAATAATTTCATTTCCCTAAAAGACGTCAAGATGTTGGAATTTGGTCCAGTAGGAGTTCCTTTGGCCGGCCCCGTAGTGTAGAGGTAGCGTGCCTGCCTCTCGCCCAGAGGCCACGGGTTAGATTCCCGGCCAGGTCAGTGATTTTTATTTCGACCTGGGGGCTGGTTCGTGGTCTACTCAGCCTACGTGATTAGAACTGAGGAGCTATCTGACGGTGAGATGGCGGCCCCACTCTCGAAAGCTTAGAATAACGGCCGAGAGGATGCGTCGTGCTGACCACACGACCCCTCGTAATCTGCAGGCCTTCGGACTGAGCAGCGGTCGCTGGGCAGCCCAAGTAACTTTCAAGGGCGTTAAGTGCCGTGGGGTTTGGTTGGGTTTAGGAGTTCCTTTGCTTGTTCGTGAATCTATCAGCGCAAGCCCGCTAGCCACCCTGCCCGGCTTGATATTGAGGTTGAATGCGGTCAGCGTTAGCGTTAACGTTAGGCCCTCAGTTGGTCGCGTGAGGTTGAGTGAACCTCATTCCAACACTCAGCTAAGAAATAAAATCGTTTGAAGATCCAGTAATTGAATTCAACCTCTTCATTAGTCCGTAACTACTACATCCTACACCTCCCCTCATCTGTTTGTCATATTCATACCTTGGTCTACCCGTGCCGTTTTCAGCGCCTACACTTCTCTCTCAAGAACTAACTGAACAAGACCTACGTGTCTTAAAATGTGCCCTATTATCCTGTCTCTTCTTCTAGTCAAATTTTGGCAAATCGTTCTCCTCTCAGCAAATTCGAATCAGTATCTCTTTATCTGTGATTCGATCTACCCATCTCACCTAATAGTGTTGACTTCTCGTTAAACAAAATGTTAATAACCAGTTCAAGAAAATGATATCCTGTCTAATATTTATTTAAACGCAGAAAAAAGTGGGTGAGGGGAAAGGTTCTGAAACATGAAATAAAACGAAGAAGGTTGTAAAATGTAGTAATGTAGTAAATCCCACAAAAAGTTGCAAAATGTGCAAAAAAAATTGTATTTCTCTTCCCCAAGTTCATACATTGACCTAGCTGTATAAAAATAACTATACCACGCGAGTTGGCCTTGCGGTTAGGGGCGCGCAGCTGTGAACTTGCAACCGGGAGATAGTGGGTTCGAATCCCACTGTCGGCAACCCTGCAGATGGTTTTCCGTAGTTTCCCATTTTCACACCAGGAAAATGCCGGGGCTGTACCTTAATTAATGTCATAGTCGCTTCCTTCCCACTCCTAGGCCTTTCCTTCCCCATCATCGTCATAAGACCTATCTGTGTCGGTACGACGTCAAGCAAAAGAGAAAAAAAAAACTTAAAACCCTTTCACTACTCATCCCTGCATGAAACCTTCTTCTACTGCTTCACAGACTAAGGACGGATTTTTCTGCACCACTCTAAGCCACGTCGCGCTTGCATTCTTGCAATCAGTGACTACAGGGCAGCAGAACGACCGTGTAAACCGAGTTCACTCTCAACGGATCGTTCTGTCACTAATCTCCAATGGATGTCATCTGCAATAGTTGACAAGGTTATCTGACAATTGGTTCGTACGGAGTATTTTAATGCTGATATAGAAATGTTCGGATTTCAAGCTGTTGTTACGGTGTCGGAAGCATGATATTGTCCAAATTGTTTTCTTAAACACCTGTGTCCATTGTGCCATAGACCAAAACTAGTAGTCCGAGCCCGAACTAGGAACAACAAGCCTCCTTTAGAGTTTGGTTGTTCCTAGCAGTTAATTTCTTAGGCTTGCCAGAGCGATGATTGGATTTAGTGTTTCCCTCACGTTTCCACTTCAAATTAGCATCGCTAATAGTAGACCTGGACACATGTTACTCCCGTGAAATTTCTCTGAAAGAATGCCCTAACTCACTCACTTCCCTACGTTGACACATTCTGACAGAAAACACGTGTATGATGTTGACGCACTGCACTTTCGTACCCTCGGTTACACAGCAGGACGTCACACGGAGCGCGTTCCGTCGGGTGTCCGGAGACACTTCGCTAAATAGTGCAGGTTCGTCGTATGTTCAGCAGCTACTGCCGCACCACCTCGTGAAAAGGTACGTCCGCTTTCTAGATCGAATGGGTTTTGATACCCAGCTAAGCGTAATGACCTTCCATCACTGGCACAATAACAGATCGATGTCGCTTGCAATACCTGGATCTGTTTCATTTCTCTCTGTAAGACGTATTGTAAGCCAAAACTTTGCCTTCGACACTGCCCATCCAGTTTTTCTTGCGGCTTAATATCGCACCAACTCAGTAAGGATTTTCGGTCACGGTGGGATAGGAAAAGAGTAACTAGACTGGTAAGGAAGAAACTGTGGTCTTAATTAAGGTACAGACCCAGAATTTGCCTCGTGTGAAAATGGAATAGCACGGAAAACTATCTTCAGATTTCCTGACAGTGGAGTTCGAACCCATCAACTCCCGAATTCAAGAACACAGTTACATGACCCGAACTCGTCGGTATAGTATTATTATCATTATTATGAACATTTATTAGGTTTTCTAATTTTTTGTGCATTATATTTTATCTTTGGAAACATTTGTTAATTTTAACCGTTAACTGGAAGTAAACCAAAGGAATTTGTTCCGGCATTTCTATGTTACTCAATATAAATCTCAAACTAATTAACTAAATAAAACAAAAAGAAGCCTTCAAGGTTTACCTAAATTAATTCCAATACAGACCTGCATTTCAGAGCACAACAAAACCCACAACATTCTCAGATATCCTACAGACCACCCAAAAGTCGATACTGTTCTTGAAGGAGTGTTATTTAATTAATTATAGCCTATTATAATAAGAGTAAACGTGATAAAATTCACGTGCCACATCAAGGGTTGAAGTCTCGAGAAATGGAAACGTGCCAATTGGCGAAGTCCATAGCAGTGAGAAATGAATGAGCATGGAAGAATAATTCCAACAAAAATGAAGAAAAAGGGACTTCGGACACTTGAGAAAAATTTCACAACCTCCACTTCAGGATGTGAAAATAAAACAAAAAAATCATTGATTGAATGGCTGAAGGTCGTCATATAATCTCATGTTCACTGGAGATTTCTCATCCAATTGGATGTGCAAAGCACTTGATCATACGCTAAGGACTGTGCATCAAGTAACGCGTCAATCTGCAACACATCAGCATAATTAAATATAACTAAATTCCCACATCGGCACACGTTGGTGATGCCTATTTCACAAAACCCATAGGTTAAGATTGTGTTGATAATAATAATAATAATAATAATAATAATAATAATAATAATAATAATAATAATAATAATAATACCGGGCGAATTGGCCGTGCGGTTATGGGCGCGCAGGTGTGAGCTTGCATCCGGGAGATAGTGGGTTCGAAAAACCCTGTCGACACCCCTGAAAATGGTTTTCCGTGGTTTCCAATTTTAACACCAGGCTAATGCTGGGGCTGTACATCAATCAAGACCACGGCCGCTTCCTTCCCACTTCTAGTCCCTTCCTCTCACATCGTCGTCATAAGACCGATCTGTGTCGCTGCGACGTAAAGCAAACTGTAATAATAATAATAATAATAATAATAATAATAATAATAATAATAATAATAATAATAATAATAATGATTGTAACATACAGTAGATAGATTTCATGCCACTCTATGATATGAAAACCTTTAATTCTAAGTAACTACTCTCTCATACATCCACTCTAATTACTTTGTCATATTCATACCTTGGTATACTGTACCTTACAGTTCTGGAATCCTACACTTCCTTAAAATAGCTAACAGATTATGCCCTGGGTGCCTGAAGACAAGTCGTATAAATCTATATCTTCTTGTCAAATATTATCTAATCATTTTCCTCTCACCAGTTTCATTCAATACATCACCATTCGAGATCCGATCTCTCCACCTCACTGCCAGTATTCTTTTCTAATACCAAATTTCAAAAGCTTATATGCTCGTTATTTCTGTACCAGTTTACTACTATGTTTCTTTTTCAAACAGTTCTACGTTTCCGGATTCATATTTCCCCACAGCATCTGACTTTATTGGACAGCATGCCGGTACCTTTGGTTTCGATTTATTTATTTATTTATTTATTTATTTATTTATTTATTTATTTATTTATTTATTTATCTTCATCTTGCACTCTTTCTCCAAGACTGTGCACCTATCATTCAGCAATTTCTTATACTGATCCAAATAAAACATCAGTATCATCAGTAAACATCAGAGTTATGATTTCCTCTCTTTAAACAGCGATTCCTTTTCCAAATGTCCCTTTGATTTCTTTTACTGCCTGAATAATAATAATAGCCTGGCTTCTTGGGTGAATGGTCAGTGCAGAGTCATTCGGCTCAGAGCGACCCGGGATCGACTCACCACCGGGTCGGGACTTTTAACTACGTTTGGTCAATTCCTCTGGCTTGGGGACTGGGTGTTTATTATTGTCTTAATACTTATCATCATTCATACACAATATATAACACTACTAACTACCACAGAAACAAGCAATAGTGAATACAGCCCTCCACATGAGGCATATGTCAGAAAGGGCATCGGGAAGTAAAACTAGGTTTAATCCAGATTATCCAACTGCTCACGATCTTCACAGACGCAGGTGTGTTGGATTATTTGTCCACAAAGGCACCGAGTTATCTCATTTTAAAATGCTCTAAATGTCATGGACGTTAGTCGGGCTTGAATTCGCTATCATGCGAAAAGAATAACCGAAGCGCCGCTGAGATTGGGGAATAAGGTACCTGCCAGTATAGTGATTTATTTTGTGATGGTTTTCTCTCACAATGTGAAAAACTGCGTCGGAATTCGATTGTCCAACCTTGAACTTAGAAACTGAGAGCCTAACCGACTAACGGACGTCATATGACACACATTCTAGGACACGATGAAAATGTCCGAGATATTCCTAGCCCGTAGATGAAACAACAATTAAACTATATTTAAGAATTTTACTTGGATGAGAGCTGGTAAGAATAGTATTTCAGAATCAAAGGCATGCGAGCAGGTTCTTTCACAAATTCCTTCACTGATCCCATAGCTAACGAGATGTTGGAAATAAAAGCCGTTTCTTTTGTTGTAGCCTGCACGATAGGGTACAGATCACCTCGCACCGCCACTCCGCTAACGAGGAGAGCGAAAGGTTATCACTTGCTGAATTATTTCAAAGGAAAATACAATGCGCTCCATAATCCGGATAAGTCGCACGACTGAGGCTCCAGTCACGATCACGACACCCCACCAAGCTACCACCAGGGCTACGATAAATATTTACTGGGGAAAGGTGCATGTTTTGTGTTAGAGAGAAAATATTGTTGCGAGTCTCTATACACAACACATATACATACTGCCTATAGAGTAGGGCACACCAAGCAGCAGAAAGGCGTTCCACCGACCTCAGAAACGCATCATTGAGTGAAATGCTGGGTTTTTTACTAAGCGTGTGCGGTCCTTGACCACTTTATACAGTGTATGATCCACCTTAATAACCCGAGGGCCATCCCTTGATGTGTGCAGTCCTAACTATCCGACGGACATCTCTTTAACAATATATACAGGACATGATCCGTCCTCATTATACGTGGGACATAACCTGAACATTACATAGGCCCTACGGCGCATGATCAATCCTAACTATCCGAGGGACATCGATTTAACACTACATACAGTGTATGATCAACCCAAATATCCGAAGGTCATCAAGTAAACACTATTACAGTGTGTATGATTCATCATAATTGTCCGAGGGACATAACTCTATCGAATGAAGAACGGACAGATTTTTCATTACTAATTAATATAAATTAATATTTGCCTACACCATCTGACTTTCTTGAAAATTAGCCATGAACAAATCAGAAACCATCAATCCATCATGGTCCTGAAGCTTGTAAATACGAATATACATATACAATTCAACGTATCTTCGAGTACCTGTGAAGTTCGATTACTGAAAAACCCTTGACCGTTAAAATTAAACCCCCTCACGTAAGAAATCCACTTACTGGAGCGACACCAACAATAATCCATGCGTTCCATGCTGCTGCCGGTCGCGGTGTATTAATGCGGGTCAAACGTGAATTTCCACCTCTTAGAAGATGGTACTTGCCATCGGCGGTATCGATAGCTAGACGTTTTAAATAATTATATATAAGAGTATGCATTTTAATCTAAAATATCGGTGTATAAGTAGTGCATAACAAAAATAACTTATTTAGCTTACATGATGAGATATTTTGTCCCGACCCGAGATAAACTTCAAGATAAGTTTGAAAAGTGGAGGAAATACCTGGAAGAAATAGGAATAAGGATCAGCAGAGTGAAAATAGAATTAATGTGTATGAAGGAGCATAAGATGTACATATTAACGTGCAGGAAGGAGATCTACCACTGGCCAGGATGTTTAAATATCTGGGTCCATACGCACTGTTCAAAGTGATAGAGGACTGGAGGCTGAAATACAGTACAGGGTAAATAATGGGTGGATGAACTGGAAGAAATTGAGTGGAATTCTGAGTGATACGAAGGTCAGCTGCAGGATGAAAGGAAAACTCTACTATTCTGTGATGAGGCCGCCAATGCTCCATAGTGCAGAAACTTCGCCGATCACAAAAGCCCAAGAGAGGAAGATGGAAGTGGCAGAAATGAGAATGCTAAGGTGGGTGAATGGAATTACAAGAAAGCATAGAATAAGGTATGATTACATCAGAGGAACAGTGAGAGTGGAACCGATAGGAAAAGTTCGTGAAAGTAGGCTAAAATGGTATGGGCATGTGCAGAGAAGAGGGAAGGAATACGTGAGGTGTAACGGACTCGTCACATCACCGGCATCTACCTCAACGAAATTCGCCATGCACATAACCCCTATCTTTCTATTACTGATATGGACTCGCCTTCATTACGAGAACACGCCGTACTCTGCAACTGGGACTCAAATACCTCATCGAAAATATTTATTGAAAATCACATACTTTGTACGGACTTCAGCTCTATCCATCTTCACTATCTGCTGTCAACTGACTACCTTCTTGCCTTCTGACGTCATACGATACTATTTTGTTTGCTGCGCATGCTCCCGTAACATCTGGAATATTCCCAATGTATTTCTCCTCAGTTATTTCCCCTCTACTCTACCATATAAAAACCAGGCTTTTCTCCATATTAACTGAGATGGACTTTAGCCTGTGTGGAGGGTGGAACACTAAACGTCGTCTCCGTCATTAGGGACCTGTGCACATGAGTGTCTTTTCTGTGCCAGCATCACGAACATCGAGATGAGGTATGACAAACTTTTCTATTGTTTCCTGTAAATTTTGAGCTTCAGAAGAAACTTTCCTTTGGAAATCTAAATTGGGAGCGTGGCATTTCCTAACCAAGTTCTTACCTTCTTTCAATCTACGTATTGTCTCTAGTCATGAACTCAAGTGCGACTCTCTCTGTCTCGAGCTGTGCGTGTTCTATATCTTGTGCTTCGCGAGCCCTACATACGCCTAAGCGTGAACAGTGCTTTGTATTCATGCGTATAATTGTGTATATTAGAATGAGACTGTCTTGCAACATCTTCCTTGGATAATCGTGATTTCGGCCTGGTTGATGACCTTACTTAACATGAACTCATACTGTCACTGACTGGTAACTGATGCAGTTCCGATTTATGTATAGACTTCACTTCGGAGACATTGTATTGTATCCTGAGCTTGTAATTAAGTAATTTTGTTTGCATTTCTTGCTACTCTTAACTTCTCGATAGGTAGGCATATTTTCCTTTCTCCTGCTTCTTCCTTTCCTGCTTCTTTCTTCCTTATCTACTTTCTTTCTTTCTTGTAGGTTTTATCTTGTATCATGTTCCGTATTTTCAGGTTAATGGTTGGGAAGGTACCACATTTGTATAGTTTCCTGTACTTTTGTGAAAATTTGTAAAGAATATGAATTGTTTTAATACATTTGTCTTCAAACTTTATTATGCTTTTCTCTTGTTTTTTTGTTGTTGTTGTTTTCACCTATCACATTCCTAATTTAACTTGGCCCTCTCTGTTATTCTATGGTCATATACACCGTTTCCACTGCGCTATTTCGTTGGTTGGGCAAGAATGAAATCTATCTTGGTACTTCGAAACTACCATTATTACCACGGCTTCTATTTATCCATCTGACATAACTGGATGGTGTGTTTTCTAGGAACATACTCATCTTGAAACTTCTCGGTGCTATGAATTATGGGGATCTTTCCTTGTTATTATTATTATTATTATTATTATTATTATTATTATTATTATTATTATTATTATTATTATTATTATTACCATTACAGGGGAAATGATCTGGAAATATAGAAATTTATGGAAGATAACAATCCAACAAAGCAACGCTGAAACTACGTGACGTGGGAAAAGGCTGAGACAAAGGAGAACGACGTATTTTGTGGTCTCATGGGCCGCATGTGGCCAGAGGACAGTCAACTGAATAGGCCTGTTGTATACAGTGTATTATTCATGCCATCATCTGAACACTGTAGAGAGTACATCATCCACCTTATTTACCCGGTCATCAAGGGAACGCGCTACATACAATGTGCACTATATCCTTATTATCTGAAGGCCATTACGTAAACACTATATAGGCCTATAATATTCCATCCTAATGATCCGAAGGTCGTCATTTCATCATTATATACATAAAAATGTATGATATTTTTCCGCAGATCTTTGAGTGAACTTTGTGCGCATATCTGATCTACTCTTATTATCCGAGGGTCATCGCTCCAACAGTGTATGTAGGCCTATACACTGTACTGTATATGCTGTAGCCTTGTTATCTACAGACCACTTCTCCAAGGACTGTACTCGCAGTCGTGTGTTGTGTCCGGTCCTACAAAGAGACATTGTCTGCCCACGCTACGCCCCACTGCAGGCCACCAGCCAGACAGCTTAGAATAATTGTGGGCTATTAATTTAGCAACAGGGTTGTACACTGCGCTCTGCGTTTCTCATCCAAAAACGCTTTATATTCCATTGTAGATATTGAGAAACAAAATATATCGCTGAAGCCGTAACTTTCCATGTATTTATCTGCAACGTGGATATTACTTCATCTTAGAAAAATTCAACTAATTTTGTATTACTGATCTCATTCTCATTCAATCTTCCCTGAAACCTATCTCCATGGCCTAGTTATCTAATATAAAGGAATAATTACCACCACAATGGTAGAGCGAAATGGAACTTCAGAATGATTTCCCCAGTACCTAACATTAAATGACTAGGGCTATGGCACCATCATCCATGACATCCGGCATTGGAGATGAAGTACAATGCAGTCATGAACATAAAATATTCACATAAGGTAACTGTGGTTAGCATTGTTACTTGACTGTCTTTTATATCTGAGGGAAATACCCCGATGGAAGAAAATTTTCAGTAGGTACTCATTCTGACAAATGGTTCGGTCAATTGGAAACCACTTGAAAGGGACAGGACAATTATTGGAAATCTCCTGCTACAAGGAACTGTAGTTTGGATACCGACTCATCAAGCGATATTCATCTATTATTATTATTGCTACTATTATTATAATCCCCGTGACGTGACGTGACCTAGGGGAAGCATATTTGTCTCTTACCTGGAGGACTTGCTTTGGTTTTCAGGCCAGTCCAGGTTTTTTAAAATTTCTGTACTGAGGGTTGGAACGGGATTCACTCAACCTCTTCAAACCATCCGACGAGCTGTCGGATATAGGAGGTAGCGGATGCGGTCTTGGAAGCCAAGCAATACTGCTGAGGATGCCCGGAATTATTATTATTATTATTATTATTATTATTATTATTATTATTATTATTATTATTATTATTACTATATAATCATCATCATCAGCATCAGCATCATCAGCATCATCTGTTTACCCTCCAGGTTCGGCTTTTCCCTCGGACTCAGCGAGGGATCCCTCCTCTACCACCTCAAGGGCAGTGTCCTGGAGCTTCAGACTCTTGGTCTGGGGATACAACTGGGGAGTATGACCAATACCAGAACACTCGCCCAGGCGGCCTCACCTGCTTTGGTGAACAGGGGCCTTGTAGGGGGATGGGAAGATTGGAAGGGATAGGCAAGGATGAGGGAAGGAAGCGGCCGTGGCCTTAAGTTAGGTACCATCCCGGCATTCGCCTCGAGGTGAAGTGGGAAACCACGGAAAACCACTTCCAGGATGGCTGAGGTGGGAATCGAACCCACCTCTACTCAGTTGACCTCCCGAGGCTGAGTGGACCCCGTTCCAGCCCTCGTACCACTTTTCAAATTTCGTGGCAGAGCCGGGAATCGAACCCGGACCTCCGGGGGTGGCAGCTAATCACGCTAACCACTACACCACAGAGGCAGCTATCATCATCATAACACTTCTTATTATAAAAATAACCCTGAAGATTGTAGTAAACAAATAGATGTTACTTATTTAATCAAATATTTCTCCCTAGTCACGAAGAGCTCACAACTTACGTCGTTACCACGGGACATCAACCTAATTTGGAATTACTTTCTCTAACATTTAACAGCCTTTTTTCTTTCATACCGTGAGACCCTATTTGTATAACCCGCGTTCTCACCCTAAAGCGATGGGATCAGGTTAAAAGGGCCTCGAAAAACTTTCATCTTTTTTCTTAATGATACAACTCTTTCTTTTCGTGAGAGAGACCACGACGCTTCCGTTTTCTTAATTTACAATTAGAAAGTGTTAATATCGTATTAGTTTTTCTCTTTAAATCGCGACATCTCCTACAATGTACTGCACCTCTAGTAACGAAGTTTGCAGGCAGATTCTCAATGGCTTCACCACGGACGGTAGTGAAGTATACCCACCCCTCACCTCAAACTTGCGGCTAGTTTCTGGCGCTCCTATTCCACCATTAATAGGTCCATTAGGGAGATTTAGCAGCCAACGTAATATTACAAGATCACGATATCAATTAATTAATATCCTTAAAAAGCAGCTTGCTGCAGCATTGTTTGAAACGTCCTACGCGCGCTGAAATAACTCAAGTCGACTGGAGGATGCGGTTTCTCTGGATTATAATACAATAATGTATTCAGAGCGAATTATCCTCGCCGAGCTAAGTGATATATTTAGTACAGTTCTGGGTTTCTGGGCCCAAGATGGCAGATTCGATTCCAGTTCAGTCCGATGGTATTTGGAAGTGCTCTAATACACCATCCTTGCGTGGTAACGCAAAGCAAAGCAAACCAAAGCAAATCGCTTCCATACAGGGTATGAAGGCATATAAATGAGTGGAAGGTAAAGACTTCCACTAACCATAACTCCGACATTCACTAATTCAGATATATTAGTCACCACCATGCCCGTGCGCTATAGCTCCAGGAATTAACTTGGTACTTATTTTTGGTGTTTTTTAAATGCTTTTGTTCGGGGCGTCGACCTATGAAGATGTTTTGCCCCTACTTGCACCATATGTGAGGAATCTGCGTGTATTATGTAAATGGTGGAAGTGTTGAATGTGGGGAAAGGAACGTTAAGGATGACACAAACACCCAGTCCCCATGGATATTGATCATTTACAATTAAAATACGCTGACCTGACCGGGAATCGAACCCGGGGCCGCCGGGTGGCTGGCGGACACATTGCCCCTACACCGCGGGGCCGGACAATTGTTGGTGTAGACTGAACGAATCTCATGGTCAAGTGCCTCCACAGAAGTGTAAATATCGTTCCTAAATCACTCTCCATTTTCTTCAGGTCAATTGCCTTTACCGTCACGACTATAAAGACCTTAGGGGGAACTCCTAAGGAACACATTACTGGCATTTCGGAGTCTTTTCTTATTGTTTTTATAGTTTTTGCCAGTGGTTCAAAATTGTAACAACACGTCACATGTCTTCAGCAACACAAGAACGGGAATGAGCCAAGAAAGGAAAGTAGCAGAGTAGCCTAAATTAAGGTATATCTGCAGCATTAGCCTGGTGTGAAAATGGGAAACCGTAAGAAAGATTTTAAGGGTGTCGACAATGCAGTTCGAACCCGTCACTTCCCGAATACAATTTTACCGTTGTGTGACCAGAACCGCTAAGGTAACTTTCACTGTGTCTCTGTCTCTCCAGAAACCGTAGAAGCAGCCAACAGGTCGTAAAAAAACAAACCATAAAATTAAAATTATATAATTTACATACTAATAATGTATAAATTGTAATGTCTGATTTTCTTTTCTGCTCAGAAGTAAATCTCTGATGGGTATATAGTGGTTTTTAAAGTGAAAAGGGCTTCACGCACGTATCATTCTTGAACATTAGGATTATCATCCTTAGATTGCATATAGGGATGGATATTGTCCGAAATCGACTCAGCAACATCGCCATGAAGGTTAAACAAATGGCATTCTTAATATGGAAACTTATGCACGCTCGAAAATTTCACAGTTTAGGTTAATCCACATGCAACACATGGGGTTTCATACTATCTTATTTTATTATTTTGATCTCCTATTTAACTGGATTTATTCGTAATTGTGGCAGTTTCAGATCAAAAACAAGCCACTATCCCATTTGACCTGAGAGTAATAAATAATGAGCCACGGTAGAATTTTTTAAAGAATTATCATCATCATCATCATCATCATCATCATCATCATCTGTTTACCCTCCAGCGAGGGATCCCACCTCTACCGCCTCAAGGGCAGTGTCCTGGAGCTTCAGACTCTTGGTCGGGGGATACAACTGGGGAGTATGACCAGTACCTCGCCCAGGCGGCCTCACCTGCTACGGTGAACAGGGGCCTTGTAGGGGAATGGGAAGATTGGAAGGGATAGGCAAGGAATAGGGAAGGAAGCGGCCGTGGCCTTAAGTTAGGTAGCATCCCGGCATTTGCCTGGAGGAGAAGTGGGAAACCACTTCCAGAACGACTGAGGTGGGAATCGAACCCACTTGTACTCAGTTGACCTCCCGAGGCTGAGTGGACCCCGTTCCAGCCCTCGTACCACTTTTCAAATTTCGTGGCAGAGCCGGGAATCGAACCCGGACCTCCGGGGGTGGCAGCTAATCACCCTAACCACTATACCACAGAGGTGGCACTTAAAGAATTATGCTCTCTTAAATGCAGGCATTTATAATCTGTTGATTTTGCTCAGTTTTCTGGATCGTAAATGAATGCATTTTATGAGCTCTTAGCGTTTCCGCGGACGTCATATTAAAAAAGGACGCTGAGTTGAATGAAATACCTACACGAATATGTGTCGTTATTTCTATATCGCGAATGAATGTCGTTTTGCGATGGCATGTTAATTAATATAAAAGTCACTGATTTCTCTGATGATCATGTTTGACATTCACAGAAATATAATTCTCATTGACAGAAAGGAAGGATGGCTGGATGATAATTATGATGAAGATTGTTGGTTTAAGGAGCCTCTCACTGTGGTTTTTGAGGATGACGAGAAGGAAACAAGAAACACCAAAGAAACAAAAAAAGAAGTGAATCATAGTTCTGTGGTTGTAGTAAATGCTGTTTTAAGTGGCGAAACTACGTGATTTTCAACCTGTATCTTGAAGTAAACAGGAAGCAGGAGAGGCACGGAGGGATGGGAAACAACCTGGAGACCATTCTAAAGTCAATGGACTAAAGCTCATAATAATAATAATAATAATAATAATAATAATAATAATAATAATAATAATAATAATAATAATAATAATAATAATAATAATACCGAGCTCGATAGCTGCAGTCGCTTAAGTGCGGTCAGTGTCCAGTAATCGGGAGATAGTGGGTTCGAGCCCCACTGTCGGCAGCCATGAAGATGGTTTTCCATGGTTTCCCATTTTTACACCAGGCAAATGCCGGGGCTCTACCTTAATTAACGTCAAGGCCATTTCCTTCCACTTACTAGGCCTTTCCTATCCCATCGTCGCCATAAGACATATCTGTGTCCGTGCGACGTAAAGCAAAATAGGATAATAATAATAATAATAATAATAATAATAATAATAATAATAATAATAATAATAATAATAATAATAATAATAGGATGACCTAATGCAGGGCCATTTAGGTAAACCGCTTATGTTTCTTCGTTCCGGTTGTGTTGACTGTGTTAACCAAGCGGCTCTATTGGACCGTTCCTAAACTGAGTTAATTCAGTCGGATACGCCGGGAGTGCTCCACAAGGGTCAGTGTGAAGACAAACATACTTTTTCTAAGAAATATATGCCGTTTTATTGTATTTAATAAATAAATAAATAATAAATAAATTGTTTTTATAGGCCTACACATATTTTCAGTCTCAACTTTTGGTTCATTTTGTAAATCGGGAGGGTAAGAGGACAATAAGTACCGTGCCAATATGTTCCACTAAGCACTGGCCTATTGTTTTCTTGGAGGAAATAAAAGAAAAGCCATGAGGGAGTTTCAGTCTGGAGTGTCGTTCAAAGTTTCATTGGTGGGGAATCTGTCCATGCATATAAAAAAATGATAACATTCCTATTTAGACTGTGCATTATTTAATAATCGAAACTAGATAGTTACATGTGCCACTAGTCCGAGTATTGAATCCAAGACATAGCTGTACCCATCAAAAGTTGATTCCTTCTCAGGATTTCCTATGAATACTCCAGTCTTGTACGGTAACTCATTTCGCATCCTGGGAGAAGTTTTCCAATCCTAGCTCTATGTCATTATTATTATTATTATTGGCATATCAGATATCACCATATCTTTGCGACGAAGTTCAATAGCCCAAATTAGAACGAGTCGTACCAGTAATAAGACATGAGCTGCTATCTTTTACAGTTTCTCGATCGTGGCGCAGTTCTAGACTTGCAGGTAGATTTTAAATTGTGACTTCTACAGAAAACGAATCTGAATTCTTCAATGAGCAGTCCATCACTGCATCCATTGGGCCAAGCAGGAGATTAATCTTCATGTTTATAGTCTCAAAAATTAATCTGCAGCTACATAAATTAAAAGGGTATCATGTCTGAAAGAATGACAATCCCGTTCAAGATAAAGTCGTGTTCTCTAACTCCAAACCAAATCTGGAAATTAAACACGTAATTTGTACTCGGCGTTCCTCCCCTATCTTGCGGCTGACACTTGAAGATTGTTGGGAACTAACTTAATTAAAGTTAGGTTTTTTTTACTCTCGCTACTGACATCCACCAATACTTCGATTCAACCAAATAAAACAAAGAAACTAATTCCTTCTTCTTTTTTTACCTTGTCTTGTATCTCGACGAGAGATTAAGACGTTTCTCTGGAAGATATCGAGCTGTAATTGCAACGAAGGCGTTTTAGTCCTTTTGTGCGACAAGATAAAAGTCTCTAAGAAACTAAGAAGACATCGTGGAGACGGTCTTCCGGTATTTTCATACGAAGATACTTCATGCTACATACTTCATACTTTATACTTCATGCTACAAAGCAAAAGGCTTTTGATAAGGTAGAACACAGAAGACTACTGACAAAAATGAGAAAAACGGGATTAGACAAATAAGTGGCTGAATGGGAGACTACATTTCCAGAAAAATAGAACTCAGTTTCACGGAGAATACTGGCGACTATTGGAACGATTAATCATAAAATCTTTTGCATTAACGAACTAAGTTAATTACAGGTTTCAATCTTTGAAGTATTTCATCACTTGGCACTTTACTGTGGTCACAATAGAAGCAATAATAATACGACTTCAAATTCCATATGTCAGATTTAATCTCAAAATTAGGAATCACTAGGTGTTTATATTTAAAAATGCACTGCAAATATAAAGCAAGATATAAAAGTTAATATTGCATAATGTTTATAAAAACTACTTTACATTATACATGTGTTTTTGTTTGGGTCATTAGTCCATAGACTGGTTTGATACAGGTTCCATGGCACCCTATCCTATGCAAATCTCTTTTCCTTTTCTACGTAAATATTTTTTTCTGCAAGCGGTTTAACTTTGCATAACACATCGAAGATTTTCGGTGAAGAAAGGTTGGGAAAGGACAAGTTTTGGGAAAGTAGCAGCCGTGGCCTTAATTAAGGAACAGCCCCAGCATTAGCCTGGTGTGAAAATGGGAAACCACAGAAAACCATCTTCTGGCTTGCCGACGGTGGGATTCTGACCCACCATCTCGCGTATGCAAGTTCAGAGCTACGCGACCCTAACCGCACGGCCAGCTCACTCCCACATCCTACATCAGCTCTAACCTGTTTGTCATATACACGCTTTGGTATATCCCTACCGTTCTTATCGCCGACACTTCCCCCCTAAAACTAACTGTGTAAGTCCCGGGTGTCTTAAGGTTTGTCCTGTCATTCTGACTCTTCTTCTGGTCAAAGTTCTCCAAATAGTTGGCCACTCACCAATTCGATTGAATACACCTTCATTCGTGATTCGGTCTACCAGCTAAACTTCAGCATTCTTCTGTAACCGCACATAACAAAAGCTTTTCTTCTCTTCTCTTTCCTTTTTTTTTCGTGTGGCTATTTCTAGCCGAGTGCAGCCCTTGTAAGGCAGACCCTCCGGTGAGGGTGGGCGGCATCTGCCATGTGTAGGTAACTGCGTGTTATTGTGGTGGAGGATAGTGTTATGTGCGGTATGTGAGTTGCAGGGATGTTGGAGATAGCACAAACACACAGCTCCCGAGCCATTGGAATTAACCAATGAAGGATAAAATTCCCGACCCGGCCGGGAATCGAACCCGGGACCATCTGAACCGAAGGCCAGGACGCTGACCATTCAGCCATCGAGTCGGACTCTTTCTTCATGAGCTAGTTATTGACCATGTTGCACTTCCATACAGTGCCATAGGGCCTACTCGAGACGAAAGTCTTCAAAAACATTTTTCTAATTTCTATGTCAATGTTCTTAGTGATAATTATATTTTTCATAAGAAGGGCCTTTCTTTCTTGTACTAGTCTGAAATGTATTTCTTCCTTACTTCTGCCTACATCTGGCGAGCCAAGTAACTGTATTCATTTAATTCCTTTAAGATTTCCTTTCCTAATCTAACATTTCCTGCATCACCTGACGTCGTTCGACTGCACTCCATTAATTTTGTTTTTGATTTATTTACTTTCGTCTTGCACTCCTTCTCCAAGACCATTCAACAATTTCTCCAGACCTTCTGGAGACTCAAATAAAATAATAATACCATTGGAAGATCTCGGAGTTTTGAATTCCTCCCTTTGGATTATGTATGATTCTCTTCCCACATTCCTCTTTGACATACTTTACCGAATGTTCTAAACAAACATCGAAAAGGAGACGAGACAAACTTCAACCTTGTCTTACTTCGTTTTGGATTGCTGCTTCTTTTTTCAAAGTCCTCGATTCGGACGAAAATATTTTCAAAGTAAAATTTTTTAATGTTAAAGGTTGTTCACATCTGACAAAACAGTAGAAGCATTTTTTAAAATGGGACTAGGTCTAACTTTATAGGCCGCAAGATTTTTCAAATCTGAGAAAACAATAGCTGCATTCTTTTTAAACATGTGACTAGGTCTAACTTTGCGCTGGTTTCTCAGCGTCCATGGATCTACTGACCTCTGTTGTATATATTTGTGCGAGTCTATACGGCAGGCACACCTTGAGATTGAGGTACCATTTTTAGAAGCCCCAGCCGGCGCCAACAATGAATCTTTTAGCACTCATTTGTATTACTTTAGGCTTGTTATGATAATACCGTATGCATGCGGGGTGTATTGAAACAGTACTCCAATTGTGTCCGACTCCATGGCTAAATGGTTAGCGTGCTGGCCTTTGGTCACAGGGGTCCCGGGTTCGATTCCCGGCAGGGTCGGGAATTTTAACCTTAATTGGTTAATTTCGATGGCGCGGGGGCTGGGTGTATGTGTCGTCTTCATCATCATTTCATCGCCATCACGACGCGCAGGTCGCCTACGGGAGTCAAATCAAAAGACCTGCATCTGGCGAGCCGAAGTTGTCCTCGGACACTCCCGGCACTCAAAGCCATACGCCATTTCATTTTTACTCCAATTGTACAGTCGGATATTTTGAGACTCGTTGTCGAGGTAGCAAACTGGCTTGTCAAACTACCCTCTGGATTTCGGATATTTTGAGACTCGGATATTTTGAGACGACGCGGCTTGGAGGATTGGAAAGTGAAGGCCTTCTAATCCCCGTAACCTTGAAAATTAGTGGAATAGGATCCTCAGCTGTATGCCCTACAGCCTTTGCCTCCAGGAACTAACCGGGAACTCATTTGTGGGGTAGACTGAGTGAACTTCAGGGCCATTTACCTCTGCACAAGTGAAACTATTCATAGACTACTGTTCCTTTCGGTTAATGGAACCCTCTTCTTTCCAGGTGAATCAAGCACGCATATACCGCCTTGGCTGGGGAACTCTCTAACAGACATTTAATGTTGTTTAAGCAATTTATTTTACGCAAATGCCAGTGAGTTGTTATTTCCAGCAATCCGTCCTTTCACTGCCATCATAATATTTTACGATTAACACTGGAAAACTGGAGTCTCCATAATTCCCTACCTCGTGCGTGCCCGACTCCAAGTTCTCTGTCTCCATACTATCGCGCTGATTTCTTCAATTTGGCTATTGTACCATAAATCTAATCTAAGTGCTTTTATCGGAAAATATTTATTAGATTATATAACTTGATTAATTAAATCTGATGCAATATTGGAGTTTGAACTTGCTTACTAAACAATCCACACACAGTAACGCTGTAACTTTTTCACTGTGCTGCTCTGTAAATTAAATGCGCATTTTCATTGTTGTTTCATGGCAGAGTAAAGAAAGAAAATAAATTTTGTAGCAGCAGCTTGAAGTTTGCAACAAAAACGATTAATTGTACAAGAGTTAAAACGTCACAGTGGGAAAATCTCAAAGAATTGTAAGGCTTAGGTTGCAAATAATGAACGTAAAAAAATCTCGCCTTTGCCCGTAGCTTCTCTCAAGTATGTTCAGGAAGTGCTGAGGCCATATTCTATGACTATGACGAAAGAGTCAATAAAATGGCATGAAGTTAATCACGAAAGAGGCTAAAGGAAAGAGAGGATGTCAGCAAGAGTGGTGTATACAAAGCAGGCAGACTGCGGCCTACCCAGTTTGCTAACAAATCATTCAGTTAGAAGAGTACGCTAATAACCAAAAGGGAATGATGTTTGAAAATATCACCTAGCACCAATCTGTACGTGTGACAAAAATTAATATGCAGAGAATTGAATTTTCTTGTGATACACAATTTTTGAGGTAACCACCCTGTCGTTAACCTCAATACGAAGGCGTGCTGGTAGAGTGAATATAAAATTCCCCATAGACTGACTGTCTTAGCATCTGTCTTGCCTGCACTCCTCTAAGTTAAGATGGACACAGATGTTCCGTTTAGCTGTCAGACTTATGATGGGCTTTCGTGAGTCGTTCAAGGAATAAAATGTTAGAGAATTTTTAATTTACACTGCTGCAGCATTAGCTTTGACATCAAAAGCTAAAAAGGAAAGGGGTTGATCGAAATAAGAAAAAGCTTGGTTACCTACACGAGATAAACTTTCGCATGAAAATTTAATGAAAGATTAAATTCCTGAACGTTGTGACTTACTGTACACAATTAGATGAGGATGTGCAGTAAAAATGTACCACCTATTCACACCTTCTTCATTTGGTAGCATCCCAAATCGGAACAAGTGGCAGTGCATTGAGACGTTCAATAAACACCACATGAGTGACTCAGTGTCACACTTCGTTTCCTAGCCACCGAAACAAGTTACGAACATCTAAAATTGTCCGTTGCAATTTCAGCCCAGTCTTTTCCTGAAACTTGCACTCCAATATACTGTAAAGCGTCTTATCTGTCATCTTAGAACTCAGCAGACAAATTGGACGCCAAGATGCACTTTCAATGGGGCCCTTAAGCTTCTGAAGACACCATACACGCTTCAATTTGCTCACAGAAAAATCAGCCGCCGACAGATTTACTTCCAGCCAAGTCTAAGACACTACGGGGATGATAATTCTACCCCACACGGTCCGCCTTGCCTTTTCTTCTTAGAACTGTACAGACAATATGGTGCCCTTTTGCTTCTGAACGAGCTAGAGCTGTACGCCTTGTCTTCGAACATAACCAGCTGTTCTGCTGAATAAGCACGCCCTCAACCCGTCTGTCTGCTTGCACGTCGTTGGGCGACTTAGTTACTAAATCCCTTCGGTGGTGATATCCCGAAAACTCTTCATCGAAATGGTTCCCATAAACGACATATTCATCGTCATTAAACTTGTTTACCTAAGAAAACCCGTGGTAAAACAGCACATTGGGGCTTCCATTTGCCATGACGAATGGTGCCCAGTCAAATGGCCTGCAGGAAGTGGAGTGCCACATGGTCTGCGTAATAGTATCCTCAGACACACTGCTTGGATTACTTTTCCAGATCCGCTGTCTTCGTATCAATAACTCTTCAGCTGACATCATGAGGCTTAGTGAATGCTGTTTCAGACCTCAGTCCAGAATAAAAATCCTTGGATGGCCTGGAATCGAAACAGGGGTCTCGGAGTTGGAGGTGGACACGCTACTCCTACATCACGGGAGTGGATGTACTGTTCTACGAGGTAGAATATCTTTATTGCCACATATTTTTGTGATAATCATGTCAATATTCTGTAACCGGCAAACATCGAAACCGTAGAACTCTTATTGTGAGCTATCTTTTGGAGATAACCATATGCTTCCGTCTACAATGTTTAGATCTAGTTTAGGTGTAAAAATAGTTTCCTTACCGTTCCTGATTTTATAGGAGGAGGCCAAACGATCCTTTTGCCGACTTGATCTACATTTGATTTTACTCAATGTGCCTCGGTTGAGTAAAATGTATGATATGTATTCTAGTATTTAATAAATCAACTAACTGCACGCTAAATTTTATTGAAATATCTGTAGCATTTTTCCAGTTACGGGGGACTCCTTTACCGTTTCATTATATGTATAGAAGGCGTGAGCAGTACTTGCAGTACTTTGGACTAGAACTTCAAAGTTAGTACATACAGTATGTTGTGAAATCACGTATATTGACACCACCGGCTCCCACTTGAATCCTCCTCAGAGTTAAGACAAATAGGCTACAGTAAACATGTATAAATATGGTATCCTTCGAAAGCAGTTAATGGGACGTGAGAAAAATGACATTATTATTATTATTATTATTATTATTATTATTATTATTATTATTATTATTATTATTATTATTATTATTATTATTATTATTATTATTATTATAGCATTGTCTTTACGTCTCATAGGTGTTTTTTCATTCCAGTAAATCTACCGATACGAGACTGGCGTATTTTAGCACCTTCAAATAATGCCGGAATTAGGCGCAATCGAAACTTTCAATATGGGCTCGAAACATAGCCTTTACCCTCTGAGTTAGTCATTTCAGATTTTTGGTTCTTCTTCAGCTTCCTTTTAATAATAATAATAATAATAATAATAATAATAATAATAATAATAATAATAATAATGCCTGTCCATGAACTACAAGCTGGAGAAGCTAGAGGTCCTGGAAAGAAGAGTCCTCAGAAAAATTATGGGAGTTGTCCAAACTGAAAGCGGATGAAAACTTGGGAGTAACATAGATGTTTACCAGAAGGTGGAAAGAATCTCAGAGACCATGAAGAAAAGGAGGCTGGCGTTTCTTTTACATCCATACAGAATGAACGCAAACAGACTTACCAAACATATATTTAATTACTTCTGGAGAAAAAAGACCTCTACAGCATGGATTAAGGAATCGAAGAAGGATATGGAAAGTTTAAGTATCTTGGAAGACCAGCTGTTAGAAAGGAATACGTTTAGGAACACACTGACGAATTTGGAAGGTGTTCAAGCCGCAGGAAGAACTAGGAAGACCGAAAGAGCCTGTACAGATGAATAACGGAAGCAAGCCAAGAGTATTGGACACAGAGAAAACTCCGCACGAAGAGAAAGAAATGAAGTTGTAGCGTGATCCTTAGTGGTCCATTCGCTTGTAACAAATAATAATAATAATAATGATAATAATAATAATAATAATAATAATAATAATAATAATAATAATAATAATAATAATAATAATAATAGGAGTTATAACAGTATGGAACACTAGGACTGCGATGGTTGTTCAGGGATAGGAATTACCAAAATGTTCTTAGGATGAATATGGCGAGGAGAAGAAAGATAATAAGTTGATATAGAGACTCAGTCCATCTGTGAAATATGAATTAACATGCTCTTTTAATATATTAAGATGAATCCAGTTATATCATACAGAATACAGTCGATATCTCAAAAGGCACCTGCTGCACTAAACAAACCTCCTGCTATAAACAAGAGTGAATACATAAAAATTAAAAACACCGAAGGCAGTTTTCAGCTGTGAACAATAGATCTACGTCAATCGTTTAGAAATTCTAACATCTGCCCTATTCTGACCATTCTCCTAAACATGTCCTAAAGGTGAAAAAAGGGGGGAAGTAGAGGTTTATCCATGTTTTGTTATGTTTACGTACAAATAAATGGAGTTCAAATTTTGGGATTCTACATTAGGTGATCAATCAAGTTGGTGACGTTAAGCGCTCGCTACCCAACCCCTGTCTCCCTTCCCCTCCAGCAACAGACAAAAGTGAGCTTGGAGGAGAAGGTACGCCAATCCGAAAGATAACTAAACCATTTTTCTTGGAAAGCTATTTCCTGTTTGTGACAGTTTAGGTGCATCGAAAACGTTGATCCCTCTCCTGCTTCTGGCCTCTGAATGATGACGACCAAGGATTTTTTTTCATGGATTACAGGCTAACATCCACGAGTCAACTTTGTCGTTCGTCGAGTGCGTGGGTGGGAGACATGATGGGAGAACAATATTCCTATTGTAATTATGTTTGGGTGGAGCATTTGTTACGCCCTCCTTGAACTTATCAAGCAAATTAGAAAAGATTTGAAATGTACGGGTGAATGCATCCAGTCAAACAAAGTGTTTGGTGAAGTTAAAAATATCTTGCAAGTCTTAATGGATTAACATTGCGGAAAAATCACTCATATTTCCTCACGACAAAAGAAAACGTCCTTGCCTGTTATTATTAGTCGTAGTTTTTTATTATTAATGAAATAAAACCTTGCTGAAGGAAACACAATTACACAAGTTACACAACTGCAAAGTCTAGATGCATTTCTGTTCAGGTATAGTGTTTTCTGGAATGGCCTAGACGAATTTGATGCTTTAGTCTCATCCTCAGCTATGGAATAAAATGTAAGTAGCAGATCAAAGCTTGAATATGATAAACAGTTAAGAGTAGATGTAGGATGCAGTAATTACTTACAAATGATTAGTTTAGCACAAGATGGGATGGCATGAACCGCTTCATCAAGCCAGTCTATGGACTGATGACCCGAACAACAATTTTAGAAACATTTCACTTGCCGTGGTGGTTAACCGATCAGGAGACGGACTGTTGTCTATGTATTATTATTATTATTATTATTATTATTATTATTATTATTATTATTATTGGAGCCTCCGTGGCTCAGGCGAAAGCGCGCCGGCCTCTCGCCGCTGGGTTCCGTGGTTCAAATCCCGGTCACTCCATGGGAGATTTGTGCTGGACAAAGTGGAGGTGGGACATGATTTTCTCCGTGTACTGTACTCCGGTTTTCCCTGTCATCCTTCATTCCAGAAACACTCTCCAATATCATTTCATTCATTTCATCTGTCAGTCATTAGTCATTGCTCCAGAGGAGGGCGACAGGCTTCGGTAACCGGCAAAATGCCTATCCTCGCCGCTTGAAGGGGATTCATTCATTCCATTCCTGACCCGGTTGAATGACTGGAAACAGGCTGAGGATTATTATTATTATTATTATTATTATTATTATTATTATTATTATTATGGTACATATGAGGCTAAAAAACTTTGATGTTCTTCCAAAAATTGTAATTTCTCACCGAAAATTATCTCAATACACGATACCATTTCAATCGTTCGTCCAAAATGTAACATGCACCTAGAACATCAAAACTGGTCATTGGAGTGCTAATCAATTCTTCCAGTAAAATTGGCCGTGATATTTACTGTTGTGATTTAAAGTGCCTTTCATATGAGACGGAATGAAACGATTTTAATCTGGCGCCAGAATAAATAAGTCCTCAATCATAATCAATCACAATTAGTCAATAAATTTAACAGATTCCTGTGCTAGTGGCTCCTGTTCTGTCCACATCATTCACGTCCTCCCTCCCTGGCCTCTCACCATAAATACCACTTCCATACTTTTTAAATGTTCTCCTACAACGTGTTTTAGAAGCTAATGAATAGTAATGGGCCCTATAGGTATTTGAAGTCTCCTATAAAATCCATCATTTACCCGTTCCGTTGAAGCTTCTCTGTGTGAACGAGCTACGAGTACACACACAGTGCCGGATATTTCCACCGTGAATAATTTAGTAGCTCACTGGCAAATATTAGAGGACAGAGTTTGAACCTCGGAAATTCATCACACGTAATAAATTATTCACGCTAGTATAAAGGTGGAAGTTCATCATCATGTAAGCAAGTAGACAGTTAAGAAGAAGAATTTTCGATGTTCCTGGAAATATCAAAGTTATATATTCTTTAAGAGTAGTAAAGGGGCCTATTTAAGACACTGTACCATCTTTTCAATTTTTCAATATAAAAACCAATAATTAAATTAATTAAATTTATATATAAAAATAGCTAGGGCAGGGATGGCGAACCTATGCCACGCGTGTCATTAGGTGACACGCGAACACGATTTTGGTGGCACGCCGCCTGCACATATTAAAACATTTATGTACGTTTTGTGCTATAGACTATAAATATATTGTGCATCGTATAGTCATAGTGTTTTAGGTTTAAGAAATAAATTCCGAAAATCTAAATTCTAGTTCCATTCGAACGTGCATTATGGCAACACTACAACACTGATGGGTCCGGAAGTCGCCGACGAGCCATTCGCTCACCCACATCAGTGAATTAGTGAAGTTTGGCTTGGGTGTGGTTGCCAGCATCGAGTAATTATTCTTAGCGAGTAACTGTTCATTGTTGTGAACTTTGTAAGACAAATAGTTGCCAAGAAATTGTCCCAATTTCGAGATTTGGAGAAGGTATCGCACTTTATTTCAAAATTTCATATTGCAGAAATGAGTTTTTTTTTAGTGGTTGGTTATTGATAGTTTAGAAATGGAGTTGACTGAATTTTAAGAAAGCATATATGCGTGGAAAAGTTCGTACAACTTGATAAAGCATTAGCGAAAATCAAGTGTGCTGTTTATGGTGAATACTCTCTGCAGAAACCGGAGAACTTAATACTTGAACAGTGAGACAGCCTCCCACAAAAGTTTTCGGCCATGAAGAAACTTGTTACAGCGCTACTTAGTTTGTTTGGGTCATCATACGCCTACAAGTAGCTATTTTCTAAAATGAACGTTGTGAAGACAAGTTATGAAACTAACATAAATGACATAGCTACTAAGTACTTTTGAGGTATTGGGAAAATACGACCATGAAACATGCAATCACATGTATTTGGTATTTTACAATATAACATATTGTGAAACAAAATTTGGAATTAGAGATGGAAGACGATAATGGCGGTGCTGAGTGGGGGCGGGGGTTGTATCCATTACAAACGAAAATAACAAGTGGCACAGTAGACAGTTGAGAATAATAATCCAGACCTAAAATTGCACATTAGTTGGGAAAGTTTCGCCATCCCTGAGCTAGAGAGACGGAATGCACATGACTTATAATATTTTTTTAAGTATAGGGGCCCTTTTAAGACGGTGGCCATTTTTTCCAATTTTACAATATAAAAACCAATAATTAAATTTATACATAGAATAGCCTTTTAGGACACTGGCCATTTTCAATACATAAGCATAAAATGTACAATTTTATACAGAATGGACATACACACTAATAATCACATTCTTGAAACATTTCCAAATACCTTCAATCCACTTCCGTTTCAAATACCATCAACTCATTCACAATTTCAGCTACTACCAAACTCATCACCATTTCTGTTTCTACCAATCTTATTCACCATCTCAGCTCTCACCAACTCATTCTCTATTTCAGCTACCTCCAATTTCATTCACTATTTCAGCTACAATCAACTCATTCTCTATTTCAGCTACCTCCAATTTCATACACTATTTCAGCTACCATCAACTCATTTACCATTTCAGCTACCTCCAATTTCATACACTATTTCAGCTACCATCAACTCATTTACCATTTTAGCTACCTCCACTCTCATTCTCCATTTCAGCTACCTCCAATCTCATTCACTATTTCAGCTACCATCAACTCATTTACCATTTCAGCTACCATCATCATTTCAGCTACTCACAATCTCATTCTCTATTTCAGCTACTTAGAATTTCATTCACCATTTCAGCTACCATCAACTCATTTACCATTTCAGCTAACTCCAATCTCATTCTCAATTTCAGCTACTATCAACTCATTTACTATTTCAGCTGCCATCAACGCATTCACCATTTCAGCTGCCATCATATTTGCCATATCAGCCACCATCAACTCATTTTCCAATTCAGCTAACATCAATCTCATTCATCATTTCAGCTACCACCAATTTTATCTCACCTTCTAATTACAATCTGTGAGCAAATTTGGCTATAATAATTTCGTGTGGCTACTTATAGCCGAGTGCAGCCCTTGTGAGCCAGACCCTCCGATGAGGGTGGGCGACATCTGCCAAGTGTAGGTAACTGAGTTTTATAGTGGTGGAGGATAGTGTTATGTGTGGTGTGTGAGTTTCAGGGATGTTGGGGACAGCACAAACACCCAGCCCCCGGGCCACTGGAAGTAACCAATGAAAGCTAAAATCCCCGACCCGGCCGCGAATTGAAACCGGGACCCTCTGAACCGAAGACCAGTAGGCTGACCATTCCGCCAACGAGTCAGACATTTGGCTATTTAAAGTGCGTTACAACTTCATGAAAAATATTTTAGCTAGGTTTTGAGAGGAATAATATATTACAGTCAGTTACGATCAAAGAAATGAAGTGAAATGTATGGCTTTTAGTGCCTGGATATCCCAGGACGGGTTCGTCTCTCCAGGTGCAGGTCTTTCTATTTGACTCCCGTAGGCGACCTGCACGTCGTGATGAGGATGAAATGATGATGAAGACAACACATACACCCAGCCCCCGTGCCATTGGAATTAACCAATTAAGGTTAAAATCCCAGACCCGGCCGTAAATCGAACCCGGGACCCTCTGAACCGAAGGCCAGTACGCTGACCGTTCAGCCAACGAGTCGGTCACGATCAAAGAACATTTTTACAGACTGATTTCTATTGTTATAAATAGGAGCTGAAAGTTTAAGCTCTGCTACATCTTTTGAACGTTGTATGTAAAAGTGGTATACAGTACCGAGACAGGGAGTTCGAATGGGAGAAATGAAAGGAATGATTGGTATAGTTAATTGTAGGAGATTAGAATCTTTAGGGGAAGATGATGTACTTACTGTGGAATACATAAAACAAATAAATTATAGAGGAAAAGATAGGTACATATTTTACATCGAAGGCAGTGATTTCAGATTTGTTTCAAATTATTGGTTTGAGAAGGAAATGCTAGATAAGAAGGTCGATTTGGATTATATTTTCAAAATCAAATTAGGTAAACCCAAGACTACGCCATCCAAACATAAAGGGAGACAAGTGATTTTTCAGGAGTGCCCAGAAAATTATAACTGCGAGAACGAAACTGAAAATTTAAACGATGCTGCTGAGAGCAACACAAATGATCTTGGAAGTATGACAAGTATAGATGAAGAGAGGGTAAAGCTTCCTGTACTGAAACCGGGAAACCAACTAATCATCGAAGGAAAACGAGAAAGTCAAAATCAAAACGAGGAAATAAAAACATGTGAAACTTTCAGTCTGTCTGAAACGTCTGGACACGCTCTGATCTATTTTAAGGACTATAAATCGGCTCACAAGACATGAATGCGAAAATTATGGACTTGTACTTTGACAATTAACGGCATTATCAAGATACCAGAAAAAAACTAAACGATTTACTGGACAAGGAGAACCAAATAGAATGTTCGGATGTAATTCTTTTAAAAGATGGCTGCACAGAAATTACAGTTTACAATAAAGAAAAGGACGCGTTCGTGTCCCTACAAGATCTTCCTGAACGTGCAAAAACAAAATATATAAACAGACTTGTGAAGGCTATTAATAAGTGTTATTCAGATGACGGGGAGAGTGAAAGTACAGGCGAAGAAAGTGAACATGAAACTAAGGAAGTTTATCATAATTTAAAACATGGAAAAGAAGATAACAGTGAGTTACCTCAAAATAAATTATGTACAGAAGAAGATACTCTAGAAGGAAGTAAAATTGCGAGTGGTTTCCATCACCGCCAAAAAGTATGGATTCAGAATGACTGTGATCCAGTATCGAACACACGACACTAGGATTTCTCAAGTTCTTAAAAATAAAAGTGACCGTACTTAAGGATTTTAAATATTATTCCAGATTTTGCTCAGTTGACTTTCTGAGCTTCTTTGCAGCGGATTCACTGGAAATTATTATACTCGAGAGCATACAATTTACTTGGAGATGTACCGAGCTGAGGAAGATATTGAACTCAACTCCATTATCGCAGTGAAATGCTTGGTCAAAGCTAGCTGACTCAATGACCTAATTTATATATATTGCTGACTTCAAGCAACTTATTGGGCACCATAATGCGTCAATTTCGAAGAAAAACATGGTGCAAACACGTGAAATCCCCACCATGTATGATTAAGATGTCCTATATAAAGCGAGCCATCAAGAGCCCTCATTACCAACTTGTGCGGTAGTGGTGACAGACCTTCCATCGTGGACAGATCCTTCCCACAAATTTTGAAAATGTAACTCCGGCACAACAAGACTGCGGCCGGACGAAGTCGTTACAATAATAACGAATTGACGTTAATTAGCGACTCCAAAAATTGAAAAAATAAAATTATAAAAATTCAGATTAAAAAATACTCAAAACAATAATTTTAAAAATGTAAGAAATTTTACCCACAAGTTGAATGAGAACCCTTGATTGCACTCACCTTTTAACTGCTGAGCAAATAAATTTTCACTTGTAGATCTTGTCTTCAAAGATGTTCTAGTAGTCTTTTGTCAGCAAAAAGCAGAGTAGAGCAGAAGCGGGAAACAGGAACACAGCACACTCGAACACAGCACAGCCCACCGGGACAGCAAGATGGTCATGAGAAGACAGAAACACCCCAAGAGAAGATGGTACCGAAAGCAGGAACACATATGTTTTTCGATCATTCTAGTCCAACTCCAACACTGCAATCCAATTCCAACTCATTCTCCAGTCCATTCTAAGCAGCCGAATTTGGTAGTCGGCTCCAAAAGGTGTAGAAACTGTAACTTAATTTAATTTAAGACAGTTTTTCTGGCTTTCAGAGTTTTTGAGCAAAATCTGCATTAATATTTAAAATCACTGAGCCCGATAGCTGCAGTCGCTTAAGTGCGGCCAGTATCCAGTATTCGGGAGATAGTGGGTTCGAACCCCACTGTCGGCAGCCCTGAAGATATTTTTCCGTGGTTTCCCATTTTCACACCAGGCAAATGCTGGGGCTGTACCTTAATTAAGGCCACGGCCGCTTCCTTCCCAGTCCTAGCCCTTTCCTGTCCCATCGTCGCCATAAGACATATCTGTGTCGGTAAGACGTAAAGCAAATAGCAAAAAACAAAATCCTCAAGTACGGTCACTTTTATTTTTAAGAACTTGAGAAATCCTAGTGTCGTGTGTTCGATAATGGATCACAGTCATTCTAAATCCATACTTTTTGGCGGTGTTGGAAACCACTCCCAATTTTACTTCCTTCTAGAGTATCTTCTTCTGTACATAATTTATTTTGAGGTAACTCATTGTTATCTTCTTTTCCATGTTTTAAAGTATGATAAACTTCCTTAATTTCATGTTCACTTTCTTCGCCTGTACTTTCACTCTCCCCGTCATCTGAATAACACTTATTAATAGCCTTCACAAGTCTGTTTATATATTTTGTTTTTGCACGTTCAGGAAGATCTTGTAGGGACACAAACGCGTCCTTTTCTTTATTGTAAACTGTAATTTCTATGCAGCCAACGTTTAAAATAATTACATCCAAAGATTCTATTTGGTTCTCCTTGTCCAGTAAATCGTTTAGTTTTTCTCTGGTATCTTGGTATAAGGACTATAAATCGGCTCACAAGACATGAATGCGAAAATTATGGACTTGTACTTTGACAATTAACGGCATTAGCTCCCATTTATAACAATAGAAATCAGTCTGTAAATGTTCTTTGATCGTAACTGACTGTAATTTATTATTCCTCTCAATACCTAGCTAAAATATTTTTCATGAAGTTGTAACTCACTTTAAACAGCCAAATTTGCTCACAGATTGTAATTAGAAGGTGAGACAAAATTGGTGGTAGCTGAAATGATAAAAATAATAATAATAATTTCGTATGGGTATTTCTAGCCGAGTGCAGCCCTTGTAAGGCAGACCCTCCGATGAGGGTGGGCGGCATCTGCCATGTGTAGGTAACTGCGTGTTATTGTGGTGGAGGATAGTGTTATGTGTGGTGTGTGAGTTGCAGGGATGTTGAGGACAGCACAAACACCCAGCCCCCGGGCCACTGGAATTAACCAATGAAGGTTAAAATCCCCGACCCGCCCGGGAATCGAACCCGGGACCCTCTGAACCGAAGGCCAGTACGCTGACCATTCAGCCAACGAGTCGGACAGCTGAAATGATGAATGAGATTGATCGTAGCTGAAATGGAAAATGAGTTGATGGTGGCTGATATGGCAAATGAGTTAATGGTAGCTGAAATGTTGAATGAGTTGATGGCAGCTGAAATGATAAATGAGTTGATAGTAGCTGACATGGAGAATTAGATTGGAGGTAGCTGAAATGGTAAATGAGTTGATGGTAGCTGAAATGGTGAATGAAATTCTAAGTAGCTGAAATAGAGAATGAGATTGTAAGTAGCTGAAATGAAATGATGGTAGCTGAAATGGTAAATGATTTGATGGTAGCTGAAATAGTGAATGAGATTGTAAGTGGCTGAAATGATGACGATAGCTGAAATGGTAAATGATTTGATGGTAGCTGAAATAGTGAATGAGATTGGAGGTAGTTGAAATGGAGATTGAGATTGGAGGTAGGTGAAAGGGAGAATGAGATTTGAGGTAGGTGAAATGGTAAATGAGTTGATGGTAGCTGAAATATTAAATGAGCTGATGGTAGCTGAAATGGAGAATGAGATTAGAGGTACCTGAAGTAGAGAATGAGATTTGAGGTAGCTGAAATGGGGAATGAGTTGATGGTAGCTGAAATAGTAAAAGAGTTTACGGTAGCTGCAATAGTGAATGAGATTGTAGGTAGCTCAAATGGAGAATGAGAATGGAGGTAGCTGAAATAGAGAATGAGACTTGAGGTAGCTGAAATGGTAAATGAGTTGATGGTAGCTGAAATAGTGAATGATATTTGAGGTAGCTGAAATGGTAAATGAGTTGATGGTAGCTGAAGTAGTAAATGAGTTGATGGTAGCTGAAATGGAGAATGAGTTGATGGTAGTTGAAATGGGGAATGAGTTGATGGTAGCTGAAATAGTAAATGAGTTGATGGTAGCTGAAATGGAGAATGAGATTGGAGGTAGCTGAAATAGTGAATGATATTGGAGGTGGCTGAAACGGTAAATGAGTTGATGGTAGCTAAAATAGTGAATGAAATTGGAGGTAGCTGAAATGGGGAGTGAGTTGATGGTAGCTGAAATGGTAAATGAGTTGATGGTAGCTGAAAAGGAGAATGAGTTGGTGGGAGCTGAGATGATGAATAAGATTGGTAGAAATGGTGATGAGTTTGGTAGTAGCTGAAATTGTGAATGAGTTGATGGTATTTGAAATGGAAGTGGATTGAAGGTAATTGTAGAATGTGATGATTAGTGTGTATGTCCATTCTGTATAAGATTGTACATTTTCTGCTTATATATTGAAAATGGCCAGTGTCCTAAAAGGCTATTTTTATATATAAATTTAAATATTGTTTTTTATTGAAAAATTGGAAAAATGGCCAATGTCCTAAAAGGGCCCCTCTCCTAAAAAAATAATTACAAGTCGTGTGCATTCCGTCTCCCTAGCTAATTTCTTATACAAATTTAAATTTAATTATTGGTTTTTTATATTGAAAAATTGAAAAACAATGGCCCAGTGTCTTAAATGGAATTCAAGGAATTCTCCTTATACTTAAATAGCTGTAAGACCCGTTATTGGGTTACTGAACAAGTCGCAAGTCGCAACCGTAGAGTTAGCAGGGAAAGTTCTGAAAAAGTATATTACTTAAAAGCGAATATCTCCGTTATCATACGATAAAAGCTCACGTAATACAAAAAATCGGAAGTTGTATTTTTTACAACTTGTATTATTTATAGTTTTTGGATACATATTACATCGATACACCGCGTGTTATCTTGTCGTTATTTTCAAGAGAGAATCGGCACTCTAGGAACCACTTTTCTGAGATTGCTTTTTAGCACTTAAATCAACATCCTAGGTTATGACGATTCGCGTATTACTAAAAAGGTTTAATATACTGTATGTTATATCATTTTTTGCTGTTCGTTCAGTATTTCAATTAACCAGTCGAGTAATTAATTGCAATCTCCCATTTATTTACTGATGTATGTGCTCAAATATTCTGGCAATCTGTCGTCCATTTATTCTCTCACTCACAAGCAAATGCATGTGGCATTTCCTTTAAATTATGTTCTCCTTGTGTACAGTACAATATAAAGTTTAGATAGTTTTATATATAGACGCGCGCGTGTGTGTGTGTGTGTGTGTGTGCGTGTGAGTCATTTTTAGTACCTCTTATGTAAACCTACAATAATTGGCTTTAAGACAATTTTTTCAATATTGAGTGAATTTCGTGTTGCTGATTAGGAAGTCATGATTAATTGTTACTTTTGATAATATTTACTCTTACACTGAAATGAAATGGCGTATGGCTTTTAGTGCCGGGAGTGTCCGAGGACAAGTTCGACTCGCCAGACACCCGTACGAGACCTGCGCGTCGTGGTGAAGATGATGAAATGATGATGAAAACGACACATACATCCAGCCCCCGTGCCAATACAATTAACCAATTGTGGTTAAAATTCACGACCCTGCTGGGAGTCGAACCCGGAACCCCTGTGAACAAAGGCAAGCACGCTAACCATTTAGCCATGGAGACGGACACTCTTACATTATTTTTCACATATACGTCACGTCAAAGAATGAAAAAAAAAAAAAGGAGAGAGAAGAGATTGAACACAAGAAGGTATGTGACATTATAGGAAGCAATTCTTACACAAATCAAATATTTTTAACATCATACGATAACTTAGGCAATTATAGGGTTAATTAGGCCCGAATGCTTCAATTTTTCTAGTGCTATCCCTTTCCTTTTGTAGAGTAGGGTACTTGAAATCATAGCTCATATAGGGCAATGCTGAACAGGTATTGACGCTACATTTTACAAAAGCTCATTTGGAGCAACAAAGTGGGGGTCGGGGGGTGTAACTCCAAAATTCACAAAAGATCGCCATATTCCGTGTGCGCAGGAAATATGTTGTGGCATTTATGGTACAACTTCACTGGAAAATTATAGTAATACGAGTTATAGAAACTTGCCTAGCTCTTGTGGGGCAAGAGGGGAGTGAACATTTGCCTGATTCAAGGGGAGAATACAATCCCAGTGATGACACAGGAAGTAAATCTTCACATGAATATATAAATATGACTCCTCGAAGTGGTTGAAAAATATTTTAAATTTCCATATTGTGAGAAAAGGAATGTGAGGAACGCGAAACGTGTGGTTGGTGAAGAGTAGAAAGGAATTACTAAGAAACCTGCCAAACACTACAAATGTAGAAGAGGCCTGATCAAGAAATAATTTGTGTAATAATAATAAGATGAAATGGTGACATAATTAAATACGTTTCTGCTTGTTGTTTGCTCGTTGTTTCAAGGGGCCTAACAACTAGGTCATCGGCCCTAAATACTTTTCACGATTGGGACCAAGAGAGAGGAAACTTAATTTGATTGTTGTGTTAAAAGCAGTGATGTTAACTGGGATAAAACTCCATACACTAATCAAAAAGGGCCGTTTGTAAGTAAGAATTTAAAGGTACAAATTTAGAACTTCTCCTGGCTGGTATGAGTTTTTGTCTCTCCTGAAAAATTTAGTAAAATGTATTTCCCCCACTCTCGCATCAAACCCTTGAAGTGTTCAAAATTGATTAACGCCATCTTAAGAAACTTTTTAAATTAATAGTGCATTTATTTCCTGCAATTTGTCTAACTTACTTAAACATAATAATACTCTACACGCAACAGTCATGCTGTGCAAGTGCTAGTACTCCACATTTACGCCCATCCCATTAAGTGGATATAAATCCTGGCGCGTTCTCTGGAGCTTTAAGGATGTAGTCTGTAGCCGACTTTATTATTTGTGTAAGTTTTCACAGGTTGAAGGTAATATATTACATTCCCAATTGAAAATGTTGATTTAGGGTACCGCAAGATTTTATTGCAGCCATTAAAGACGCTTCTGACATTTATGTCATGAATTTATGAAACAGAGCAAGCAGTTCCTGACAAGGCCCCCGTTCCAAGAGTGAGGTAAGAAAGTTCCTCCTGAACTCGGCTGACACATCGTGTGACGTCAAAACAGCTCCAAGCTCTCCTCTTTTCTTACTTTTTCTCCTACCCCCTTAAGAACAAACATGACATAGTTTTGCAGTTTAGAACTTCTATGGAGCCAAATATTAATATGGAAGACTAGACACCCTTTAAGCACACGCTTCATGAATAGCATTTAAGCTCTGCAGGAATAGCTTTAAGTAGGTCTGGTTCTACACCGGTGTCTTCGGGTCTTATTCTCGACATTATCAGGTAATTTTCCGTGTCAAGACTTCTCAATATAAGTTTCAAGTTTGATGACTGCTTCGGCACCGTACAACCGAAAAATCCTTAGCCCCGTGAAATGTACTCAGAAGTTGTCTGAAATGGACCCGGTCACAAAGCCAATAAATAGGACTGAATAGGTCGTCTCACTGACCATGTGCTTCTTCCATATCTGTAGACCATCCGGCTTGGCAGCAGTCGTCTTGGCAAACAAAGGTTTTTAATGAGCTTTCAGTTGTCACATGTAATAAATAGCAGTCACTAAGGAGGAAGATATACAAACGCTATGATGTGACTGTCAAACTCCATAGGCCTATTAAATTATTGTAAACTTTAATGATAAAATTTAAAATAAACGTAAATAAACGACTTGAATATTCTTTATCAATCTTTTGACGGTCCACCCGATATTATTTCAATGTTAATCAAATGCAGGTAGACAACAGAGTTGTCTATTATTCCACTAAGCCTATAGGCGATACAGTATAGACATTTTATAACAGTAAAGTGTTATATCACTAGCGTCAGATCATAGACACAACAACATTAGATTCCAATAAATATATTTTATATCATGTTCATATTTTAAAAATACACTGTAAGTCACAGAAATTCGTGCGAATGACTCTACGTATGGTCAGTCTCTCTAATACACACAACTGATAAATGCACTTTTATGAAAGGATTTCCCTAACATGCTGGTAGCGAAAGCTGTACCAAACAAAGGACAATATTTTTGTTTGAGTGGCTAAGTAAATATTGCTGTGTTTTCAGTGCTAAACCGGAGAAGAAAGCAACTGTAATTGAACATTTCACTGTTTAACGAACTGTTCTACAAACGCCCGTATCACAGATCAATATAATTAAATGCGCATGCTCTATACTAATGAACTAATTTCATTAAAGTGCTCTTCAATTGTTTTTCATTGTACGTTAATTTGAGACTCAAAAACATTGTTCGTTAGAGAGTGATTCAATTTCCAAAATTACCCGTAAGATGAATGACAATCTTTCCATGGAGTAAAACAGTCATTTTCGCTCTCGCAAATACGTACGCAAAAATGTAAAATACATTTTCTTTTCCACAGTCTTCTCTTAAAACTACTGCGAGTTCACGAATTGAAAGATGCCCGACACTTGTTAGCATAAAATTGTCACTATTGGGTGTAATGGGACGGTCTAGATTAGTGCTTTCTAAACTTTGTGACGCGACACACCTGACTGTCATCTGAAGGTTTATGGGATGTCGCGAACTCTCTAATGCATGTATGCTATTAGTTTTGGCTACTAACTAGTGGTAGATGATACTCCTGAAATGCTATTTGCTTTACGTCGTACCGACACAGATAGGTCTTATGGCGACGATTGGGTAGGAAAGGCCTAGGAGTGGGAAGGAAGCGGCCGTGGCGTTAATTAAGGTACAGTCCCAGAATTTGTCTGGTATGAAAATGGGAAACCACGGGAAACCATCTTCAGGGCTCCCGACAGTGGGACAGGGGGACAGCTGCGCGACTCCTGAAATGAAGAAAGAAGTTAGATAGTAGCTGGTCACCTGCCTTGACATTTTTTTCTTCTTCAGATTTTCTGCATATAACTAAGCGGGCTTTTGTAGTTTTATTGCATTTTTCGGTCACATATTCTTTTGAAGCAAGACTTTCTTTTACGACCGCTGTCAAAATAATGTGGCAGTTTAAACTCACTGGATGAAGAAATCCGAGTGAATTTATCCCCTATTTGCCCAACCTTAAAATAAATTGGTAAGACTCACCAAGCACACGGTGACCCACTAAGCTACTAAAAGTAAGAGTGAAAATAACATGCAAGGTGACGACTCAGGCCTATCCAACTACGCCGATACAGCATGTTTACAAAATGTACAACCTCGCGTCTCGCACATTGTTCATGACGGTCCTATAGATTTTCAAATGTGTTGATGAACCCAGGTTGTTATCTTCTCTTGTAATTCGGAACATGCGGAAAAAATCCGTTTACCGGTCAGATGACCCACCCACGAATGTTTTCGAATTACGTGTGAAAATGTCGTCATGTTCTATGTCCTTGCGGCAATCTGTGATCAACATGTTTGACGATCTACAGGATCCTACCGACACAGTTAGCTACATATTGCCGTCGTCACCTTGATGTTCAGAGCATGTTTGCAATTCAGTACTGTTGGTTTTCGTTTGAAAGATGGTGCTCACATTTTATACTTTCAGAAGACCAGTCTTTATGAAAAAATACTTCTATACAGGGCTAAATAGGTCTGAATGTGTTAAAACAATAATTTCTTCCATCCAATGTGAAAGGCTTGTCATACTAGACTATATTTCCTTCCATTTTCTGTAAAATGAACTACGTTAGGTTATTAAAATACAATACTCCAAGCATAGGAATGTGTTGCATCTGCCGTACTCGCACGAGGTAGAAGCACGTGAATATTGTCGATCATTGCTGGAGAAGAATATACTTATTTCTTATATTTAAACCTGGTGACAAGAAAAGTTACCGGTCCCGCGGTGTAGGTGTAGCGTGCCTGCCCGGAGGCCCCGTGTTCGATTCCCGGCCAGGACATCTGGGGGCTGGTACGAGGTCCACTCATCCTATGTGATTACAATTGAGGAGCCATCCGACGGTGAGATAGCGGCCAAGGTCTCGACGACCGTGAGGATTCGTCGTGTTGACCACATGACACCTCGTAATCTGCTAGCCTTCGGGCTGAGCAGTGGTTGCTTGGTAGGCCCTGGCCCTTCGGGGCTGTTGCGCCATGGCGTTTTGTTTGGTTTGGTTTATGGACAAGGAAATATTTATCACATTCGAGACTTATGCAAAATAACCTTACGAAGTGGATAAAAAACGGGAAATACGTGCCTACCATTTCATATTACATGGATAAGTACAAGTGAGAATATATCGAGGTTACAAGGCCCATACTGGGAGCGACAGGAACTATTCCAAAACTGCTGGTCACAACGATGGGACGCTTCAGTGTACGGAATGATACCAAAGTTAACTGATACTTTCGGCACACTGAAGGCTTCAATTACTGTTTTACGACTTCATTTCTATTCCTGGCAGTAGTGAAACGTTAGTGTTTTCATTTTAATCTTAAAATCTTCATGAACTTGTAACCAAATCAAATACGCCTACGTATTTTGTTCATATTCTGAAACACTGATTTATTGATATTAGGCCTACATGTAGTTTTTGGCAAACACAAGTGTTTGAGAAAGAATCAATTAGTAATAAGAAATCTCTCGAATAAATATATATGATGACCTCACCACGATAATTATTATGCAACCAATCTTTTGAAATAGATCTGAGTATGTATACTAAACAAGCTGCTTTGCACCTTTCATTGACGCGCTAGTTTTGTAATTACAGCCGTAATACCATCTAGTGGAGATGAGTGGTAGAAGAAGCGACAGGGTGCGCTTCAACTAATAACAATAATCAGTCATTTACTGCTATTATTGATACGTTTTAGAGGATTAGGATATACCATTTTAATACATTTTCTTCCACCTTGGCGGTATTAGGGCGCATACAATTTCAATACTCTCTTTTTCCTTTTCTCCCTCCTCGTTCGTTCATGCTTGTTTCCTCTTCGATTATTCATACAATAATGCTGAATGGGTAATAAAAGTGCATTACGTCATACGCTGTGGAGAGAGAGGAAAATATTAAATGATTTTACAATAATATGGCCAATTACTATCGGTGGTCAGATCATGTGATTGCACACAGTTAAATTCACCGTGACCTATATCATAGCTGAAATGCATCCCGCAGCAAATAATGATGGACAAATAGAAAAATAATCTGTACCTTCCATTATCGTGTTACGCTGATGCATTCCAAACTCATCACAACTGACAGTGGCGGTTTGTGGCAAGGTTAAAGGGTCAAGTCCGTAAGGAACATACTAGATGAACTTGTGTGAATGAGATGGCTTAGACAATAAGGTGACGTGTTAAAAATTGAGGGCTTACCTAAGAGTCCAATAGACTCAGCTATATTTCTCTGTAGAAGTATGGAAGGTTTCAGTGGTGGCAGCTAACAAGAGGTCGTTGAGGGGCTGATTCATTTATACCGTACATACTTGGAGAAAGAACGCTTAAGATCATACTCAGGGCTTGAATTAGGGGTAGGCTGACTAGATTGCAGTCTACGGGCTCAAACTACAACGTGGTCCGCATCACATAAAAATACTTTTTTTGTGTTGAAAATATTCTCAAGTTAAACATGTTAAAGTAACAGCATTAATTATTTTTAATTGTAAATATCAGGTCCGCCTCTGTGGTATAGTGGTTAGTGTGATTAGCTGCCACCTCCGAAGGCTCGGATTCGATTCCCGGCTCTGCCACGAAATTTGAAAAAGTGGTACGAGGGCTGGAACGGGGTCCACTCAGCCTCGGGAGATCAACTGAGTAGGGGGGGGAGGGGAGTTCTATTCCCACCTCAGGCATCCTGGAAGTGGTTTTCCGTGGTTTCCCACTTCTCCTCCAGACAAATGCCGGGATGGCACCTAACATAAGGCCACGGCCGCTTCCTTCCCTCTCTCTTGTCTATCCCTTCCAATCTTGCCATCCCCCGCAAGGCTCCTGTTCAGCATAGCAGGTGAGGCCGCCTGGGCGAGGTACTGGTCATCCTCCCCAGTTGTATCCCAGACCCAGAGTCTGAAGCTCCGGGACCATGCTCTTGAGGCGGTAGAGGTGGGATCCTTCGCTGAGTCCGAGGGAAAACCCAATCCTGGAGGGTAAACAGATTAAAAAGAAGAAGAAGAAGAAGAAATATCAGGCTATGTATATTAAAACGTTTCAGTCTTTGGCACGTGTAATAAATCATCTATTCCTCATTGTACCAGTAACGAATTATCATTCCTACCATATCGTTATTATGCAAACAAACCAAACACAGTACAAACCTAAACTGACTGACGAACTGTTCAGATTTATTAAAGTATTCATTAACTGTTCTAGAAATTCATGTCCTACAGTTTTAGCACTGGAATGGAGAACGGACTCGAAAGCCCCCCGCGATGAATGTAGGTCGATCTTCAACCTTACGCAGTCCCCCATCGGATTCCATCTTCTGCGGTGTTTGTGGGTCTCACTAAACAGAGCACGTTCTGGGAAAGGAAGAAAAGGCCTTGCGAAGCATTCTAGCCTTCTTCATTTTGCGACTGCTCGGAAGAATTCCAAACAGTGCGACTCAAGGATTCTCGACTATCGACGACCTTCTGACAGCGTTAGCAACGACTATTCAATAGCTGCATCCTAGACATCCTAGTTTAGTTCACGTTTACCATCTGTTCATATATCTATATTTTGCTTCATTTCAGTTTATTTTTCACTTTTTTGTATTGTACATCCCACTGCTTTCTTCAGCTTATCCCCGCTATTTCTGAAGCCACGCAGAAACATTTTGGTCCAGGTCGGGGTTTTACGGCCGTATGCCCTTCCTGACACCACGTGAATTTTGAGATGAAAAAGTCAACACAGAATCCACTGGGTTTCGAACCACAGGCTTCCGCCTGGGAACCCAGCAGCAAAGCCGATAAGAAAATCACGCCCCCTTTTCTGTATTGTACGTAACTATCTTCATTTCTATATTTTGGTTTATCATTCACTTTTTATTTTTACTTCACTTTTAAACTATTCAGTTTGTTAGTCCGGCTCAATGGCTAAATGATTAGCGTGCTGGACTTTGGTCACAGGGGTCCCGGGTTCGATTCACGGTGGGGTCGGGAATTTTAACCATAATTGGTTAATTTCGCTGACACGGGGACTGGGTATATGTGCCGTCTTCATCCTCATCACGACGCGCAAATCACCTACGGACGTCCAATCGAAAGACCTGCACCTGGCGAGCCGAACATGTCCTCGGACACTGCCGGCACTGAAAACCATAAGCCATTTCAATGTTTTTCATTCATTTTGTTTCCATCATATTCTTTTTTCCTAAATTTTTGCGCGGTTTAACTTATATCAGAAGGTGAGTAAATAAGCACTCACATTTGAAACATATCACCTTAAATTTTTTAGTATTACGTTTTATATCTTAGAAGCTGAAAATGATTAACTAACGACCAACAACTTTAAGCCATTTTTAATAAAATACTAATGAAGACAGAATACTGCCAGAATATACGGATGGGGTGAGGGCCCACACACTCTAAATTCGGCTCTGATCATTGCAGCCCATAACAAAAGTGTGTAATTTTGGTATGTGTTTAACGTTGCACTAACATATAGGGGTTTTTCGACAAATTACGCCTATATCAGATTCTGATGGTGATTGGGATGAAATACCGAGAAGGAAGTGTTATCGATTATTAATTAAACTACTGTCAAGAACCAATGTCTGTGAAAAAGTAGCAAGTGTTGAGAAAGGAATGAGGCAGAGCTACACTTTGTCTCCCCCAATTTTAATATAGTGAATAGACGTGAATCATGGACGAATTCGGGAAAGCGATCGCAGTTCAAGTTGAGGAATTTTTATTTACCTTATTGTTATTTCAGCTCAATCAGCAGAAGATCTGAAGAAATGAATAAATGGTATGGGAACGGTCTAGGAGAAGGAGAAGAAGATAAAAATAATTCTACAACAGATATAACAGAATGCAGTCGAAGTCAGGTGAAGCAGAAAATAAGAACAATAATTGTGTGTAGTATCTCTTTTCATCTCTTAGAGGTGACATCCAGAAAGAACAGCATCTAATCCTCCTTAGATGGTCATGTTACGAATGTAAAAAGGCAATCAATTGAGTCTGAAGTCTTTACCTTTCCCCTAAAATGAATGTTAAGAACTACCAACAACTGATTCGTTTTCCCATTAAGTTAATCATCACCCCACAGCAAAGTAAGATGTGTTTATTTTTTTAATTATTTAATTTTTTCAAGAATACTTCCTCCAGTACTGGTCGCATACAAAATATCTCCAGCCATTGCTTATAGGGCATGTACTGTGTGACATGGGTGTCATTTGGCCGTGATGAATGAAAGCGCATTGCAGTGAGCTAACCCTTATACATCTCACGTACGAGTGACGGTAATTGATAAATTGATGGCTCCATGGTTATGTATCGTTCCCCAGACGAGGATCTGATTTACTTTCTAATCACATTTACTCAGCATCTATCAAAATATGTCATCAGCATTTCACATAATTTGAACAGATTTAGAGTTGCATTGCAGTATTAGATGGCTGATATCCCGTGAGTTTGCGATGGATGATTTTAGAGGTCAGAAAATCTCCTTACAACCCATGCGATCGACTGACATTTCTTGAAACGATTTGCATCATCTTCAGAAATGAATAGAATTACTAATATTTATAAATCGTACAGCATCAGCAAATGGCCGAGGTAACCCAATAAACCTAACTTTATTAGGCCCTTTGCGAATCTGAATATATCCTTAAACTTTCCGCTCCAGCGATGTGAGAAGACCCACCCCACATGAAACACATTAATCAACCTTAATACACTTAAAATTCTTATTTACCTATGATATCAATACTACCTGTAATTTTAAAGATAAAGGCAATATTTACATTTCTTTTCTTAACAAAGTATATTATTATTTATTATCTATGTTAATACATTTCATTACCACACCTTTTCATACCATTTGCATAACGCTTCTGCTCGTTTGTTGTTAAAATAATGTATAAGGCTTTCCTAGCGCATACATGCTCATCGAATCCTGTGTGGAGTAACAAAGGAGGGCTCACTTTTCCCCACCCAGTCCCCTCCACTACTATCACCAGTCAATCCTTCTCTCTCTCTCTCTCTCTCTCTGAGATGCTAGAATTGGTCCCTTATCTTTTGCATACGCACTTGTCAAAACTGTGCAAGTTATATACATATCATTTTAGGTCCTTCATTGGTGCTATAAGGATGATATCCTCAACTACGTAAGGTGGTGACTATATGTTCTTGTAGTGTAAACAATCAAACGAATACATGTTTAAATCTTCAAGGTTTAAAAGCAATTTTGATATCGATTTGATGTGGAAATAGGCAGCATTCTGTTTAACAAATATATAGGTCTTCCAACTTCAGAGCTTACAATCCAAAGAAATTTATTTAAATTCTCCAAACGCCATTTATTTAAACCTACAGCTGTACTATACATGACAGCATTAACTATTGTGTATAATATTTCTGATCTTTCTTTTCTTTTTTTCTTTTTTTTTTTTTTTTTTTTGCTTATGTATTTCCTTATACGCATTAATTGCAATTCAACAACACAAAATCAAAACACTTTTTTAAAATTAATTTCGTGTGGCTATTTCTAGCCGAGTGCAGCCCTTGTAAGGCAGACCCCCCGATGAGAGTGGGCAGCATCTGCCATGTGTAGGTAACTGCGTATTATTGTGGTGGAGGATAGTGTTATGTGTGGTGTGTGAGTTGCAGGGATGTTGGGGACAGCACAAACACACAGACCCCGAACCATTGGAATTAACCAATGAAGGTTAAAATCCCGACCCGGCCGGGAATCGAAACCGGGACCCGCTGAACGGAAGGCCAGTACGCTGACCATTCATCCAAGAAACCGGATTGGAACATGGAGGATATGAAGAAGGAAAACTCCGTAGCACTTCTGTCCGCCATTATGTGGCCGTAGTGTAAGTATTTTCCGGCCGTTGCCTCTCTGGCCGTACGCACAATGGCTGAGCTCAGACTGTACATGATATATTGTCCGAGTGTCACTCACGGGGCGAAGCGTTGTAAAAGGGCCTCCCCACACTACATAACACTACTCCTTCTGCTTCTTCTCCTCTCTTCCAAATTGCTGAGGCTTTCCTAGGGCGGTACATGCTGATCGAGTCCTGTGTGCAGTCACAAAGGAGGGTTCACCTTTTCCCCTCCCATCCCCACCTATACCCTAATAGTCAGTCCTCTTTTTTCCTCCCTCTCTCTTTCTCACTCTGAGAAGCTAGAACTGGTCGACCAATTTTTTTATACGTATAACAGCTGCCTATCTTAACAATGCATACACGGGCTGATCAAATGGAGCTGCAGTTAAGACGAGCAAAAATGAAAGGAAAGTTAACACGCCTGTGTGCGTTGGTATATCATATTGTGAGTGTAAGAGAAGCAACAATGAAAAGTCTTTTACATACAGTATATCCACTAATATGTGATGTTTGCTACATACTCAGTGAACAAAGCATGACACTGTTTTTATTCAAAACTATACTAAATTTACCTATTATATAATAATTATACTGAACAGACGTAGTTCATAGAGATACACATTCCATAGGTAGACTGTGTAGCACTGGCCTTCTGAGCTACCTATAGTTGATGGTTTCTATCCAAACTCAGTTTAGTAATATTTGAAGATGCTCGAATATATCAGCATTGTGCCGGTAGATTTACTGGCACGTGACGGAAACCTGAGGGACAAAATTCCGGCACCTTAGCGTCTCTGAAAATCGTAAAATAAGTTAGTGGAATGTAACATCAAGAACATTATTATTATTATTATTATTATTATTATTATTATTATTATTATTATTATTATTATTATTATTTGATACTTGTCTAACGTCGCACTAACACATCGAAGATTTTAGGATGGGACCAGGAAGGTATTGCCCGCGTCCTAGCAGTATTATTATTATTATTATTATTATTATTATTATTATTATTATTATTATTATTATTAACTACTCACACACACCACACATAACACTATCCTCCACCACAATAACACGCAGTTACCTACACATGGCAGATGCCGCCCACCCTCATCGGAGGGTCTGCCTTACAAGGGCTGCACTCGGCTAGAAATAGCCACACGAAATTAATAATAATTATTAACTCATTTCAGAAGTGATGGAAAACAATCTGTGCCTCTAGTCTAATATACCCAGAGTGGAGAGAAATACGCCGGTGCACTTCAGAGGTCACTGTAAATATAACGAAAATGGGAAGCTCCTCTGTTTTTCGGAGTTTTCGTAACAATGAAATGGAACTGAAGTAGCAAAAATGATGTTTCAAATTAAATGCGTCTCCACAGTTGAAACAATTCTATAACAAAAATGCGTCTCCACTGTTGAAAAAATTACATGGCAAATTAATTATATTAAGAGGTAGGTACTTGTTCCGCCAATCTATAAACTAGGACTTGACATATCAGTTCAAAAATCGGTTAAAGACCGAGCATGCTCTTAAGTTTCATTGACGGCTGGATCAAACCCAAGGAACAAAAATCCAATGACTAACCTACTGCGCCCCTATGGTCACATTTTTGTCATTTCATGTTGCATTTCTTGATTTTATTTTTCATCGCCATCCTCCCATGTCTGTATGGGATTGGCAGGACAATCTATGTCAAAACCAGAATGTACCTCCTGCAGCCTCACTCTGGTTCTGGAAAAAATACCTCCCACAGTCCCCAGGATTCGAACCCAGATTACTCTGTTTGGGGTGTCACGTGGCTATTCCACTGCACCAGCGTTACCCTCATAATAATAATAATAATAATAATAATAATAATAATAATAATAATAATAATAAAATAATAATAATAATAATAATAATAATAATAATAATAATAATAATAATAATAATAATAAAGTAAACCTTTCCAGATCTGCGTAGCGTAGTTGGATAGTTGCTCACTTGCGATGTGATTTCTTTAGAAGTCATGACGTGAAGTGTTGTCTAGTTCATCCCCTTAAATTAATGACCACTCACAACAATTACTAAGATCAGGAGCGGAATTTGTCACAACCGCGTGTAGCGACGCGCCCCTTTCAAGTCACAGTGCCGATCGAACGGACTCAAGCGAGTCCCGAATCCGCGACCTTCGAGACAAGAGATTGAGAGTATTGATCTAGAGCTTATATGAACATATAACAAAAAGCAAAGCAAAGACCGTTGAAGGGGTGGAAGGTAAAAGCTTTCACTATCCGTAACCTCGGCACTAGATGGGGTGGAGTGGTTAGCTCTACGCCCAGCCGCCTTTGCCCGCGAGAATTAACCTGGTACTCATTTCTGGTGTAGGCTGAGTGAACCTCAGGGCCATGTGCACCTCCGGAAGTGGAAATCTCGTTTCTCAAATGTTTACGACTTCCTGATGGGGATACGAACCCATATCCTTCCCAGCGAACCGAGCACACCTTTACCGCCTCGGCCAGGCAGCCCCTACGAACGTATAACGGTGGCAAGAAATTATAGTGCTTCGAATGTTTGAGTGATAATTTTATTAAGTGGAAATTTCTAAGTATTCAAGGCATAACATGAAGAAAGTTGGTGCAACACGAAGCCAGTGCATGTGTAATGTTGTGAAATAGCCGACAACACGGCGTCAGTGTAAAAACAGAAGTGCAGTAGGAAGTCCTGAGGGTATTTCGAGAAGCTAGTGGAAGGAAATATCGCGCAGATTTCGACGCAGTAGAAAGCCACTTGTTCGAGTAGATTCTATGATAATCCCCCATCAGTTAGTGGGAGAAACACGTGAGCTAATCAGACTTAAACACAACAGATCTCTGGAAGAATAGAGGGTAAATGTTCTAGAAGCCTCGAACTGGGAATATAGGCAGAAGTTCTTCGTGAGACTGGAGAGAAACTATCCAAGTACCGTGCAAGTAGAGTGTATGGCTCTGAGCCATAGTAGGGAGAAACAATAAAGTGAGCCGCAAAATAAGTTGAGCCAAATCAGTCAGATATTGCGAAGGATGCGCAAAGCAGGAAGAGAGTACTGTTTGCGCAAATTAGCAATCAGTAGCGAAGGGAATTTGACTAGACTGAATAACAACGGTGTTTGGAGGTGCCGGGTTTGAGTTCTGGGTTTGTAGGTCCCTTCAACTAACCAATGCCACACGCAAGGCGACTACGGCGTCACGGAGAGAGAAGAATCAAGAAAGAAGTCAGACGCAGACGGAAGGAGAAGCCTTCGAACACAAGCTAAGTAATCACCAAGCTTCGCTAAATTTAGTATTACTGTCTTGAAGAGTGTAGAGAAACTGGGTAGACGAGGACTTGAAAGAGTCCACCTCTAACCAAGAGCTATAAATACATTTGTACAAAGATGAAGTCTTAGTAATTTATATGTACTTGTACTGTGTGCTATATTTAAGTTAATACAGGTGATGGAAAATGTATGTGTTAGGAAGTTGATCTTGTTACTTCTAAGAGTAAGCTCCCGAAAATTCCGAACCCAGTCCTCAGTCTGTCAAATCCTTAGGATCACGACAAATTCACTCCGTAACCGTCACGGATTGAAGAATTTACTATCTAGCATTAAATTCGTTCGTTAAAATCTTACTTGAGCAAATACGTATGAAATGCATATTGGCGTTGTCATCTACAGTAAATATTAAAAGAGTTTTTTAAAAACAGCTTTGGCAAATCCGTCCGTCCGTTCCATTGGACCGATCTGCTTCATTTTTGTTTTATTCACTCCGCAATTACCTGCCGGTGAATCATGAGATACTGATAGGTCTCTAAGTTTAGCCAACTTTGAGTAAGCATAAAATCAAATCAATAAATGATCACCCCAATAATTGCAGGTGAAGGCTCGCCCTAACCCGCAATACATTCGCTACTTAGCAGGTTGATAAGTGACTAAGACTGATATGTGTGATTTTCATCCTTAGGAATGTCATTGCATGCAGCCATGTTTGATCACTGCCTGTCAAGCCAGAGAGTACACACTTTCTCTGACCACGGAAGAATACTATCCCCTGCTAGAAACTCTTTGATTTGCTAACGTTTAATAGGTTCCAAGTACTATACGCGAACCTTTTCTTGAGCCCTGAGCTCCCTAGTGCTGAATCGGTAGACCTCGGTTACCTTCGACATCCATATTGACAACCTTTGAAACACAAACTATGAATCGCTTATGCATCGCTGTGCGACATCTGGCGTACACCTTACGAACTAGTACTGTTGTTGTTTACACAGCAAAGCCAAACTATATAATTCATGCTAGGAACAAGATTCGCATCGAGAAATGTTATATAATGTTAAATGCGTGACACAGTTGTTGGCGTAATATAATAAAAGTTTAGAAAATTAATATCGATCGATCATATTATCGAATCAATTCAGATTTCATTTCCATCCAGTTGGCAGTACAACCGGAACCAGTAGCACTCCCTCCTTACTCCGATCCCCGTAAAAATCGGGCTCAAGAAAAGGTTCGCGTATAGTATATCCAACGGATGGCACAGCATTCCTAATAACTTACGTGCTGCTAAGAGATAAAAGTTTACGTTCAAACAGACCCCATCATTACATACGCCTTAGGTATTTTCTGGGAGCACATGGCGAAGGATAACCTGCCTACACTAGAAAGAGCGAAGGTCATGTATCTTAAAAATGTTCTCTGCCTGGCAAAAAACGTCCCTTCGAAAATAACCTATGAGCTCTCAAGACAGCCATTCTATATAGAAGAACTGCGATTAAAAATACCATTGCCTTCTATGAAACAATTCAAAGCTTTACATCAAGAACTGCAGGATAAAAAATGCGAATATATGGATAGATTTTTACTAAACAGACGGCATGGTGACGCCAGAATGGATGAATTCTGACTACGAACTGCAGCATACCATAACGCACGTCTTATTAGATTTTCATAAAAAACATGGCAGGCAGAACAATATGAATAAGTGAGGCATATCAAGACGAGTTATCTGATCTATTTATAACGTATGTTGTGGAGCTGCACTGTCCTCTATTATTATTATTATTAGTTATCATCTACAAAATTATCCTCTTCTTAGAAAGTAGATATGATCTAAAATCCTTGCATTTTCACCCTTAATTGCAGGAGATGAGACAGTTCCCAAGTGTGGGCAAAATTGATAGTGTAACTTACGGATGAGACAACAAATCAAGAGCTCCAGGATCACATGGAGCAGTTAATCTAGTTGTTTCACCACTTTATCCACGCCATCATCAGTGTCATCATTATATGACCGCGCCGCAGGCAGATCACCCAAAGGACATGAATGAATTCGCCTGAATTGCACTACGTACATGCAAATGGAAACTATTTTTCTAAACTCTTAAAAGTTACCGCTATAAACAGAGTGTTGTGGAAGGCAAGATGCATTAAGGCGGACCTTGCACGGGAGTAAGGCCTAGAAAGAACTGTAGTAGCATTGACTATGTTGATGATAAACAAACAAATCCAAATTAAAGCAAATTTACCTCTGTAATATTGCTCATGCTTTTTAACAGTATGCAGAATATTTTATTGATTCACTGTTCTGGTTTCTTATGTAGTCCTAATCGCCAAAATCATCTCGCTCTTGATACGTGTGTAAACTACGTTTAATTTAGACCCATAATCTGGTTCTCTTTTACCTTGCTCAAAAATTCACCTGTGTGACTTCGCCACATTCAAGGTTGAATAGGCGAGGTGTGATTTACGGAAACCAATAATTTCTCCTTTAATACAAAATTTACAACTATTTTGCCATTATATCGGATAAATAGTTTCGAACATTGTGTTTGAAAGACCCATGTACACAGTCTGCGAGTGTACATCTAGGAACATGCTTATTGTTCATCCTGTACAGTGGGATGTCCCCCACAGTTAAGCTCCCTGTCCCTTTTCAAGCCAGCGAGCCAGTTTCGAACAATTCACCAGCTTAGCGGCACATTATAGCCATTGCGAAGGGCAAAAGCAAGCCAAGTATAGCTCCCCTACTTCGGTAAAAGACACACTGCTGGGTGGTGATTACTTGAAGATTTAACTTTATATATAGGTCAAGAGAAAATAATAACTAGAAAGCAACATATTTCACCAGCTCCCTTCTCACACTGTGTCTGTGTGTTTATTATTATCACTGTGTACATTCGATGCAAATCCCTAAGTAAACAAGGAACGGACGTTAATCCCTCTCCCTACAAGCTTAGTTTGCGCCCCACATACCGTCACATAAGCTACTAGATCGAAAATTAATAAAAGTCCACTTTCTTTCGTTTAACAACTGTCCAGATTTTATCCGGTGGTGTTGACTTGAAATAAAAAGAACATTCAGGGCATAAACTACATTATTTTTACCGTAAAGTAACTGATCCATCGACCTTCCAGAGATTCTAATGTGGAACAACAACGATAATTTCATGATATCATAAAGGCATACAAAATATTGAAAGTTTAAAATCGTTATAACTATATATGTCTTATATTTATTTCCGTTGAAGGCCGAATGTCATGTGCCTTTTATGAAGCGGAAGTCGAGTTTCTAAATTCCTCTGATTCCTGGCAGGGAACTGAACAAAACCCATGTCCTTATGAGCAACCCATAAACAATTTCGCCTCGTCGATTAATAAGGCTTGGGCATGTAGTAGTTATTTAATTAGTAGGGGTCGAAAGTGAAGTTTTACTTACGAGTTGAGATGTTTTGAATTTCGTAACGTTGTGAAACACTTTCGTCCGTGTAACGTCCAACATTTTAATTCATACCACAGTATGTTAAATTTAATTTAATTTAAATAACCTTAAGTTAATCACATTAACTTCAGTTCAGGGCCACCATTCAAACAGTGGATACCATTCATGAGAGAATCGATGTCCTTCAAGAATCAGTCGAGAGGTATAATGACTCGCCCACATGGCGCAGTGTAGCCATCTTTAAGTTTATCAGTAATATTAAAAAAGAAAGGTTTCTGATGATATGTCTTTTATTTTGGTAAAAGTTGAGTGTGGTATCCGACTCCTTGGCTCGATGGTCAGTGCCATGGCCTTCGGTTCAGAAGCCGCTGGGTTCGACTGTTCTCCGTGTTTTAACCGTGTTCGGCTAATTTCTCTAGCACGGGAGCTGGGTACTTATTTTCGTCTTAATACTAATCTTCATTTTAATACGACACATTATATTACATATTACATAGGATTGGAGGAGCCTCCGTGGCTCAGACGGCAGCGCGTCGGCCTCTCACCGCTGGATACCGTGGTTCAAATCCGGTCACTCCATGTGAGATTTGTGCTGGACAAAGCGGAGGCGGGACAGGTTTTTCTCCGGGCACTCCGGTTTTCCCTGTCATCTTTCATTCCAGCAACACTCTCCATTATCATTTCATAGCATTTATCACTCATTAATAAATCACCTTGGGAGTGGCGGCCCCATTGTACTAACAGCCTATATATGTTTCATTCATTACATCCCTGACCCGGTCAAAGACTGGAAAACAGGTTGTAGGTTTTCATTACATAGGATTGGAATATGGGCTAAATTCTTATATAGGGCCGGTCCAATGTAACTGGAGAAAAAGAAGAAGAAGAAGTTGAGTGCGATATGTAATTACAATGTCGAAAAGGTCAATTTTACGCATTTTTTGAAGAACGTAAACATTTGAAATTCGAAATACTGTTATATACCCATACGACTGTTAGCCTTGCTGGAGGCCGCTTCGATATTTCCGGTAAGTGATGAATGAGTCACGCCGGTGACAAGTGCCGGCCTCTCCTTGTATTGTGCTTTTGTATGGTGTCTGTGTGGACATTCTGGAAGGCGATACAAAGAATATCCCCATTCCAGTCGAGCCCCGAAGATTCTAGTACTCCGTCACCAGAGACTTTAAAGGAGGCTAGCCGCTAACAGTGTAGGGTTCTTGGAGATGAGATATGAGTGTTGGCACTGTGTCGCCGTGGTATTGGAGCAGTTGTTGCAATTATTATCGTTGAGTGTGTCGTGGTGATGTTGGAAAGTACTATAGCTGAATTGGTGCTGGGTTATTGTCGAAAGATACGTGTTAAGCAATTCAGTATATGAAGCAGTCATGTGAATTGATTTTTGACCCATTATCCCCTTCTGGAGTCGAGTCAAGTGTACACATGTCGAGCTGCGAGCTGATGAACAGACTTTTGTTCGAACCCAACTACAGGGAACTATTAAGCGAAGAGACTGGTGCGTGTCTAGCGAAGTGAAACGCAAGAGCTGTCAATTAAGATTATGGAAGGGTCACCCATTCCAGGCAAATATCAGCAAGCCAGTGACCTACATCTAATTAGTGAACTGTTGTCAATAATTTTCAAGCATAATTATGTGTGTTATATGTATATACTAAATAGGTCATCCTAAATTAACTTAGATCAATAAAACATACAGTGTTTTAAATTCGAAACAATACTATGATATACAAAATATTTTAGCTTTGTCGGTAATTGGTTTCGGGCTTATGAATTCAAATATGTTTCTGAGGTGATATTACAATGTTTTAGAAAAAGGAAACAAACAGGTGCATTCTGGAGATAGTGGAAGATAGTCGGCAGCCCTGAAGATTGTTTTCCATGGTTTCCCATCTTCACACCTGGCAAATGATGGGGCTGTTCCTTAATTAAGGCCACGCCGCTTCCTTCCAACTCTCAGCCCTTTCCTATCCCATCGTCGCCATGAGACCTATCTCTGTCGCTGCGACGTAAAGCAAACTGTACAAAAAGAAGAAAAAAAGCAGGGAAGGCAAGAATCCAGAAGGCGGTATTGGCATACCAATCAATAAAAGGATTATTATAACAAGAAATCTATCAGCTTGAGGACAAAACTATGACTTTATAACGTAGTGATCAAGCCGAACGTTGTATCTAGCAAGCAAGGAGTTACTTGAACAAATGGAAAAGAACAGGAAGATCTTGTGGATTATTCTAGGACCTAGATATATTGATGGAAAACGATTACTAAGCCAGAAACCGAGGGAACTGTGAAATTACCGAAAAGAAACGAGCTGTATTTTAAGAACAACTTCTTAGAATGAGTGAACATTGAGGGGCAAAGAGACGAAAAGCTTATCCCCAGGTGACTCACTGAAATGGTGAAATTGGACATAAGAGAGGGAGATATCCACGAAAGAAACTATTGCAATTGAGAGTAGTCAGAGTTTCATTTAATTTGTTTGTTTTATAACAAACAATCTAAATTCAATATTATATAACTTTATGTAATTAAATATGGCATTATCATTCATCTTGCTCTAAAGGCCACTCTGTGTCAATGCGATCATGTTTCCCTTCTTTCCTCATTTTTCCTTCAGTTCTTGACAGTTCTTGCACCTTAATACGAATGTTATTTCATCCACCATCATTTTTATTGGTTTCCCTCTGGATTTTCCGAAAAATCTTACCGTCTATCATGTTTGGTATCGAATGAGCAAAAAGTTATATCTTCGTTTCTCTGAATTGTATTTACACATACAATTTGCGTATAAGAAGAAGAAAGATTGAAGGATTGCTGGCAGAACATCCAAACCAATGAATGAATAACATGAATTAAAATTCACTATGCTGAAAGTGTTACGCTGTGGTCGATAGTGTCCCGCATATAAGAGAAGCTGTCTTTATTTCATAGTTTTCTTCACGTTTACAGTATTTTAGAAAACCGGTATTATTTTCCGAGGATAACACCTAAGATTTTGTACCGCGTAATTTCATTCACGTCTAGAGTCAGTATGAGCATGAAGTTACTGCGCAGAACACTTTATTAGTAACCACGTTAACGATATGTAATAAATCACTTAATATATGACAAGCATAGCACATAAAGGACATACCAACACTTCCGGTGGAGTCCGATAGCATCATGTTTTAAGTACAATCATATCTCAAGAGACGTTGCTCGGTTTTCTCGGAAATTTAAGGGCATCAATGGAATTCTTAATGAAGTATGGAAGGAATAATAGTCTGCCCGAGAGCTACAGAAATAATTTGAATTATTATCATGAATTGTTCATTGTCGCACATCACCAAGAAGTTCACAATTTGTGAGCATGAATGGTCATTAAAGGGTCTCTAGCTGATTCTAATATTGCTTCCACTCACTTGTCCCGGGCTCCTGACTCTCCCGTATCAGATTCAACCTCACTTGGTAAACTTTTGCTCTTTTCCGAACTTGACTCTACAACGTTTGTGTGTTTAGGAAACCTTTCATTTACACGTCTTCCATCTCCCTCCAATTCTTTACCCGTTACCTTCATTATTTGAAATGTCTAACCTTAACATCTGCCTACTTCTCCAAAAATTAAATGGAAATGACTATTTCCTCGTGGTGTAGGGATAGCGTGATGCCTCTTACCCGGAGGCCTTGGGCTCATTTCTCAGCTTGTCCAGGGGTATTAATCCTCAACGAAAGGCTGGAAAGCGGTCCACTCAACGTTATGACACCAATTATTGAGAAGCTTCCTAATGCGCAAGGCAATGGATTGACGCGAAAGCCAAGCCATACGGTTGAGGATGTCGGTTCGCTGACCAATGACACTCAGTAGCTGCAGGCCATCTGGCTAGGCAGTAGTCATATAGACAGGTCTGAGTTCTTAATGGACTATTGCGCCACAGGTTTGTTTTATTTCTCCTCAAGGGAAGCTAGAATATCCTGTCTCACCACTGTTAAATTGCTCCGTTCATCTCTGAAACTTGTCCAATACGAACTCTGAAACGTTTAAATCCGCCCTTCGTATATATTATTTCACTAGACTAGAATTAAATGACATATATGGTTAAAATTGAAACTTTCATTCGCATAGAGCTTTTCTGAGGAGAACTAACAGTCTATTATACAAATGTGTCAGAATCAGATGGTAAAACTATTTTTCGATTTTGGTCGAATGGCTTTTTTTAACTGCTGTAAATAACTGATACATACCATGTTGATACCATCCACTCCGCAGTTTGTGCAATGTATGTACATGCCGGCACCACGGCCTAGGGGTTACGTGCCTTCCTCCTACCCGAAGGTTTCGCGTTCGACTCCCGGTCAGTTTTCGGGTTTTTACCTGGATCAGAGTGCTCGTTCGAGGTCCATTGAGCCTACGTGAGAACAATTGAGGAATTATTTGACGATGAGATAGCGGCCTCAGTCTAAAAATCCAAGAATAACTTTCGAGGGAATTCATCGCGCTGACTGCGCGTCACCTCGTTATCTGCTAGCCGTCGGGCTGGGAAGCGGCCGCTTGGTAGGAAAAGTCACGTCACAGCTGTAGCACCGTGGTTTTTTAATTTTATTTTAACGTGAAAATGCTTGATGCTAGGAACTACGAGCGAAGAAATTCCTAACGAATACTCATACAAGGAAAACTGAATTACGAACAAAGTACTTTAGTCTAGGCGGCTATATTTATTATGAAAATAATACGCACGTAAGGAATGACGAGAGCATTCAAAAAATGGAGAAATATTTAACTATGAATTCCTAATCTCAAAAATCATATAGCAGACATCATCACTGGTTTCTCACTAAGGTGGTCACGGCTCAATTTTTTTAATTTTTTTTTTCTTTACGTCGCACCGACACAGATAGGTCTTATGGCGACAATGAGGCAGGAAGGGGCTGGGAGTGGGAAGGAAGTGGCCGTGGCCTTAATTAAGGTACAGCCCCAGCATTTGCCTGGTGTGAAAATGGGAAACCACGGAAAACCATCTTCAGGGCTGCCGACAGTGGGACGGCTCAAATTACCACCAGTGCATGTGGGATTAAGAAAAATAAAAGACACGTCCCTTTCATTCGTATCCCATGCAAAACTGGATGGCGAGTTGGCTGCGCGGTTGGGATCACGTACGTGTGAGTTTATATTCGGTAGATTGTGGGATCGAATCTCACCATAACACCGGTAGCCATGGAGATGACTTTTCTTAATTTGTGGTCAAGGACGTTCCATGTGTTTCTGCAACATTTAAAACCCAAGCAAAAAAAGAGAGACTGGAAGTCCTATAACTCTGATCATGGGATCAAGTCTTTTCAGACTAGAACTTGGTTCGCCTACTTCAAAACCATTGTCCTGGATTGAGCGTTTTAACAGTTGATCAGTTTAATCATAAAATACTTTTTTTTTTCCTTTCTGTAGAATGCAAAACTAGAAATATGAAATTTATAGATGTTAAGAGTTCCAACATTCCTTAATCACCACCACCAACTCATATTTCTCCACTACAAGTTTAATGCCCTGAACGGACTCCATTCCGCCAGAGTTCCCCACATTATCCGACGCTGCACGCGCTGTGCTGTGTTCAGCCATGAGAAGTTAATTTTGAAGGGTACTGTACCGAATCGCACTAAGCGCTACTGCGACAGACGACACTATGTACTGCATCATGTCAGCATACCAAAAATGCAATTTTCTGCTCCGTCTAGCCACATGTCACAAACTGTGCTCCACGTTTCTCTCCCTCTGCGTGCCCCAACCCTCATTTCTCTAAACCACCACAACATCCACCCTTCCCAACTTCTATTACAAAAAGGAAGGAGAAAAGAGAAGTTTTGACGAGGGAAATAGCTATAAGATAAAATTTAAATTAGCGGAGATACTCCCAAGTATGGCATCTCCACGTTATATCGTATAAAAACATGGATGTGCAGAGGGTTCATTTATTCCGCAGGGATACCATTACTTGCACAGTTCGTATGAGCAAACAGAACACAGTGAACTCTTCGTTACGGGAGACATACTGTAAGATTATTAACACCTAATACTGACAGGCCTACTTTGATTTATGTACTTCCTCCGTCTGTCTCCGTCTTCTGCCCTCCATCGGCGTGTCTTTGTCTTTGAAACGGCCTGTTTTCATCCGATAGAATACAATGTTCACGGTTATGAAAGCCAAATACACTGAATATGTCGCGAGACTGACTACGTGGCAGGCTGTCTGGTTGGGCAGCAGTCTTCTTGGTAAACCATACACTGCTGCACCATAGGCTTCTTAGTTATTATTTGACCGGGCGAGTTGGCCGTGCAGTTAGAGTCGCACAGCTGTGAACTTGCATCCGGGAGAGAGTGGGTTCGAATCCTACTATCGTCAGCCCTGAAGATGGTTTTCCGTGGTTTCCCATTTTCACCCCAGGCAAATGCTGGGGCTGTACCGCAATTAAGGCCACGGCCACATCGTTCCCACTCCTAGACCTTTCCTATACCATCGTCGCCATAAGACCTATCTGTGTCGGTGTGACGTAAAGCAAATAGCAAAAAACAATTATTTGCAATATAATGTTGCGTACTGTTTCTGAGATGTATTTAATAAAAATCCACAACCTGTTTCCAGACATTCCACCGGATCAGGAAGGAAAGGAATGAAGCCGAACCATGTCGAACTCGTCTGGGGCAATAATTAACGAACGACACAGGAAATAATATGATATTCTGGCATGAAAGATGACAGGGGAAACCAGACTACCAAGAGAAAAATCTGTACCGCCTCCACTTTGTCCCGCACAAGTCCCACATAAAGTGACCAGGATTTGAACCTCGAAACCAACGGTCAGAGGTCGGTGCGCTGCCACCTCAGCCACGGACGCTATTCGTGTAGTTAAATCCAGTTGTAAATTCTAGTCTCGTGCAATCGAATAATGGTTCGCTTATCTTTTCTCGGGATTTCTTATTACTTTAATTTAATTTACTTTTGTATGTTGAAATGATCTAACAAAATTATAAATAGATCGGCATTTTTGTATGTAGGAAAGAAGAAATATGTCCTTGCGAAAACAAAATTACTTCTCCTTCTTCAACAGTTTGTATCTAGGGTATTTTTACCTTCGCTACTTCAGGGAAGATGGCTTTACAATGACTATGTGCATCATTCCTGTCCGCATCTTTTTCCAGTTTTTTCAGGGGGCGTAACCAAGGGGGGGATGATTACTGCTGTTTAGAACCCCCGCACTATGGAAATCTTACAAAAATAAAATAAATATAAACTGACAATAAACACAAAACTCAATAAATTTTCGGAGAGAGATAATTGTAGAGCCTCGAAAGTTTTAGTTTGTAAACTGAACCTACCATTCACTGTATAACTATTGACCTTGATCGTACTGTTCTTGTTCTATGTTTTAATGTAAGATTTTGTAGTGTGCTGCAAACTGCATATCAATAAAATTCACTTACATCAGTGTCCTTATAATGAAAAGTCATGAATGCGCGCACCACACAAGCACCTTTATTGTCTTCTGTCGTCACTGTGTAGCTGTAACCCCCACATCGGCCGAGCCTGGATAGGTTATTTGTTTTTTGTTTTTTCCGCAATTACCTTCAAGTTACTGCATAATTATACTGTCCTTTCCGGTTTGTTTCTCGCCCTGTTTAACAGGTCATATATGGACAGATAGTAACATGAATGGGAACATATAATAGGATAAAGACAATGCCAGATAAGCTTTGTAAGATGGAACAATTAGAAAGGAGGCAAAGAAAAAATAAAAACACACAGGGACAATCTCTACGTCCTCAAATAGAAGGGCTCTATCCTCATCAATTCCCATCCTTCTACATTCACTTCTTAGCCCCACAAAGAGCTCGTATCTATTTGCCAGCTTCCTCATGAGTGCGGGCTTCAACACTGCCTAAGCGACCATCTTGACGGATAAGTTAACAAGATAACAAGTTAACAATCCCGAGTGGTTTCCCATTTTCATACCAGACAAATACTGGGGCTGTGCCTTAATTAAGGCCTTGGCCGCTACCTTCCCAATCCTAGTCCTTTCTCATCCTTCCGTCACCTAAAACATTCGATGTGTTAGTGCAAGTAGCAAAAGTAGTACAAGTAGGAAAAATTAGCAGATAATTCAAATTAATTTTCAGTTCTACTTTTATTTCTATACATGAACTATGTGCAATAACTTTTTAAGCGCTAGTCCTGATTAACTCCTTGGCTGAAGGATAAACATTGAGGCTTTCAGATCAGAGGGTTCCAGGTTCAATTCACGGTCGGGTTGGGCATTTTAATAGCGCTATTATTTCTTCTACCTTGAGGACTGTGTTTTTGTTTGTCCCAACACTCTTCTCGTCATATTGAGATAAAACCCAACACTGCCAACCACCAAATAAACACGCAATAGTGAGTACATCCATCCATATAGGGATGGCGTCAGGGAGGGAATACGGCCGTAAAACGGAGCCAAATTTACATGTTCGACACAGTTCGCACCCATGACTTCATAGGTAAGGTAAGAACTGTAGAAGTGTCCTGACTAACAATATTAGCCACATAATCGTCCCCATTTGCGATGACCAACATCAGCACTGTTATCAATCTACTTCTCTCTAGAGTCCTTAGTTGTAAATGTATCCGCAGAATTTCTCATCCATGGGAAAGGGCACCAAAGTTTTAAGACGCATCTTGTATTGTTGTTAATTAATTTATAATTCCACCCATAAAGAGAGGCAATGTCCTCGACTAACACGCGTAAACGGTGAGAACATGTTCCCAAGCAAGAGATACGTAGCCTAGATTTTATTGTGAGAATAGCTGCTGTAAATCTGAAAACCTCAAGGTCGAAGTTAACTATTGTGTTGAGGCATCGCTGTTTTAACACCACCAACCACGAAAACAAAATTTTCGTTTTTTAATCCTGATTACAGTAAAGTTTAAGACTGCCATATAAAATGATATAAATTACACAATAATAGAATAATTACCCAAGAACTTATAAATAAATAAATAAATAAATAAATAAATAAATAAATAAATAAAACAGCCGGAGATCTGGTTAAGAAATCACCACAATGGTTCCGCATATCATTGTGGCTCTTGTTATTAATAACGTTTTGTTTCCTCACTGTGCAACTAACACACGATTTATTCATACTTCAACGTTGTGTTATACCACTGTGAGACTATAACAATTGTTGATTCTCACTCAGTAAGTAGCTTTATTATTACGGTGAGAAGAGGGAATATAGCCGATTTGAGCTAAGCTTTAGAATGTATAAAAGCATAAAGAAAACCCGAAGTAGAATATTTTTAAATCTCAGATAGAGGCTCTTCTAGTACCACACCTGATAAAATTCCTTGATGACAATACTTGCGAAAATTTACAGCACAAAATACGTCCTTATTCTTCATCCTGGCCTTTTTCCCAGTTAAACCTCAGCAAGCGTCGTGACATTTGTGGAACATAACCGGTGTTGTGAGGTGCAGGGGACCGCACAATGCTGAAAACGTTTTCATTTTCTGAAGATTGTCATTAGATCAACAGTGCTGTATTTAGTTATTATTCATTCTAGTCATGTTTTACAATTTACGATGAAATTAGTCCGCAGGGTAGTTATTAATAGCTGTTTGATGTAGCTAAAATTTACTTCATTGAAGTATGTCAGAAAATTCTAATGAACTGCTTAAAGATATATAAAACGTTCCAATCTATATCAATATTCCAGTGTTCACTTCGTATGTAATCAAATCAGTACCACCATTGTCGGAATCCTTTACACAACTGGTGAATTCATCCAATATCCAATATCACATCTTTAAATAAAGAACTGCCCATACACTCTCTCATGGTCCGGATTTAGCCGAAGGTATAACTTCAAAACGATTTTCATTTAACAGTAAAGAGAGTCGCACCAGAACAGAAAATCTACGTAACTGGCATTGTTAGGTCTAGCGGAGCACTCACTCGAATTACATAGTACAACCACAGTAGTATACTAGTCGAGAAGTTCTGAAAGGAGGAAGTTTTATCCATTTGACAACTGGGGCGCCACCGGCACCTCTAGCGGCAAGCAACAGGCAGCTTGATAGCAGGCAAACAGGGAACGTACTATCACAGTCAGAAATGGTCACAACTTCTGAACCATTCATTCAAATTGTGTACCCACAAGATTATTTCCATCCTCATAAAACAGAGGAGGAAGTCAAACAGTTTATTTTGATAAGAGTCCGTGAATAATATTTAATTTTAAGGAGTTATTCTTTTTCTTACCGCGGACTATAACATAAAATCGCTTCTAGAGGGCAACCGGTTGGAAAGAGGTAAAAACCATCGCCGACTTCTTTGTAGTGCTTGCTATGTTCTGCAGGGCGTACGCGTACACTTGGGGTCTAGCGTTGACGATTGAGGCAGTATATTCCAAGAAAGCGAGGGAGCGACCGACTTGCTCTTCTCTCCTTCTTCGTGTTTACTGTATATCGGATCAGGGATACTGTATTATTTCATGAGCTTCGAAATATATCCAGAAATATAAGTTATTAACTCATAATAATGTTATTAGTTTTATGTCCCACTAACTACTGTTATGTCCAGGCTGATGTATTTCAGCACCTTCACCACCCGACTGTCCGGCTCCATGGCTAAGTGGTTAGTGTGCTGGCCTTTGGCCACATGGGCCCTGGGTCCGATTCCCGGCAGGGTCGGGAATTTTAACCATCATTGGTTAATTTAGCTGGCACGGGGGCTGGGTGTATGTGTCGTCTTCATCACCATTTCATACTCATCACGGCGTGCATGTCGCCTACGGGAGTCAAATCAAAAGACATGTCCTCGGACACTCTCGGCACTAAAAGCCATACAACGTTTTTACTACCGGACTGAACCAGGACCGAACCTGCCATGCTGAGCTCTGAAGGCCAGTGCTCTACCATGTGAGCTACTCAGCCCGGCTATTAGCACATAACAATAATTAGTATAGACAAATATAATTGTCATTCATTCATACCGTACGAACTGGATATTCAAGAGTTCAATATCCTTAACACAAAGTTCATCAATAGCAAGCATTGCTGAAGAGGAAGTATTGTTATGCTGTCACAGTTGCTTAGGCTTACCTCTCTGGATTTTTAAGAAATCTAAAGAAAGACAATCCTGGTGAATTCTTCTGGTTATTGGAGCAATTTATAGCACAACACGCTTTTCTGTACTTTATTGACTGCATTTTAATCAGCACAGCTGTAGCCTAGACGAGCATGAACGTATAGCGTTTCTTCTTGCTTGCCGCTTGTAGTGCTGTAGTAGCCAATAATTAAAAACATCATATAGAGCTTTGTGATTGGTATGGTACAGTACAACTATGTATATTTCGAGTTTATCGTGACAGCTGTCCAAAGGTAACCGAGTACCTTGAACGTACGGGTCTGCCAAGACCATTGCACGAAAGCAATAGCCCAGAGCAAGCAAACAAAATTGGGGGACGTCCCAGGGACCTCACTACGCTTGCTAAGGGTTTTAATTGGGGTCGGCACTTGGTGTGGATTTGACAAAGTTTTGCGGCCGGATACCATTCCGAGCACCAACCTTATGTGGAGGGATGTATTGACTATTGCGTATTTCTATGGTGATTGGTTGTGTGGTGTGTTGTAAGACGAACACAGAAACTCAGTCCCTGAGCCAGAGGAATTAATATTATTCAGCTAAAATACCCGACGCGGCCGGGGATCGTATCCGGTACCCTCTGCACCGAACGTCAGTACGCTGACCATTTAGTGAAGGAGCCGGACGCAGCACAGAACGCATTACTTCTCTAAAAGTGGCAATATTTAGGAATTAGTAACTCCTACAATACTAGGCCAAACTCGATGAAATGAAATCCAGCGAAATTTAGTAAATTGGGTACAACTGCCCAGAGAAAACATTCACTGAGTTTCTACGTGGAATTCCATGATAGTCCAAAGTATTATTAAGCTTCTTTACCACTACTGTGCTGTGATACCTGGCACAATTAAGGGTTTACGCAGGTAAATTAAGATTGAATACCTCCTTGATATACTTTTCAGGTGAAAAGTCTACCCTAGAATTTACCGGATTTCGAACCCTCGCCGTCTAAGTAGAAAGTCAGCAGTAAATCACGCCCTCACTAACTACCGTAACTAAATTGTTGAAATAGTATTACGGGCAATTCTCAACTGAACGAGAATATAGTGATGTGGAGATAAGGCCCATATCTTGGTGAATGAACCATCAACGATATGGTTATTATTGCACCATCCCTCGCAACTTGTGAAATGGGCAACATGCTGTGAGGCGCAGTAGAGTGGAACTCATCCGTATCAGCGCTCGGTGAGACTTGGAAAAAGCATAGTGTCTCTAATACAATGTTATTAAAACGAAATTGTGTACACAATTACAGCTCTAGAAATCTCTAAAATATTTCATATATGTTAAATAATATGCGTGGTAATAACAACTTACCCACTTAATGGCTGTCACTATAAATCTACGGAAATGTCTAAAGAAGCAAACGACGGGCCATGGCTTACGTGCACTAAAAAAGAAAAAAAAAAGACTGTCCCTCCACTATTTCGAGTTCTATTCAGATTCGTGACGGATTTCTTACAATTTGTCAAAACTACGTTCTATCCATGGCTCACTAACCGAGGTGGTAAGGGCGTGCTTGGTATATTGGGACAGAGTGAGATGGCTGGGTGGTTCGGGCAGTGTCGCTATTAGCTTGCCTTCAGGAGATGGTCAGTTCGAAGGTGGTTTTCCGTGGTTTCCCCATTTCACACAATGCAAATACTGGGTATATACCATAATTAAGACCACGGTCTATTCTTCCCCAGTTCTAGCCTTGACCTGTCCCATCATCACCATCACACCTGTCCCAGTACGACGTAAAGCGAACAGAAAATAACAGTAGTAGGTTCACTCAGAAGAAGCCAAATATCATGTTGTTTCACATATACAAGCTGAGGATCTAGGGGTAAATACTCTGACGAAATATGAAATGGCGTATGGCTTTTAGTGCCGCGAGTGTCCGAGGACAATTTCGGCTCAATACTTTGAAAATTTATAATATTGATAATCGTATGGTCTCAGCTACCGTGTTCCAGATATTGTAATTTGATGACATTTAGACTAACTGCATGTCAATTTCGACGTTCCATTTCGCAGAGAAACTGGGCTCTGTGGGCGATTTATGGCTGAGTTTCAATTAATTTTGTTCAATTGCAAACACCAGATCTATTACATGACAAAATCGTACGACACGGAGTGCCGAATAGGCTTTTCCCGCCTTTCAAAAGTCGGACTACCTCTGCAGGGTTTGGAGCTGCGATTTTGGGATCCGCAAGTCAGCTCTCTACCATTGATCTACAAAGAGAGCTACCACTTTCATGAAGAGCGGAAAAGTACAGGGAGAGGCAGCGAAAACTTACCGGAACTTTAGCCCGTGTTGTCACGCAGGTAGACTGGGGAGAAGCTTGCTTTTTTTCTCGAGTATCGGGGATAGCGTGTGCGGTCAGCCAGCTCAGCGAGCACGGTTAGCGGTAAGTATACGGAATGAATATTTCATTTACGAGTGCAGTTCTTGTTGAGTGCACGTTATCAGCGTCTATAGCAGTGGCGTCGCGTGCATAAAATATTTGGGTGTTCACACAGACCAGATAGTAAATTTAAAAAGCTATGTGAAAGTTGCCACTCAGTCGTAAAAACGTTAACGGCTGCCAACTTAGTCTATATTGAGTTGTCAATAGTATTATAATCCGGCTCCATGGCTAAATCGTTAGGGTGCTGGCCTTTGGTCACAGGGGCCCAGGGTTCGATTCCCGACAGGGTCGGGAATATTAACCATCATTGGTTAATTTCTCTGGCACGGGGACTGGGTCTATGTGTCGTCTTCATCATCATTTCATCCTGCACCTGGCGAGCCGAACATGTCCTCGGACACTCCCGGCACTAAAAGCCATACGCCATTTCGTTTTCAATAGTATTATAGAATAAACGGATATGAATATAAATATGAAGTTAACACCGAAATTTAAATATAATTTACATACCGGTAATGTTTCTGTAAAACAAACCCTCCCTCCACTTCAACAAATATATACTCCCATTCTACTGAAGGTTTGCCAACATGGTTGTAGGAACTGTAATTAACTATCAAGTACACAAACTGAAAGTACACACTTATTTTGTTAGCAAACATTTAGCTAAAAGCCCCTTTTGTTCGTTAAACAATTATTATGCTTCATCTGCGACTGAGAACCACTTGGTAGCAGCCCTCGCCCTGTGCCTTACCCACTGCCACGGACTACGCGATACATGCTGCCATCTTTGGGATTTGAAAAGAATTTTAGGAGAGGTCATTGGAAGCGGACCACCGAGAGAAGAGTGATCACTAGACCTGAGATTTTAGGCTCTAAAAAAATTAGTTTTAGGCACCTAAAATAGGCTTTTAAAACAAGTAAGTAGGCGTTTAAAAGAGAAAATAGGCACTTAAAATATGTTTTTAAAATGTGTGGATAGGCAGGAAATAGACTTTAAAATATTACAATATACACTTAAACTGTAACGTACTTTAACAAATGTGGTATCCCTATTCTTAACCGAAATAACTGCAAAATTAAGAGAGAATAAAAATGACACTTATCAAAAACATTATAAAAAGTCATGGGTCAAAAACAATTTATGGATTATATGATATATCATTATCAGTACTGATCTAAAACATTAAACGGTGTAAACGCGAATGGAGTATGTGTTTATTATTTGTGAGGAACATTCCTACTGTACTTTCAATCGTAGTGTGCTTCACAGTATATAACAATAATCTTCTCCAAATTTTCCACAGTCAGGCTGTGTCTTTTGGCTCTTAAAATCATTTTGAAAGCAGAAAAAGAGCGCTCCACGCTCACAGATGTTAGAGGGGCATAGGAAAATTTACCTACATTTTCAATTCAATTTCACTTAGTAATTCTACCGTTTCCCCATCCATTACCTGATGTACCCTTTTCAGCACTGAATAACCTGGGTTCTTCTGCAGTACACTAGACCACTTGTCTCTTATTTTGTCCCCTACCTTGCACCTAGCACTTGTATGTTATTCTCAGCTTCCTCAATTACAGAAAATTGCTGTTTGAGACCGTTTCCTTTTTCCTCCATTTTTGTAATGGTGACTGGAAGAAATGAAACATTTGCCTGAATATACGCAATGTCTCTCTGAACACTGGAACAATCATTTAACAGCTCTTTGACAGACAACACACATGCAGAGTAGTCCGTTAAAGGCAAACTGTCTATCACAGTCTTGATTTCCTCAAGATGTTCTGCATAATACAGGGCAGCTTCCATCCAGGAACCCCAACGGGTGATGATTGGCTGTGGAGGAAGGGGAATAGAGGGGAGTTTATCTCGAAAGATGGCTATTCTTGATGGAGCCTTACAGAACACTTTCTTCATTGTTGAAATGAGAGTATTTACTGCAGGAAACTCGGCCCTAACTGTTTCTGCGAGTCTATGCAAGGCATGGGCCATGCAAGTAACATGAATTAAAGAAGGATAGAAAGTTTTGAGGAGAGGTGCAATGGCAATCGTGTAGGAAGCAGCATCGGAGACAAGGGGGAGGACTTTAGAATCATCAACACTCCCAGGATACAACAATTGCAACCCCTTGTTGAAGAAGTATGCAAAGCTTTGACTATTGACTTTCTCAATCTGTTTAGAGCAAAGAAGGTGAGAGGTAGATGCCTGATTGGGTTCCAGTTTTCCTACTATAAGTTTAGCAATGTACCTGACCATAGAGTCGGTGGTTTTGTCCACACACAATCATATGCAAGACTCCCCAATATCATCCCTGATTGACAAAATGACCTCATTGTAACAAATATCTAAGCAGTTTTTCTTTAATATAGATGCTGATGGGATGTGCTGCTTGGTGTATTTCTGTAAAAAATCTCTGAAAACCGGATGATGCACAGCATTCCAGGGGTTATTTGCTGCAACTAGGGCTCTACACATATCAGCATAGAAACCATTATGGGTTGTAGGAGATATAGTTTGTGTGAGCAGAGTCTGTCTAATGTTACTTTTCATGGCTGCTTTCGCTTTGTGACTGGCAGTATCTGCATGCTGCTGAAGGTGGCATTTTTTCTCATGTGAAATCTAAAACACATTCCTTTGGCGACAGTTGTCTAGGAAGAGCACATTTCTGTGAAAAACCCACGCTCTGCTCTTCTGCTCGTTCCAGGGATGTCCAGTGTGTGATTGTAAAAATTACAGAAGTTGAATTTTATTTTAAATGTAGAAAATAAGCATTTTTAGGCACTAAAATAGTAAAATAGGCTCTAAAGGTCCAAATAGGCATTTTAGGGCACTATAAAGCTCTATTAATGTAAGGGATTTATCATGAAACGACAACATATTTTTAAAAAATCATGTTATTTCGTAAGGAACGAAATAGGCATTTGCCTTAAAATCCCAGGTCTAGTGATCACACAAGAGATTGTGCTCATATTTGCTATAACTACAGCATTGCCCCTTCAAGCTCTAGATATGCAATACGCCCAACTTTGTTGTTAAAAACGGGGTTGTGATCAGCTGGTTTGGCGCGTGATTCAGATGGAAACGGAAAGTGAATCGGCACTTGTAATCTCGTAAATACGTTCTCAGCGTTCTCAGCGTTCTCGTCATACAATATCGTACAAATTTCAACTGTTTGGGATTACCAAGGTGTTCACGAGACTCCTTAACACGAGACGCCCCTCGTCTTTAGTATTGCATTCTTCATTTATGTTAGCTATCTGTACAGTAACGTGCAGTATTGGACAATGCGTATTTCAAGCTGATACATTTCTCGTAAAGAAGAAATCATTGCGGTATAAATGTCTGCATCGTTTCCATTGCGCTGCAATGCCTTCTAGGTGACACGTAACGACGTTTCTAGTACAGGGTCTGCTTTAAACAAAAAGACAGCACCGCAGAATATGGCATTAACCGAGAAGAAGCTTCCCTATATGGAAGACAGAAGGGGTATCAGCCCAAGGAAATCTCCAACCGATTGGCGCAGAAATGTGTTATTTCACAAATTCGGCTTTAAGGGGCTTATGCTTACGAAGGCCCAGTAGTTCACTACTAACACCACGGGACCCTGCTGTCCGCGTAAATTTCTGTCGGTGGAAGCTATAATTTGTCCATGATGGTATTGTTGATACTTTTTTTAATTGTAACGTATGAAGCTTGTTTCAGTTAAAATAGGTATGATGTGAATTCTTATAATTCAAGGTACTGTACTGGAACACGCGTGTCATTCCTCACGTAGTTCATAAAATTCATTTTCACGATCAGTCGGTGTTTGGCGTGGCATTACTGCACCCAGAACAATTGTCCTTATTATATTTTATGACACTGTTTACCCGGAAGGTTAATGCAAAACATAGTGCAGTCATTTTTTAAAATGTTACCTGATGAAGAATAGCAGTATGCCAAATTACAGAATGAAAACATCATTGCCCGTACATCTCTTCAGTCAATGAATATATTGTAACAGGTGTTCCATGAACAAATAATCAGTCGTGAACTTTGATCCCTCATTCCTCTGACTTAATGGTCTGTGGTTTTTATTTGTACGGAACTTCAAAACAGAAAGTGTACAAGAACAATCCACGTAATTTTGAAGCCCTGGAGGATGAAGTCAAACGACTGATTCGAGAAATTTCAGAATTCTTTTTATGCCAATGCAAAGATCCTATCGAGACCAATAGACAGTTTCAAGAGCTTCTTTGATGAAGGGTAAGACTGTTTTACTTGTGCTAGCTGTTTAACTTCTCATCTACACATCGGACGTTTTCGGCGACGCAAGGGTGGGAAAGGGCTAGGATTGCGAAGGAAGCGGTCGTGGTCTTAATTAAAGTATATCCAGAGCACGGATAACCCTGCACAGGGTTGGGATTCTAAACCTACCATCTCCCGCATGTAACCTCCCTGCTATGCGCCCCTAACCCTACGGCCAAATTGCTCGGTAAGGTAAAATCTCAACCAGTTTAATACTTCTTTTAAATAATTCTTAACTAATAATTTAAGCCCACCGTAAGTAAACTGAATGCTCCATACGCGCTGCTGCAACTTACCTGTGAGTCTAGCAATAGATTACAGACGTCCACTGCATAGCGCGGTAACTTTTCGCTGCCTCTGCCTGTCTTAGCCTCTCGATGTACTGTATTCTTCAAGTATGTTGAAGTAAGAAAGATTAAAGGGAAAGAAGGCGCCCTGAAAATAATAATCCACAGTCTGATTCCAGTCATTTGACCAGATCAAGAATGGAATGAATGAACCCCATCTAGCGGTGAGGATAGGAATTATGCCGGCTGCCGAAGCCTGTCGCACTCCTCCGGGACAATGATTAATGATTGACAGATGAAATTAAATGATATGGGAGAGCTTTTCTGGAATGAAAGATGACAAGGAAAACCGGAGCACAAAGAGAAAAACCTCCCCCGCCTGCACTTTGTCCAGTACACAAATTTCACATGGAGTGACCGGGATTTGAGCCACGGAACCCAACGGTGAGAGGCCGGCATGCTGCAGCCTGAGCCACGGAGGCTTGGGAAAGAAGGGACCCTAATTTTCCAAAAAGCATAATAATTATTTTATACACATCTGTTGTGTAGTGGTTAGTGTGATTAGCTGCCACACCCGGAGGCCCGGGTTCGATTCCCGGCTCTGCCACGAAATTTGAAAAGTGGTACGAGGGCTGGAACGGGGTCCACTCAGCCTCGGGAGGTCAACTGAGTAGAGGTGGGTTCGATTCCCACCTCAACCACCCTGGAAGTGCTTTTCCGTGGTTTCCCACTTCTCCTCCAGGCAAATGCCGGGATGGTACCTAATTCAAGGCCACGACCGCTTACTTCCCTCTTCCTTGTCTATCCCTTCCAATCTTCCCATCCCCCCGCAAGGCCCCTGTTCAGCATAGCAGGTGAGGCAGCCTGGGCGAGGTACTTGTCATCCTCCCCAATTGTATCCCCGACCCAGAGTCTGAAGCTCCAGGACACTGCCCTTGAGGCGGTAGAGTTGGAATTCCTCGCCGAGTCCGAGGGAAAAGCCGACCCTGGAGGATAACCCGATTAAGAAGAAGAATAAGAAGTTTATGGACACAAATAATTTACATAAAGGACAGACTGGAAAATCACAATAATTCTCTGTTATTGGAACTAAAGCCCTAAACGATATCTGTACGTTTTCTACTAATGCTGGAAAGATCAAACCCAGTATATTTCTTAATATCAGCACGACGTGCTTGTGCCGACATTCAGTATATTTTAAGAAATGCAGTTTTTCTTCAACTACTTTCCTCACATTTACCATAGGAGGTGTCGCAGGTGCGAACTGCGACACATGTGGATTTGGCCCTGTTTTACGACCGGATGCCTTTCCTCGCTCCAGCCCTGTGTGGAGGTACGTTGTTACGTGCTTCTTTGGTTGTTAGTAGTGTAGTGTCTGCCTCCATAGCTAAATGGTTAGCGTGCTGGACATTGGTCACAGGGTCACGAGTTCGAGTCCCGGCAGGGTTCGGAATTTTAACCATAATTGTTTAATTCCGCTGGTAGGGAGGCTGGGCGTATGTGTCGTCTTCATCATCATTTCATCCTCATCGCGACGCGCAGGTCGCCTACGGGATTCAATTCAAAAGACCTTCACTTGGCAAGCCGAACTTGTCCTCAGACATTCCAGGCAATAAAGTCCATACGCTATTTCACTTCAGTAGTGTGGTGCGTTGCTTAAAGATGAAAAAAAAAAAAACGTTTATTAAAAGAAAGAAAGAAAGTCAAACACCTATTCCCTGAGATAGAAGTATTAACCAAAGGTTGATAAATTCCCCCACCCAGCCAGGATATGAACCGGGAAATCTATGAACCAAAGACCGAGACATTGACCACTCAGCCAAGGAGTCGGTCTTCCTAAGATTTATAATAATGCTACCGGTTTTACGTCCCATTAACTACTTTTGTAGTTTGCCAATGTATCTGAAATTTTGTTCGCGAAGAGTTCATTTAGCGCCGGTAAACCTACCAACACGAGACAATCGTAATACAGCAACTTCAATTACCACCAGATTGAGCTGGGATTGAACCCGCCAACATGGGCGAGCAACCCAGCCTGACACAAAAAAATGTGCAAAGGACTGTGTACAAAAGTATACTTTTAGATCTCCTCTTTAGTCAATGGAATTGTGCTGATATCATGACAAAAGTGTTACATGATTTGACCTATTGGCTGTGCATTTCGTGTGCGAATTCACGCTTCCAATCACATGTGTTTGATTAAATCCCACACCACTAGATTCTCTGCTGAATATTTGAAGCGATCTGTCTTGTTAGCTGTTTGTTCAGTAATTCAACGTATCGTTGTTGAACATCGGTTCAATCAGAAGTTTCGCCCGGCCGGAATACAACGCTCAACTTCCTGAATAAATAGTTGTTCCGATTAGAAGGCCTTCCTGGCCCAGCGATCCAGGGTGTCAATTAACTGAAGCAAGGGTTCCATGATACATCGTGTGCTCCTGTATCAAGGTAATTTGGAGGTGCCCTTAAGACTTTTTAAAGCTGGGCGTAGCTTGGACGAAGTTACTGCTGAGCTGATGGTTAGAGCCCGATAATTGGGAGCGTTAAATTTAAATTATTTGCCTAATAATATTGAAGGTGCCTGAATTGTATCCACTGTGCTTAACCTCAGTATTAAATTGAATATATTGCCTGACATAGTATATTCCATAGTCAAATGCCAGTACTAGTACTGCCAATTATTGCTTAGTTACCGTCAATTATAATTTACTGAGAGGATGAAAAAGAAAATCAAGAAATTTCACAGTGTAGTAAAACTACCGTAATATTATAGGACTGTGTATTCGCTCTAAGAATAGTTATGTGATTATTTATGTTAAATATTCTTATGTAACAACTTCTTAGTCCTTACTAGTGACCTACCATGGCTTCGCAAGGGAGTAAAATTATTTTGAATTTATGATGATAAGCCTTGTAAGATTTCTTCGTAGACAACGAAAGCTGCTTTACTTCCTGATGTGACTTCGGTTTATGTATGTATTTCAGTGCAAAGTTCTTTCCAAGGCCATGTTTGTTAATTAAAGTACAGCCCCAGCATTTGCCTTGTGTGGAAAGGGGAAACCATGCAAAACCCCTTCCGGGGCTGCCAACGATGGGATTTGCACCCATCCGATATTTAAACAATCCCTACGCTTTCACTAACACGACGACAGTAAGATTATTAAAGTAAATTAACAATTAGGGCCTAGGCCTATTTTGGTGAATATTACACAATCTCAAAATGAAATGAAAATCCACAGCCTGTTTCTAGTCATCTGACCAGGTCAGGAATGGATTGAATGAAGCCCCTATCTAGCGGCGAGCATAGGAATTGTGCCGGCTACCGAAGCCTGTCGATCTCTTCTGGGCCAATGATGAATGACTGACAGATGAAATGAAATGAAAGGATATTGAAGTGTGTTGCTGGAATAAAAGATGACGGAGAAAACCGGAGTACAAGGAGAAAAACCTGTGCTGCCTCATCTTTGTCCAGCACATATGCCACATGAAGTGACTGGGATTTGAACCACGGAAGCAACAGGTAAATGGCTGGCGCGCTGCCACTTGAGCCACAGAGGCTCTAAATTAATCTCAAAATATGGTTTCCAATTTTAAATGTAGATTTTTTCTGCAAACGACAATATAGAAATACTTATTGAGAGCTACTTTTATGGGCAGGTGGACACAGCCACGGACTTTGTTTTAGAGCTTATTATGTTGAATATTTCTTACACAGTTACCTGCGGTCTCTCATATTTTCATTTAATACTGATCTGCATTGAAGGCTGTCACCCTGGTGGCACATTCCCACCTCACCACTGGCAGGCCGGAGCATACCGCGTAGTCGAGCAGCTCATCTGACTCCGAAGTCTTCCCAACCAAAAGATACTAATATTTTCGTGAACTACTCGTTTATCTGAAATCATCCAGAATACATCGAGCTGCTTTTCTTTGGATCTTTTCCAGTTCTCGAACCAAGAAATCCTGGTGAGGGTCACATACTCTGGAAGTATACTCTAATTCGTGTCTAATCAGTGACTTATATGCCCTCTCCTTTACATCCTGACTGCAACCCTTAAATACCCTGATAACCATGTGAAGAGATCTAAACTTTATTGACAACCTCGTTAATGTGATTGCCCCAGTTAAGACCTTTCCTTTTATTAACACCTATCGTTGATGGGTTTAGGCAATGTTAGCGAAAGAAGCGCTCGTACAGCTGTTCTCTCTTTGACTTCCTTCAGTAAAATCACCACAGCTCGGCTCCTTACTCTTGTAGATTAATGTTTCGTAAGCCTAAACCTTCCTCTATAAATGCTCTATACAACGCTCAAAACCGCATCAAAATCCATTCGGTGGTTTTTGAGATTATCCCGCACAAACGCTGACTTCCACCCACCGGGGACTTTATTTTGACATAAATACGTCTTACCCAATCGGGACGCTGGTTTGGAAAGTTGAGCGAGATTGAGATAGGGAAGTATTAAATTTGTGAACCTCTCACAGTAAAGTTACATATGTGAACTGTAAGAGTTTACACGTCCGCTAACAAGGACAGTTCTCGAAAATACTGAAGGGCGCGATGAGGAATCAAGGTATTTCTGGAGGTTTCAGTTACTACAAAAGACACGTTTAAAGAAGTATAATATCGACACGCTGACAACTGTGAGACGACATTTCAAAAACAAGAGAAGGAGAATAATAATAATATGAAACAAAAGGAAAGTGAAAAGTTTGTCAATATTGACGTATATGACACATTCACAGCAGCAGGATTTTGAGAATCGACAATTATAAGAAAGAGTTGGTCGTGGTGATTTCAAATGTATGCCACTTCCAAGTGCTGAACTGAACAAACTCCATAAAGACAGAAAGTAAAGTCGGCGAGATGACATCGCCCGACCGCGTATAGATGTTATACCTGTGCAGGCTTTGCCGACAGTCATTCGCCAATGGATACAAACATTGATATGCGTTTCAGTGATGAGTGTATAGACATCGACAACTCCGTTCACACGACAAATTCACGTTAAAAATGCGACTTGTGTCCAGACACAGCCTACCCTAACTTGTTATGTAGTGCTTATAAGAACACTTACAGCATGCATTCTCAAACTCGTAATACAGTTCTGTGTCCAAGGACAATAGAAGAATAGAGCTCCAATCCCACATAGAACCATTTACAGCTCAGTGAACTGTCTCTTTTTGGACAGGTGGAAAATGAGGGAGAAGGGGAGTGAATTGCAGTTTATACCTACCCTAAACGTTCCTCAAACAACGAATTGAAAACGTGTTTTTCTAATTCCGAAGGGCCAACAACCTCACTCCCCTCTCTCTCTTTCTCTCTCTCTCTCTTTGTCTGCAAAAAGTGCTACCCTGTGAGTATACAGTTTCCAAGAAGATTGGCCGATTCTGACAGGTCTAATTTTCGCAACTGTAACTTTTTTGATATCAACCGTCATTGACAATGACAACTCTTCCGGTGAAAATAAAAACGATGACCGCCACACGTTGCACCTTCCGAACTAACCAGGACGTACCGCGTCTATCAAGTGAGACTGCAGATTACGTCGAAGTCGATATGTTGCCGGGTAGAAATAACCTGTGCCTGAACCACGTGCTTTCAATTGTGCGTTCTGATTATCTATAAAATTACAACACTAAGTGAATTGCCTACATTGGACCCCTCGTGTAGCCGTAAGCGTTCATTTTGGAGGTTTTGGATTCGAATCCTATCGTCAGTATTCATGAACTGCGTTTCCATGGTTTCCTGTTTTCGCACCCGGCAAATGCTGCGGCTGTTTCTTAATTAAGGCTACGGTCCCATCCTTCCATCCTACCCCGTTAATCATGCCATCGACGTCGACAAAACCGCTTTATGTCAGCACGACGTCAAATCGCTAGGAAGAATATAACGTCGTTGGTAGAGTGAAACCGTGTCGATAGATAGTTCTGTAATTCATGGTGAGTTGATAACTAAACGTTGATAATTTCACTACGATTCTGACTCCAAAAGTAACAGAGGGCTTCGCAACATCGGTTTAAACCGAGTAAGGTAGGAATTTCATTGAACAAATTATTCTACTCTTTTTGATTGTAGTAAAAATGTACTCTAGTACATATTCAGCACACTGTTTACGTAATGATGATGTGTTTATAGGAAAATCTTAATACAAAATCACAGTTGAAATTTGCGATACAGAGTAAAAAAACTCAACTGCTATGAAAATCGCAACCCTCGACTATCCAGTGTAGCCAACAATAGTCCAAACTGAAAAATAAAAAGTGGAATTTACCAACCTCTTAGGTATAGGTGTAAGCTAAGTAGTTACAACAGATGCAAATTTTGAACTTCTGACTTCACTTTTGTGCTGGTTTGATTTCCTTCCTAAGCTATGAGATAACTTTAACTAAGATAGACATACGTACATCACTTAGTACACAAAAATAAGGGCTTACAAATATGTAGCAGCTCTTCAAACACTCTGCTTACTACAAAACTTGTACCGAGCTCGATAGCTGCAGTCGCTTAAGAGCGGCCAGTAGTCAGTATTCGGGAGATAGTGGGTTCGAACCCCACTGTCGACAGCCCTGAAGATGGTTTTCCGTGGTTTCCCATTTTCACACCAGGCAAATACTGGGGCTTCCTTCCCATTCCTAGCCCTTTCCTGTCCCATCGTCGTCATAAGCAACTTGCAAAACAAAAAACAAAAACAAAAATTCTGTTCAACCACTGACATCCCCAACAGTGTTTCTATTACATATTGCAGCAAAACTGTAGAAACTTATGGAAAGTTCGAACACAGTCTTGGAGGAAGAGAATAAGTTGAAAATACATCCAAAAACAAAATAATGGAATGCAGTCGAATAAAATCGGGAAATGCAGGAGATTAGATGAGATAATGGGCTGTTAAAGGAAGAAGGTAAATAACTAGCGCAGAAAAATAGGACCTTTTGAAATAAAGTGTTAGAGAAGAATGATGAAAGTGAAATGGGAAGATCAGATCACAAATGTGTTGGTGTGTATATCGAGCTGGTGAGAGGTGACCGATTTGGCAAAAGAAGAGACAGATTGATAGAATAGATCTTGGGATAACATGGACTTACTCAGTTATATTTAGAGGAAAAATAACGGTTGGGGTATATTAAGTCATGTATATGACAGACATATTGGAGTAGATGTAGGTTTTATTTACGTGGAAATAGAAATGGGTTTACGCACCACTACTTATGTTTACTGTTTTCAGAGCCTAAGAGATGCAGGAATTTTGTCTCACAGAAGTTCTTCGAAGCACTGGTAAAGCTACCGACAAGAGAATGGCGTGTTTGAGCCAGGTTCGAATCCGCCAACGTAGATTCAGCAGACCATTACTTTACAGTCTGAGCCACTCAATCTGTAACTCTCATTCTGATCAGTGATTGTGGGATCTTTATTAAAATTATTCCATATTTTGAGTACTACTATTACTACTGCTCATTTCGTACCCTAAAGGAGTACGGCGGGCCTCCTAGATGGTGACGTCCTTTCCCAGGCCAGGAGATGTGTTGCAGTGATTTGAGGTACGGAGAAGGTGAGAGGAGAGCAGCTGAACCCTATAAAGGGACTGTCCCGGGAGGCGAATGAAAAACCAAAGGAAAACTATTCTCAGGACAGCCGACGGTGGAGCCAGCCTCCCGAATGTAGAGCAGTAAAGCCGTGGCCATTGTTAGTCGAAGCTAATCTGCTTGGTATCCTTAGACCAGCAGTCCTAACAAAGATGTAAGGCTACAACTTAATACACTGAGGTGGTTCCATTATCAGGTAATGAAATTGAATATTATTGATTGTATTCATTACTGTTGTATTGTAAAGTAGTGTACCATTATGCATGCGTAGTTACACTTCTAAGAGACTATAAAACGGTACATTGAACAGCTCTATTTATTATATGGCGTTGAAGCGTGGGCATTAAAAACAAGGACTAATAATAATAATTTCCTGTGGCTATTTCTATTCGAGTGCAGCCCAGGTAAGGGAGACACTCCGATGAGGGTGGGCGGCATCTGCCATTTGTAGGTAACTGCGTGTTATTGTGGTGGAGGATAGTGTTGTGCGTGGTGTGTGAGTTGTAGGGATGTTGGAGACAGCACAAACATCTAGCTCCCGGACCAAAGAAGGTTAAAAATCCTCGACCCCGCCGGGAATTGAACTCGAAACCCTCTGAACCGAAGGCCAGTACGCTGACCATTCAGCCAACGAGTCGGGAAACAAGGACTGAAGCCTTGAGATGTCTGTCCGAAAATACTTCGTATTCTTTGGCCAGACCATATTACTATCCATGAAGTCCTCTAAGCAGAAGTCATGAAAGTGAACGGGAGGAGAAAGTTAGATTACTTCAGCCACATAATGATGGAAAATTAAGGCAGCCGTTCTTCAGTTCATCGCAGATGGGAACGTAGATGGGAAAAGGAGACCGCGTCAAAAGAAGAATCCCTTAGCTTTGCTAATGTGAGAAGGTGGTTCAGTCTCATTTCCAAGTAACTCCTCTACAAAGAAAAGGGGCAACCTGACCGGGGTGGTAAAGAGGTGCTCGGTTCACCGTGGATTTGATTCCCCGTCAAGAAATCGAATAATCCGGGAGATAGTGGGTTCAAATCCCACTGTCGGCAGCCCTGAAAATGGTTTGCCATGGTATTCCATTTTCACACCAGGCAAATGCTGGGGCTGTACCTTAATTAAGGCCACGGCCGCTTCCTTCCAACTCCTAGGTCTTTCCTATCCCATCGTCGCTATAAGGCCTTTATGTGTCAGCGCGACGTAAAGACACTAGTAAAAAAAACGAATAACACTGAGGCTCGTGGTCCTAGAATCGGGTAAATTTCTGGGTACATAGGTGGCTGGACATAGATCTAACCACTCCACTTAGTGGCGAGATTACGGGTAGTGGAAGCCTTTAACATTCACTTCCCCAAAAGTCATTCGATGCCTGTATGAAAAGACTAAGCTTACTTTTTTCTTTTTCTACTCTCAGAAATGTCACTTGCCCTGTTGATAAACGACTACTGGAACAGATAACGAAGAAGTACGTGCATTTGTCAAACTTTACTGCATAATATCGCCTGTCATTTCAGTTATGTTGCTTAGTATGATTCCGGCCAACATATGCTACTGACGGCATGAGTTTTATAATATTAATGAAGATTGTAATTAAGCCAATTAAAAGGGACAGAGCTATAGTATGCGATTTATACAAAGGGCTATTAATATTAGTCCTACGCTATAAGGTAACCTTTCTCTTCCAGAACTGCTTTCTGGTGTCCTAATCAGCTTTGTATTTCATTTCAGCACGAGTTAAGAAAGACTTCACCTCTTTCATATCAGTGGACGTAATGAGAAAAGTAGATTCCATTGTAAATTAATTTCAGGAAGAGAATTTAAAAGCCGTATTTTCCTTTTATCTAAGAGTTCATTATTGTGGAAGGTAAAGAATTTCGCTTATCTTGCTAATAAAATAGCTTTGTTCTTGATCTTTTACAATGAACTTTTTAATATCTCTCTATCAAGAAGAATTATTGTTGTCGTTAGCAGGTGGAACTTAATTACAACACACAGTGTTAATAAATTAAAATGTCTCCGATGTGTTAGTTAGGGAACTAACTTTTACTTCTTGCATTAAATACAGTACTTCAATTAAAATAAAATTCATCATCGACACTTCCTTTTTCCCTTGATGAGAAGAGAAATGTTAGGCCTCCTTTCAGATATACTAATGTTCGGTAATAATAATAATAATAATAATAATAATAATAATAATAATAATAATAATAATAATAATAATAATAATAATAATTAAATATTGTACCGTACTGTAGGAGTGTGTAATTTCATGACGTATTTACGCACAGTTACAGTGTAAATCCTTTAAGGCTCATTTTCCTTCAAAAACGAGCACAAGAAAATGAACACAAGGAACGTTGTTCTGATGGACTGCATATCAACGTGTGGCTGGGAGGCGTGACCAGCCTTAAGGAAGATAATATTGATAGGAAGAGCACTATGGGATACGAGGTATTGCTCGCACAGCGACGTTATTATTTATTTTAATCATCTTATACTCTGATGTTAAAAGTTTTAAATTATTGTGCAGTGCACTACTTTGGTAATAGCGGCAAGAAACTAAGGTACTGATCCAGTGTAATGTGATTGGAAAAAAAAAAACTTTTTAAGGCGTGTACTGTTACAATATTTGTTACTACTTTGCAGCGTTACTGGCAATCAATTCACGGACTGCTGCGGAGTAACAATTGTTGCAGTAAGCATATATTATTCTGATGATCATTCTCAAAATGAATCATAATTCCAATTTTGCATTAATTTTGCGAATTTAGCCGCATCTTCCCTACTGATTTTGAAGTCCTAATAATTTGTATTGTACGATGTGAAGGTGATAATCAACATAACACCACATTAATGCTCCCACAGTGTTCCCTATAGCAAAACCTGAATTGAAAAGTAACTCTTGTACATTCTGATTTTTCAGTATCATACATTATATCATCAACGTGTCGTATTAAGGTTGGTAATCAACAATCAAACGCAGATGGCACGAGTAGATTTATTCATTGTCACGGTATTCCACTTATGCAATTTTATTGAGATTTTAAAACTTGTACATTTATACCAGCTAAAGTACCCGTTTTCCGAACGGATTTATGAGCAAGTATTAAATTGTTTTTTACAACATGCTTTACATCGCACCGACATAGATAGGTCTTATGGCGACAATGGGACAGGAAAGGACTAGGAGTGAGAAGGAAGCGGCCGTGGTCTCAATTAAGGTAAAGCCCGAGCATTTGCCTGGTGTGAAAATCCGAAACCACGGAAAAGCATCTTCAGGGCTGCCGACAGTGGGATTCGAACTCACGATCTCGAATGCAAACTCATAGCTGCGCGCCCCTAACCGCACGGCCTCCTCGCTCGGTAAAGTGGTTAAATTAAGGTGGCCCGTAAGTGTAGTGTATGTGTATCTCTAACACGCTATTGTAATCAATATTTACGACCTTCTCATCGGGTACATAAATATACAGTTTATGCCCCTCGACTCTCGGCAGCACGCCATGTAAAGCTGGCCGTGACAGAAGCACTAGTTACAGTAATGACGCAAAATGAAATGCGAATTATAAACCCACTAAATAGGAATCTTAAACATAGAAAATACTAAAAAATAAGAAACACGGAATATACGTATAATACGATGATGACAATGAAAATGGCTGAATAAATAAACTACAGCCATCCATAATAAATTAAGGCATCTCCCTCCCCCTCCGAGGGGGGGGGGTAATTCATTGAACGGTACTGATACCGGTGGAAATTTAATCGCTCCTCTCCCAGTCTATTTAGAATGGGCTGAGTGGTGCTTTTAATAAAAAGGGGATGCAATAATTTTAAGATAATAATGGAAAGTAACCAGTAAAGAAGGAATAGAGAGCAGTTGTTTTAGAGAGGTAGATGAAATTGAAACGGAAGAATAGTTGAGTTTAAGTTTATTAGATTTATTAGTGAATTAATTATATTGTGGAATAACTTATGGTTCAGTACTCTATATCGCAGGGGTGGCCACTAACCTTAATTTTGGGAACCGCAAATTTAGGAGACAAAACTGGGAGCATGTTTAGAAAATGGTTTATAAAATGAAGATGCTTTTTCGTTTTATACTTTTATTACTTTTGAGAAGTGCTTTCTTGAGTGATCATTTTTGCTGTTAGTTTTTTGAAATCTGGCTGATAATTGGTAAGCCCAGTTCGCACAAATTAACTTAAATGTTCATCAGTTAGTTAAGATCGATATTTAGATTTAATAAATTTAAGCGTTGAGTACAGTGATTCACACACACATGTAGTCCAAAAGATTGAGATAAGTCTCTCAGTACACTCTTTTGTTAGTGGGTATTTTTCTTCTGGAGCATTCTTCCAAATGTCTATGGTAGAAACGCCACTTCGTTTGAGTCCTTTTACCCTTCGTCCTCTGGCATTTCTAGTAGCTCCAACTCTACAGCTGCTGTATCCTTTGTTATTGGTGATGAAACAGGACAGCCATCGCCCACATCATCAACAGAAAACGATTTTGCAGGAATGAAAATGAAGGTTTGATTGATCTCAAATCATTAAATAACATTAAGCCGCACATCGCTACTACTGACTCCCACCGGCCGCGAGATGTTGTTAGTTTCCATTAGTTATATAAATTAATTTTACTCTAAGCTTGGTGTCAAGAGCCGCATGCGGCTCGCGAGCCTCGTTTTGGCCAGCTCTGCTAAATCGTATTTCCAGACAGCATGGCTGACACGGGTTATGATTTAGTGCGGCGGTATGTGATATGCGGTATGTCAGTATAGTTTTGTTATGGCTTAATTTTTTTATGCTTTTTACTTTCATATTTGATATTATTGAACCATTTATTCAAGCCTGTATTTTACTATGTTTTAGGTAAAATGGACAATTAAAGAGAACAAAAACGACTGCAAAGGCTACTTGAAACTGTTTTCGCTTATTCTGACGAAGAGGACGTGCTGGAAGTTCGAAAAGAGAATTCGGAAAGTGAACAAGAATTGGATCCTGATGAGGATGCAGAATCCTTGCGACGACACTAATATCACGGAGGTGAAGACTCTTACTTTTTTTACGGAAAGACGAATATCGTAATGCACCTTCCAGGTGTCAGAGGATCAGTTAATGGAAAACTGATCCTCTCGATATTTGGAGACATTTATTTGATCGGGAAATAATTGAAGTTATTGTAAAGTTTAGAAACCAACACATTACCACTGACGCAAAAGGAAAATATAATCAAGAATATCATGTTCATGAGGTCGACTGTAATGAAATAGAAGCTCTCTTAGGCCTTCTCATTTTGAGTGGAGTAAAGAAGTCCAATAGGTTATATTTGGAATAATTCTTCTACGCAGGAGAAACTCCCCAGAAATATTTCGTCTGGTTATGTCTTAGCAACGCTTCTCTTTCCTACTCAGTCACATACATTTTGATGGTATTGAGACCAGGCAGCAGAGGCTACTTTGAGGTAGACTGGCTCCAATTCGCGATCTTTTCGAATTATTTGTTCACAGATGTATACAATATTTCAGCTTGAGTCAGTGCGTTACAATAATTGATGAAATGCTATTAGGTTTTAGGGGAAAGGCTGCCTTCTGGCAGTACATAGCTTCGAAACCTAATAAATACGGCATTAAGGTATATGCCTTGTGTGATGCAAAGCTATTTTACACTTCAAAAACGGAAGTCTACGTAGGAAAACAGCCAGAAGGATCACATTATGCTGTAAGTAATAACCCTAATGGAGATAATACAGCCTATTTTCGGTACGAGAAGGAACGTTACAGTGGACAACTGGTTCACCAGCGTTGAACTCTGTGAAAAGTTGACCAGTCAGTACAAACTCACGCTGCTAGGCGCCCTCAGGGAAAACAAACGCCAGCTTCCTCCTCAATTCACACAAGCACAGTCCAGATCTACCGCATCCAACATCATTGGATTTCGTGAGGAGTGCACTCTTCCGTAATATATTCCTAACAAGAGAAAGAACGTGTTAGTAATTTCATCGATGCACGATGATGACTTCGTCGATGAAGAAACAGGGAAATCCGATATGATTCTGGACTACAATAAAACTAAATATGGTGTCGATGTCGTAGACCAGCTCTCTGCAAATTATGATGTGGCCAGAAATACAAGACGTTGGCCTATGGTAGTATTTTATTCTCTGATAAACATGCTGGCCACATTTCTGTCCGGCCCATCTGACGTATAACTGGCCCCTGTGGCCGGTATGTTTTGGCAGAGACATGGAGTTATTGCAGGGTATCATCATTTTATAATCTTGGGTTCATTCACAGTTATATGTGTCCACTTTAATGTTTTTGGTGAGATCTTATATTTCGGTTCATTATGGTAATGATTGATTCCTCTACCATATACGCCAACAAATCATTACAAATTAACAACTTGACATCATAACCTATATTTTCAGGTTCACGCGGCAAATGTTAATGCCAGGCGTCCACAAGACAATTCATATTCACTCTCCTTACAATCACGGGAAACATATGACAAATTATCAGGGTATAATTCATGTATAATATCACCAGGAGTCAATCCACTGTTTTTGTTTACCGGCGCTGCCATTTTTGTTTACTAGCATTGATGGATACACGGAAGATATTCGAAGGCAAAAACAAATGCCACTGAAGCACTAAAACGGGCAAAACCAGTACTAAAAGAAGCGGAGATTTTCTACCATTTAGGTACATCAACGATAATCTCCAAATAGTTCCTCAATAACCGTTAGATGGCATCAGAAGACAGACTTGCACCAACACGTATTCATACGTGATCGGCTGCAGAGCACCATGCTTGGAAATACGTATTGATACGTGAGCGGACAGCATTGTGTTAAACAGTCAAATTGTAATAAGCCAGAATGCACCAACCCAGAATGTAGTAGCGCGAAAATTTTTCACAGGGTTAGGAATGAGCCTTTTACAAAGCAACCTTCGCTCTCACGTGGCGAGGATTGTTGTCGTCTGCAAGCTTGAAAGGGTACAAGATGGTAAGCCTGTACTTATGTTTGGACGATGTCAAACGTGTAGCCTACTTGAACCAAAATACCGTTGTAGAAAGTGCAAGAAGTTCATGTGCCTAGAGCACATAGAAGTGTTATGCAATGACTATGAGTGAATGTGCAATATTTATGGAGATCTTACTTCATAATCCACAGGCTCATACGAGATTTATTATGTGCCACATTTCCAAAACTGAAACAACATAGAGTATGATATATTTGAATCACAGTATTGTTTTGTTGTTCTTGCTATTTAAATAATTTGATTTTACTTGGGATTCCCTTTAGATTTCTTCCTTTGTTGTTAATGTTATCTTTATTGGTCTGATTGTACGTGTACTTGGAATTATGTTTTCTTACTGTTTGAATAAATACATTCTGTATGACATCTCATCTATTCTCACAATTCACAATTTAATTTTTTTAAATACCCCGTCTTAGTGGCCGGCCACACGAATTATGTTTAATATTTCTACACACTTACGCAGGGTTAAACTTAAAGTACCATATTGTAGGAATGTATGCTTCTGGGACGTCTTTACGCACTCCTACAGTTTACTAATTTAAGGTTAATTTTACTTTACACTCTCGCATGGGAAAGTGAACACTAGGAACATTGTTTTGATATGTAGCTGAGAGGCGTGTCAAGTCGTAAGGAAAATAATGGATAGGAAGAGCATTTTGACATACGAGGTAATGTTTCTTCACCGAAGATTGTTATTACCGAAGTAAAACGAAGTTAAATAGCAGATTATGTTTAACCTGAGTTTCAAACGATAATCGGAGAAAGTAAATTCGAATTTTCAATGTTATTCTACTGAAAATGTTCTCTATCTTTCCAAAAAAAATTGGGAGCCCACTCTATAGGGGGCCGTTGGGTTCGCCTTTACCTTCAATGGTCCTGGTTGTGGATGCAGGAAATTAGATGGGAAATAACATGTAAGGAATATTCAACTGAGACATTTCAAGTATTGGCGAATGGGCACCAAAGGACATCGGTATCGATTACTCTCAAGTTTTCGATCAAGAGGTGATCTTACAAACAGTATGATTATCTCGTAGACGCGTAGATATTATCTCCCGAGAAAATTACCCAGAAATACTTATACATGTAAAGAATATTCAGTCTTATTCTTCTGCCTGTCTTTTTCTCAATTACCTGAGGTCAGCACTTTGTATGGAGTAAGTCTTTACAGCCGGATGCCTTTCCTAATGCCAACACTAAGTGAAGGGACGTAGTGTTTCTGTGGTGGTTTGCTGTTCTGTATGTAAATAAAAATGAGTACCAAGACGAACGCAAGTACCCAGACCCCGTAATAGAAAAATTAACTATACGCAGTTAAATTTCCCCGCCCTAGACGGGAATCGAAACCGAAGCCTTCTGACTCGAAAGCCAGTACGCTGGCAATTCAGCGAAGGAGCTGGACTTAGAAAACATCCTGTGACTTCATTGTATAATCTTGTATACATCCCTATTGCATGCCATTGCACCTGACTGAGATGCCCTTAACAATTGTTTGGATAGAGAACAATTGAAATTACGCTTTGGGAAACAATTGCTTTATCGTTGATAATTTTTATAATTTTACGTGAAGGTTTCAATTTAAATAGAACATCTCATGTTTATTTATCGAACATAATGTAAAATATATTTTAAATTGTCCATCTATGGGCTATATACATTACTTTCCGTAAATATTTATTCCCTTATAAAATATCCAGTGATTTTGATCTCTACATTTTCCTGATTCCACGTCAGTTTGAAGTCCTTACCACTGCTTTGGAGATGAATAATCTGAAATTACATTTTTCAAAACAACTGCTCTTTGTTCGTTTTAATAATTGGCTTGGAGTATTGCGTCGTTATAATTGGTGGAAAAACACGTCTCATATATTATTTATCAAATATTCATCATAATATATATATTTTAAATTACTCCTCTCTAGACTATATATAGCATTTATATTTTTTAGGTACCGTAATAAATTAAATTTCATGGTAATGCAAATAGATTTTAGGAAATGAAATGAGGCTATTTTGAGAATGTACGAGTATTAAATTGAAGCCACGTTTCTCGTAGGCACGCTCGTATTTGATAGATAAAAGTAATAATAATAATAATAATAATAATAATAATAATAATAATAATAATAATAATAATAATAATAATAATAATAATAATAATAATAATAATAATAATAATAATAATAATAATAATAGGCATCAACTCGAAAGACCTATACCAGGACTCTCTGGAGACCATTCGCCATTATTTTTATGCCGACATTGTAGATGCAGGGTTAAATGGACATTTTTCCACTTTTAAGGTGTTTGTACTCACAATCTTGGGATCCAGAGGCCAACACTCCTCCACAGGGGAAGCGATGATAATAATAATAATAATAATAATAATAATAATAATAATAATAATAATAATAATAATAATAATAATAATAATAATAACAATAATAATCATAGAGCCTCCGTGGCTCAGGCGGTAGTGCACCGGCCTGTCACCGCTAGATATCGTGGTTCAAATCCCGGTCACTCCATGTGATATTTGTGCTGGACAAAGTGGAGGCGAGACAGGTTTTTCTCCGCGTACTCCGGTTTTCCCTGTCATCTTTCATTCCAGCAACACTCTCCATTAACATTTCATTTCATCTGCCGTTCATTAATCATGCCTCAGAGGAGTGCGACAGGCCTCGGCAGCCGGCACAATTCCTATCCTCGTTGCAAGTTCGGGGCTTCATTCATACCATCCCTGACCCGGTCATTGACTGGAAAAGAGGTTGTAGGTTTTTACAATAATAATAATAAGAAGAAGAAGAAGAAGAAGAAGAAGAAGAAGAAGAAGACCTCAACGACATCTACAGCGGAGAAGGTGGACTTCGGTATGGTGCAGATGGCGGAAGAGGCAGCCCTACACTCAGCGATTAATATGAGTGCAAAAGAGCCAGCCGGTCAATGGTTTTTAGGGCGGAAGAGGAAGATTCCCAACGGCTTGGAGGGTGGAAGAACCAACTCCAGGTCTTACAAACTTGGTTTTACTCCTGGACAGAGCATTGTTTTGTCACACAAGTGCTATCTCACATAACTACCATGATGGATGAAAAACGTTTGCAAATTAATACGCCAGCCAGTAAAATCCGGGGCCATCTCGTTGGTCTTAGGGCACATGATTCTGAGGGCCCTAACCCATCATGCTTGGATCAATTGTACGGTCCATCACGCCGTAAACTGAGGACGAAACAGAAACACTTCTTTGGAACACTCAATGTAAACACTCTTCTGAAGACAGATAAACAAATGGAACTAATAAAAGTACTTGAAAAATATCAGATAAAACTATTAGCCGTCCAGGAAACAAATGAAATGGCAGTAGCAGATAATTTCAGGTTACTAAAGGGAAAACCTGCCATTAAAGTTAAGAAAGTTAAGAAATCCGAGAAAACCAAAAACACGATGGTAATACTTGGTACAGCCTTCTCTGTTCACCACTCAATAGTAGAATTCATCGTGGATTTCAGATTTCCATCTCCACGACTGTCTATACCGACCTTAAATAGCGGCAACAAACTCTATACTGAGTTCCATGCCCTTGCTCCTATTAATGACGACAGCAAAAAGAATCCCCAGAAAGTAAACGAGCTCTGGTCTCAACATGAAGAAGAAATATCCATAACTACAGACATTCACAACAAAATTCGAAAGGGCGATTTTAATGCCCAGCTAGGAAAAGAAAAGAAGTACAGAAAGGTTATAAATAAATACCCAGCTCACCGTAGGACTAACAAGAACGGTGAAAGGTGTGAATCTGTGAATCTTTCAACATGAAAGTAATGTCCACACAGTTCAAGAGGACCCCAAAGCAGATGATGACATGATGGTCACACAACCCTCTGCTAGGAGAGTTCCAAATTGACCATGTTGCAACCAACAACCCCAGAGAAATAATGAATGTTGGAGTAGAACGAGGAGACCACTATGTGACTAGGATCAAAATGAAATTCACTTCTAACAACACCACGAAGAAAACGTTCAGGATAAAAATTACAGAATTGAAGAACTGAAAATAAACCAAGATATAATAGAAAACTACCAGAAAAAAGTGGATTTATTGAACTCATATAAATGGGATGAAATGGCTCGAAAAATCCAAGAAGCTGCAAAACATACAATATTTTTCGCTAAGAGGAAAAAGCATTCATGGTGGAATGATGAGTGTGAAGCTGTTCTAAAGAAACGTTCCGAGGCATGGAATATATGGAATTCCACCAAAGAGAATTCTGATGGGTTCAGAACTCAAAGGAAATTGACGGCCAAAGTTTACAGAAAGGCCAAATTTGAAAGGGATCATTAAAGGGATATTTAAGAAAACTGTACGAAGAGCAACCTAAGAATATTCTATAAGTCCTTCAAATAAAAAAATAGAAAATATTATTCACACACTATCTGCTTCAATAATGATTCCATTAAATGTATTCTGAACAACAAACAAAAATTATGAACATTTGGTCAAATACTCTAAAGTATTATTGAACTGTGAACCTCCAAAGAATTATATGCCCTTCCAAGAACCCCAATCCAAACTTTTCGACTAAGCTCCATCATGCAAAGGGGAAATAAAAGAAATAACTAAGAACCTCACAAACAACAAAACATCCGATGAAGATTCAATCGTGGCGGAACTCCTAAAATAGTCAGGGGAGAAAGTATTAGAACAGTTAGTGAGACTCTTCCAAAGATTTGGGAAACGGAAAAGGTACCCGATGAATGAAAGTGTGCTATCATTCACCCATTACATTAAAAAGGAGACAAAACTAATGTTAACAAATATAGAGGCAGATCACTCCAGTTAGTCGCATACAAAATATTGTCTAAAGAGCTCCAGAACAGAATAGAGAATCACATAGATCAAGAGTTGGAAGAATACCAAGCAGGATTCAAGAAAGGACGGTCCTGTGCGGAGCAGATATTTACCATCAAGACTTTAATCAAAACTAATACTTTAGTATCAACCAAGAAGGTAATTATGACATTTGTACATTTCAAAAAGTCATATGACTCTGTCGACAGGGACACACTGATAAAAGTGCTGAAAGAATTTGGAATTGATGACAAGACAACTAATATAATACAACAGTCATTAACAAACACACGGTCAAAAGTAAAATTCCTAGGAGAGCTGTCAGAACCGTTTGAAATCAAGGCAGATGTGAAGCAAGGAGATGGCCCCTCCCCAGTCCTTTTAAACTGTGTCTTGGAGAAGGTGATAAGGGAATGGTGAAAAGAAACGAGTCAGTAAAATATCCCGAATGGAATCAAGATAGGACACAAAAAGACTGAACTTAAATTTGAATGTCTTGCATTTGCAGACGACTTAGTGTTATTTGCTGAAAATCTAGAGACTGCCAATACACAGATAAGGGTTTTGCAAGAAACAGCAGAAAAGGCAGGACTTCAAATGTCCTTTGAGAAAACTAACTGCATGAGCATAGATCCCGAAGAATCAACATGGACAATGAAGACCAAGTACAGTATGATGACATAAAAATAGTCCAAAAATTCAAATATCTAGGGGAGATTCTGACTCCTAACAACAATGAGAAGGCAGCTAACGAAGAAAGAGCAAAGAAGATGGAGATTGCATTCAGACTATGCCAGGAAACTAATAAGTTCAAATCAGTCTACTTTCAAAAATATTCTTCTAAAAGTACAACATAACATTAAGAACAAAAACAAAACATAAATTTGAAATAATTGATTATAAAATTTAACTCTATAAATTGACTCTCTCGCCGTAATCATTAATGCACAAATTCAAAATCTTAATAAAATAAGTCCATAAGATAAAATATCACCCCCAAAGCAATAACTTAAATTACCAAAATCGACAGATAAGATACAACCCATCAAAAATATAAAAGTTATAAAATATATAAAGACTGAACCACCCATCAATAATCAATTAAAAACATAGAGGGATTAAAAATACAATTATAAATATAAACTTTAACATTGTAAAACTCTAAATGTTTGAAACAAATCATTAGCATGAGTTCGAATTATAGAAACCAACACAGATAATCCTAAAGCCCCCTCACGAACAGAGAATGTCAAAAAATACTAAAATACAATAAATTCCAAACTCAACAATATAGAGAATAAATGTTTACGCTTAGAACAAAAAGTTCACACTCCTATTAAAAATATTAGAATCAAGATAACTTATATTTATTACCATTGTTTTAGTAGTTTAATAAAAAACACTGGTCTTGTAAACCAATATTAATATATTTCTTCTAAAACTCAGAGGAAAGAAAAATTCTTCTCACTAATCCCCAAAATTAATATTTTACACTAAACTACCCTCTGAATCATAAATTTAAGAATCCTTGTCTTTAATCTTAATAGCCTAATTTTTATACAAGCTAATCACCCTCTTGCTATAACCCTTATTATCATTGTACAAACATGTATTATCTCTATAACTGTTGGATTAATATCCTCCTCCTTCTGATTTTCTTACATCCTATTTTTGATTTTCCTAGGGGGTATCAAGCCAAACTCAGACACTGTAATACCGTGGTGAAACCTGAATGCCTCTATGCAGAAGAGACAATTGCCAGAAAGGGAATCACCAAAGTTTTCAGACCGTCAAACGAAAATTTGAAAGAGACCAATTAAGGGATATTGAAGAAAACTTAAAGAAGAATAATACAAGCAACTTATATAAGACCTTCAAATCAAAAAGAAAATATTCTTCACCCACTATCTGAGGAAACTTTTGGGACCCAAGAAAGCAACATGATGTGAGTTTACCTTCAGTTTGAGATCAAATCAAGAGCTGTATGAAAAATTCGAAAATATTTCAACCTCGGTAAGAAAAAGGCGACTGACTTTCTATGGACACCTGAGAAGAATCGGACGTGAACGTCTAGCAAATAAGATCCTCATCTTCCAGGAAAGAAGAAAGACCCACGTACCATGGCTGAAAGAATTTCATCAGGATCTTAAAATATGTGGCATTGAGGAGGGAGATATTACAAACAGAACATTCTTCAGAAGGAAAATTGCGGAGGTGACGGATATGTTCGTAGAGAAACCCAGGAGAACAAGAACGGTGTTCTCGGACGTGGAAGGAGCAAAAGCGAGCCAGAGAATGAACGAGTATTGGCGTAAAAGGAAAGAAAATCAACAGTCAAGGAAGTTGTGTAATCGTAACCCATAGGAGGTTGAAACGATCCTAAATAAAATAATAATAATTGCATGGCTCAGCGACCGACCTCCAGACACACTGAGTGGTGCTATCTAGGCGGCATTTAGATTTTTCTGCCTTTCTAGCGACGAACATGGATCTCTATAGTACAGGTACAACGACTGAGTTAATGTAATTTTGTTGGGGGACGCTAAGTGTGCCACCGAAAGTCATTAACATGCCAACAACAATGACAGGAAACGCTAATATATTTGACCACCATTCAACAATTGGCCACCTAGGGCAGGATAGAACCCGCGAGGTACCTATTTCTACAATTAGTGATCAAAGAAGGTGACGATACATTTTTAAAATATTCACACTCTCACTTGTCGTCGCTTCAAAATAATTTTCAAGAACCCTCTGTAACAAGCGGATGCACTGTTCTATTTTCGTTGCGGCAGGATGTATCAGGTAATTATAATCGTATGCTGATGCAAGTAGCTTCTATCTCATAATGCCCCCACTGCCCCCGTCACAGTAGCACCCTCCTACACTGATAACATCTGCTCTCCTGTGCCCCTGTTCTGCCGGATGTTCGAGCCACCCAAACCACGCGATAATTCAATCCCCACCGAGAGAGTTGGCTGCATGTTCCAGCCCGTGTAGCTGTTAAACTGCTTTCGATAGATGGTGGATTTGAACCGCACTGTTAGGAGTCCTGAAGAGGATTTTTCGTGGTTTTCAATTTTCACACTTGGTATGTTAAGGCCACGGTCACTTCCTTCCCAACCAATTACAATTTGATCCCGTATATTCGCTGCCACAGTGTTTAACAGCAGTCTAATTAACAGTGTATTACTTTTGAATTTCCAGAGAAATGTAAAAATATATTTATGAATCTCGTGACAGTGTGGTGAAGCCAGTTAAGAGCACTTTTTTAAATTTCAAATTTGCCTTATATCGCCCCGACACAGATAGGTCTTATGGCGAGGATAGAATAGGAAAAGACTGGGAGTCTTTCAAAAGAAAATGGGTTGTTGAACCAAACATGTGTGCAATTGTCTTCCGACAGCAAAAGGAGTGGCTAAGATTTATACAGTACAGAAACATTTCCTAAAAATGACTGAAGTATTGACGTTGCGGCAGGATGTATGAGGTAATTATAATCGTATGCTGATGCAAGCAGCTTCTATCTCACAATGCCCCCACTTCCCCCGTCACAGTAGCACCCTCGGTTCAGAGGGTCACGGGTTCGAATCCCGGCCGGGTCGGGGATTTTAACCTTCATTGGTTAATTCTAATGGCCCGGGGGCTAGGTGTTTGTGCTGTCCCCAACATCCCTGCAACTCACATACCACACATAACACTATCCTCCACCACAGTAACACGCAGTTACCTACACATGGCAGATGCCGCCCACCCTCGTCGGAGGGTCTGCCTTACAAGGGCTGCACTCGGCTAGAAATAGCCACACGAAATTATTATTATACTGGAGTATTGGACTCCGCTGTACATAAAATGGTATAGTATTACTGAGATGGGCCTCAGTTACTACCTCTTCTGCCGTTTTTGCATTATGCACAGAAAATTGTTGTAAGATGTTGCGCAAGATAGGGCTAAGAGACATTTAATTTCTGCCTGATTACATATTGCCGAGGGAAAAGAGGGGCAGCTGTACCACCCGGCATAATGTCTCTCACTGGCAAACATTCCCGTACGACAATAATAATAATAATAATAATAATAATAATAATAATAATAATAATAATACGCCCTCGGTTACCGAGCACAAGCATTTTCATTGGATGTTATTTAGAAAGCCGTAAACATTTCCACCTTCCTTTTCACATTCCTAGATGTCGATAAAAGCAAGACTGTATTGGACAAATTATTGCCAAAAACTTTAATTTCGATGTGTAAACAATATGTCACCAAGGATCTTTTATATGCTGACAATGATCGTTCGATACAGAATGTCGAGTGGTCCCTTTCTCGCCCTTAAAATAGTCCACTTCCTTGAGATAAGGAGGCCGACACTTTATTAATTAACACGGCGACGTCTCTTAACACCAACAGCGGTTAACATATTATTCTTCTTGTTTTGTATAGGCCAGCTAAGGACCACGCCATTCAACTATTACATTTTGGAATGGGCTTTGATGTTTGCCCAGTAGTTGCGCATCCTCAGGCTATGTTGCTCCTTCCTCTCCTTTGTCCAAAGGCGCCAGTCTTCTTCGTTGGTAGTCTGTCCTGGAACTCGTTATGTTTAAGTATCTTCCTGAGTGTTGTCCGATCCTTTAAGTTTCCTTCTGTTATTCCCAGTTCCTGTAGATCTTTATCCACTTCCATCAGCCATGGTGACTTGGTCTTTCTATTTTGCCAGTAGCTGAGAATCCGGTTGGTCAACCTGGTCGGATGCATCCTATAGATGTGCTAGACGTCTCTTCCTTGCTACATTCGTTATTCCTTCACAGTACTTGTAGAGCTCTTGGTTAGGCCGTCTTCTATAACTGTCACCTTCCTTGACTGGCCCCAGTATCTTCCTCATTAACTTTCTTTCCCGGATTTCAAGTTTTTCCATAAATCCCTTCCTATTGAGTGTTAAACATTCTGAAGTATATTAGGCTACAGGGCGGATGACTGTTCGGTAGTGCTTCATCTTAATATTACGAGAGAGACTTTTTATTATAGGTATTCTTCGTCAGTCGGTAGGCCATTTCAAGCCTGTTAACTCGAGTTGACAAAGCTGTTCCTTCAGTGAGATAAGATTCCAGGTTAACATTATTATTATTATTATTATTATTATTATTATTATTATTATTATTATTATTATTATTATTATTGTCTGACTCGTTGGCTGAATGGTCAGCGTACTTCGGTTCAGAGGGTCCCGGGTTCGATTACCGACCGGGTCGGGGATTTTAATAGCTTCTGATTAATTCTCCTGGCTCGGTGACTGGGTGTTTGTGCCCGTCCCAATACTTTCCTCTTCATATTCAAACAACACACTACACTACCAACCCCCACAGAAACACTCAATAGTGATTAGATTCCCCCATGTAGGGTTGGCGTTAGGAAGAGCATCCGGCCGTAAAACAGGGTCAAATCTTCATGTGCGACGCAGTTCGCACTACTCGATGCCACAGGTGTGGGAAAAGCGGTAGGAAAAGAGAAAGAAGAAGAATATTATTATTATCATTTTCCTTTATAAAATTCCCCTCTCTTTTCATATACGTAGGATGGTCTGTGAAACCGCGTTCAGCGGAAAAATTAAAATGCAGTGAACAGAACCAGGAAAACAGCTTTCAATTAGGAGTGATCACCCTGAAACATGACAAAATTTTCGAAGGAAGCTTCTAATATACAAGCCATACCCGGCGAGTTGGCTGTGCGGTTTGGGTCGCGCAGCTGTGAGCTTGGATCCAGGAGATAGTCGGCAGCCTTGAAGATGGTTTTCCGTAATTTCTCATTTTCACACCAGGCAAAATCTTAATTAAGGACTTAAGTAAGGCTACGGCCGCTTCCTTCCCACTCCTAGGCCTTTCCTCTCCCATCGTCGCCATTAGACCTATCTGTGTCCGTGCGACGTAAAGCAAATACCAAAAAAAAAAAAAAAATTAAGCCCGGCTGAGTGGCTCAGACGGTTGAGGCGCTCGCCTTCTGACTCCAACTCGGTAGGTTCAACCCTGGCTCAGACCGGTGGTATCTGAAGGCGTTCAGATACGTCAGCCTCGTATCGGTAGATTTATTGCCACGTAAAAGAACACCTGCGGAATTAAATGACACCACGTCGGCGTCTATGAAAACCGTAAATGTAGTTAGTGTGATGTGAAGCCAATAAAATTATTATTATTCAAGGAGATCACGCAAGAACACACGAAGATGCAGATTATTAATTAGAGAAGCATACTGCAGAAATACAAAATATATACTTTTTTAACGCAGGGAATATTTAACACCTGAAGATGAAAGTTCAAACCCGTAAAATCATTACAGCTTGTTTGACAGTGAATTTGTGAGGAAATGCCAGAAAATAGCCGCCGGAATCCTACGTCCAATTCAGCTGCAAATGTTGGAGTCTGACAGCCTTTCACGTAGCACTGTAACTCATAGCAATATCTATGTAAAGAGCAGTGTTCAGTGAAGGAGCTCGTTACGCACAAAGTGGTTACAGGATGTCACAAATCAGCTTATTTTAACTCATTTCTGGGGCTTCGCACACAGTATTTAATAATGATATAGTGATTAATAGCCAATCCAAATGAAGCATACAAGGAGGACGTGTACAGGCATTATTTTTCAAAAAATCAGATTACGAAATCTCACCTGAAGAATTCCGTTCCAATATTATTCTCCATTACTCAACCTGCTGCCGCCAAATCTCACAGTACATCAGTGTGAAATTCAGTCACCTTAAATTTCGTTTTTAGTATGCTAGGTAGCAGACATTGTCGCGATTGTCAGAAAGAGAAACATCGGTGTGGTTATTGATCCAACAATAAGGTTTGAGAGTAAAAGTTCACAGACCAAAGAAGTTGATTCTGAAAAGAAGAGACACTACGAACCCTGTTTTAAGTACTTTGAAGAAAAGTATCACATACCCGCCAGTTGCTGGAAAGTGATTGGGTTACTCTTCGGTGCGCCAGGATCTGTCACAAAATTTTCAATGAATCTCTTCCTTCGTTTTGGTATCCCCGTTTCGTATCAAAAAGATATTTGTTTAGATGTTTTACGAGATTCATTGGAAATGGTAAATCATCATTTCTGGGGCTTCGCACACAGTGTTAAATAAAAATAAAGTTATCCTGATCGGGGATAGCTGTAGGGCTACAACAGGGGAAATTCAAAATTATATATCAATATAAATAAAATTGTAGGGGCCCTCTGTCTGTAAGTTCTTTTGTTTTGCCAATTTTTCAGATATTTATCCGTTTTAGGTCAACTCAAGACCGAATCGGTGGTTTTTACTTTTCGTGTCTGTCTGTTTGTCTGTTCCACCATTACATCGAAACGGCTGGATAGCTCTCAACCAAACTTCATATTTAGAGCATACTCATCCCGGGGAAGGTTTCGATAAGCATATCGATGGCCTAGAATGAATACCTCGTATCTCAAAAAGTTCTTCCTATCCAATATTTCCCTTAAGACTGATCACGCCTCCCAGCCACATTTGGATATGCATTCCATCAGAACAATGTTCGTTGGGTTTATTTTCCTATTCAGATGAGTAAAGGAAAATGAACCTTATGAAAATTATACTCTAGGAGTTAGTAAATATGTCACGCAGACATACTTTCCTATAGCACGGTACGGTAAGGTTCATTTTCCTTCACACGTCAGCATAGGAATAAAGAACTCAACGAACATTGTTCTGATGGACTGCTTATTCATGTGTGGCTGGGAGGCGTAACCAGTCTTGAGGGAAATATTGGATATGAAGAACTTTGTGAGATACGAGGTTTTCATTCTAGGCCATCGATATCATTTTAAAATCTTTGAATAGACGGGGGCTTTATAGGAAAACCAGAACGGTTTTCCTCCTTTTCTCTTATACTATTGATTTTCTGTAAACTCCGTGGACCTTACGTGAAACGTCTCTTCATTATAAACAACTTTCGTTATGTTCATAATTTACCTTACTCTTCACATGACGGAGAAATTTGCTATTTTCTGCTGGTACCATGCTCTGCATTGAGTGACCTACAGGTTACCATGGCAACGTCTCTGACTGCTTGCCAGCAGGGAAGTAACCTATTGCCATTTTCCTCATCATGCTTTTAAATTCGTGATTGTTCCTTGGGTAGAATGCAAGAGAGGCGTCAATCGGCCTATCTGCGGGATATTCGCGGAATATCGTTGGAGGTTATAACCGCCCTCGAATAGATTAAGTAATAACACAATTAGTCATCTTCTTATCTGTTTATCTAAGAATCACTGCGCCTAAATTTCTCCTCTGTTACCGCTTTATTATATCCATAACTCACACCAGCATAATTTATTGAGGGACAGTTGATTTTCCAATACATTCACTTGGAATTTTCATATTTGTCGTTATTCAGTTGTCCTGATTTATAATCCATTTTACATTAATTTCAACATTCTTAACTGTATTATTTTCTTCCTTAATTACTCCGTATGTACGCGAGTGCTATAATCTACTGGATATATTTCCACCAAACTTCATATTTAGAATCCAACTGTCCTTGGTTAGGTATTAGGGCAAATATTGTTTCTAAATCCCTGAAATGACTAGGGCTTTATACGAAATCGAAACCGTGATTTTGCACTCCCACAAAATATACACAACCAAACTTAATGGAAATCTGCCTGCCTTAATGGAAATTAATTTCTAAACTTTTTTCTCATGTGCATCATTTCGATACGAGGATTAATGAAGGAGATATCATTAACGGACCGTTTTTCCGTACAAGTCTCATCGGACTTAAATCAAGAGCGGGTGCGTGTAAAGCGTATTTTTTACAACTTGAAAGCTAGTGAAGATATTCGAACCAAACTTTATATTTAGCATCCACCTGTCCAAAGGTAGGATTTAAAAGTCGATAACATTTCATTTTCCCGGAATGGACTGGTGGTTTATAGGGAACCAAAATAGTGATTTTACTCTTCCACAATATATACAGTACAAGACCAACCTGACTGGAAATCGACCAAACGTGATGGAAGTCCATCTCTAAAACTTTTTTCTTCATGTGCATTTTTTCGTCAGGAAGGTTAATAAGGGAGATATCATAAATGGTGAGTTTTGTAGGTTAAGTTCAGCGGACATAGCCCAAAAGGTGTTGTACGTAGAAGAGATTCCTTATCTATCTACATAAATAAAATCGTAGCGACTGTGTGCTCTACATTGACTATTTTGGCGAAATTTTCGCACAGCTACCCATTTAAGGAGTAATAATGACCATCTGCATATCTTTTTGGTTTAGTTTCCTGAAGGTCATAATTTTTACCCACCTCGCCCAAAATCCAGATTGCAGCATAATCTGCCAGGAGAAAAAGAAAATGGAAATTTGACAAAATTATAGTTTTAGCCTGTAACGGACGGAAAAGTTCCAAGATCTTTAAATTTTTCACTTTTGATCCCCGAAGAATATCAAAATATGGAGGCAATTTTAATGGTGGCCAGAGCTTCCGGAAGTCCTATCACATAACGGATTGCACAATCTCCGTTCGATTTGGAATGACCTACAACCTTTACGTCCGATTTTCTCTATTAATCGACGTTAATTTGGACTTTTCACACGCATAATTCATACTTTCAATCACTTATAGGAAATATAGAATCATCAAACTCTTCACGAAAATTGGCCCACCCAGTAGCCATATGTGAGCCAAATGCTATGTACGTAGCTGTCACATAATTATCCGAAAGGTAATGCATGTGAGATAATCTTACAAAAACTTTACCCTCTTCAACGTTTCTAAATCTGACCCAAGAATAGATGAGATATCATAGGACCAGCCATTTAGAACACTAAATCCGGCGTCTTATGGTACAATCTTTTGTCGATATGACGTACGTTTAGCAGCAGTTAATCTCTAAATGAAGGTCTGCAATATTGTAAACACGCATATATTTTCGTATGTCGATCTGTATACATATTCACTGATGTCGATTTGTAGCGATCGAGAAAGGGTGTGTCTGCTATTGTAATCAGTACTCCCCACATCGACTTTGACTAGCAGTAGGAATGGGGTCCTTCTCCAACTCCTGCGTAACTGGCATTAGTAAGGAAGACCTACCATTGTGATGAATAGTTCACTTCTTGATTTGACTTGCAGAAGACAAGGGAGCATGCAGTTTTGTTTAAAACTCCCCTATCCGATTGTGTTTGGCAGTAGGCAAGGGTGCCCGCAATTATAATCAAATGTCCTCATCTAAAATGTGACTGGCATTAAGCATAGTGGCGTGGTATTTTGATGGAAACTCACCAACTTGGTGTGACTGGCAGTAAGCTAGCTGGCAGTAGGAAAAGGGGCATGGCATTATAATGATAACTGCACAACTCAATTTCGACTGATAGTACGGTAGTTGCCTGTCATTATAATTAAAACTCATCAACTGTTATCTGTCTGGAAGTGGGAGAGGGGGCTGTCATTGTAACGAAAACTCCCCAAATCGATTGTGACCGCGCAGTAGGCAATGGGGCCTGCAATTATTTAAACTTCCCAACTCGATTGTGAATGGCAGTAGGCATATGAGCCTGCCGTTATATCACAAATCCGTAACAAACACTTTCCATTGGAAACAGCGTATGGAGACCTCCCCATGCTGTTTCTCGGATAACGCTGAGAGACATGCAATTTTAAAAACAATCTTATTTACTGCATGTACAGTATTTACTTCGATATTCGAATACAATGTAGAATGCCGCAGCGAAGCACGGGTACATTTGCTAGTATATATATATAAGCTCATTTTATCCTAAGATAAATAGTGCGAAAGTTATTACCTGTTTGATGCTGTTACCGTACGGTACCCCGTGTTCTAGGGCAGCTGTCCCTTGTGGATTCTCTCTCTTAACTTTCCACTGGCGTATTGTGTACAACCGTGACCTCCGGTTCGAAACTCATCGGCTTGTCATCAAGTGTTAAGTTACCTGGCTGCTTTACAGTCCCAAATGATGGACATTAACGGCTCCGTGAATGAACCGACTTAAGTCCTTGGATGAAATGTGGATGTATCTTAGAATGTTCAAGATCGCAATGAGGAGGTGCTCCATCGTGCCGGGAAATTACGTGAGTTTTAACCCTCGCAAAACTCAGGAAAACAGGCTATTTGGGTCACATCTGCAGAAATAACAAATACATCCTGATCATAGAAGGAAATGTGGATGTAGATGGAGAAGATTATCCTGGACGCAGAACCTTAAACAGTGGTTCGACATTCGTTATATGGCAAATCTGATACGGGAGAAACAAAATAAGAAAACTTACTCCATGATGGTCCACAAACTTTTGCGAGGAAACGGCACCGCAAAGAGATGAAAAGAATCGTATTTGTCTTATTTTCTAAATGTATGTCTACAATTTCATTTTTTCATCAACTTACCCTCAAACCTCAGGTATAGCTGCCGTAAGACAAGAGAAACAAATGTGTAGGCCTAGTGAAATTTTGGTTGAACACAAAATTGCTACTTTTGTGTTAATTTAGAAATGTATTTTTCAACTTACTATGTTAATAAGCTTTCACTGAACGAAACTTTACACTAACATTAGTTTCTTCCATTTACGTACACGCGATACGCCGAACTTGGGAGAATTTGAATGCACGTTTTATACTCTAATGTACCGTCATGAGATTTCTGACTTGTATTTTATATAAATCTGGCAATAGCGCTTATTCTTGAGTCGTATATCATATATTCGCTAATCCTCTTTTCTTATTTCTCTTGGTTCTTATATACAGTGCATACGTGAGCTTGATAACCGGCTCGTAGAGGAGGAAAGGAAAGTCATCTTTCTTCCGCAAGGGTTGAGGGGAATGCCTCCTTATCGCTTTATACCAGCTTCAAGCCCCATCATTAGCACCACGGCTACACTGCGGATAGACCGGGCTCGAGTTAGAGGCAAGAAAATACCCCGACCCTCTTTCCTCCTTGTCACGTAGATGGTGTGGAGATTATATCGGCGAGTATTAACTAGAGGGAGCGTTCGCTACTTCTATCCTGGGAGTTAGAGCGCATCGTTAAATCTACAGAGATCTGTTCACTTTTGAACGGTGCTTCTTAAGCCTAGAGTAGGCTGAAGTACGAAGCTCATACTTTCACAAATTATCCGCCACACTAGGATAGCTAACAGCTTATTTCAGCACCTTTATCATCAAGGTAAACGAAATGGTCAACGACATAATATACGTGGTAAGTTTATGTTGACGAAGTGCCCTAGATTCAAATCCCGTTGGCTTCGTCACACTACGACATACAGGCTTTCAGCCACGATAGTCGCACCGTCACAGAAAGGTCTTATGGCGACGATGGGATAGGAATGGTCTAGGAGTTACAAGGAAGTGGTCCTGGCCTTAATTGCGGTACGGACCCAGAATTTGCCTCGTGAGAAAATGGGAAACCACGACAAACCATCGTCAGGGCTGCCGTCGGTAAGGTTCGAACCCGCCAAATACTGAATGCGAGCTTCGGATATACGACCCGTAGTGTACTGCCAAGTCGGTCGGTGTGTCAGGAATAGCGTCCGGCCTCATATCCCCAGCGCTACGCAGGTCTGTACATCAACATGGGAAGGAGACAATGAAAATAACAAGAAATATAAATGGTTGAGACCGAATAATAATAATAATAATAATAATAATAATAATAATAATAATAATAATCAAACGATGTCTTCAGGAAACAAGGAAACAACAATGCAAATGCGACAATATGATAAAATCCGGTTAGAAAATATAGGACAACTTCAAGAAAAACAACACTAGAGAATTCTACGAAACTTTTAAAGAATAACTACAATACCAACCTCCAAGTTTCTGTTTTAAAAGAGAGTACGCTACATTATCATTGAGTAACAAGGAAAATTGCCACCTTTTGGCCAATTACTTCGAAACCCTTCTAAACTGCGAGGAACCACTGGAAAGGCTGAATTTCGAGAAGCAAGCGCAGATGAATCTACATTAAAAACCACCGAGTCTCATGGACATAAAGAAAATCATCAATGAACTCAAAAAGAATCAAACGCCAGGAGAAGATGGGATAGTAGCTGAAATGTAGAATAGCCTAAATTATTGGAGGAGATAGGGCAACGGAAAAATTACACCGTCTAATCTGTGATATCTTGGAAAGTAAAAAGTCCCTAAGTATTGGAAATGCGCCCTTATAGACCCACTCCATAAGAAAGGAGACCGCACCGACCAAAACAACTATCGAGGAATTTAGTTGTTACCCATTTCTTACAAAGTATTGTCCAAGGCGCTACTAAATATAGTAGAAGAACAGCTAGATCATCCAGTAGGTGAATATCAAGGGGGCTATAGAAAGGGAAGATCCTGTGTATCCTGAGAACTAGAGCTATACAAGGGAAAAATACAGTGGTTGTGTTCGTAGACTTCAAAAAAAGCTTATGACTCCATCGACCGGAAAACACTCTTCAATGTTTTGGAATAATTTGGAATTTAGGATAAAAGAAGGGCAATTATAACTCAAACACTGGCGGAAACGACCTCCAAAGTTAAATTTCATGAGGAATTTCCAAAATCATTTCACATGAAGACAGGCAAGGCGACGGATTATCCTCCGATTTTGTTTAACATTGTCTTGGAAAAAGTAATGAGAAGTTGGAGGAAAACCATAAAAGAAGAAGGGATAGAAGGAATCTATTTAGGTACAAAGAAGCAAACTGTGAAGGTGGATTGCTTAGGATTCGCTGATGACATGGCATTGTTAGGAGGAGATGAAGAATAAGCCCAAATAATGCTTGAAAAATTACATGAAATCGCAGAAAAAGCAGGACTCTGGATCTCATATGAAAAGCCAGAGTACATAGAAGACAAACATAATAAAGAAAAGCATCTGGAAACAAAGTATGGGAAAAGTCAAGAGGTCAGATAAATTCAAATATCTTGGTGAATGGATCCAGCCTAATGGGACTGATAAAGACGTACTGTAAATAACGGAAGGGCCAGAAATATGGAGTTAGCTTATAGATTAGTACAGAATAGATACAATGAAAGAACGATGTCTTACAGAGAAAAGATTAGACACCCTGTATCTACCACACTTATAAAGCCAGAGGGACCATACATTTCAGAATGTCTGATATTGAACAAAAAAGGGGAAATGGATGAGCTAGAGAAGAAAAATAAAAATCTTTAGAATGATCTTAGGAACCGAAAAAAAGAAAGGATGGTACATGGGGAAAGAGGAGAAATGAAGATCTACACTGACAGACAGAGAAGATCACAGACACCATGCGTAAGAGGAGACTGGAGTTTTATGGGCACCTCACAAGAATGAACGAGAGTCGACCAACAAAGCGAATCTTTAACTACATCATCAAATTAAAAGCAACTACTAAATGGGTAGAGGAAACAAGAAAGGACACGGAGGAAGTTGGCATCAATCCAAAAGAAATATTTAATAGAGTTGTGTTTCATAGATAAATTCAAGGGGTTCCAGAAAAACAATATGAAAATTCCAGGAAGATGTGGTCAGTGGAGAGGAAGCCGAACCACTGCGAAATATCCTGCTCCGTGGCTAAATGGTTAGCGTGCTGGCCTTTGGTTCAAGGGGCCCCCGGTTTGATTTCGGACCGGGTCGGGGATTTTAACCTTAATTGGTTATTTCCACTAGCTCGGGGACTGGGCATGTGTGTCACCCTTAAATAGAAAATAAAGGGATAAACGAGTAAATAATGTCCGCCTCTGTGGTGTAGTGGTTAGAGTGATTAGCTGCCACCCACGGAGGCCTCGGGAGGTCAACTGAGTAGAGGTGGGTTCGATTCCCACTTCATCCATCCTGGAAGTGGTTTTCCGTGGTTTCCCACTTCTCTCCCAGGCAAATGCCGGGATGGTACCTAATTCCACGTCCGCTTCCTTCCCTCTTCCTTGTCTAACCCTTCCAATCTTTCCATCCCCCGCGAGGCCCCTGTTCAGAATAGAAAGTGAAGCCACTTGGGCGAGGTACTGGTCATCCTCCCCAGTTGTATCCCCCGACCTAGAGTCCGAAGCATTAGAACACTGCCCTTGAGGCGATAGAGGTGGGATCCCTCGCAGATTCCGACGGGAAAACCGGCCCTGGAGGGTAAACAGATTACGATACGACGAAACGATACGAGTAAATAATAAAAAGAGAAAAATATACAGAGAGTGAAACACACCCTATAGGGGGGACAAGTCAGACTGTAAAGAAATAAACAGAAATAAACAAACATTAAACAAAAAATAAATTAAAATGATGAAGAAGTTCTGGGACAAGAAAAATGATTAATCAGCAAGTCAATTATTTACCGTTGTCCAAAGAAGGCCAAAAGAGAAGAAAGAAAAGAAAAGATAATAATAATAATAATAATAATAATAATAATAATAATAATAATAATAGTAGTAGTAGTTGAATGGTCAAGGGAAAACAGGTAAGTGAACATTTTGTCGTAATCGAGTTAGCGGTGATATAGAGGGAGGGCATCGAACCACCTTAGTTCAGTTTACTACATTTCGAACTTAAGTTTTTTTTTTTTTTTTTTTTTTTTTTTTTAGAATTCGCTTTACATCGCCTCGACACAGAGAGGTCTTATGGCGACAATGAGATAGAAAAGGGCTAGGAGTGGGAAGGAAGCGGTCGTGGCCTTAATGAAGGTGCAGCCCCAGCATTTACCTGGTGTGAACTTGGGAAACCACGGAAACCATCTTCAGGGCTGCCGACAATGAGATTCAAACCCACTATCTCCCGGATGCAAGCTTACAGCTGCGCGCCCCTAACCGCACGACCAACTCGCCCGGTCTTAAGTTATTCAAAGCATACGATTTGGTAACTTTTTGTTTATACAGTATGGGTCTTACTAATAAAAAGTCCTTATACCGTTGTTTAACTCTTGTTTAGTTATACAGTGAATAAACCCTGTATAAGCGTTTTACATTTTTCTTACTAATAAACGAGGTATTCGCATTGTATTACTACACAGCACGTATACACTCATTCCAAGGAGTAGGAATCTCTTCCTGAAGTTCACTGACGTATTTCGCACGTTCACCGCCTTTATGATCGCTTATGCTGGTTATCTACGAGCAAAACTTTCCGGAAAGTCGCACAGTAGCACGGCATATCGAAAAGGCAGTGGCAACACTAAGTGAGACAGCTGGAAATTCGCTTATACTGATATCAACATTTCTTCAGCTTGCTTGTGTAATGAACGCAAAAAAAAAAAAAAAGAAATGGAATGGCTTAAGAAAAGATCAATAGCTCCTAACTGGGATAGTACGGAAAACGTAAGCAAGTGTAATTGAATCGGCGAGTTGAAAAGGGTACACATTCCGAAATCCTTACTTTTCAGGATAAAGGAAAACCTGTTTTGTAGCTAAACGAAAGTTTAGATCAAAAAACTTTCTATTAGGCATTTATACATCATATTTCTACGTATTCAACTACAAAGTATGGAAATCATATTACGTACGGTTTTCAAGTTATACCATTTTTTATGTCGAGGAATATGTCCCTTTTTATACTCAAATTTGAGAAAGATCTAAGATCTTTGTAGGGGCAGATAATGTATAATAAACTCGCAATTTAAAGTCTATTAAGCAGTAACACCTTATTACACAAACATACGCCCAACCATCATTTCTTTTATAGTTATTCATTGTCATTCCGTGAGACAGCTGGAAATTGACTTGTATTGATATCAACATTTCTTCAGCTTGCTTGTGTAATGGACGCTAAAAAAAGAAATGGAAAAGCTTAAGAAAATATCAAAAGCTCATAACTGGGGTAGTACGGAAAACGTAAGCAATTGTAATTGAATCGGCGAGTTGAAAAGGGTACACATTCCAAAATCCTTACTTTTCAGGAGAAAGGAAAACGTGTTTTGTAGCTAAACGAAAGGTTAGATCAAAAATGTTTCTATTAGGCATTTATACATCACATTTCTACGTATTCAACTACAAAGTATGGAAATCATATTACGTATGGTTTTCAAGATATGCCACTTTTTATCTCGAGGAATATGTCCCCTTGTGTACGGTAGGTACTCAATTAAGAAAGATCTTTGTAGGGGCAGATAGTGTATAATAAACTCGCAATATCAAAGGTCTATTAAGCTGTAACACATTTTTACACAAAAATACGCCCAGCCATCATTTCTTTTATAGTTATTCATTGTCATTCCGTCTCTTTAAAGTGTTTTACTTTACGAAGATGTCTAGCTTCCATAACCTCTGAATGTTTAAAATACCGTGAAGATCAGCAACGTTATCGTCATTCTTTCAACGTGTGTTCAATGTTAAATGGATAAGTCGAATAATTTACAACGATTATATTACTGTCGACAATAAATACCACGAAAATAAACTGCTCACTCGTTTCTTTTTTTCCGCTACACGCCGCTATACAACGCTTGTACAAGGGTCCTGGACTGTATAAGCAATTCAGTGAATAACTATAACAGATGTATACACAGGAGGCTTATACACGGTTTATTAGTAACGAATTTCGCGTAAACGGTGTATAAACCTTGTATAAAAGTTATACACCGTTTATTAGTAAGACGGTATCTCTATCTGTCTTAATCTGTTTACCCTCCAGGGTTGGCTTTTCCCTCGGACTCAGCGAGGGATCCCACCTCTACCGCCTCAAGGGCAGTGCCCTGGAGCATCAGACTCTAGGTCGGGGGATAAAACTGAGGAGGAGGACGACCAGTGCCTCGCCCAGGTGGCCTCACCTGCTATGCTGAACAGGGGCCTTGTGGGGGGATGGGAAGATTGGAAGGGATATACAAGGAAAGGGGAAGGAAGCGGCCGTGGCCTTAGGTACCATCCCGGCATTTGCTTGGAGGAGAAGTGGGAATCCACGGAAAACCACTTCCAGGATGGCTGAGGTGGGAATCGAACCCACCTCTACTCAGTTGACTTCCCGAGGCTGAGTGGACCCCGTTCCAGCCCTCGTACCACTTTTCAAATTTCGTGGCAGAGCCGGGAATCGAACCCGGGCCTCCGGGGGTGGCAGCTAATCACACTAACCACTACACCACAGAGGCGGGCGTTTATACAGTAACGTCTTGAATGAAGCTTTGAATGAAGTTAACTTACCTGCCTTGTTATACGTCTTACTAATTACTTGTAGGGTTTCAGAGACACCGAGAAGCCAGAATTATTTCCGCAGGAGTTTCTTTACTTGGCAGTGAAGCTACCGTCACGAGGCTCTTTCAGATACCATCAAACTGAACTGATAAATTAAGTGGAACACAATACAGAAAAAAGTAGCCATAGAACAGTGAGAAACAACACATGTGTAGAATGATGCTGTGCTTGTTATTATTAAGAATAACTGTGATCCCTACCGCGTAACAACCTATTGTAAATGAACAACACTTAATCAAGAACAGATAGAGGGAACATTTGTTGAATTTTATTGAATGGGGAATTTCTTATTCACATAATCAGAGTGAAAACATGTGTTAAGTTAGCTTGGAGAAATTTCATAGACGTTGTAGTAGGCTTACAGATTATTCATTACTTCTTACGTGTCTTATAAGGGGCTATGGTAGCCTAGTGGTATCGTAACTGGCTTCACAACAAGGCAGGTGTGGTTCAAAGCCCAGCTATTGCATTTTTTAAATAATTTCGGCTTTTGGTCTTATCGACCATGCAGCCAACTACAACTTAGTGCGTTTTTATTATTAACTGTGAATTGACTCTACGAATGGAAGTTGTACATTTGAGACGAACACAAAGACCCAGCCATCCCACCAGAAAAATTAAACTGGAGAAGCCGGGAATCGAATCCCCGCCCAAACTGAAGGCGACTACCCTGACCATTCATCCAGCCAGTAGGATGCTACAATTCGCGACTTGCCTGTTCCATTCATATATTCCCCGGCAGTATCCTTCACTGCTGAGATAATGCCATAAACGGAGTCAGACCTCGTGGTGCGCGAGGGAATGATAAGATGTGACGACTGCAATGCTATCTGCCTTGATGTTAGTGACCTACGCAGTAACAGACCGCGTCACACGTTGATGGTCCTGATACGTACCACTGCACTGACTGGTTAGTTCATGGTTATCGGGCAGATGTTATCAGTGTGAGGAAGGGGACAAGGGCGTGAGGCAATTGTGGGAGAGGGACCAGCATCCCTTATATAACAGGCAGGGAATATAACTCTCTGATTGTAAACGTAATTGCTGTTGCTGCTGCTGCTGCTGCGTGGGTACAGTAACGTAAAAAAGAAAAGTGTTCAGTTGCCAGCCAAATCGAATTAGCATCTGTAACGCTTGCTCCATGGCACACGGAACTATTGCGTGTGATATGCTTTAGGAAATCGATACGAGACTGCGGATAAGAGCGTTTTAAGCTTCGTTTACGGGTGATGTAATGAAGTGAAATATCTACGATGGATATTGTGCTAGAAGCCCTGACTTATAACTGTGGTATTTCCCGGTGAATCAGACAGAGATAGAAAATCACACTTCGGTAGACTATCGCCCTTCGGATCCAAATATCACAGGTTCCATCCTGGTAGACGTAGTCGGATTTTTGAAGGGTGGAAAAAAGTTCGTTCGGCAATTGGTGTGATGATTAGACTACACGTAAAAGACCTCCGATTACACATTTGGTTTTTACTCGATATAATGAATTAAAACTTAGTCATACTGCAGATCATTCAACGTATATCTGTTTTCCTGTCATTTAGAAGAGGAACACGGAACGTCAAAACTGACACACAGGCAGCCTGTAGGTGTTTTCTTGATCGATGTAAAATTTCCAAATCTGTCCCTTGGCACAACTGTTTAGCTTACTAGGTAGCTAACGACATTTGAGTCAAGATTAGTGCTTTTGGATGTTATGAAAGGTGCAACTATTGCAATAGCGTTTTCTGGCCCAGAGAAGAAAGCAATGGAAAATGACCTCACACCTCATCCTAACCTCGTATGCCTCATTACTGCACCACTATCGGTTTGGGGGGGGGGTCGTAAAATTCCTGCACACGGTAGCAGAGACCATACGATTATTATTATTATTATTATTATTATTATTATTATTATTATTATTATTATTATTATTATTATTAAAAATATTCAAAATTCGCCCCATGGAAAGGCAAGAATAGAACCTTATTTCAAGCAGTAGCGGCGATTAGTGGGGTGAGGCGGGGGGGGGGGGCGGTCCCCCCTTTTTGTGGAGAAAACATTACATTTGTATTCCATTTTAGCTGTCTGAAACAAGGAATTATAGGGGTTATCAAAACAAGCAATTGGTACAAGCCCTGTTGTCTTATCAGCTAACTAGCTGATGTACCCGTGCTTAGCTACGGGATTCTCAGGACTGTTTTTGTGGTTTTCCTAATTGCAGTCAACTTAGGCCATTACAAAAACGTCAGTAGCAATATAGCAATTAAAAGCAATGTTATCATATAAAATACTCGATCAAATGAAAAACCGCACATTTTCTCACTTTTAACGAACAGTACTACGGTGCCGAAATAACAGTCCAAAGTTCCAGCCCAGAAATAACTAGGCCGCAGACAGCCGTGAACACTTCTCTGCCATTGTTCCGTTAAATATGCACACTGCTCATTCCAATCAGTGCCTCAGAGTAGGGATTGAATAGCTCGAATGCTGTGATCAACCAGTGTGTTGCGTACCAGTAGTATCAGAAAATTAATGAACCAGAGAAATGACATGCTAAAGAAGAAAGTTATCTAACTCCCCAGCTACTTCCAGCCAATATTCAAGCAGGTTGTTATACTTGGTACGACCTAGCGAGCTGGCCGTGCGGCGAGGGGCGCGCAGCTGTGAGCTTGCATTCGGGAAGTGGTGGGTTCGAACCCCATTGTCGGCAGCCCAGAAGATGGTTTCCGTGGTCTCCTATTTTCACACCAGGCAAATGCTGGGGCTGTACCGTAATTAAGGCGAGGGCCGCTTCCTTCCCACTCCTAGTCGTTTCCTATCCCATCGTCGCTATAAGACCTATCTATGTCGGTGAGACGTAAAGAAATTTAAAAAAATACTTGATATACAGCAGTAATCCCATCTATCGGAGATGAGTGGCAAGACAAAGAACCTAACAACAAACAGTGGTCAGTTATTGTTGATCAATGTTATGAGCTTTATCCATTGTAGGTCTTCACATTTAGTTTTCTTGTGTTCACATTTAGTTTTCTTTCCACTCTCTGATATTAGGGTGTCTTACAAAATTATTTATAGCGTAGGCTGTAGTTCCTTATTTCCCGACTTTACATACCGATTTTCATTAAATTCTGTTTGCCCATTTTCTCACCACTCGGCGCTGACATGGACTTTGCAACAAAAATCCAAATTCAGAAATATCTCAATTATTATAGCCGGTACGGTAAAAATGATCGGAAACCTATCTACAGTATATACAGTATATAAAATAAGTTTTTTCTGTACATTTCTCAGAATTTAAAAAGGATGGTATTTGTGTAAGGGTCGTGTCCGCAAGAAAATGCACTTTTTAATTTTCCGTAATTTATCTCTGTCTGTCTGTCTGTCTGTCTGTCTGTCTGTCTGTCTGTCTGTCTGTCTGTCTGTCTGTCTGTCTGTCTGTCTGTCTGTCTGTCTGTCTGTCTGTCTGTCTGTCTGTCTGTCTGTCTGTCTGTCTGAGAACTAAATTTTAGGCCTTCCCATAAACTACCATTTTACTCAGCATGAAAATTATTTATGGCCTAGATTGTAACGACTTATTCCCCGACTCTTCATAATTTTCATTAACGTAAGACCACTAATAACAAATATTTGAGAATTAAATTTTAGAGCTTCCCCTAAACTACTATTTCTATCACTGTGAATAAGATTATTTTCAGCCTATATTGTAGAGACTTATTCCCGGACTTTACATACCGACTTTCATTAAGATAGGACCACTAATAACATAAATATTGGAGAATTAAATTTTAGGCCTTCACCTAAGCTACCGTTTCTCTCAGCGTAAATAAGATTATTTATGGCCTAGATTGTAGCGGCTTAATCCTGGACTTTACATACCGATTTTCATTAAATTCTCTTCAGCCGTTTTCTCTTGATGCGTGTACATACTGTACATACACACATACATACAGACAGAGAGACAGAAATTACAGAAAGTTAAAAGTGCCTTTCCCAGTTACTGTTGACACGACCGATACAGAAATACTATCATTTTTTAAATTCTGAGCAATGTACAGACAAAACTCTTATTTTATATATATAGATTATTTACTTTATTTTCCTTTATTATTAACAAAATTATTAGTGGAAATACGCAAAAAAAAAAAAATGTCGTTCATTTGGCTAACAGATTTGTATAGCGCCACAGTAAGTAGTGGTGACTTTGCAGGAAGGTTAGCAGGGTTTTTTTTTTGTTGCCAAAGTCATGGACACTGAGGTATGATCCTATGATTATATCCTCTTTGCGTATGATTCACCTGCTTGCCGCGCACATTCGTTAGTTTGGCAGTCTCTTTAGTGTCTGTTAGTTTCTTTTAGTTTCTAAGTTTGTATTCAAATATTAAATGATTTTTAACTGTATAATCACGCCATACTTCTATTTAACTGTAATACATGTGTATTTATCGTTCATTTGGTGAAAATGTTGTTGTATAGTATTAAATCAAAATCTCAAATAAATATTATCACCACAGTTAAGTTTGTAGGCCGTCAGCCTTCGCCTCTCTGTCGAAATTCTGTTTTGTAGAATTTTGTTATGTTTTTATGTACATACACCCCATCCTCCCGACCCCGACATATCCGATACCCGGGTACTTTGTACATTTACATATTTTTTGCCCCCCTACTTCTAATTCCCAATTGTCGCTACTGATTTCAAGTACTGGGCTATCAAACCATTTTGCTGGCGAGATATAGTGTTCACAGTGCACTATGTCTTCTGGTATGGGCTAGAATAAATGTGTTACTTTCATTGCCCTGTCTCAGTCTCATCCTTGGCTTTAACAATATGAAAGTTGCTTACTTGTTGTTTTAAGGGGCGTAACATCGAAGGTTATCGGCTCCAATATGAAAGTGACCGAGGTATGTGCGATGCTAGTAATACCATTTCTTATGCAGCCAGTCCGTGTGATGAACAGTGTGAAAATATCGCTAATATGGTCGGTTGGTGTGTCCATTTCAGTGGGTTTGGTAGAGTGATATGTAATAGCAACTTCTGGCTCGATGAAGAGAGCATCGGGAAGCTACCTCACTCCTCATTTCCCTAGTATGCCCCTTTAGTGACACCTAGGCTATCTATGGCAGCTTTTGGCGGAGCTGTGGAGCATCAAACCAGCCTTCCGACTGAGCACTCCACAAAAGCATGTATACAGTCCGCGAAACTTTTAGTTGAGGAGTAAGGAGGGAGCTACCCCAGTTCCGGTAATAGCCTACTGACCACTGAATGAAAATGAAATCGGAATTGAATCGATAGTGTGATCGATCGATATGAATTTTCTAAACCTTTATTACAGTATATTAAGCCAACAACTACTGTATGTTGCACACACACACACACATACCATTTCTCGACGCGAATCTTGTTCCCAGCATGAATTCTCAGAAATATCACCTTGGCTCTGCTGTGTAAACAACAACTGTACTAGTAGTTTCGCGTGTACATCATTTAGGCAACAAATCCTACTACAGAGACACACAGAGGGCTGAGTGACTCAGACGGTAGAGCACTGGCCTTCTGTGCCCAAATTAATGAGTGTGATCCCAGAAACTAAAAATGGTCCATGGTCAGCCTCGTTCGGTAGATTTACTCGCTCATAAATTAACTTCTGTATGACTAAATTTCGGCATCTTGGCATCACAGAAAACTGAAAAAGTATTTAGTTGGATGAGCGAAGGAGTTGGTTGCGGGGTTCGTGCCGTATAGCTGTTAGCTTTCATAGAGGATATTATGGTTTCGAACCCGAGTATCGGCAGTCTAGAGCCCTAGAAGATGGTTTTCCATGTCTGCCATTTTCACACGAAACATTTGCGGGATGGACTTTAATTAAGCTCACGGTCGCTTCCTTCCAAGTCCTTGTTCTTTACCATATAATGTCGCCAAACGACCTTTTGGAGTTCGTGCGCTTTTAAACTACTAACAAGAAGGATAACAATAATAATAGTAATAATAATAATAATAATAATAATAATAATAATAATAATAATAATAATAATAATAATAATAATAATAATAATAATAGCAATAACCGCACGACCTCAGCTTTAATACAGAGTTGGAGACCTTCTGAAAGATGCTATCTTGTCGACCTGCCCAGAAATGTCGACATTTCGATTGTTCTGCTATTTGGTAAACCTAATATCGCATCGTACCGTACCGGCGCTGTTGGAGGAGTACTAGAGGACGTCAGGTAGAACAAATAAAAGCAAGAGGCCTAACACAACTAAGTGTAGGCAATATCTGACTCAGCTAGGTGCCTTGTGATTACCATTCCACACTCCCACGCTGGGGGATCCTGTTATGATTTGACCTATTGCTTATTATTTATTATACATTCTATTGTCAGATATGAATATTTTCGTACTGTTGTTATAAATACATACTTCCTTCAGCTTATCCCAGCTATTTCCTGGTTCGCTGGAGTAACTCAATTTTTCGTTTTGGCCAGAGCTGTTGGGCCGCTTACACTTCCTGACACCACGTGATTTTTGGAATGAAGGAGATTGTAATTCATTGAAGGAATGATTATGCACTCTTGAAATAATGGATTTCGAGAAAATCCTCGTAGCAATTTGCGCGGTTCACGACCGGGATTCGAACCCCATCCTTCCAGCTTGGAAGCCCAACAAAGCCCCTGAGTTAATCATGCCTTCCCCCCAAAAGAAATTAACACAATTTTAATAATGTAAATTCAAACATACGACGGCCTAGTTCTGATACCACGTGTTTTTTTTTTCCTAGTTGCTTTACGTCGCACCGACACAGATAGGTCTTATGGCGACGATGGGATAGGAAAGGGCTAGGAATTGGAAGGAAGCGGCCGTGGCCTTAATTAAGGTACAGCCCCAGCATTTGCCTGGTGTGAAAATGGGAAACCACGAAAAACCATTTTCAGGGCTGCCAACAGTGGGGTTCGAACCTACTATCTCCCGAATACTGGATACTGGCCGCACTTACGCGACTGCAGCTATCGAGCTCGGTGATACCACGTTTCTGACAATGTTGTTTCTGTACATTATTTCCTTAGGTCTGGTCACGCCTCCCAGTCACATATGGATATCCGGTCCATCACAACAATTTTGGTTGTGTTCATTTTTCTGTGCTGGTGTGTAAAGGAAAATGAACCTTACCGTACAGTACTGTAGAAATGTTGTTTATATGATGTATTTACACACTCCTACAGAATAATGTATTTAAGGTTCATTTTAATTTACACGCTGGCAAAGGGAAATTAACATGACAATTGTTTTTTTTTTTTTGTTAGTGGCTTTACGTCGTACCGACACAGATAGGTCTTATGGCGACGATGGGATAGAAAAGGCCTAGGAGTTGGAAGGAAGCGGTCGTGGCCTTAATTAAGGTACAGTCCCAGCATTTTCCTGGTGTTAAAATGGAAAACCATTGAAACCATTTCTAGGGCTGCCGACAGTGGGTTTCAAACCCATTATCTACAGAATGCAAGCTCACAGTTACAGCGACCCTAACCGCACGGCTAAATTGATCGGTATAATCATCATCATCATCACTATCATCTTCACGCTTGTGCTACACCTGTCACAATTTCATTTTAGCATCTTTCATCTGATGTTATGAAACTGTCTTGATAAGCAAACGATTTTACTAGTTACAACTTGTCACCATCTAAATAGATGACAGCCTTTTGACTTAAATTACAGGTACATTTCATTACTTTGATTTTCTTCTTATTAATTTTTATATTATAAACTTATCTCACATGAACGTTCAATAGTTCCAACGACTTGCTTACTAAATGATGAAAATGAGAGCGTAATGCTAAATTAGGTATTATTATTATTATTATTATTATTATTATTATTATTATTATTATTATTATTATTATTACTAAGACCATTGTAAATTGTAAGAACTGCTAATTAATACTTAATAGGGAAAGGTTAAAAACCATTTTTTATTTCAATTCAGGAAGGTATATATCCAATTCATGCGGTTATAATAATACTGATTGAGCAGGATGTACCTTTGTTGTGATCAATGTACATTCGTTATTGAGGCTATAATCTTCATTAGAAGCAGGATCGTGTTCTCATCTACTTTCTAAAAACTGGAAACCTCCATTTTTCCCCAACATTGCCTCGATGATTTATATTAAACCGGTTCGTGATACATGGAACATAGCAAAAAGAGTCCGGGTTACGCAGTGGACTTCACTAAACTCAACAAAGGAAGCGTGTCGACGGCCTAGTTCTAATACCACGTACCTGATAATGCTAATCTTATCCACTATTATCCTTAAGACTGGTCACGCCTCCCAATCACATATGAATATACAATCCATCAGAACATTTTGTTGTACCGGGCGAGCTGGCCGCATCCTTCCAAATTTTAAATATATTAAATATTATTTGGCCGCTTCCTTCCCACTCTTAAACCTATCCCATCCTCGCCATAGGACCTATCCGTGTCGATGCGACGTAAAGCAAGTTGTAAATAAAATGAAATCTTCTTCTTATTCTTTTCCTACCGCTTTTCCCACACCTGTGGGGTCGCGGGTGCGATCTGTGTCGCACATGTGGATTTGGCCTGTTTTACGGCCGGATGCCCTTCCTGACGCCAACCCTATATGGAGGGTTGTAATCACTATTGAGTGTTTCTGTGGTGGTTGGTAGTGTAGTGTGTTGTGTGAATATGAAGAGTAGAGTGTTGGGACGGACACAAACACCCAGTCCCCGAGCCAGAAGAATTAATCAGAAGCGATTAAAATCCCCGACCCGGCCGGGAATCGAACCCGGGACGCTCTGAACCGAAGGTCAGTACGCTGACCATTCAGCCAACGAGTCGGACTGTAAATAAAATGAAATAATAAAAAATAAAAAAACGATGATGCGCATATCTAACCAGTGATCCAAATGTTTCCTAATTAAAGCTATTGAACCTTTCAAAGCATTTCCCATGCCTATCATCAGCCCCGAACCTCGACATTCCTTCCGATGCCCTACCTTCCTGAGATGAGGAATTCTGTCTAAATATTTACGTCACTGAAATTAGTCGTCTTCCTTAGTTTAGTTCATTTATATTACATTATTTAAGTGGTCTCCTTACCGTATTCTATATCTTGAAGAAACTAATTTTTCAGCATCTGCCGATCTAACAGAATTTTTCATTATTTACCCTTTGAAACAAGATATTACTGACTTCCGGTTGCTATAACAACGAACCAGATAACCATGAAAAAATGTGTTCCTCTTTCTTGAACACTCGATATCATAAATACTGCCTGGGTAACGTTGTCTTCAAACTTTAATAAATGAAACTCTATTCCCCTGGGCCATGTAAAAGAATATGAAGCGCTAAAATAAATTTGCATGCATTTAAACTCTGTTTGAAGACTTCTTCTACTCTTCCACCCCTCTGTTAAAGAGAGTGAAAAGGAGGAAATCCTTTCTTACCACTCCGGAGCTGCGATTCAATCCGAGAAAATCCCTTGCTCTAAGTGTTAATGCAAACTTCGCATTCGACGGGAAATAAGTATTGCGTATATGCAACTTAACTTACATTTGTTTGCACTTCTCTGTTAGACTCTCTGCCGTAATTCTAATGAGCCCTGTTTACTAAGACGACTGTTGCTTATTCAGATAGTCTGCAGGTAATGGAGTGCAACGTGGTCAGCGTAAGGCCATCCTCAGTTGTACGACTTGACTTTCGTGACCGTGTACACTGATTTTCATAACAGACAGCACCTTAGTTGGTCTTATAAGGCTAAGTAAACACTTTTCTAGTTATCAGTCCAGAATAACATCCCTTGCACTGGTTGGGAATCGAATTCGGGGCCTGCCGGTAGGCGCCAAGGGAGCTATCCGTACATCACGGTGTAGAAAAAAGAAGGCAAAGTAACCTCCGTACAGACCTTAAAGGTCTTTGGAAGGGTGAAAGGCAAAGGCTTCCACTATCCGTAACCTTGGCCGCCTTTGCAATGAGGAATTAACCTGGTACTCATTTTTGGGGTAGGCTGAATGAACCTTAGGACCATGTGCTCCTCCGGAAGTGGAAATCTCGCTTCTTAAATGTTTCGACTTACGGGGAATCGAACCCACGTCCTTCCGGGTGAAGTGACCGCGCCTCTACCGCCTCGGCCAGGCAGCCCATAAATCACATGTATTGACATTATTATTATTATTATTATTATTATTATTATTATTATTATTATTATTATTATTATTATTATTATTATTATTATACCGCTTTCCCCACATATATGGGATCGCGGGTGCGAACTGTGTCGCCATGTGGATTTGGCCCTGTTTTACAGCTAGATGCTCTTTCTGACGCCAACCCTATATGGAGGGATGCAATCACTATTGCATGTTTCTGTGGTGATTGGTAGTGCAGTGCGTCGTCTAAATATGAAGAGGAAAGTGTTTGGACAGACATAAACACCCAGTCCCCGAGCCAGACGAATTCATCACATGTGATTAAAATCTCCGACTCGGTCGGGAATCGAACCCGGGACCCTCTGAGCCGAAAACCTCAATACTGACCATTCAACCAGTGAGTTCGACTATTATTATTATTATTATTATTATTATTATTATTATTATTATTATTATTATTATTATTATTTCCTAATCCCTTTACCCTCCAGGGTTGGTTTTTCCCTCGGACTCAGCCTCAAGGGCAGTGTCCTGGAGCGTGAGACTTTGGGTTGATGAATACAACTGGGGAGGAGGACTAGTACCACGCCCAGGCAGCCTCACCTGATATGCTGAATAGGAACTTGTGAGGGGAGGAGGGAAGGGAAGATTGGAAGGGATAGACAAGGTAAAGTGAAGGAAGCGGCCGTGGCCTTAAGTCAGGTACCATCCCGGCATTATCCTGGAGGAGAATTGGGAAACCACGGAAAACTACTTCAAGGATGGCTGAATTGGGAATCGAATTCCTCTCTACTCAGTTGAGCTCCCGATGCTGAGTGGACCCCCTTCCAGCCCTCGTACCACTTTTCAAATTTCGTGGCAGAGTCGGGAATCGAATCCGGGCCTCCGTTGGTTGGCAGCTAATCACACCAACCACTACAGCACAGAGGCGGTCATTATTAGTATTCATTATTATTACATATAGAAATGAATTGTTTAAGCCCACGTCCTTCCGTTGATTCGCCGCGGCTAAGCAGATCCTAGCAACTTTATGCGGATATTTATCTGGTACCGAGGTACCATCCAAGATGAAGTTGGTTATGGTATGAGGTATGAGATATGAGATAATACTTGTTTATTCGGTTTCTTGAGGATTAGAGCGGGAAAAGGTTTTATTAGTAACTCCGGTCCTGCGACTTAGGGATAGAGAGTCTGTCTCTTTCCGGGAGACCTTTGCTTCGATTCCCATACAGGTTCAGGGACTTTTACGTGGAACTGAGGGCTGATTAGAGGTCTACTCAGCCTATGTGACAACAGCTGAGTAGTTACCTGGCGATGAGATACAGTAGTGAGCACACTCTAGAAAGCCAAGAACAACGGCCAAGAGATTCGCTGCGCTGACCACTCGTCACCTTTTAATTTGCAGGCTTTCGAGCTGAGCAGCAGTCGCTTGGTAAGTCAAGGCCTAGTTTTTTAGATTTAGTTTTTAAATAACTAAATGTTCTTTGATTTCAACAACACATCTCGTTATTATTAATGCACCAGCACAGAAAAAAACATCGAGGTTAGCTGATAGATTTCACACGAGGCTGATGAAATAGATGGCCCTTTTTCTTACAGTAACGAAAAGGTAAAAGGATTTCTGGTATTATAACTTTCCTTTTAAAAAATGCGAATACAACTGATATAAATCATGCACTTGTATTTCTTCTTCTTTACATGCAATTAGTATCTAGTTAAGTGATAAATTAAACGGAATCCCATTGCCTTGTGCAAAATTATATCTCCCAGTTACACTATGAGGAAGCGCACGCTATTTAGCTGGATCAAGAAGTGACGTGCGTGATAATTACAGAGATTTCTCTAACACTGGAACATATAAGTTGTTAGCTGGAGGAGTACATTCGTTAATCAGACTCAATTGCAGAATATAATACCCTGTATTAAGGTAATAACAGCGGTGTCCTCGGAAAAAAAGCAAGAATAATAACCATTCAGGAGAACTACATTAACGCATGATTGATTTCCTCGAGTTCTTGTTATCATAATACACATTAAATAACTTGCAAGGTACTATTTTTTTCTAACATTATATATGATGGGTTCTCATTGATACTAATGCGAACGTAACTAATTGTCTCGAAGCCTCGTATATCAGTAATCCGGAGATTTTGTAATCAATCGTGATAAAAATCGCTTTTTAGTTATGATAAGTAGTTTCAATTTAATAACGGTGAATGGTTGCCCATAATGGACTCTAGTTAAGTGAAGTCAATGCCCAGAGCGAACGTAGCGGGAGGAAAGTGAACAATAATGAGAAAACTTGCCAAGGACCTGTTGGGTTGTTACAAATGGTATATGATTAGAACTGGAAAGATGCTTATGTTTCCGTTGTCAGACCATTGTCCTTGATGCTTCCGAAGTATGTTGCAGAACGTTTGAATTACAGTATGTTTAACGGTGCCCCATCTTTCTAATTTCCATTGCAAAGATGATCACGTAGTCAAATTCTAGCCTACGACTGCGTATACACGCATTTTGGAGTAACAAAGTGAGAATAATTTCACAATAGTTATATTCGAGGCGTACACTTCAAGTGATTATTATTATGGATTTCTTTGGAGATAGGGACGTGACAGATATCAGCTCAATGAACCACGTTTAATGATTTGCATTGTCTACATAGGTATACTAGAGCTAAGATTATAATTCTCAGGGCTCAAAATTAAGTGGTTGGTATTTTTGTCATCATCCTTGGATTCCAAGGATTTTAGGAGGCGGTGGACCTGGTAATAATAGTCAAACATTACGGTCAAGTATTTTGTCACTCTAATCATGTGACACTCCATTCCAGACACCATCTGAGTTGTTAGCAATAGTATTGACAAGAATTCAAAGCAATACCAGACTCAGCAAATGGCCCTATGGTCGCCAACCCGTCCTCCAGAGACGAGAGCACTAAGGCCTTCATTTTAATTCGTCTTACGACAGACAGGGAATCCAGTTGATATATTTTACAGTCTACGTGCCACGTGATTTCGCTTGATGCTACCGCCTTCTCAAGTAAAGCTAACCGATCCTATCTCCGGACAGGCAACGAAAGCCACTGGGGGAGTAGAAGCAGTGAAAGAATTAGTAGTTTCCTAAACCTGATGATGTCTCTTTGTTATGAAAGTACTCTACTTCCTTCTGTGGATGGATCAGGAGGACTAAGGCAACCTCTGTGTCCCAAGATCCCCTCTTCATCTAGCACGGGAAATCGCTTTTGAAAAAACAAAAATAAAATCCACTCGGTACGTTGTCAGCACCTACAGAAACTGCGGTCAATCGGTTTTGATTATTATTATTATTATTATTATTATTATTATTATTATTATTATTATTATTAAGTTATTATAAACAATGTACTGTAAGTAGACAATTAGACTCAAAAAAGATAAAAAGTATGGCTGAAAATTAAATATGTATTTTTATTCCAGACTGGACCTGAAAAAAGATAAAATTTTGGAAAATGTAAGTGATAAAGTAATTTATATGCTACATTATGTAATATACATTCGCTTAGTATACTGTAGATATTTCTGTAATAATATGAATAGCCCAATAATTCGAGGAACTGCTGTTCTTGGTACCGAATATGCTGGCTTCGTTGTACAAGCTTGAATTCGGAAGTTTCTGGGTTCGATCCCTGCAGTTGGTAGCCATGAAGATGGTTTTCCTTGCTTTTCCATGTTCACACTACGCAATTAATTACGGGCCGTAGCCGCTTCCTACCTACTCATAGACCTTTCCTGTGTTATTATCGCCGAAAACCTGAGTTACCGTAGTGTCAATGGCAAAGTGAATTTTCTTGCAACCAAATAAAATAAATCAATGCTTTCTAACAGATTCACAATTAGGTTAAGAATCTGAAGAGATCTGTATGAAAACCAAATACATAGATAAACAAAAATACATTTCCCGGGTCAGTGAATTTTATAGTTGCACATCAAATGTGCATTGTATAAAAAATTAACGTATGTGACCGATGGTAATAGACAATATGAGATATTAAGTTAATAAACTATCATTTGTGGGGAAAATTATCGGATATATCGTTGGGTCATTACAGGCACATTTTAATATATTGGAAACCGTTATTAATTAGAATGCATTTTAATGCTCTAGTAACCATACATAATGTCATATTTCCCAATATAATTACACGTGTGAATACTATACAATTAACATAATATCAAATTTTCATGCAGAGGCTAATGACTCACATTATAACTAATGGATAGTTCTAATACTCAGCACGTTGTGCATTAAAACGTTCTGTATTTATATGCAGCACTTGTGTAACAAACAGCGAAAGATGCATATCTGAAGGAAATTACAATTTTTTGTTAAAATTCTTCCTTCCAATTAATGATAAAATATAACTAGATACATATAACATTGGACGTTAATACTACCGCGCTCGATAGCTGCAGTCGCTTAGGTGCGGCCAGTACCCAGTATTCGGGAGATAGTGGGTTCGAACCCCACTGTCGGCACCCCCAAAGATGGTTTTCCGTAGTTTCCCATTTTCAAACCAGGCAAATCCTGGCTGGGGCTGTAACTTAGTTAAGGCCACGGCCACTTCCTTCTCACTCCTAGTCCTTTCTTCTCCCACGTCGCCATAAGACCTGTCTGTGTCGGTGCGACGTAAAGCAACTCATGCAAATGAACCATGTTTAATGATTTGCATTGAATTTGAAAATCTTCAAATACCACCGGAATTATTGTTATTTGTTTTTACGTCCCTCTAACTACCTATTTATGGTTTTCAGAGACGTCGAAGTGACGGAATTTAGTCTCGTAGGAGTTCTTTTGCGTGCCATTTACTCTACCGACACGAGGCTGACGTATTTGAGCGTCTTCAAATACCACCTGACTGAGTCAGGTTCGAACCTGCCAAGTTGGGGTCAGAAGGCCACCGCCTCAACCGTTTGAGCCACTCAGCCGGGCAAAATACCACCGGACTAAGCCTCTATCGAACCCGCCAATTTGCGACCTGAAAATCCGCCCTCTTCCGTTTGAACCATTCATTCCACTCTCTGCTGAGAGTAGACTATCCAAAAACCAAACCCCATCGCGCAACAGCCTCGAAGGGTCTTAGCCTACCAAGCAACCGCTGCTCAGCCAGAAGACCTGCGGATTACGAGGTGTCGTGTGGTTGGCTTGGGATAGGAAAGGGCTAGGAGTTGGAAGGAAGCGGCCGTGGCTTTAAGTAAGGTACAGCCCCAGCATTTGCCTGGTGTGAAAATGGGAAACCACGGAAAACCATCTTCAGGACTGCCGACAGTGTGATTCGAACCCACTATCTCCCAGATGCAAGCTCACAGCCACGCGCCCATAACCGCATGGCCAAGTCGCCCGGTAGTTGGGGTGGGGTTGGACCGCACCGATTCCAACGACACTTGGTAGGGTCACTTGGTAGGGTGATCAATTAAGACATCATAAACTTAATAATAACAGTCATTCTAGCACAAAATTCATATTGAGATACTTTAAAACAGTTTTTTTTTTTTTTTTTTTTTTTTTTTTTTTTTTTTTTTTTTTGCTGCAGTGTTGAATTGGACCTGGTAGATTTAGAATGGTCTGAGGGCACCAATTAAAGGTAAAAAATTTGCCCGTGGAGGGATTTAAACAACGAGCTCCAGCTGATAGGATTGCGCCATAGCAAGTACGCTCCGGTAACACTGGGTGAAACCTACGGTGTATTTGTGTTTGATGTTGATTTATTGCCCTGGCCCTCAAATCGGTCTTAAGTCTCGTGTAGATTTAGCAACACCGCCTCACAAAGCCCATTGGAATTCGCCCGCGAAGCGATTTGATTGGCTAACTTCAGTAGCTGTCCGAATCGTTGGCTGAATGGTCAGCGTACTGGTTTTCGGTTCAGGGTTCGATTCCTGGGCGGGTCGGGGATTTTAACCTTCATTGGTTATTTCCATTGGCTCGGGGACTGGGTATTTTTCTGTCCTCAACGTCCCTGCAACTCACACACCACAGATAACACTATCCTCCACCACAATAACATGCAGTTATCTACACATGAGTGATGCTACCCAACCTCACTGGAGGGTCTGCCTTGCAAGGGACGCACTCGTCTAGAAATAGCCACGCGAAATTATTACTTCAGTAGCTAAATAAATGACAACGGCACGAGATATCGAAATTTTCAAATTATTTATCAGTATTATCAACTCTCTAACTCTCATATACCCAGTTTACGTTGTTTCTGTCCAACCTGTATTATCATTTCCTTTGGCTATTGCTAACCTGGCGCTGCCTTTTTAAGGCAGTCTGTCCGGTGAGGGTGAGCGGCGGCTGCTCTAATTTGAAAACTGCGTTTTAGTGTGGTCGAGGATAGTGTGGTACGTAGTGGTTTTGGGGACGGTATTAACACAAAGTCCCCCAGGCAAGATAATTAACCGTTTACGATTAAAATCTCTTTACTTTCCCAGGATTCAATCTCGGAGCCCCTAAGAACGAAGGCCATGACACAAAACACTTAGCTATGAAGCCAAACACTGAGAAGGATGATCAATTACGACATCACAACATAGCTGCACGCCTGTCAATGTTATTCACAGCATGAAACAATGTGTGATTCTTAACAGGAATCTGCCATTTGTGTTAATAACGTATCACATTAGGAGCACGCATGTGCAGACAAATGACCAAGACTTCATAGTACACAATACTTTAGCTTCCATTATGATCGACACAGAAGCAGTAAAACCACAGGCTAATACTTGCGTATGTTGATATACTGTACATATTAGTAAAATAGGTGTCCGGCTCCATGGCTAAATGGTTAGCGCGCTGGCATAGGATTGCGTGAATACCTCATGAGAATATTCATTCCTGCAGTACGGTACAGTCTGGTTCATATTCCTTTACACATTAGCAAAGGAAAATTCATCCAGCGAACATTATTCTGCTGGACTGCATATCCATATGTGGCTGGGAGAAGAACATTGTGGGAAACTAGGTACTGCTCGCGCAGTGACGATGTTAACAAGCAGTACTAAAAATTGTGTTATTTTGCATTGCACTAAAAGTTATTATATACTGTAATAAGAATAGAGAGGTACGGAAAAGAAGCAACAAACTAGAAAGGAGTGAGGCAATGCTACAGTTTGTTGCGTCCCTTCATTGTTTATGTAGAACAGACAGTAAAGGAAACCAAAGAAAATCTGGAAAAATGAATCACAATCCAAGAAGAGGAAGTGAAAACTTTTCCGATGATATTTGTTACTTTATCTGAGTCTGCAGAAGATATGAAGAAATTGCTGAATGGTATGAACACAGTCTGGAAGAAGTACAAGATGAGAATAAAGAAATCTAAACTAAAAGTAATGAAGTGCAGTCGTACGAAGTCAGGTGATGCAGGAAATATTACATTAAGGAAGGAAGTATTAAATGAAACTGATGCATATTTCTACTTGGGTAATAAAATAACTGACGATGGAAGTAATATGGTGCACATAAAATGTAGGCTAACACAAGCAACGAAGGTCTTTCTGGTTTTTTAAGACTTTTGTCTGGAGCGCGGCATTATATGGAAGTGAAAAATGAACAAAAACTAGCTCAAAAAGAAAGAAAAAGGAAAAAGTAAGGAAAGAAAGATAACAGAAGATTTTGAAATGTGGTGTTACAGAAGAATGCTTAAGATGGTGTAGAGTAGACCAAATCATGAATGAAGAGATGTTGAATCGAATTGGTAAGAGGAGAACAATTTGACGAAATTTGGCCAGAAGATGAGATGGACTTGTTCCGTTCGTTTTTGAGGGAAGTGTAGGTTGTATGAACGGTAAGGATAGAGGCAGGGCTTCTCAGGGTGCATGCACTGTGGACGGTGCAAAATACGACTTCGCTTGGTTGACCAGAGTGCAGAACCCAAACTCCTCGATTTGGAGCAATAACGCTGTCTCTCTCTTTCCTCACGCCTGTCTCGCTCGCTCCGCTTGTCTCCCTCTTCGTCACTTGCTCCGTAGCGCTCCAAATCCGAGCCAAGTTGAGCCGAGTTGAGCCGAGTTGAGCCGAGCTTAGCCGAGTAGCCCAGAGACGAAGCATTGGTCCGAGCCGAGCCGAGTGGGACCGATGCACTGTGCACAGGAACTCTACAATATAGTAGTTATGTAGAAATTACTTCATCCAGGATAGGGTGGCATTGAGACCTGCATCAAACCAGTTTATGGACTGATGACACGAACAACGAATATTTCATATTCAATTTTATTTCACCTATTATATGAACAATTGTGTGTCCTTAGTTGTTAAATATTTGTTAAGAAGGTGCATGTTGGAATAAAGCGAGTTGTTTTGTCTCATTTCGACATCAGGTAATTGCCAGGGCTGGTTCTCACTCCAACGTTGCCGGAAAAGGTGTAGTAGTGTGCTAGTGCGATGTTAAACTACAAGCAAAGGAAAACATATTGGGTTTACGCGTGTGTTCTTTTATATTCTGAGTAAATAAACATTGAAAGCATCATTGGTCCCTCACGATATTGCCGTAGTTGATTCAGTGTATGTAAATGGAATATTCTACTTTTGTCATATGAACCTGGTACATGTGTAAGTAGCAGATGTGGTTTGTAATCAAGATTTAAAAGAATCTATGGAACATTGTGGCGTGATAGCTGAGTGGCACTGACATCTATTTCTCCCAAAAGTGGTCGTGGTTCGAATCATGTGGGATTTTAAAATGAAAATTGCACGTTGCGGGGGTTTGAGTTCCATGTAGAACCGGAGGTCCTGAGGTTGTGATCATTATGTCAACAATCATGTGAAAGTACAAATAATTTCAAGCTTGCATGGTTTGTGTGAGTGAGTGTAATTATATGTATGTATGAACCAAAGCCCATGGCGCAACAGCCCCGAAGGTCCATGGCTTACCAAGCGACTGCTGTTCAGCCCGAAGGCTAACAGATTATGAGTTGTCGTGTGGTCAGCACGACGAATCCTCTCGGCCGTTATTCTTGGCTTTCGAAGCTGGGACCGTCATCTCATCGTCAGATAGCTCCCCAATTGTAATCAGGTAGGCTGAGTGGACCTCGAATCAGCCCCCAGATCTAGGTGAAAATCTCTTACCAGGCCGGGAATCGAACCCGGGGCCTTTGTCTAAGAGGCAGGTACGCTACCCCTACACCGCGGAACCGGCCTTTGTGTGTGTATGACTGAGTTCAAATATTTGGGATTGAAGTAATGCGAAAACCCGTTCACGTTAATTACATATATTATTCTAGTGTTTTTCTGGTGACATTACCTCAATATTGGACCCCAGTGAGCAACACATAATCTTCACAGACGTCGTCTTCATCATCATCATCATCATCATCATCATCATCATCATCATCATCATCATCATCATCATTTTCTTTACCTTACCTAATATTTTTGCAATAGTGGTCATCAAATATAACGGTAGTTACATGGATATTGCCTTTCCTGTTGAAGGGTATATAGGATTCTGAGCACAAATGGTCGGGTTCAGCCCTATTGAGTCCGGTGATATTTAAAGGTGCTCACACCTCGCGTCGGTAAATTTCCTGGCACGCAAAAGAACTCCTGCGTGAGTAATAATTTACTACGTTGCAAATATTACGTTTTAATGGGGGATTTATAGCTTTTCAATTGATCAACTCGTGATAAGTTTCCTACATAACCAGAAGACATGAGGAAGAGGTATTCTCTCCTATGTACAAACTATAAAAGAGTTAAATATGTGATTTCCTATTCTTTTCTGTGTAAGAAAGGGTGTTTGTAATATTAGTTTTCTTTCTTTTCTTTTAATTGATTATAAATTTTGTAATACGACTATGCAAGTGAATTTGAAAGGTTATTAAATAACTCAGAGATGTGTGATTATTAAATCAGTGAAAACATATTTTAAAATTGGTAGAGGTTATTGCACTGTAGCAGACGACTCGTGTTAGTTCAATTATTCATTGAAAATAGTTTCTCAAAAAATATTCTCTACGTAATTTTGAGTTATCCGTAGTTAAAACTAATCCACTTCTACTACGTAGAAATCAAGTCTAAGTATGCATCACTGAAGAATATAGTTTCTAAACAAGCTCGTTACGTCACTAACTGAAAGATTACTTTAGTGCGTGAAAGGTATTTACATGACCGGACTTGGTTTATCTGTAATATTAATTCGGAATGAAGCCGGCTAGTGACTTAATCTACTTATCACATTCCGAACAGCGCTTTCGAGGCAGTGCGCCAAGTTGCCAACTACGGCTGAGAGATGCATTACAGTTAAGTTCAACCCTCAGTGTTCTAGACCAGAAACATCAATATCTGCGCGGTCAACCAACATGATAAAGGAATTTGCGATTTGTCCTATGATTAAAACAGCCGGGCTGAGTGGCTCAGACGTTGAGGCGCTGGCCTTCTGGCCACAACTTGGCAGGTTCGATCCTAGCTCAGTCCGGCTGTATTTGAAGGTGCTCAAATACGTCAGCCTCGTGTCGGTAGATATACTGACATGTAAAAGAACTCCTGCGGGACTAAATTCCGGCATCTCGGCGTCTCCGAAAACACTAAAAAGTAGTTAGTGGGACGTAAATCAAATAACATTATTATTATGATTAAAACATACACTTTGTCAATGGTTCATAATGTCTCTGTTTCTTATTTTTATCTTGGTGGGCTCTTGGTTAGGGAAAACTGCGAAGAAAGGTTGTACTAGAACACGTAAATGGTCTCTGGATTCTCGCCTTGGCGGCCGAGGTTCGAACCGCGACCAGTGAATTTAAGATTTTTGAAATGAAAAGTCACGTCCTTGTAATTCATATTCCACATACAACTGGAAGTCACGTGGCTATTGTCTTACTATCAACGATCACGTAAAGCTACAAGCTTTTCTATTTTTGAAATTTGAACTGAAGTTCTCCAGTAAGGTCTTGCCCCCAAAAAATCGTTAATAATGTTATTTTTTAGTTTAAGGCCAACTAACTACGTGTTTATTATTTTCGGAGAAGCCGTGGTGCTGGAATTTAGTTCCCCAGGAGTTATCTTAGGTGCCAGTAAACCTTCCGACACGATGCTAACATATTTGAGCACCTTCAAATACCACCGAACTGAGCCAGGGTAGAAACTGCCAAGTTAGGGTCAAAAGGCCAACGCCTCAATCGTTTGAGTCAATCATCCCGGCGCCTAAAACGAAAAAAAAAAATATATCCTGGGACATGTTTTGCAGTTATGGAATCCTGTACTTCCACTTCTTACCACTTTCACCTCTGATTATTCTTTTCTGAGAAGTCATTCTTAGTCAATTTATGAGAGTGCCCGTAGTTCACGTGTTTTGCACTGTGTTCCTATGCTGATATGAGAACAGAACTAGGTTTTGGAGCTTGCAAATTAAAATAATGTAACATTAGAATATTTTCTTCGAGAGCGAAGCAGATAGGTTAGAAATTAAACCGTTCCATTCCTGTTTTACAAATTCTAAACACATACACTGCGGAGGCTGCTATGCAGGTATTGGGACTAATCACATTACGTAAGTTATATGACAAGATGATCGTGTAACAAATCATGATGAACTGGCACTTGTCCTAGTTTGATTAAATAAACGAACAACAGGTCTCAAATTGGATGTGACATTTCTTTCTCGATATTTATGGCGTGTGTCTCCGAAGATGTGTAGGTCTTTCCAGTTGACGCCGTAGAGGCGATTTGTATGTCTATGACGGTGGAACTCTACCTAAGAAGAATTCTAATGGTGAAGACGGCGCACACACCCACCCTCGAGCCATCGTAATTAATGAAGAAGTTTCTCCTAAAATCCTGATACATATTCCTCTATGACACAAAGTACTGTGAATATTAATCGACATTCCCATTTATCTTTCGGAACAATCTAGAACCATGCCACTGGGCTGAGTGATTTGGACGATACCATCGCTGGCCTTCTGAGTCAGGGGTTCGATTCCGGCTCAGACCAGTGATTGTTAAAGGTGCTCAAATACGTCAGCCTCGTGTCGGTGGATTTACCAGCACGTATACTAACTCATATGGGGCAAAATTCGAATACTTCGGTGTCTCCAACAAACTTAACAGTAGTTAGTGGGACGTATTGTAGAAGCATGCTGATGGAGATGTGACAGCAAATAACAATACTGACAATGCTCAGTAAGAGGTTCAGATCTTTTCTCTACCCTTTATATTATCTTACACTACAAATATTTAAATCCTTTAACCTAAGCATCTCGGCAACTTAGATATTGAAATGTGTGATGTAATGTAATTCAGTGCCGCAGTCTAGCCTCATTTTGCTCAAAGTCACGCATCGGCTCGGTAGACAGCAAAAACTTCATTACGACTATGTCTTACCTGATTGCATGGTCTCTCCTGCAAAAACTATTACCGCTTCATTTATGTTAGAAGCTACCTGTATTTAACCAGCAAAGTATGAATTAAATGCTCTTGGCGTCATTCAGTTGAGCTCACTCGAGAAGGAGTCCGGCTCTATGGCTAAATGGTTAGCGTGCTGGCCACTGGTCCAGGCAGTCCCGGGTTTGATTCCCGACCGGGTCTGGAAGTGTAACCTTCATTGATTTATTCCGATGTAGGCCCTACAGATCGCCTATATAGTGTCAACTAGAAAGTGATTCGCTAAGCTTGTTCGGAGGACACACGCCATAAATACTCGAGAAAGAAATGCCATATCCAATTTGAGAGTAAGAACGACATTAGCTTGTATTCGGGAGATGGTGGGTTCCGAAACCCCACCATCGGCAGCCTTGATGATGTTTTCCGTGGCTTCCATTTTCAAACCAGGCAAATGCTGAGGGTTTATCTTAAGGGCATGGTCGTTTCTTCCATATTCTCAGACATTTCCTATCCCATCGTCGCCAAATGACCTAGGAAGGAATGAGAAAAGGAAATAAGGAAGACCGAGCTCGATAGCTGCAGTCGCTTAAGTGCGGCCGGTATCCAGTAATCGGGAGATAGTGGGTTTGAGCCCCACTGTCGGGAGCCCTGAAGATGGTTTTCCGTGGTTTCCCATTTTCACACCAGGCAAATGCCGGGGCTGTACCTTAATTAAGGCCACGGCCGCTTTCTTTCACTTCCTAGACCTTTCCTATTCCATCGTCGCCATAAGACATATCTGTGTCGGTGCGACGTTAAGCAAAATAGCAAAAAACAAAAAAACAAAAAAAAAAGATATAAGGCTGGAAGACAGTGAGAAGGAAGAACGTTGATGGTTTTCCGTGGTTTCCCATTTTCACACCAGGCAAATGCCGGGGCTGTACCTTAATTAAGGCCACGGCCGCTTCCTTCCAATTCCTAGGCCTTTTCTATCCCATCGTCGCCATACCTATCTGTGTCGGTGCGACGTAAAGCAAATAGCAAAAAAAAAAAAATTACGTTCACTCACAAAGAATATTACAATAGTAATAATAATAATAATAATAATAATAATAATAATAATAATAATAATAATAATAATAATAATAATAATAAGTAATTTCGTGTGGCTATTTCTGCCTTGTAAAGCAGTCCCTGCGACCAGGGTGGGTGGCATCTGCCGTGTATAGAAAAATGCTTTTGATTGTGTTACACGATAGTGTTGTGTGTGGTGTGTGAGTTTCAGGGATGTTGGGGGACAGTACAAACACCTAGTCCTCGAGCCAAGGGAATTAACCATTTAAGGTTAAAATCTCCAATCCGGCTGGGAATCGACTCCGCGGCCCTCTGAACCGAAAAGCACTACGGTGATCATTGAACCAAAGAGCCGTATAACGCTCAAACAATAAGAGCGGCCAGTAATAGCTGGAAAAGCAAATGTCATCAGTGGAATGTAAACTCATTCGAAACAAATGGATAATTGGAAACTGACATGAAAATTCGTCCGCTTTAGGAAATTGTGCCGTATAATGACGAGGTAAACTCGTCCGGCTGCTAAAAGGTACCTCGATCATCTTCCTTCCCATTTTATACAGGCTTAGTTTTAATGCAGTTGTAGGCCTATTTGCTAACAGAAATACTTCCTTTCGGTTGGTTAGTATGTGCTAAATTCAAGTATGAACTTCTCACGATACGGGAAAAGATTGGTAGTAAATTTCTCCTAGCATTGTGCATACTTTGCTTAATGCAGGAGAAATCTTGAGTCGCAGTCCTCCCGTCGGTACGTTTACCAGTTCGCTTCGCAACACTTTCATCGACCTTACAAACATATTCTCCACTGCTTTCTAATTCAATATTGCCGATAATACCCCTTATTTGAATTCTGTTTAGTCAGGGGTGGTGTGTTTAAGCGCAATACTCTTCCAACGTACTCTTTTGTGGTCTCCAAGTGTATGTGACATTTGCAATTGAATCTATACGTAATCTATTCTTTCACCACTTGATAACCGAATGACAAAAATACTTGTAATAATCCATTATCATTTCATTCGTCACCATAACCTCTGCGTATACACGACACTGTTGCTACTCATCCGGCCACTAGGAATGTTGTTTGTTATTCGTTTCGCAGACGAGCTTACATGTTGTAAAAAAAAAGTACCTGATCTTTGAAATATGGTGCGTGCTCTGTGTTTCGGACGTGTTTACTTGTTCCCAGATCTCCTAACCTTAGCAAGATTGACCCAATCTACTCCGGAAAAGAACAAGAGTTGATCTTGTGAGGCTGGACAAGAAAGGCGAAAGAGAATAACAGGGTGCTAGTAAGTGGAATCAATTCAGGCACAGCTGGAGGCTTCGTGATCGCTACATCTGCCTACGTCGATAACATTCATACTTCTGTTATTTTAGGGAAGTTATAATCAGCGTTTGTTGTGTTAATTTGTAGCGAATGTTATTATTTGAACTTGCCCTAAAGCATACTCTAGACGTCATTCCGTTATTGACAAATTGTAGATAAACCTCTGTGTATTAACAATTGCGCAGAAGAAACCTCTATGATACGGTGCTCCTTCCTTTCGAGCGTGCTTGTACTTGGCTGGTCACTTTTCGTGCCAGGAAGTGTACCTAGAATATCTAAATACGGAATCATTCCCTATTTGCTGACCTATTTATCTTCTTCCCATTAAGCATTAAGCTGTTTTTCGACGCAGAATTTCCCATTTAAAGGTTTAAAACGGTCTCCAGTCAAACTTAACCACCAGTCTTTGGACACGGTACAACGTTTCTCACTTAGCTGGAGTGCGATAATCTCTTTCCCTGCGTTCTTTATTCATTAACGGAGAACAGAGAGCACATGAAGGAAACTGACCCGCGATAAATGTTGACGCTTTTTCCATTTAGTTATTTCAATTGGCTGTGCTGTCACTGATATCTTTAAGGGAGCATGTGTGGCCAAGGTTCGAATCCTGGATTTTGTAAACAAAACGTCACAGTGCTGTGGATGGGATAACTCGTAAAACTGACTATGAGTATGATATCAGGAGTATCGTAAAACTAAATGCAGGTTGCTTTATTTTTGGGAAAGAACTTAGGAACCTACCATATGACTGATATCTTTCGATTGAAGTTAAACATCTTCGTGACAGAGTATCATTTTTGCTTTCACGACATAGAATGACTGACTTCAATAATATACTGTGGCGCGATTACAGCCAAAAACTGCTTTTTACGTGAATATTTCCGTATTTCGCGAGGTTGTATAGTTAAAGAGGATAAAATCTAGTTGTGGCTGTTGCTTATATAGATGACTACTTCTAGTTAAATGAAGAATCGGAGTTCAAATGTTCATCATACCGGCAGTATCCTTGAGTTGTAGCTCCGTCAATAGACCAATGGTGGAGGGTCAGCCTCCGAATCGCCAGATCACAAGTTCGAACCTATCAGATGTAGTCGGATTTTTGAAGGGCGGAAAAGAAAGTTCTCGGAATTACATGTCATACAACTTCGGCTCGTAACGGTTCTCTGGCTACGTTATTTGGTGTTTACCGAATGAAATCAATTAGGACTTAGCAATTCATTCATTGTATAACAGAGCGCCAAATGCTGCCCGTAGTTGAAGTATATTATTATTATTATTATTATTATTATTATTATTATTATTATTATTACTATTATTATTATTATTATTATTATTATTATTATTATTATTATTATTCGATTATGGACTACGCCGATTGTATCTTCGGGTTCTGAAATACGACTACTCCATGTCGTTGTCTTCTGGCTCTTTAATGAACCCCTATGGGATAAAATTCGTAGAGCCCGACATTTTTTAAAGTCTATAATAATTGATTGAGTATTAAGCGCACAACATTAGTATTACATTCTTATAAAAAAATAGCAAAATGTATGACCCTTTATTACACTATTGTGGCCAAGAACGAACCAATAATATCACCACTAAAGTAGTATCCACAATCGTTGCTATACAAACGCTTCTAACATAGTTTTGCTGTCCAGATCCACACGACAAATTATGATCACTGCAATATAAAGGCTATAAAATTGCTCAGTGTTCATTTCACGTGTCTTATAGAATCGTTAAACGATCGAACATACATTCACGATGCGAGTGGAACAAAGTGGATCCGCTTGTAGAGCGGGTAACAGAAAGCCATCTAATAAATTGTGGTCAGCAGAATGTGCCTATTACAGATACTGTTGAATCGCATATTTGCTTTCCCAAATCTGGAGGTACACACATGTAATTACCAGAAGTACAGTAACCGAATTATTTGTTTGTTTTCCCTCCTGGCGAAAGCTACTTTCTGAACACAGTTGTATATCTGACTATTTTTTTTAAATTACAAATAGTATAACTTTATATGGATGTAACTTATGAAGCATTTAAATTATATCTCACGACAGTTCAGCGAGTTTCTCCTTGAATGCACTAGTTGGACACTCGACCGATGTTAACTCCGGAAGTTTTGCCGCTGTTTCCCACGAGTGTTGGCCCGAAAGTAGAATGTGTCTGCACCCTTTTAACTAAAGCAAATTAACTTTAATTGCGTACAGTTGCACCGTAATGAACTAAGAAGCGGTTTCATTTTAAAAGAATCCTAACGCATATTAGAAAAAGGAATCCAACGGATTGACTACCATATGTCTTGAACTAGAATGAGTACCGTGTGATATGTACAGTATTATCGAAATACAATGCCGCCTCCATAGCGTAACGGCTTGTGTTGTTAGCTGCCGTCCTCGGGGGCCCGGGTTCGATTCGCGGTACTGCCACACTGCTGGTGTATGTTTGAAATGCAGCTCACCTCCAATGGGGGTGTGACTGAAAAGAGCTGCTCCACCTCGGAGTGAGGACACGAGTTTACCTACTTTATCGAAATAAAGTAACAAGTCAGTCTGGGTTTGAAATCTTATAGTTGACCCTTTGTTTGTTAAATGTAAACAAACTTGGGGCAGTAGATGTGCTCGGCGGGGACTTCAATTAGCACGGAACTTGCCTCACAACGCTCGTCGCCTTAATTTGAGACGTTCCCGGTAAGTCTTTTGACTCTCGATATTTGTGATTTTGGACTTGTTTCCTTGTAGAATTCACAAGTACAAACTAAACAATACCTGCACGACGTGCTACCACGCTGGAGTCCAGAGCTACACTAATTGTTAGCTGTATGGCTGGCCGATTTTAATACCTCAGAATGGCGGCGTCATACTGGCGTCAGACTCTTGTTGCTAGGTTCATTGGTTCTTCCTTCCTACAATTAGATCCTGAACACTGTCGTTTCACGAGTTGTCTAGAAATTGTTTTCGAATTACAAACTTCCGTGCATTTCCTAACGCCTATCTGCCCATGTACGGTGCCAAAATTGTAGATGTAGTATACGTCAAATATAAAAATAATGAATGATTTAACGCAGTGCAGATATGCTCCATAATACGACTAATATTGTCTGGATAAGTTCAAATGTGTAAGCTCAATACTGGTAATACTCAGTTGAAATTAAATGTCACGGAAAGAGCACTTCAGCCCCTTAGTTTTGGTGCTCATACCACGAGCGTGTAGTCTTAACCTTACGTATTTAATGTATGAGAATGAGGTCCTTTCATGATTACTAACGTAGGCCTATACATCTACTAATGTGTTACTTATTATTTAGGGTCTACTACAGGGTCTAGTGTTTTGTACCGTTAACATCGAAAAAGGGCAAATTCAAATATTACTTCAATAAGTAAAGATCTTCCTTTCTTTCTTTCTTTCTTTCTTTCTTAATCCGTTCCCCGTCCCTCGGACTCAGTGAGGGATCCCACCTATACCGCCTCAAAGGCAGTGTCCTGGAGCGTAAGTCTTGGGTCGGGGGGATAAAACTGAGAAGTAGGACCAGTACCTCGCCCAGGCAGCATCACCTGCTACACTGAACAGGGGCCTTGTGCGGGGAGTGGGGATAGGAGAGGAAGAGGAAAAGAAGCGGCCGTGGCCTTACGTTAGGTACCATCCCAGCCTTGGGCAGAAGTGGGGAAATCACGTCGAGGATGGCTGAGGAGGGAATCGAACTCCCCTCCCCTCACTACTCAGTTGACCTCCCAAGGCTGAGTGGACCCCATTCTAGTCCTCGTATCACTTTTCAGATTTCGTGACAGAGTAGGGAATCGAACCCTGGCCTACGGGGATAGCAGCTATTCACACTAATCACTACACCACAGAGGCAGAAAAGATGTAAAAACAGGGGTAAAATTTCAAGAATGGGTTCCTCATAAAAACAATAGAAAATATATTATATTAACACAGTTAAAGAAAGGCTCAACTTCGGAATTATCGGAAAGTCAGGCACATTCAAGAACTGTTATATATTAAAAACATTATACATTCTTTTAACATTCCCTTAAATGAAATCTACAAAATAAACATCATACAAATCTCCATCCGTAGATTAGAAGTGAGGTGTCGGTCGACTGGTCCGAAGATCGTGGGTTAAAGGCAGGTTGAAATAGTAAAAAAATGTAGTACAACTCGTTTGAAAAATATACGTGGTGACACGTTCAGTGTATACCCAACAGAATTAATTGAAACTCAGCAGTAGACAGTCCATAATTGTACTATTCATCTCGCGTGCGGAAAAGTAAAATGGAACTTCGAACAGTCTGAATGGCGTCAAATCATATTTTCAGCGTATTGTAGCTGTGGCCATATCATGGTGGTTGTTTGATTTTGTTGTAATTAGGCTATTAGCATCAGATAAAGTTACGAAGAAGTAAGAAGCATCTTCTACCTTTACGTCACTGCTGATATTGTGTGTATAGCCATGAAACCTTTCAGTTTTGCCTGAAATTTTTACCATACGAACGTAACATGTAATTTCATCTCCCACGCATTAGCCGCATTTTGAACCACATTCGCCTCCGTGAAATGCCAGTGACGGTACCAATTGGCTAGCAAGTCCCTTACCGGCTACGAAGCCACTGTGACCTCATGCAAACAAAAGAGCCAGGATAGTTTCTTCTTCTTCTTGATCTGTTTACCCTCCAGGGTCTGTTTTTCCCGTGGACTCAGCGAGGGATCCCACCTATACCACCTCAAGGACAGTGTCCTGGAGCTTCAGACTCTGGTTCGGGGATACAACTAGGAAGGATGACCAGTACCTCGCCCAGGCGGCCTCACCTGCTATACTGAACAGGGGGCTGTGGGGGGATGGGAAGATTGGAAGTGATAGGCAAGGAAGAGGGAAGGAAGCGGCCGTGGCCTTAAGTTAGGTACCATCCCGGCATTTGTCTGGAGGAGAAGTGGGAAACCGCGGATAACAACTTCCAGGATGGCTGAAATAACCTCTACTCAGCTGGCCTCCCGAGGCTGAGTGGACCCCGTTCCAGCCCTCGTACCACTTTTCAAATTTCGTGGCAGTGCCAGGAATCGAACCCGGGCCTCCGGGGGTAGCAGCTAATCACACTAACCACTACACCACAGAGGAGGACCAGGAGAGTTTAATAAAATATACACAGTAGTTTGCAGGGTTTCAGTAGACGTTTTATTGTTGTTTAATAAATAAATAAATAAATAAATAAATAAATAAATAAATAAATAAATAAATAAATAAATAATGTTATTGCTTTTACGTCCCACTAACTACTTTGGACGGTTTTCGGAGACGCCGAGGTGCCAGAATTTAGTCTCGCAGGAGTTCTTTTGCGTGCCAGTAAATCTACTGACACGAGGTTGACGCAGTTGAGCACCTTAAAATACCATCGGACTGAGCCAGAATCGAACCTGCCACGTTGCGTTCAGAAGGCCAGCGCATCAACCGTCTGAGCCACTCAGCCCGGCGCGCTTGTTGTTTAACCTATTACCTGTGACACATAAAAGACATCTGAAACATTCTAAATCTTCTCAGTTTATAGAAATTAAGTCAAGGTACCGTATAACTAAATGCAGTAAACATTAGTTTATCTCAAACAAGTGTAAGCAGTACAGTACGCAACTGTTCTTAATTTCAACTGATTAAGCAAATAAGCAAGTTTGTAGTTGTACTGAACAGTTGATATCGTGATCATAACTACGAGAATCTGGACCATAGAAACATTATTCCAAAAATACAACATGCATTGGCCAGGATTCGAACAATGGACGCCTTGTCGAGAAGCAAGTGACTATTAATATGCCACTCGGCTACCACAGCCGCACGTTCGATCGATTTTGTCTGTCTGTCTGTCTGTCTGTCTGTCAGATCATCATTTTAGAGGTTGGTTGGATCCTCAAATAGCATCGCCAAAGGTTGTACGGTTTTTGGAAAACCGCAGAAAGCAATGGCAGTGCAAAAATGAGACTTTCTAGACAAGGTGAGGAGTGAGATAGTCTGCCATTTCTTTCCTCCGTGAACGCTATGAGGAACAATTTTCATAACAATCACACTCACACCCCAGCAGCTTCCATAATGCCATAGCCATGGATGTCCGACTCGTTGGCTGAACGGTCAGCGTACTGGCCTTCGGTTCAGAGGGTCCCGGGTTCGATTCCCGCCCGGGTCAGGGATTTTAACCTTAATTGGTTAATTCCTACGGCACGGGGGCTGGGTGTATGTGTTGTCTTCATCATCATTTCATCCTCATCACGACGCGCAGGTCGCCTACGGGCGTCAAATAGAAAGACCTGCACCTGGCGAGCCGAACCCGTCCTGGGATATCCCGGCACTAAAAGCCATACGACATTTCATAGCCATGGATGAGAGTGGGTCTTCGGTGGAAGCTACACTTTGTTCTGGACTGTGCCAAGAGATAAATACAAAAGTATTGCATCCATCAAGAAATGGCAACAGGCGGATTCGATCCATCTGCATCAAGGATATCATCTTCAGAGAGAGTAATTTTAGCTTAGTAATTTGTAGGCCTACAGTTAAAGCTGCCTAATCGAGGAAGTGAAAGGATGATCAATTCATACGGAAGGGTGTGAATTTGATTTCCCTTCGGGAAATTAAAAAAATTAGAAACAAGATTCCCTCCTCTACTACAAAAATGAGTAGGCTACTGGGGTAATTCATAGGTGGTGGTGATTATTATTTTAAGAGGAAGTGGCCTACAACTAGGCACCCGTCCTCTGATAACACTAATCGTTGGGAAAAGATGAAAGGGGTCCGACATTTCGAAAAATGAAGGTATCGGCTAAAGAAAGACAAGGGCTACGAAGGGCGTGAAAATAAAAGACTTCGTAAGTCTCGAATGCTCTAATAACGTTCACCAAGTTACGTAGGATGCGATAGATGAAAGTGAGGAACCTGACACAAGTAAGTAGAAACAATACCAGGACTCAGCTAAGGGGCCCATGGTCGCCAGGTTAAGAGCTCCTGAGGCCTCTTTTAGCCGATTCTTACGACAGTCAGGCGATACCGTAGGTGTTATTCTACCGCATTCACCAAAACCAAAACAAACCCCATGGCGCAACAGGGCCTTAGCCTATCACACGGCCGCTGCTCAGCCCGAAGGCCGACAGATTACGAGATGTCGTGTGGTCAGCACGGCGATTCCTCTCGGCCATTATTCTTGTCTTTCTAGACCGTGGCCGCTATCTCACCGTCAGATAGCTCCTCAATTGTAATCACGTAGGATGAATGGACCTCGAACCAGCCCTCAGATGCAGGTAAAAATCCCTGACCTAGCCGGTAATCGAATCCGGGGCCTCCGGGAAAGGGGCAGCCACGCTACCACTACACCGAAGGGCTGGCTACCACACCCACCCACAGGGGCAATTCATAGGGGCAGAGGTGGCCGGTCATAGCGGTAACAATTCTCTGCTACGTACATAGAGCCAAGATTAAGGACGGTGGAAGTCTTCGCCTTCTACTCCTCCAAGGGCCTTAATGGCCTGCACGGAAACGGTTTTTGCTTCAGAGGTTGTAGATATTTGAGATGAGGGTGAATATTTAATTCCATAGTGTAAGATCTGCATGAGTGAATAATTGCTGTAAACAGAAAGCAGAGGATTCCACTTGAGAAATACTCCCTAATTGATCACAATTTGTCTAGAAATAACATATTCCAACTCTCGGAGTTCCTTAAATTAACAACCAATGCTCCTTACCTCTTTTCCTTCCATTCTTCATGCATATTCGTTTAATTATGTATTCGCTATGGCTGTAAGTAATAAGCAATGCTGTAATATCTTTATGTCTTAGTACGCTTAGCACAGTTCGGAAACAACAACGATAAACAACGTAAAGCTCAATTACACGGATGAGATGGCCGATTATGACTGTCAGTTTATAAGTGACTTACGATGAATAATATTTTATGGTGGTTAAGAAATTGGATGCTCAACACTGTACTTTAAGTGTCGTATAAACGTTTTCTCTCTCTCTCTCTCTCTCTCTCGTTCTCCTCAACCTGATGGTTGGTGGGTCCTCATCCAACGACCTTCTTGGGATAAGTTGGAGATAGCTTTCATGGGACTTACCGCTAAAAGTAGCCCTGGAACTTTCCCCATCAAACTTACTCAAGCTACGTACCTTGATCAGTGTTTTTCTCTTCCGATTCCGTCTACTACATAGTTTTGCGAGGTCTAGGCAGGTATATATTCTTCCTCACCTTTCAAAATAATAATTTAGTGTCGTTGATTTAACGTCTTGGTTTTCGGAGGTGCCGAATATTTTTTCAGGAGTTCTTTTGTGAGGAGGTAATTCAACAGGTACCAGACTGGTGTATTTGAGCATCTACAAATACCCCTTAACTTAGCTGGGATTAAAACTACAAACATGGGCTCAGGAAGCAAGTGCTGTACGGTCAGAGCTACTCAGTCTGACTATCAAGACTCCTTACTTTCCTTACGTGATAATATCTTGCGACGGTGAGTCGAACTCGGGAAACATTATATAGACGTTAATACTGAATTTTCAATAAAAAAAATTACCAGTGAAATACAAAAGGAAAATTGAACTTCGAATGTGATTTATCTATCAATGTTGTGCCCTTTTGACACGCATATTGGGTGCAATTTAGAACCAGTTCTTATTACTTTCCTTTATTTTATTTTTATTTTATTTTCCTAGTGGTTAATTTTCCACTTATACAGGATTTAGGCTACTCTGGGTGGGTTAGGAGGCAGAAAGATAGTGGTCGTGCCTATAATTGAGGTACAGCCTTGGCATTTGCCCGGTATAAAAATAGGAAACCATAGAAAACTAATAATCATGATGGATGCCAATGATAGAATTTTAGCTCGCATCACCCTAATGCAGGCTTACGTGTACATAGTCTACAAACTCAATCGGTGTAAGAGTAGTTTCTCGAAGGCCATTAAATAATTCTTAATGGAAATTTTCTAAACGTTCCTGGGTAAATTAAAAATGCCATCTCAGTACAGGCCTCGAAAGGTCCTACTGTCCACGCTCTACTACTGACCACCTTTTCCCTCAGGAAATCACGCGGTGCTCAATTTTTGTGCAGGTAAAGTGAATCTCAGGACCATATGCCTTTCCAGAATTGGACATTTCTTTTATGTTTTTCGACTTACTAACAGGAAATCGAACTCACGTCCCCGGTTAAACCGGCCAAGTTTCACTGCCACGGCTAGGCGGGGATCAAACGGTGGTGGTCGATAGCCGTATTATAGCCGCGGCCACAAGAATGTTAGGAATCACAATTACTAAATGTAAATTCTGTGGTGGAAACAACGGAGGTGAGGCAGATTTTGTCTGGCTTTTTTTTACACTACACAAACTAACCACATTAATTCATTTTAGAATATTTGACAGACTCGTCAGCCCTTACTTTCCTACATCTTAACGCTAGGTGGGATTTCATTTCTTCACCCGGTATAAGATTTAAAACACGTTAAGTAGATTTTCATGATTATTATTAATAATCTTACAGTCCAGAGTCTGCCTTTGCCAAAAAAGCGTCTTATTAAGGAAATTTCGACCTGTGCAAACTTGTTTCACGTATTCAACATTCAAAATTTGTTTGTACTAGTGAATGAATGAATGAATACTATGCCATTAATGCCTGAAGTGAGACTTACTAGTACTTGTTTTATTTATGAGAATACGTTAGGCTAAACGAGAAACTGTTAAAAATTCGTAACACTTCAGTAATGAATACCTTATGGAATACAGTCCTCTGATAACAAAATCTACGTTATCGAAGAATTGAAGCAGTATGTTTTATATAGCAATAATTAATATAACTTGCGAATTTTCGTTAGTATTTGATTCCAGAAAATGTACATATCGACGGCGCAGAATGCAAACCTTCTATATCAATTTTTGACATATTTGTATTAAGACAAGGCAGTAAATGAGCACTGAATCTTTTCCACACACAACCTTCGCAATTTTTTTTACAAATAGTTTTAACTCCCATGTCATAGGACATGACTTTAAATTGATTATTTTTTGTTGTTTCTAGAAAACTGAACGATTTTCACATAGAAGGTTGGAATTCTAAACCATCGCATACTCTTGCCTGAGTACCAGAAACGCCGAAGAGTACAGGTGGTATCCTGTAAACAGCGTTTTATGCACACAAACGTCCAGGGCACACTACACACAAATTCGTCTAGAATATTTGCACATTTCCGTTATTCACTTGAAGAAAGTCCAATAGGTTTATTACGTCTTTTTTACAAATATTCAGAGGAAAAATGAACCAGTATCTCAGTATCATTAATCGATTTTAATAATTTGTTTGAGTTAAACTGATCGGTATTCGAATATTCGTTTCGCCTGTTGTGCAGATTAATATCAAGAGTCAAGAATTCCTATTTTTTTATTTATTTCGTCACTGTATTTCGAGAACGGTTTCAGTATTATTAGACATTTTGATGTAAGTTCATCTTACTATGTAAATCATTTATATTTAGCAGGCCGTCTATCGCTATTTTAAATCAAAAGTGTTCAATTAAAATGCTAACATTTTGTATTCTATAAAACATTATTTCAGTGATGGTTCAAAATCAGCCAGTGTACATCATTAAAGTAAATATTTCATTACATGTTTTGAGGGCTGATATTTGCTATTTTAACTGCCATGATAAATTCCTGAAAGAAAATGGATTGGATTGAACCACAAGTCCTTGCTTGATCCACTGATAAGAACCAACCATCCACAACGCAACAAAACTGCGTGTTCTTACATTAGCACCACTTTAATCATTGATTGACGAATATTGATTTAGTATGATTAATATTACAGTATTATTTGCTTAAATGTTACGTACATGGAGTGAATTTCTATATTTTACAAAATAATGTAGCCTAAATTTCTTACATGTATTATAAAACTGAAGTATCGTATGGCAAGTTGTTTTCCTAAGTACCTGCACTTATGAGAGGGACGCGGTGAACTTCTCTTGAGTACAAATGTATTACACAGCGATTTAAAAAATAGTACTAGCCATAATTTGTCAAGAAAACGGAGTGTACGAAACTCCATTTATTTCAGTAATACTATTGTGACTTATATGATTTATACAGGTTGTCTGAACTTTGGAAAGTTGTTTAATAAAATCTCTATGGGTGGTAATGTTAATAATGCTATTCTTAAAACTGTATGCATACAAACATCTACTTAAAACGACGAACATGACGTTGAAATTGCAGTCTACTGTAAGCATAAACATACATAAATATATTTAGTGATTTATTTCATTGATTTTAAAAACTCGCCCCGTTCTATTTTAAACAAACTCCGATCGTGTAACAGGTAGTGATTCAGTACGTATGGAAGAAATTATACAGCTTTTACAACTTGATATTCCGGTCTCCTCGAACACTACTTCTTTCAAGCTGAACTTTTTAAAATATCGAATTCTTTAACAACCGCTTGTTTCATTGCATTGCATTTAGTAAAGAAAGTAACAATTCCATTCTGACAAGCAGTGTGGAAACCGTAAACAGTTTAGAGGAGTTATATGCGTTGAAACTGACAGATCCTATTTAATGCTCTTGACACCTATCGTAAAACACTGTGGTTATAAAGAAGAGCTATTTATAACTTAGCCAGGACTTTGCGTTTGCGACACATTCCTCAAATGAGCTGGACAAGTGAACTTTCATTTCCTTAAATAATTTACAATGTTATAATTTGGTAACATATCTAATAAGATAATATAAATTACCTACCTGTACGTATTACAGCATCTTATTTCTTTTAGGATAAGCACGTCTGATTTACAGATATATCAGACGATATAATTTTCTGATAAATTTTACATCAACAAACCCAGAAGTATACGCTTATTCTCGTTGAAGTTGATATAAACAATATTTTTATATATACATAAACATAGCAACCTGTTGGAAAAGCGATTTAGTTACCTTCTCAGATCATTTTCTTTGGAAATTATTCTCTTGATGTGACTACGCTAAAGACTAACGATAGTGACATTTAACTAGTTATGACGAAAACATGTTCTGAATGTGGTGGTGATGGTTTTCTGATAACTGTCGGGTTTAATAGTGGGGTACATAATTTTATATAATTTCCTATTTAGTAGTTTTCACAAAGTGGAATTATAAGCTGAGCATTCGTGATAAATGAGTAGTCTCTACGCCAATTATTATTTATGGTACGGAAATATTATTAATGGACTTCCTAAATATGTAATTTAATTTACTATCCTCGTTCATAGTCCTAAATAGTGAAACGTTTTAATAGTAACAACGTCTACACATTTAATATCTGAGCGGCGATATCTGACAATCACTCAGTATAATAAATATATCAACAAGTACCATGTCTAATGTCACAATGGATTGCTAAAATAACAATGGGAAAAATTCTATCCTGAATTTTGACGTTCTTGGTTGCATGATTCCGGTTTGTATTATCCTGCACTTTCATGAATTCTTAAGGATGCACAATTACTTGTCATGGTACGATGATTAGATATAGGCACTAATACTTGGAAGGTTTGTTAATGTTTACAAATTTACCCAATATTCACAAACTGCGATTATAAATCGGCAATCGAAATTGTTCTCAAACAGTTACTAGAGATAATGCTCATATTAGAAGATAACTAATGATATTCATTTAATTTACAAACCTCTTTGATGATCTTAAATTTGAGGAATTTACCTTTCAGTTTCCATTACCCTTCATATAAAATTTTATCGTAGAAACAAAATTGTTTATCGGTAGAAACATAAAAATCTCTGAAACTTTTGTTAACTCTGGAAAATGACTTCATTAAAATGTCGTTCGAACATCAGTTATTTCACCTTTAAAACCTAACTGCACTGCACTTCAGTGGTGCATGGATACAATGCATGCTGTGTTGTGTGAATCAGCTGATCGCTTACCTGCGGCGAAATAAGCGCTACGCCCATAGCGGCTGCGGTGTCCTCCTAGACGAGTCTCCGCCGTTCTGCAGGTTGTTGTGGTTGAGGAAGGGCGGCAGCAATTTGCTCGGGGGCGGCTGGGGCGGCAGCGGAAGTGGAGGTGGTTGACTCCTGTCGAAAGATACGGGTGGTCCTGTGTTCGTTCCCGAGAACACATTTATTCCTGATCGTGGATGGTGATTATGTCTCACTGAACTTCTATTGCTCCCACTACAAGACACTTTCTTCACATCAGGCATAGCAAATCTTAGTTTTTGCCAAAATAAACGATCACCCCATTCGATACAAGTATTTGTTTTTAAGTATAATCTTAGATCAGGATCCAAGTCACGTTGTGGTAACTCTCCTAACACGATAATGATAAGCCTACGGCGACGATCTTTCAATACTTCATGTAATGCTGACTTGAATTCGAACCGACACCATTCAGAATGCAGAAAGTTTTTCGATAATACAACGACTGTCCTTCTGGATGACTCTACCGCCTCCACTATAGTATCAGCAACATAAGCGCTGACGTTAAAGTCTCTATAGTGGAGGCAGAGCCTGTAGTTTGGGTCATTTTGCTCCAAACCAGGTGCTAATACTTGACCAACAAAAGCATCGTCTTTCACACTGTAACTCACATACGCGTCAAACAGTCTGTCACGATCCTGTTCCTCTTCAAATGCCGTTGTTTTATAACACATTCTCAGACCACATCTCGAATAGATCCACACTCTAAGTTCACGCCGATAATAAAACGCAGCGCAGACTAGGCCGGCAGAAAGAAGAAACACACAAAGTGTGACTAACAGTAGTGGGAGATAATCGTTTATGACTTGGCTTTCCACAATAGCCGTAGATCCACCGGTGAAAGCTGCACATGAAGTTGTGTTGAAGTCCGCAAGAGGGGGTCCTACAGCGTTAGTGATATTATTAAATACACACACGATCTTGTTAGCGTCCACAACCTTCACGTAGTTGCCCTGTAGCCACGTTCTGAAGCGGTGGAGATATTGACAGTCACATGACCATTGATTATCACTCAAACCAATCTCTACCAAATAGGGGTTAGATGAAAATTGCCATACAGGAAATGTAACCAACCTATTACCATCAATCCGTAGCACTTCGAGCTGTTCAAGATGTGTGAACGTGCGGTTATCAATTCTGTGAATTAGATTATGTTGTAAATAAAGTTCTCTTAAATTTTCCAGGCTTTGAAGTTCGAACCCATGCAGTTCTCTTATGCGATTGTTTTCTAAATGGAGGACGGTTAACCTTCGCAACCCACTGAAGGTATGATTATATATCGCAGCGATATTTGAATTGTTGGCATATAATACTTTTAGATTTTTTCGACCTATAAAGGAGTGGCTTGAAAGTTCACCAAAACTGTTTCCGTCTAGATATACCTCCGTAGCATCCATTGGGATACGGCTGGGCATTTTTGAATATTCTACTCCTGAACACTCCACAATATTGGCTGACCACGACTGGTCATGATAACACGTGCAGTTTGTAGGACATGTCATTTCACAATCACAAGCGTCAAAGTCACAGCAGTGGCAAAGAGCAAAACAGTGGGTTTTATATGTACATAGAAACTGCGAAGATTCAGCTTCTACCAGAGGGATGTACGTTCTATGCCTGTTATACATTAGTTTGCAATAAATACTTTCCAGATCTTTCACGTGCGGATGTTGACGTAAATGGTCGAGTTTATTGATCCTCTGTAACCATTCCATTGTGCAGTCACACTGAAATGGATTACCACCGATATAGAAGTTCGGTAAAGGTCGATCAATATCTACTGGGGTAAGTCGTAAGGCATTCAGGTCCATGCTGACAATCTGGTTAGCATACAGGTCAACTCTAGTCAAATTGGTTTTCTTCACAAAAGTATGGGGATCAACTGTAGTAATCAAGTTATCGTTAAGGAACAATAGTTCAACACTATTAGGGATAGAGTTAGCTGTCACATGAGTTATCTTGTTAAAACTTGCGTCCAGAGTTTGTATGTGTAGTTCAGAGTCTAACATATTACTGTTCTCTAATTCAGGAATAAAGTTTTTGTGAAGGTCAAGCCATTGTAATGAAGAAGGCATAATAGCATAATCAAAATATTCAAGCTGATTATCAGAAATATTTAACCAAAGTAAGCTCTGAACATCAACAAACAGGCCATTAATATCTGTCAAAAAATTAGCATCCAAGCGGATCGCTTGTAGATTTTTATTGGCATCGAAAGTTCCATGTTCTATTTTATTTATTTTATTTCGAGCTAAGTTGAGGATCTGCAGTGATGGCAGGTCATTAAATGCCTTCCTAGTTAAATTTGTCAGTTGATTACCAATTAATCGAAGGCCATATAAATTATTCATTCCTGAAAATCCTGGATCTTCTAAGTCAGAAATAGCATTTTCACCTAAGTCCACTGTACGGAGTAATCGCATATCCTTTAAAGCTAATGGTACCTTAGTGAGGGTGTTGCCGTTGAGGTTCAAGTCTTGAAGGAAGCTGCAGTTTCTGAATGCGTCGGGATGGACTCTCTGAAGTAAGTTGTTGTCCAGGGAGAGAAGGCTGAGCACGTATAGGCCATTCAAGGCGTACGCATCAAGGTACGTGATCTTGTTATAAGACAGAACAAGAGTGTGAAGGTTATTCATTGGAGAGAACGTATCAGAGGGAATTGTCTCTAATTGGTTGTGCTCCAGATTAAGGATCTGTAGAGTATACAGATCTCTGAACAGAGAAGGATCTAATTTTGTAATTCTGTTGTAGGAGAGATTAAGGAGAACAAGCCGAATAAGTCCGGAAAAGGTTTCACTGTTTATCCAAGCACTTGTTAAATGATTCCGTGATAGATCTAGTAAGAGAAGGTGACCTAGATTTGAGAATAGTTCTGGTGCTAGAACACTAATGGAATTGTTCTGAAGATGTATTTCTTTAATTACAGAAGCACAGTCTCGAAATAGTTCTGGTGGTAATGCAACAACTTTGTTGTTTGAAAGATCAAAGATTTGAAGTGATTTAAGCCCTCCAAGGGCTCGATCTGTCACCATAGAGATCTCGTTGTCGCTAAGATACAGTTCTCGAAGACGGCGGAGAGTGCCGAAACCGTTAGTTGGCATAAGTACGAAATGGTTCCAAGAAGCATCTAAGACTTGTATATCGAGGTTACACGGTGAAATTACTGGTGGGTAGGAAGATCTTGGAGGGAGCTGATCAGGTGGTACATGCCCTTCCATTTCTTCTTGGGTGCTTATAAGTGGTTGAGGGGGAGGGGCCTTCTCACGGAATCCTACTTCACTGATATCCTGAAGTCGATTCCAGCTGATATTAAGTGTCACTAAATTTGTTAATGGACAGAAAATATTCTCAGGGAAAGACCAGATATTATTATAGCTTAGATCAAGTCTCTCTAACTGACGAACATGCAGGAAACTATCAGGGGCCAGTTCCAAACTCATAGCGGGCCAGTCTGTATTTCTAGTACGTACCGTTAGATTCCTTAAATCACGAAGTCCCATTAACGTTCCTGAAGGCCAGCGACCAAGTTTACAATTATCCAGTATCAGCTCTCTTAACCGCGTTAGATGGAAAAAACTTCTATCATCTAGCGAACTTCTGGACATTAACAGTTCGTTACACTCTATCCTTAACGACGTGGTGTGTTCAGACGGAATGACGCTGAAATTAGTAGTGTCAAACTCACTGTTAATAGTCCTCAACTTACACATCAACGCTACTTCTTCCCCACCACCACCAACGTTACCGCTACTCGACACAAAACTCTCCCGTATCCACCACTTGCAGTCATCTGGAGCCTCATATCGCAGTGCCGTTGTACCCGGAGCCTGCATGGGACTAGCCGCAGCGGGTTCTGAAGCTGAGGCTATTGCCGGCAGCAAGAACAAACCAGCTACCAGAAAAACATATCCAAGGCGGAAGTCCTCCATGGCTTTCCTCTTAACGTAAAAAACAGGTTTTATAGTGCCTTCACTCCCTCATATGCACAACTATAATTAACTGTCCCATACTTCCACGTCGCAATTATAAAACCGCCTTCCAGATTTCCGTGTTACTGTTCGATCAAGTAGTGTATAAGCAAAATCACAAATAAATGATCAAACGTCTGTAAAATTTCGCATTGAGAAATTGACTGTAAAACACAAGCATTGTGTCTTTTAAGTTCCTGCAAAAGAGCAGACGTAACTGCAGAGCATGAGCAACATTTCACGCCAATAGAAACGTACAAATTACTTTAAGTTCATTTCTAATAATTTTGACGAAATATTTCATTACAGGATTATTAATAATAACACTCGCGTTCGACTGACTTGTTAAAATTTCACACACGCACACATAAAATGTATTATAACATTTCCCGAACCGCGCGCGAACGATGTTCTCCTAAATTTCACACGATTAACTTATCCCCCATTTATCCATTAATTAAGTTAAAATTTTCTTGGAGTTGTTTATTAAATGTATAAAGTTTACGCCAGAAATATATTGGGAGAAATTATGTGGGGGAAGATATTTCACCTTTCTCATTGACACTCACACGATGGGTTGAATGAATGACTTTGACAAGACTCAACAGAGCTTGTTGACGTTCAACGATCGAGCTACCTCGAGCGCCAGTTCGCTACTGAACGCACCGCGGAGCGGCACGGCTTCTCATAGGGCCAGAGCCTCCTGTGCCGTCAGTGCACAAGCTGACACGAGAGTTGCCGACAAAGGTCGAACACTTCCGAGTTAGCGGCAAGGGTGGCAGTGTGAGTGGAAGGGATGACGTTATACTCTGTGAGTGGGGAGGGCTGTGGAATGAGAAGAAGGGGGAGATTTGGGGGCTCACTCAGCGCTCAGGCAGGCAGACTTTTCAAAGGAATCCGTTTGGAATAATGGTACAGTGTTTCAAAGATATTGCTTCAAATGCAGCGAAATACTTTAATTTTCATCAGAACGCAAAATTAAAAGAGTAGAAAAGAAAGTTCATCGTAGCTGATGACATAACTATGTACAAGCAGGACGTACATCGATATCCCAACGAGGCGCAGCGTATGGTGAATACTATTTGTTATGATAAAATAACGACACTCAGTGCTGTGTACTTTCGCACATTTAGAGGAGTTATGGAAAACACACTTCGAAAATTACTGGTTTCTATATAAAATAGCGATTCGAAAGAAGAACGACACTCGATAATAGAAGATAGGTTAGATTCTTACCAACCGGGCGAGTTGGCCGTGCGGTTAGAGGCGCGCGGCTGTGAGCTTGCATCCGGGAGATAGTGGGTTCGAATCCCACTGTTGGCAGCCCTGAAGATGGTTTTCCGTGGTTTCCCATTTTCACACAAGGCAAATGCTGAGGCTGTACCTTAATTAAGACCACGGCCGCTTCCTTCCAACTCCTAGGCCTTTCCTACCCTATCGTCGTCATAAGACTTATCTGTGTCGGAGCGACGTAAAGCCAATAGCACAAAAAAAAAATCTTACCGTCGGCAATGTCCGGCTCCATGGCTAAATGGTTAGCGTGCTGGTCTTTGGTCATAGGGATCCTGGGTTCGATTTCTGGCAGGGTCAGGAATTTTAACCATAATTGGTTAATTCCGCTGGGACGGGGGCTGAGTATATGTGTCCCCTTTCTCATTTCATCCTCATCACGACGCGCAGGTCGCCTACGGAAGTCAATTCAAAAGACCTGTAAATGGCAAGTAGACCTCGTCCCCGGACACTCCTGGCACTAAATGCCATACGCCATATCAGTTTTTATCGTTGGTAGTAGCGGTCCTGAGCTCGATGCAACGCCCCTCAGGGTACTTAATCCTCCTGGCTAGGTAAGGAGGACAGTAGTTCCCACGCGTTGGACAGCTACATACTAGGTACAAACCTTCCTATTACTTATTAGTACATTTGAAAATGCGTTTTTATATTCACGTTTCGTAAATATTTCCTCAGGTGGCATTTCGAAATTCCCTAAAACCTGTATTTTAATGTAGGACGTATTTGTATCAGTTTTGGTAGGCTTATATTTGAAAATATATGTAAATGTGTTGCTTTTGATCACACGATACTTTATGAGACCAGCAGCTGAGTGGTAAACCTAGTAACTCTATATAATGCTCTTGGCAGCAAGATAGGTCTTCAGGGTTAGAGCACAAGGAAGGTGCCAAGTGAAGTAATTTCGCTTTGTTATATTCAATGATATGGCAAAGCTGTCAGTTCATGGGAGCCGTTCAGCAAAGCACGATGTTTTCTCTTTAGTCTTGAGACAGTCGGGCTCTGACAGGAGAGCCCTCAGTAGGATCATAAGGTTTAGAGTTCCCTTTTTAATTTTGGGTATTCATGTTGCTTAGTGAAATAAATATAAGCCACCTAATATCCTTTCTTACATTTGTGTGCCATAAATGATTGATATCGCCAGTTCAAGTAACAAACGTTGTAGGCCTAAGTCATGTTTTAGTCATACTTGCTACATGGTCTACAATAATTATTATTCCAACGAAATTGGATATGAACAGAATGAGTGACTTCATTTTTCGAGTCTTTTTTTTTTTTTTTTGCTATTGGCTTTACGTCGCACCGACACAGACATGTCTTATGGCGACGATGGGACAGGAATGGGATAGGACTGGGAAGGAATCGGCCGTGGCCTTAATTAAGGTACAGCCCCAGCATTTGCCTGGTGTAAAAATGGGAAACCACGAAAAACCATCTTCAGGGCTACCGAATACTGGATACTGGCCGCACTTAAGCGACTGCAGCTACCGAACTCGGATTTTTCGAAACTGAAGAATGATTCGTTTTATATCTTTTTTTTCTATTTGCTTTACGTCGCACCGACACAGATATGTCTTACGGCGACGATGGGATAGGAAAGGCCTAGGAATCGGAAGGAAGCGGCCGTGGCCTTAATTAAGGTACAGCCTGGTGTGAAATTGGGAAACCACGGATCAGGGCTGCCGACAGTGGGGCTCGAACCCACTATCTGCCGATTACTGGATACTGGCCGCACTTAAGCGACTGCAGCTATCGAGCTCGGTCGTTTTATATCAAGTAATATGTGACATCTGATTTGGCTTGAACATATCGCACCATTCTTAGTGGTCAAATAGTACCAACGAAGGTTATGTGGTTGTATAAACCGCAAAGATCGATGCCGGTGTCATAATGACACGTACGAGGCAAGATGAGGAGTGATGTACTTTGCCATTGCTTTCCTCAAATTTGATCTCGAACCCATAACTGGTTGATTTATAGAGCTGTGAGGGTGGACTGGCTGACAAACAGAACCAGTGATGGATCAGCGGGTCTCGTTGACAAATACCTTTTTTTGATAAGTATGATTCTAGTTTGTAATTGTGTCCCTGGTGCAGGTTGAGACCAGTGGCGGTTCATTCATGAAGGGCTTTTGGGCACCGCCCCACTGCCTTTTCAAAAACACTCATCATTTCACTCTGTAACTGATTGCGTAAGCAGATGGACAAATGTAGCGAAGTCGAACTTATGGCGGTGTGCTATTCAGTTATGCAATGCTATTATTATTATTTTGGCTGTAAATATTTCGAGTTATTATTTTCAAAGATATGGCAAAGCTGTCAGTCCGTGGCAGCCGTTCAGCAATGCACGATGTTTTCTCTTTAGTCTTGAGGCACCGGGCGAGTTGGCCGTGTGATTAGGGGCGCGCAGCTGTGAGCTTGCATCCGGGAGTTAGTGGGTTCAAACCCCACTGTCGGCAGCCCTGAAGATGGTTTCTCGTGGTTTCCCATTTTCACACTAAATGCTGGGGCTGTACCTTAATTAAGGCCACGGCCGCTTCCTTTCCATCTCTAGGCCTTTCATATCCCACCGTCGCCATAAGACCTATCTGTGTCGGTGTGACGTAAAGCAACTAGCAAAAAATAGTCTTGAGGCAGTCGGGCTCTGACAGGAGAGCCCTCAGTAGGTTCCTAGAGTTTAGCAAGTATGCGGAGTGCGGGAGGAGCCTGGAAGGATGATAAAAGCTTGTCAAGGGAAGGAAGAGTGCAGGCGGGTGCATGGTCTGTGCGGTAGAGCCCTCAGCAACATCGCGGACCTGTTTGCAATGTACCTAGGCTTTTTGCCTCCGCGTCTTACATTAACTGTTAGAGATTAATTCCAAAAACATTTTACAACGCAATGAATTCCATTTTACTATTTAAACAATTCATTTATATAAAGAAGCTAAAATAAATATTCAAAATGTAAATATAAGGTGACGGCACTATTTGTAGGTTGGTCAAATTGTTAAATACGCCTTTATGCTTGAACATTTGTGCACGACGACAGAAATTCGGGCGTGCACTGTTCATTTGTTTTCGTGAATATCGTTATTATCGCTTGTGATTGTGATCAGTGAAATAGTGCAGTCCTGATTGCAGTAGCTGTTAGCTAGTTAATGTGTTTATATATATATATATGCCATTATGGTGTAGTTAATTAATTGTCCGACTCGTTGGCTGAATGGTCAGCGTACTGGTCTTTGATTCAGAGGGTCCTGGGTTCGATTCCCGGCCGGGTCGGGGATTTTAATCGCTTCTGATTAATTCTTCTGGCTCGGGGACTGGGAGTTCGTGTCCTACCAGCACTGTCCTTTTCATATTCACACGACACACTACATATTCAACCACCACAGAAACACGCTATAGTGATTAGATCCCTCCATTAGGTTTGGCGTCAGGAAGGGCATCCGGCCGTAAAACAGGGCTAAATCCACATGTACCGAGCTCGATAGCTGCAGTCGCTTAAGTGCGGCCAGTATCCAGGAATCGGGAGAGAGTGAGTTCGAGCCCCACTGTCGGCAGCCCTGAAGATGGTTTTCCGTAGTTTCCCATTTCCACACCAGACAAATGCCGGGGCTGTATCTTAATTAAGGCTACGGCCGCTTCCTTCAAATTCCTAGGCCTTTCCTACCCCATCGTCGCCGTAAGACATATCTGTGTCGGTGCGACGTAAAGTAAATAGCAAAAGAAAAAAAATCCTCGTGTGCGATTCAGTTCGCACCCGCGACCTCACAGGTGTGGGAAAAGCTGTAGGAAAATAAGTAGTGTAGTTAATTAATTATTTATTGTTGTAGTGCAACAAGTGATCGTAATAATAATAATCATAATAATAATAATCTATATACCCAAGAGCTGTGTCTCGTCATTGCTTAGAATTTGAAAATAATGGTATTTCTGTATAGGTCATGCCCATAATAACAAGGAAACGCACTTTTTACTTTTCCATAATTTCTGTCTGTCTGTGTGTATGCATGTACACGCATCACGAGAAAACGGCTGAAGAGAATTTAATGAAAATCGGTATGTGAAGTCACGAGATGTGCCACTACAATCTGGGATATAAATAATTTTACTCACGCTGAGTGAAATGGTAGTTTAGGGGAAGGCCTAAAATTGAATTCTCAAATATTTATAGACTATTATTAGTGGTCCTATCGATAAATACTACATAACTAAAGTTATATAGAATTAAATTTCCGATCATTTATGTCATACATTGTTACCGTACCGGCTTTGATAACACAAATATTCATGAATTTGTATTTTTGTTGCCAAGTCCATATCAACGCCGAGCCACGAGAAAATGAGTTAAAAGAATTTAATGAATGTCGGTATATTGGGTCAGGAAATAAGAAACTAAAGTCTAAGTTATAAACAATTTTATTCGCCCTGTACGGAACTGTAGTTTAGGGGAAAGCGCCTAAAATTCAATTTCTAAATACCTATGTTATTGGTCCTAACGAAAAGTACTACATAACAAAAGTTATAGAGAATACAACTTCCGACCATTTATGTTTTATTCAATTTTACCGTACCGACCATGATAAGAGTGGTCTTTCAGAGTCGGAGCAAAAGTATGTAAATGTGAAGGCCTACAATATTGAAAGCGCATAACATTGATCAACAATAACATTACATTGACCATTGTTTGTGGTGATGTTCTTTGTTCTTATGCTACTGCTCTTCTCCGACAGATGGGATTTACTGCTGCGTACCGAGTATAACGGCGTGACTGAATATTGGCGGGAAATAGCTGGGGAGTTAGAAGACTTTCTTCTTCAGCATGTCATTCCTCTGGTTCATATATTTTCTGATACCGTACTGCTGGTGCGTAACTCACTGGTTGATCATAGTATTCCAGCTATTCGATCCCTACTCTGACGCGCTGTTATGAATGAGCAGTGTGTACTCAGGCAGAGGCTCACTTAGCAGCAGCAGTAGTAGTAGTAGTAGTAGTAGTAGTATGACCTGGTTTAGAATTACTATTTAGGCATATTCCAAATTATAGCACCACAATTCACTATATAACTCAAAATTCAACCCTGAAAAGAGCCGTTTCGTAAAAAGAGAATTTTTACTTTTATTAAATTCTACATACATTCATTTTATTCAAAATTAGCATTGAGAGGGGGTTTCTCCTCTGACTTGGAGGAAAAAAATGCATTCAAGTCAGATAGATTTTTCCGCCACTTGAGATTTTCCGACTCCCAGGAAACAGATTAGTAAAAGGGCAGAGTTTTTGCCCTTGGACTCTCCACCATTCGACCTCCCCCCTACTCAGAAAAAGGACTAAGAGTGTTCACGGATCACGGCTGTCTGCGGCTTGGTCTTTTCAGCTCTGGAACTTTGGACTCTTAGATCGGCAGCGTAGTACTCTTCATTAAAAGTGAGAAAATGAGTGGTTTTTCATTTGATCGAGTATTTCATGTGAAATCATTGCTTTTACTCGCGCCAATCCAACTGACGTCATTGTAATGACCTATGTTCATTTCAGTTGGGAAAACCACTAGGCAGTCTTTCTGAGGATGTAAAAAGGCAGGTGGCGAGTGAATGTCTGCCATTATAATGCAATTCCCCAACCTGATTGTGACTGATGGTAGGCAAGCGGGCCTACCATTACAATGAAAATTTCCTAACGCAGTCTTCATATCAGAAAAGATGTTTAGTGATTTCTCCATCCCGTTTCCAGGATAGTGTTAAGAGCTGCGCGATTTAATACAGTCTTGCTCAGAGCGTGTACACTAACTAACCTAGAATTCTGTGTACAATGTAGAATTCCATAGCGAAGCACGGGTACATCAGCTAGTAATAATAATATTATGATGCAGATTTCTGTTCAGCCAGTGTCATCGGATTATTATTATTATTATTATTATTATTATTATTATTATATTTCATCTAACAATATTGTGGTGCTGGTCATTGAAAAGTGGGCCGATTAGGAGGGGGAAGAAATGGGGGCACAGCCCTGCCTAGGTAAATGTCACGGACCGTAGGCTACTGGTTGAGACTTGTATTCCACACCCACATTGTTGTTCAGAGGAACAAGGCAATTACTGGGCAGATCTTGTGCATGATTAGCACATTGTCTTCATCATCATCATCATCTTCATTATTATTATTATTATTATTATTATTATTATTATTATTATTATTATTATTACGATCACTTATTGCATGTAGATGTTATCTAGATTTCCATAGTGTCTGTCCATCTATCAAAAGATTACTTATTCCTTGTCTTAAAATAAGATATCATTTCAGAGTTTTCTTTAATTTATTAGGCGTGCTGGAGAAACCGCAGATAAGATATCTGATCTCAGTAGCAGAAGTCATACCCGGAAAATAAAGCTGTATATCAACACCATTAGGGCGCTCCACTGAATCATCTTGCGCCTCTGTAGAAATAGATTATAAGTCTGTTGACAAGATATACGTGACGAATAGTGTTTGGATTTTCAGGACATGCGATACATTTTCCCCTTCTTCCCATTTTACGTTTTTTCTGTTTCTGTTTTTGGAATTAAGCACGAAGTGCATATTTGTAAGCATATTTCATAGAGCATTTTAGTTGTTGAAGGGCCATGTTTTGATTATATTTTGCACGGAGAAATGTACTTTACATTGGATGTGATGCCCAATTTTGCTTGAGGCATCGAGACGAAACTTGAATCTTGGGCCTCAGAGCTGAGTTGTTGACGCTTATTTTATATCGTCAGAGTTGACGTCACTAGTTTTAGAATAACTTCCTTTAGAATAAAACTTGCAGTAAGGGTATTTAAGTTCACTGTAATTGTCACCCTTTCTTAAAAGACAACCACAAAGGCTTAGGGTCTTTATTCTTATCAGCCTTAGCACTTATAGCTGGTGACCATTTCAGGTCTCCATGGCTAAATGGTTAGCGTGCTGGCCTTTGGTCACACGGGTCCCGGGTTCGATTCCCGGCAGGGTCGGGAATTTTAACCATAATTGGTTAATTCCCCTGCCACGGCGACTGAGTGTATGTGTCGTCGTCTTCATCATCATTTCATCCTCATCACGACGCGCAGGCCGCCTACGGGAGTCAAATCAAAAGACCTGCACCTGGCGAGCCGAAGTCCTCGGACACATCTCGGCACCAAAAGCCATACGCCATTTCATTTTACCAATTCAGATGGTGCTAAATTAGCTCTCTCACTTCACCTTTCATAAACATTTCAGCAGGAACAATTTTTAAGACTTCACGGTCACATTGAAAGTGATAGAGGTGATAAAGGATTCCTGAAGAGAGTGCTTTTTCTGCAAAGTGTGCGAAGTCAAAGTATGTGCTATAAAGCGTCGTAATACCCACCAGCACAGTGACACTGATAGAAACAAAAAATACCGAGATGAATGTGGAATAGGATGTGTATCATTATTTCTTCTATATTTTATTCCAATTACATATTTTGTGCCCGCGGCGACTGTCGGTGCATTCCTAATTTCGATAACTAATACGATTTTCATTTGTTTGCAGGAGTAGCGATGTGGCCTGTGTCCCAATTGTGTAAAACTAAACGTTTGTGGTGCGTGTTACTGTAGTCACGTCCTAGTTCGTAAACAATGAGCAACGGCTGAGTGGCCTGGCAAGTCAGGATACCAATTGCTATGGAATGAGAGAGGCACCTCGGACATATACTGATCGTGATCCCCTTGTGCTCAGGCGGCTAGGATCCACCGATGGACCCTAACCCGTTTGACCTGGCGAGTTGGCCGTCCGGTTAGGGGTGCGCTGCTGTGAGCTTGCATCCGGGAGATAGTGGCTTCGAATCCCACTGTCGCCAGCTCTGAGGATGGTTTTCCGTGGTTTCCCATTTTCACACATGGCAAATGCTGTAGCTGTACCTTAATTAAGGCCACGGCCGCTTCCTTCCCATTCCTGAGCCTTCCCTGTCTCATCGTCGCCATAAGATCGATCTGTGTCGGTGCGACGTAAAGCAACTAGCTACTACATTAGTAGGCTAGTGCCCATTTGCAATTTGAATTGTCATTAATTCATCCATCACCTCCTAAACATATTTTCTGTAGCAAGAGAGAAAATTAAATTAAATGAAAAATGAGACTAATGATTGAAAAAAAAAAGGAATATAAAATTCTGTGTAAGATAAGTAAAATACTGAAAGGAGAAAATTTTGCTGTATTTTAAGAGGAAGACCTCATCCCTTGATGTGGAGAGAAGTTTCTCGATATTTCTCAACGTGGTGTCTGAAAACAGACGATTCTTTACCCCTAATAACTGGCGATGACAGTGGTGATGTAATGCAAAACTAACCGAGTTAAGATTTCCGAAATCCAATTTCTGTAACCCTAGTATGATTAAGCCAATTATGATTCCAGTAATACTCACTTCAATTTCTTTTTCCGAGATGTCCATTGCGGATTTGCTGAATTCATTCTATGTGAAAAAAAAACATTTCATTGTATATTCCGCAATTAACATTTTTAACAAACACTGGATTCCGTTTTTAAAATTATGTTAATCTAAAAATATATAATAACTGAAAGAAGAAGTAATTCACTCATATGTTTTTGCACTGTCATGTTGCATACCACTAGAATTTTGCATTTTAAAACAATTATATTCCTTCATTAAATATGTAATTTAAACTAAAATTATGAATTAATGTTGGTCTTTTAGGTCCATTTAGGTCTATTTTGATCTTTTAGGTCATTTCACTGGTCATGTTTAGACAATATATTGTGCCCTAGAATGCCTTGGTTCCCATCAGGCAAACGCCGAGATCGAACCAAGTGCATTATAGTGATCAATACATCCACCAAAGTGGGGGTGCTTAGCACATAGATTACTTTGCGATGCGTATCCACTCTCAGCAGCTCAGGAGTGCATAATTCAGGGGATCAGGGTATAAACAGGGGCCTAATTAGATTGCAAGGTAAGAGTAGATCCTAGAAAAAAAACTGAAAATTTTGCTGCAATAAGGGATAATAAGGGACAATAAGGGATTTATTACAATAAAATCAATATAGATGAAATACAAATATAAGAGCTGTCCAAATATACATGGGATTAATAAAATATGGAGCCGTCGATAGCCAGAGCAACATAGCGGTCGAGAAAACACCTTCACGAAACCTCATGGCTGTAACAAGCATGTAAAAATAGGGTAAGTAATGGAGTATCAAACGGATATCTGTACAAATACTAGTCTAACGGCATTATTCTAATCCTCTCTATTCTTTGCCACAGTACTCAGAACTCGCCACCTGACTAATATAAACATACATTATACATTGCTCTGACAGAGCATCGATCCCTGGTCCAGCTAAGAGCAAGGCACCTAACATAAACATTAATATAACAGGAACTCAACTACGTCGTCCTATGACCAACACATAAAGGGCTAGTCGTATAAAATGACAAATACAAATGGAAATGCAATCACTACTAGTACCGTAACAAAATGTCGATGTCTCCCTAAAATCAATCAATCAATCAATCAATCAATCAATCAATCAATCAATCAATCAATCAATCAATCAATCAATCAATCAATCAATCAATCAATCAATCAATCAATCAATCAATCAATCAATCCTGATCTGCATTTAGGGCAGTCACCCAGGTGGCAGATTCCCTATCCGTTGCTTTCCTAGCCTTTTCCTAAATGATTTCAAAGAAATTGGAAATTTATTGAACATCTCCCTTGGTAAGTTATACCAACCCCTAACTCCCTGCCCAAGTTTGTCCCCTTGAATTCCAACTTTATCTTCATATTGTGATCTTTCCTACTTTCATAAACGCCATTCAAACTTATTCGTCTACTAATGTCATTCCACGCCATCTCTCCACTGACAGCTGGGAACATACCACTTAGTCGAGCATCTCTTCTTCTTTCTCTCAATTCTTCCCAACCCAAACATTGCAACATTTTTGTAACGCTACTCCTTTGTCGGAAATCACCCAGAACAAATCGAGCTGCTTTTCTTTGGATTTTTTCCAGTTCTTAAATCAGGTAATCCTGGTGAAGGTCCCATACACTGGAAACATACTCTAGTTGGGGTCTTACCAGAGACTTATATGCACTCTCCTTTACATCCTTACTACAACCCCTAAACACCCTCATAACCATGTGCAGAGATCTGTACCCTTTATTTACAATCCCATTTATGTGATTACCCCAATGAAGATCTTTCGTTATACTAACAACTAGATACTTACAATGATCCCCAAAAGGAACTTTCACCCCATCAACGCAGTAATTAAAACTGAGAGGACTTTTCCTATTTGTGAAACTCACAGCCTGACTTTTAACCCCGTTTATCAACATACCATTGCCTGCTGTCCATCTCACAACATTTTCGAGGTCACGTTGCAGTTGCTCACAATCTTGTAACTTATTTATCACTCTATAGAGAATAACAACATCCGCAAAAAGCCTTACCTCCGATTCCACTCCTTTACTCATATCATTTATATATATAAGAAAACATAAAGGTCCGATAATACTGCCTTGAGGAATTCCCCTCTTAATTATTATAGGGTCAGATAAAGCTTCATCTACTCTAATCCTCTGAGATCTATTTTCTAGAAATATAGCAACCCATTCAGTCACTCTTTTGTCTAGTCCAATTGCACTCAATTTTGCCTGTAGTCTCCCATGATCCATCCAATCAAATTCTTTAGACAGGTCAATCGCGATACAGTCCATTTGACCTCCTGAATCCAAGATATCTGCTATATCTTGCTGGAATCCTACAAGTTGAGCTTCAGTGGAATAACCTTTCCTAAAACCGAATTGCCTTTTATCGAACCAGTTATTAATTTCATAAACATGTCTAATATAATCAGAAAGAATGCCTTCCCAAAGCTTACATACAATGCATGTCAAACTTACTGGCCTGTAATTTGAGCTTTATGTCTATCACACTTTCCTTTATACACAGGGGCTACTATAGCAACTCTCCATTCATCTGGTATAGCTCCTCCGACCAAACAATAATCAAATAAGTACTTCAGATACGGTACTATATCCCAACCCATTGTCTTTAGTATATCCCCAGAAATCTGATCAATTCCAGCCGCTTTTCTAGTTTTCAACATTTGTATCATTTGTCATTTGTCATTGTTATCATATGCAAATGTTATTACTTCTTTGGCCTTAGTCTCCTCCTCTATCTCGACATTATCCTTGTAACCAACAATCTTTACATACTGCTGACTGAATACTTCTGCCTTTTGAAGATCCTCACATACACACTCCCCTTGTTCATTAATTATTCCTGGAATGTCCTTCTTGGAACCTGTTTCTGCCTTAAAATACCTATTCATACCCTTCCATTTTTCAATAAAATTCGTATGACTGCCAATTATGCTTGCCATCATGTTATCCTTAGCTGCCTTCTTTGCTAGGCGCGCGGCTGTGAGCTTGCATCCCGGAGATAGTAGGTTCGAATCCCACTATCGGCAGCCCTGAAAATGGTTTTCCGTGGTTTCCCATTTTCACACCAGGCAAATGCTGGGGCTGTACCTTAATTAAGGCCATGGCCGCTTCCTTCCAACTCCTAGGCCTTTTCTATTCCATCGTCGCCATAAGACCTATCTATGTCCGTGCGACGTAAAGCCCTTAGCAAAAAAAAAAATCAATTTTCTAGTAAGTTCCTTCAATTTCTCCTTACTTCCAAAGTCATTTCTAACTCTATTTCTTTCTAGTCTGCACCTCCTTCTTAGTCTCTTTATTTCTCTATTATAATAAGGTGGGCCTTTACCATTCCTTACCACCCTTAATGGTACAAACCTGTTTTCGCATTCCTCAACAATTTCTTTAAACCCATCCCAGAGTCCGTTTACATTTTTATTTACCGTTTTCCACCGATCATAGTTACTTTTTAGAAACTGCCTCATGCCTGCTTTATCAGCTATATTGTACTGCCTAACAGTCATCCTTTAAGACCTTCCTTTCTATCACATTTATTTTTAACTACCACAAAAACAGCTTCATGATCACTAATACCATCTATTACTTCAGTTTCCCTATACAGCTCATCTGGTTTTATCAGCACCACATCCAGGATATTTTCCCCATTGGTTGGTTCCATCACTTTCTGAATCAGCTGTCCTTCCCATATTAACTTATTTGCCATTTGTTGGTCATGCTTCCTGTCGTTCCCATTTCCTTCCCAATTGACATCTAGCAAATTAAGATCTCCCGCTACAATCACATTTCTTTCCATGTCGTTTCCCACATAGCTGACTATCCTATCAAATAATTCCGAATCCGCGTCAGTGCTACCCTTTCCCGATCTGTACACTCCAAATACTGTATATCAAGTTGCCTATTATCTATAGAAATGAGCCTTACACCTAGAATTTCATGTGCCTCATCTTTAACTTTTTCGTAGCTTACAAATTCTTCTTTCACCAGAATGAACACCCCCCTCCCACCATTCCTATCCTATCTCTACGATACACACTCCAGTGTCGTGAGAAAATTTATTCATCCATTATATCATTTCTCAGCTATGATTCAACTCCTATTACAATATCTGGTAAATATATATCTATTAAATTAATTCTATTCCTTTCCTTACAATACTTCTACAGCTCAACACTAACAATTTTATGTCATCCCTACTTGATTTCCAGTTCCCTGTTCCCTTATCACCGCTCCCTAGGCCATCCCATTTCCCTGAATGTACCTCCCTATTACCCTTCCAAACAAATTTCCTAACTTATACGTACCACTGCTGTTTAAAAGAAGGCCATCTGAGCCCAGATCCCTATCTCCTACCCACCCATTAGGATCTACAAATTTCAGTCCCTGTTTCCCATATACCCACTCCATAGTCTCATTTAAATCCCCAATCACCCTTCAGTCAGTATCCCTTCTACACAGTATTCCACTAATAACAATCTCCGCTTTCTTAAACTTCACCCGTGCTGCATTTACCAGATCCCACACATCTCCAAATATGTTAGTACTTATATCAGCTTGCCTTACTTTGTTGGTACCAATGTGAAACACTGCCACCTTCTCCTTCCCCTCCTCCCTCTCTTCTACTTTCCTCAACATCTGCCTCAATCTAATTCCCGAATAACACTCTACCTGGTACCCTTTCCTCCACACCATTTCCCCACGTGTCTAACGATGGAATCCCCCATGACCAGAGCCTCAACCCTACCCACCTCATTTAATCCCCTCCCCTCCTGGTCAGCCCTATCTTTCCTGATAGCTGCAGAAGCTACTTCCTACTCCCTTTTCTCCTTCCTATGACCCTGTTCCACCTGTCTTTTCCTATCCTCTACTCTACATTTTCCTTTCCTACCTTTTCCCTTCCTCCTACTTCCACACATCTCAGCAACAGTCTCCTGTCCCTCATCTTCCCTCTGTTGTTCTACCTGGAGTGACTCGTACCGATTTCGCACAGACACCTGTCCTGAATTCTGATCCTGAATAGAGCCCTTAGCCTGCGATCTCCTTCCCCTTAGAACATTAGACCACCTGTCTTCTACAACTCCTCCCTTTCCTTCCCCTCCCTCTTGTACACTTGACAGACAGCAGTCTGCTTGTACTGCCTCATTCCTGTGTCGTGACGTCACACACCTTCCTCCCTTACTCATTCTCGGCACGTGACAGGGGTAGGCCATATTTTATTTCTATAAATAGCTTCCAGCTGACGGCTGGGAAACTGACTACAGGGTGAATTATACTTTCACTGTCTCTCTCGGAAACTGGCTCACATAGCGCTCTCATAATCATGCATGGGTCACATGCAATCGTATCTATTTCATTATCAATACACCATGATCTCGCTGCTGCCTCCACTGGGCTTATCCATTACAGTACAAATTCGCAATCCACTGCGCTATCATTACTTGGGCATTACCAGGCATATCAAACACATATAACACATTATTAATCTGCGCTAAAGCTTTCTCTACTTCAATTTGCACAGTTAGCTAATTACATAATGCTCATATATCTCAAACATGATGACACGCACCCCTGACACGTTAACCTGAGTAAGTTTAGGGGATAAGACACGATCTCCAATAAATTACATAAGACCTCAAAGATATGTACCTGACGCTGCTCTATCAACAATATCTGACTGCTTGACACCGCCGTCATGTCCACAATGGTCCGATAAGAGAAGTGGAGGCAACAAGTACTCAATCATAATAATTCCGAATGGAAAAGTTATCACACAAACAAAGAGTAAACGACATGCAATCTACAATTAAATTAACTGAGTTCGAGTCCTGGGCATAGTAATACTGTACACAACGATCTACCCTAACATAACTTTACATGTTGGCTGACCGCCAACCTTGTTCCTATCCTGTGGAGTTTAACATTGCATGGTTCTTACAAATTGGAAAGCTCTGACCTGAAATGATCGATGGACATGTCGGAACGGCCCCTCATTGGACAGCTGGAGTTACTGCATCATGACAGGCTTCGACGCTGGTGCCATATACGAGCTGATGACTGGAGACATTCTGGCTGGCGAGAACATTTCCTGCAGCTTGTCAGGTGGTTGGAGGATGTCCCCTTCGGTGTCGTGTTGAGGAGGTGCGCCTGATGTTCCTGGGACGACTCCCGATGCCGTGAGGACTCCTTGTCTTCTTCAGCTCCCGTTACTGCTTCCTCAATATAAATCGGCAGTATCTCGTACTCGGTTGATGTAGGGAAAATTTTCCCCAGATTCAATCGTGCTACGTTATGCAGCTCGAAGATAAAGACGCTCTTCTGTTTGCCGACTTGCAGCGTGACGACCTCGTTCTAGCAGCCGTACAGTCAATGAATGAATCTGACGCGCTCGGCGGTCGTGTATTTATAATCAGGCTGGTGATGGTGTTACCACGCTTGTGTGCGGGACTGGAAGCTTCTCCCGCACAAAGAGTGACAAGTACCTCACTTAACGTATGCACTTATAATTATAGCCGTGTCGCATATCAAATTTTACCGGAAATTATGCAGGTTGCAATTCTCTTTTCAAATCCAGTCCATCTCTTCTGTAGCCAGAGATATTAAATTAATTTCTTCTTCCCTCCAAAGCTCATTCAGCCCGCGAGATTCATAAAGTGGTGCGCGTACAACTCTATTAATAAAGAAGCTTCGCTTGGGTAATAAATTCCTTTTATCTCTGGAATCTTCATAATTATACTGCTGCTATGTTCCCACGAGAAATGCTCCATCTGTACTCTCTTATACACTGACTGACAGAGCAAATGCAACACCAAGAAGGAGTGGTCAGAACTTTATGCCAATTGCAGGGTAGACTGACGTCACTGAGGTATGCTCATGATGTGAAATGCGCCGCTGTGCCGCGCACGTAGGGAACGATAAATGGGACACGGCGTTGGCGAATGGCCCGCTTCGTACCGTAATTTCTCAGCCGACAGTCATTGTAGAACGTGTTGTCCTGTGCCAAAGGACACGTGTATAGCTAAGAATGCCTGGCCGCCGTCAACGGAGGCATTTCCAGCAGACAGACGACTTTACGAGGGGTATGGTGATCGGGCTGAGAAGGGCAGGTTGGTCGCTTCATCAAATCGCAGCCGATACCCATAGGGATGTGTCCACGGTGCAGCGCCTGTGGCGAAGATGGTTGGCGCAGGGACATGTGGCACGTGCGAGGGTCCAGGCGCAGCCCGAGTGACGTCAGCACGCGAGGATCGGCGCATCGGCTGCCAAGCGGTGGCAGCCCCGCACGCCACGTCAACCGCCATTCTTCAGCATGTGCAAGACACCCTGGCTGTTCCAATATCGACCAGAACAATTTCCCGTCGATTGGTTGAAGGAGGCCTACACTCCCGGCGTCCGCTCAGAAGACTACCATTGACTCCACAGCATGGTGCCGGGCTAGAGCGACTTGGATGAGGGAATGTCGGAACGTCGTGTTCTCCGATGAGTCACGCTTCTGTTCTGTCAGTGATAGTCACCGCAGACGAGTGTGGCGTCGGCGTGGAGAAAGATCAAATCCGGCAGTAACTGTGGAGCGCCCTAACGCTAGACAACGCGGCATCATGGTTTGGGGCGCTATTGCGTATGGTTCCACGTCACCTCTAGTGCGTATTCAAGCCACGTTAAATGCCCACCGCTACGTGCAGTATGTGCTGCGGCCGGTGGCACTCCCGTACCTTCAGGTGCTGCCCAATGCTCTGTTTCAGCAGGATAATGCCCGCCCACACACTGCTCGCATCTCTCAACAGGCTCTACGAGGTGTACAGATGCTTCCGTGGCCAGCGTACTCTCCGGATCTCTCACCAATCGAACACGTGTGGGATCTCATTGGACGCCGTTTGCAAACTCTGCCCCAGCCTCGTACGGACGACCAACTGTGGCAAATGGTTGACAGAGAATGGAGAACCATCCCTCAGGACACCATCCGCACTCTTATTGACTCTGTACCTCGACGTGTTTCTGCGTGCATCGCCGCTCGCGGTGGTCCTACATCCTACTGAGTCGATGCCGTGCGCATTGTGTAACCTGCATATCGGTTTGAAATAAACATCAATTATTCGTCCGTGCCGTCTCTGTTTTTTCCCCAACTTTCATCCCTTTCGAACCACTCCTTCTTGGTGTTGCATTTGTTCTGTCAGTCAGTGTATAATCAACTGCCATACAATGACTTTCATGGTGATCTCATGCAATTCCAATATCTAAGGCTAAAATCCAGACTATTTGAACATGAACTAAATGGTTCAATATATGTCTTCTATTTCCTACCCCTAGTTGTAAGATTATAAAATCATCTTGACGGGTGTTAAAAAGGGAAGTGTGAGTGTAGTGTAAGAGTGTTCATCAGGAATACTATTGCATGCAACATCGTTCTGCTAGGCACGTAAATGAGAGAATAATGTTGGTAGATTGGGCACTTGAAGAAATTAGGGCGAGAATTTTCTCGGTGTATTCACTATGCGAGGGTGCAGATGAGGATGAAGTTGACAAGTTTAATGAAGCATTGAGTGACATCGTAATGAGGGTCAACAGCAAGGATAGTATAGGGCTAATGGGCGATTTCAATGCGAGAGTTGGGAATAGAACTGAAGGATATTGGTATACATGGGAAAATATAGAAGCTAACAGGAATAGGAACCGCTTATTCAATTTCTGTGCTAGTATGGGATCAGCATTTACGAAGACATTCTTCAAGCATAAGATTATTCACCGCTACACATCGGAGGGTAGGAGCACCAAATCCATAATAGATTATATCATAACCAACTTTGAATTTAGGAAATCTGTTAGGTTTTTGCGGGTATTGTGGGGGATTTTTTGATGATGCAAACCTATATCTGATCTGTATTGAACTTGGATGACCGAGCTCGATAGCTGCAGTCGCTTAAGTGGGGCCGGTGTCCAGTATTCGGGAGATAGTAGGTTCGAACCCCACTGTCGGCAGCCCTGAAAATGATTTTCCGTGGTTTCCCATTTTCACACCAGGCAAATGCTGGGGCTGTACCTTAATTAAGGCCACGGCCGCTTCCTTCCCACTCCTAGCCCTTCCCTGTCCCATCGTCGCCATAAGACCTATCTGTGTCGGTGCGACGTAAAGCAACTAGCAAAATAAAAAATGAACTTGGATGGAGAAAGTGAAATCTGTCAGGAGAAGAATAAGGGTAGAACATCTCCAGTGCAAAAGTGCATGCATATGGTCAGTGAAAATTTCAAAAAATAGGCAGTAAGCGGTTTATGGAAGGAGAATGTGTGATATACAGCGATCCTGTAGCAGAATAAACAAGGGAGTGCCTAGAAACAACTGTGTGTAAAGATGGGGAAAAGGCAACATTTTGGTGGAATGATGAAGCTTATAAACGCAAAAAGAAGGCGTATCACAAATTGTTCCAAACAAGGACTCATACAGACAGGGAATTTTACGTAGATGAAAGTAATAGAACGAAACAAATAACTGTTGAATCCAAAAAGAAGATTTCGGTATAAACAGTAACGGCTTGGTGAAGTGGGAGGGAAGCTTTCTTTACGGTAATGAAGTATGTCAGAAAGGGAGGAGTAGTGGAAATTAATAGTGTTTTGGGTAAATCAGGTGAACTCATTGCACATCACAGGGTATCACTGGACAAGTGGAAGGAATATTTTGAAAACGTTTTCAATGTAAAAGAAAATATTTCCCGTAACGCCGCCAACAACCGAGCTCATAGGGAGGAGGACCAGGATGTTAGTAAAATTATGCTTGATGAAGTGGAAAAGATGGTAAACAAGCTCAGTTGTCATCAAGAAGCAAGAATACATGAAATCAGACCTGAAATGGTGAAATAAAGTGGGAAGGCAGCGGTAAAATGGCTTCATAGAATAAGTAGCATTGAATTGTAGTAAGGTACCTCTTGAATGGACGGAAGCCGTAGCTGCACTAATCCATTATCAAGGGAGCAAGAAGGATTGCAACAACTATCGAGGTATTACATTAATCAATATACCAGTCAAGGTGTTCACTGGAACTTTGGAAGCGAGGGTGCGATCGCTGGTTTTCAGAGTAAGTTGGATAAAAACCAATGTTGTTTCAGACCACAGAGGGGCTGTCAAGATCAGATTTTCAGTTTGCACAATCTAATTTAAAAATAGTAGACATAAATAGACAGTTATGTTTATGCTTCGTAGATCTAGAGAAAGCATATGACAGTGTACCGAGGGAAAAGTTCACCGTACTGGAGGACTATGCGATTAAGGGTAGATTATTAAAAACAATCAAAGGAATGTATACTGACAGTTGGTCTGCGGTGAGATTTGATGGTAGAATGAATTCCTGGTTTATGGTACTAACAGGTGTTAGACAAGGCTGTGATCTTTCACTTTCGTTGTTAATATTTTACATGGATAATCTACTGAAAACTATAAAAAAGGCAGAGAGGGATTCAGTTAGTTGGAAATGTAGTAAGCAATTTGGACTCTGACGATGACTTGACAGATTGTTCTGAAAACCTGCAGTCTAATATCTTTGAATTTTAAAATATGTGCAATGAATATGACATTAAAATTAGCCTTCCGAAGACTAAAGTGATGTCAATAGGTAAGGAACCTAAGATAATTGAATGTCAGTTTGGGAATACAAAACTGGATGGCTGATGAAGCTGTATGCATAAATTGGCTTCGGAAGTTGGGTCATTTAAGGTGAATGGAGGAGGGTGGGTTACCTAGGAGAATAATGGACTTGGTCATGGGTGGTGAGAAAAGTAAAGGGAGACCAACACGGCGATGGTTAGACTCAGTTTTTAATTATTTAAAAATAAGAGACATAGAACTAAACAAGGCCAAAGAACTGGTTACAAATAGCGGAGCATAGCGACGTTTAGTAAATTCACCAGGACTTGCAGACTAATCACTGACACACATACTTGTCCATAATATATGCATGTATGCATTATTACCGGTAATGAAATGAAATGTTGTATGGCTTTTAGTGCCGGGATATCCCTTGACGGGTTCGGCTCGCCAGGTGCAGGTCTTTCTATTTGACGCCCATAGGCGACCTGCGCGTCGTTATGAGGACGAAATGATGATGAAGACAACACATACACCCAGCCCCGTGCCATTGGAATTAACGATTTAAGGTTAAAATCCCCGTCCCAGCCGGGAATCGAATCCGGGACCCTCTGAACCGAAGGCCAGTACGCTAACCGTTAAGCCAACGAGTCGGACATTACTGGTAATTAAAAATGCTTTCTATACTGGCCGAAGTTTAATGATTGATATTTTTTTGATAAAGACAAGTGGAATTAAGAAAATTAATAAGGAAATTAACTGAAGTAATGTAATAATATTGCACAATGAATTGTGTCTTGAATATAAAAGAATTAGTGATAAAAAAACATTCGTTGGAAGTAGCACGTTTGATCATATTTCGCTATTTTTAGGAGCATTTTTACCTGCATAGTTTGGCGATTTTTAGTTCTAAACATCCGAACCCTAGTGATGAAATGGTAAACAAACCTTTATGTTCCGAGCGCTGAAGTTCATTTTTCGCGTAACCTGTCAGGAAGAAGCGGAGGTATAGTTTCTGTGAATAATTGAATATTTGTGAGGCTCGCCTGTCGGTAGTGGATGACAGGTTGAATCAATGGAGCATTCACTTGTTTATAACGAGCAACGCTTCAGTCAAAAAGGAAACCCTTCTTCGATTGTTGCCAAGAGGCGGGGAGGCCTAACACATAGGCTATTTTATACGTAAAACTAATACTTACGAAACTTTCGTCCACCCTTCAGTGAATATTTTGTCATTAGACGATACACGATAGAAGAAGTTACTACCCAGAGTTAGATCACAACAAATGTTATGCCGTTCATCCATTCCAGATAACCACAGGCGTGTATCCAAGGGAAGGGTGTCCGCTGTCTGTAACTTCATTTATTTTGCTAGTTTTTTATTTATCCGTGTTTGGTCAACTCAAGACTATAACAGTAGATTTTAGCTTTCATGCTTGTTTGTTTGTTTCTTTATTTGTTCTGCCATCACGGAGAAACGACTAAATAGATCTCAACCAAGCTTCATATTTAGAGTCTACTTATCCAGGAGCAGCTTTTTTTATGCATATGATTTTAATATCACTTAGTAGACTGGCGGTTTATAGGAACGCCAAACGAGTTATTTGATGTTTTCTCGTATATTGATTTTCTGTAAAATCATTCATTCATTTTCCTTACTTTTTTGTTGTTGCTTTTTGCTACACACAGATAGGTCTTATGGTGACGATGGGACAGAAAACGCCTAGGAATGGGAAAGAAGCGACCGTGGCCTTAATTAAGGTACAACCCCCCCTCCCAGCATTTGCCTGGTGTGAAAATGGCAAACCACGGAAAACCATCATCAGGGCTGCCGACAATGGGGCTCGAACCCACTATCTCCTGGATGCGAGCTCACAGCTGCGTGCTCCTAACCGCACGGCCAACTCGCCCTGTTCCTTACATTTTAAATAGTTTTTGTTATGTTCATCATTTCGCTTGTTCTTCAAATGACAGATAAATTTATTACTTTCTACGGGTTTCATGCTCTGCAGCCAGTGACTGATACGCTCGCCGATTAACAGTGAATCTGCCAGTTCCCATAGAAACGTCTCTGCTTACCAGCAGGATGTAAAGTAATGCCATTTTCGTTATCATTCCGGTAAAAATCGTGGTTCTTCGTTTCATGGAAGGCAAGAGAAGCGTCACGCTGTCATTTTGAGGGATATATGCATAATACCGTTTGAAGTTAATAATGTTGTCTTCGAATAGTGTAATCGTGGCTGTTAATATATGAACAATGCCGCGGAGTGTAGCCCATTATTTCACACTGTAAGGTGTTTTCTGGCATTTTCTTGGTACTGTATTTTTCCTCTTACTTCCGTTTTATGCTTTAATTTATTACGTATGCCTTTCCTTAAGTAAACAATTAAGTAATAACCCATAAGTCATCTTCTTTCTGAACACTTAACATGCCCTACACCTTTTATTTCTCCTCCAGTACACCGCTTTCATAAGTCCATAACTCATAATGATCAGAATTTAGTGAGAAATATTCCATTTTTCCAATACATCCACATTATATTTACATATTTGTCCTATCCGGCTATCCTTAGATATTATCGTATCTTCAGTTATTTCCCAATTTTTTAACTCTCTTGATTGTTGCCTTAATTTCTCCGTGTGTGTGGGAGTGCTAATCCATAAACCTGTACTCTTCTTTGTTTTTAATGATATTATGCACTATTAAGTTTTTCCTTCGCAGTCTATGATTTCGCTGATCAAATCGCATAACGTGCTATTAACTGGAACTGAGAGACAGTTGAGATATGGTGCATTTTACAATGACCACTAAAAACGAGCTGCCTTAGGAAAATCAACGTTCAAAGCTGAAAAAACACGGATCCACGTCTAGGGTGTCTGAGAATGCTTCTGAACGTGAAGCCGGTTTGAACGTGGGCAGATTTAGGACAACATTTTGGGAACAATGCTGATAGCAGGCCAGGTTTAGCTCACAGATACAGTGTTCATCTATGTTCAGATAGATATACTGACACGAGCCTTGCAGCTTTTCATGAGCCACATACCATAGAACTGAGGCAGGATCAAACCCACGACCTTGAGGAAAGCTTGACAACGCACTATTAACTGACCCATTTAGCACAGCGAGGGCTGCCTGGCCGAGACGGTAGTAAAGGCGTGCTCGGTTCGCCTGGAAGGACAGGGGTTCGAATCCCCGTTAGGAAGTCGTAAAAATTAAGAAACGAGATTTCCACTTCCGGAGGTGCACATGGTCCACTCAGCCTACACCAAAAATGAGTACCCGGTTAATTCCTGGGGGCAAAGGCGGCCGGGCGTAGAGCTAATCACTCTACCCCATCAAGTATCGAGGTTACGGATAGTAGAAGCCTTTACCTTCTACTCCTCCAAAGGCCCTCATGACCTGTATGGAGATGACTTTGCTTTGCTTTATTTAGCACAGCAACACTGCTTCAGGGCGCTAGGCCAGGCTCTCTGTCTACAGACTTAAGCAGATCGCTGCTCCATATTTAGTATGTGATGCTGTTCGTAAGCCAGAGTTCTGCTCTCAGATTATTTCATAGTACCATTTAATTGAAACAATGTTGGATGATTCCAATAAAACTGATAGAGCGGTATAATCATTTATATGAAAAACCCCACTACTGGTGTTAGCAGAAAGATCAGGTAGCTATACGTCGTGAAACGAAATACAGATTGTTGAGCAAAAATAGGAAAAACGGCCAGCTCCGTAACACAGACCAGAGAACATTGATGAAGATCACACGCTCTTAAAAGGAGATAGAACAAGACGTGTAATAGTTAGAAAATTAATCTGAACCTCAACTGAAACTAGATATTTTCCTGTTCCAAAATTAATTGGATCCCAAAGTTGATTCACCAGAATCTCAGATTTCTCAACCAAAATGGAGACATTCCAACTTTGAACATTTCCGTAAGTCTGTGAGACCTGCAATTGTACATTCCAAATTCCTGGCTGCCTACATGTGAAGGAGCTGAAGATGACTAGAAGTCATGCTGGAGTTACAAGAATGTCATTGAGGTCACTAAAACCAGTCATCAACGGACAAAGTAGTCGTGTTGCTGGCGTGGAAGAAATTTAACAAGCGAAGCTTTTCAGAGAACGAAAGACTCCTCCTACGAAAATAACTATCCCTTCCTATTCTTATCAAATTATTTTAAGCCAAGGCGAGATGAACTACTGGCATTTATTTTGTCAACTGACTGATCAGTTCTGGGAAGACAATTTTTCGAAGATAGAGGCTGTACGGTCAGTCTACATAAGAACTCACGAAAAAGGTTTGAGGGATACCTTTACCTAAAACCTATCATACGTCAGGAGCTTTCTTTTCAAGCAGTTTCATCGAACGGCCTTGATACAAACTAGTACTTGAATGGATTCACTATTCTACTCCTGTAAAATTTTCTGATCCTACCTTTCTATTACAAGTAACATGAGTGAATTCAATATATTACATGCGTAAATATTCCTGATCGACTTTTCTATTAAATACAATAAACGTGAAGTGAAAATAAATAATTTAAAACGGTCAGTCACTCAATAATCGTCATAACATTATTTACCGTGTATTTCACTTGAAATCGAAAGCTTTCATGGAATTACTAAACGACGGTCAAACTTTCCGACGAACTCTTTATTTTATGTCTTTTGTTGAGTGACAGATACGAGGTTTGCCTGTACTTTTAACGGACCGAGGTAAGGATACTAACTGCCACCACTGGTAAGGTCATTAGCACTGAACTGTCAGAAAAATGTAAACACACAGTGCTCTCCAACATTTTTTAAAAAAGGCGCATACTTTAGTGAATGGACTATGGGGTGGGGTCTCTTGAAGTGGCACTCGCCATATATGAAATACGAGTGATGTTATAAATGGTATTCGTGTGTGTTGATCAACTAGACATATATGGAGGTGATGGATAATATTCTGATCGGCGTTAGGAGTCATCAATGAGGATGACGTTTCCCCACTTCAGCATCTACATGACATGTTCTAAATGTATATCCATTTCAGCTATGTTGTGTGGAAATGTGTGCCTTCTCATCAATGATGGGTAGTTATGCTGGTTATAATTATAAAATACAGACAAAAATTATATTTATTTTGTTTTGTCCTCCAATCGAAAGTTGTCTAGCACTTTCAAAACTTTTCCTGATAATGATTTACAGGAATTACTCATATTTGCAGGAGAAGAACAAGGGGACGTTAACAAGCAGGTCCTCCTCAATATCCACTGAAATTAATACGATTCTGTAGTTCAGCTATTTTCGAGGACTAACAACCTTTCCGATGGGTAGCATAATTGCCTACAAATTGTCGTGGGATGTCTTCATATACGTCATTATTAGTTCTTAATCGAACTACAAAAGTAACACGCAGACACTGAAACAATACTAAACCAACTACAACTTGGTCAAACTGTGAGGAAACTGTGATGCTGCCGTCAAGACATTACTGAGTCCGATATTTTAAACGTTGTTTCCCAAATTGCAACGCAATATCAAGTGTACTTAAGAGATATTGGACGTAATACAACATTTTATTAAATTTAGAACAAGCGTGTTTGCAATGAAGGAGAAATGCATCCATCGCAATTCACGTGCAAAGAACGAGTACAGTACAAATGCTAGTCCTGAATAAAACCCGCAGTTTCTAAAATAACAGTATATATTTTCGTGTGGCTATTTCTAGCCGAGTGCAGCCCTTGTAAGGCAGACCCTCCGATAAGGGTGGGCGGCATCTGCCATGTGTAGGTAACTGCGTGTTATTGTGGTGGAGGATAGTGTTATGTGTGGTGTGTGAGTTGCAGGGATGTTGGGGACAGCACAAACTCCCAGCCCCCGGGCCATTGGAATTAACCAATGAAGGTTAAATTCCCCGACCCGGCCGGGAATCGACCCGGGACCCTCTGAACCGAAGGCCAATACGCTGACCATTCAGCCAACGAGTCGGACTAAAATAACAGTAATAATTTATATTGTCCTATTTTCTGACGTCATGCTTAAGTCTTCGGTTCTTGTGGCAAATATTATCAGGAATATTACATTTATAGTGATTCTAATTCATTCCAGTCAAGTAGTCCATTGTTCACATTGAAGTACAGTAAATATAAATTCACAAACCTTCTAGTGTACTTCATGTAATGTTACATTACATTCCGTGGTTTTTATTACAAAGCACTCCGGCTCCGTGGCTAATGGTTAGCGTGCTGGCCCTTGGTCCAGTGGTTCCCGGGTTCGATTCCCGGCAGTGTCGGGTATTTTAACCTTCATTGGTCAATTTCGATGACTTGGGGGCTGGTTGTGTGTGCCGTCTACATCATTAGAATTCATCATAGGTATGGCTCCATCCTCATAGACGCGCAGGTCACCTATACGGCGACAACACGAAATACCTGTACCAAGCCCCATCTGAGGCGATACGCCATTATTATTATTATTATTATTATTATTATTATTATTATTATTATTATTATTATTAAAACAGAGAATGCTTATTGCATCTCTGTATAGATCAGAGACTGACTGAAGGCCACCCATGACTGTGGGTTCAAAATCAAAATCAACTGAGGAGTTATACACTGACTGAGCAAATGTCATGGGATAGCGGAGCACTGATGCGCAGGTGTGTTGTCTGCGCACCACACGCCCCCTGTGCCAGCGGCAGTTGTATAGGAGACCTTGTCAGCAGTGGCTGTGCATGTGACAGGTGTAACATGGAACGTCGTCATGAGATGACACCGTTCGAACGAGGTATGATGGTCGGTGCCCGACGGATGGGACGTGCGATTTCGGAAGTGGTGCGGGAATTCGGCTTCACACGATCAACCGTGTCTAGGTTGTATCATGAATGGTTGAATGCGGGTGTCACCGTCCATAACAGACTAACGACCGGCCGTCCAGCCACACTCGATGACCGTGACCGGCGAATTCTGAGACGGATTGTCAATAGTGACAGACGGGCAACCGTGCAACAAATCACCGTTCAATTCAACACATGCCGTGCTAGACACGTCTCCCACTGGACAATTCGTAGGAACATGGGTTCTGTGGGCTATAGGAGCCGGCGCCGCACACGGGTGCCACTGTTAACCCAACCTCATCGGGCACAACGATGCGTATTTGTCGCCACTCACCAGGGATGGACACTGGAACAATGGCGTAACGTGATATGGTCGGACGAATCACGATTTCAACTGCACCATGCCGATGGGAGGCACCGTGTATGGCGCAGACCACATGAAGCGATGGATCCCGCCTGCCTCGAAGGTGTGGTCCAGGGCGCTGGTGTCTCTGTTATGGTCTGGGGAGCATTTTCCTGGTATGAAATGGGCCCCCTAGTTGTTCTGGAAGAGACTTTGAATGGTACGCGGTATGTTGAGCTGCTCGCAAACCATCTCCACCCATTTTTGGCCTTCCAGCGCCCAGACGGTTCTGCGTTGTTTCAAGATGATAACGCGCCGCCACATCGCTCCCACGTCGCCCGGGAATGGTTCCAGGAACATACAGCCCCGATATGAAGCCTATCGAGCATATCTGGGATGTCCTGGAACGCAGGCTCCGTGCCATGGATCCTGCACTCACGAACAGACCAGCATTAGCGGCCGCTCTGCAAACGATTTGGTGTCAGCTGTGTCCAGAGGAATACTATTGTCGACTCACTTCCACGGCGTCTCACTGCAGTTCGCAGGTCCAGAGGAGGCCTAGGTGACTATCCCATGACATTTGCTAAGTCAGTGTACTTTCAGTGGCAGATAAGGTTCCATTCGATGCACGCATCTTTAGGGTTACATTCAGTTTTCTTCTTCTTCCTAATCTGTTTACCCTTCAGGGATGGCTTTTCCCTCGGACTCAGCGAGGGACCCCACCCTTACCGCCTCATGGGCAGTGTCCAGGAATGTGTGAATCTGGGTCAGGGGATACTACTGGGGAGGAGGACTAGTACCTCGCCCATTCGGCCTCACCTGCTATGCTGAACAGGGGACTTGTGGGGGATGGGAAAATTGGAAGAGATAGACTAGGAAGAGGGAAGGAAGCGGCCGTGGCATTTAGGTACCATCCCGGCATTTTCCTGGAGGAGAAGTGGGAAACCACGGAAAACCACTTCGAGGATGGCTGAGGAGGGAATGGAACCTCCCCCCCCCCCCCGTCTACTCAGTTGACTTCACGAGGCTGAGAGTACCCCGTTCCAGCCCTCGTACGACTTTTCAAATTTCGTGGCAGAGCCGGGGATCTAACCCGGGCCGCTGGGGGTCGCAGCTAATCACACTAACCACTACACCACAGAGGCGCACACATTCAGTTTTTACGGGGCAGAATTAATAAACACTCAGCAATGGGCTAGGGCTGTACGGTAGGGTAAAACGGAACTTACAAATCGGCATACAGACAGCCTAAATATCGATACATGGACGGCATCTGAAGCCTTAATATTATTATTATTATTATTAGTAGTATAATTCTTCTTCTTATTATTATTATTACCGAGCTCGATGGCTGTAGTCGCTTAAGTGCGGCCAGTATCCAGTAATCGGGAGATAGTAGGTTCGAGTCCCACTGTCGGCAGCGTTGAAGATGGTTTTCCGTGGTTTCCCATTTTCACACCAGGCAAATGCCGGGGCTGTACCATAATTAAGGCCACGGCCGCTTCCTTCCAACTCCTAGGCCTTTACTATCCCATCGTCGCCATAAGACCTATCTGTGTCAGTGCGACGTAAAGCAAATAGCTTATTATTATTAACATTATTATTATTATTATTATTATTATTATTATTATTATTATTATTATTATTATTATTATTATTATTATTATTATTATTATTATTATTATTATTTGAATGATCTGACTACATATGCACTGCTCTGTTGAATGGTTGAATCACGGCGATACGTTGCTTGTCAAAGGATTCGTATCGATACGAGAATGAATCCTCCCTTGCTTCAAAACACACAATGAAAAGAAAGTAAATGGAAAACCTATTACCGATAAAAATAAGAAGCGCTTGTATAACATACGATACATATCAATAGGAGAATGCGTCATTGTGTTCCATCCATCTGCATTTCAATTCTCAATCAATTTCTGTAGCATTGACATCAAGGTTTGAGTGTGAGTTGGAGATCTAATTTCATGATTGCTAGTTGGCCTTGTTTAATGTTTTAGTAACAGTTTCTATAGTGGACCTCATCAATCTTCAGCCACCTTGTTACCCCCGCTGAGTGTGATAAACGTAGTGGCAAAGTCATTGGCCAGCCAACGCAAGGTGGAGCTCGGCGGGGTGCGGCCGTTTAGATACGGTCTACACAGTAGATACTAAAACATGCGCCTTGTCTCTGCACTGACCTTACAGTCGTACATTTGCTGCAGCGATAATGCATGAAATTAGCTTGAACATCATATTATCAAGAGGCGACCCCTCAGTCTACAGAGTAGCGAGCCTTCCGCTTACCCGGCGATGCTGGATTCGATTTGCGGGCAAGTTAGGGTTGTTTTACCTGGATCTGAGAGCTGGTTTGAGATCCATTCAGCCTACCTGAGAACAATTGAGGATTTCTCTGACGGCGAGAAAGTGGCTCCGGTCCAGGATGCCAGGAATAACGGCCGAGAAAATACGTCACGCCGACCGTTTCATCTCGTAATCTGCAGGCCTACAAGTTATAAGTAGCTGTTGTTCGGAAGGCGAAGGCTAATCACGGTTGTAGCACCATGGTTTAATTTATGATCTTATAAGAAGTCAATGGTCATGATAACATTCTGAATTTAGTGCGACTTTTCGCAGTTAAACAATATTGGGCGGGATAATTATTTGAATAGGTTGCCAATGCGCCGTTGTCTAGAGTAGGAGAGGAAATTATCTGGAAACCCTACCGCAGTCCAACTCAGGCTGAGCGAGCCTGATCACTGGTTTTCTGATTTAGCTAGGGAAATTAATCAGACCTCCACCACGTACAAGACATTAGCTATCATATGCAATAGGTTATGTTAGTACTGTAGTATATTGTTGACACAAATTCACAAAATCTCGAGTTTTCGTTGGAACTGAAGCATGAAATGAGTTGGCGACGCAATATTTTATTTGAACGACGGTGTTCGAATCCCTCTGTTGGCATATATGAAGATTGTTTCAATGGCTTTCCATTCCCACACTAAGGACTGTTACCTTCATTAAGGTGACGACCACAATTTTCCCTGTCTCAACCCTATTCCATCTCACTGTAGTTAGAAAACTCTATGTGTTAGTGCGTCATTATACCTCAAGAATGTATGACTGAGTGGATCAGACGGTAGAAGCGCTGGCTTTCTGAGGCCAAACTGGCGGGATATTTCAAGGTGCTCACGTATGCGAGCCTACAGTCGCTCGATATTCCGACACAAAAATGAACTTCTGCAGAACGAAATTCAGGAACCTCGGTGTCTTCAGAAACTGTTAAAGGTAGTTAGTGCGACGTAAGACCAATAAAATAATAATAATAATAATAATAATAATAATAATAATAATAATAATAATAATAATTCCAGTTATTTGGTGGAACGCAGGTGTGTAAGAAGTTGAGGGCCTGAATGGGTGGATAGAGAGAAGATCAAATTTAAATTTAAAACTTTAATAGTCGAAATTTTCTTTTTTCCCTTTTTTCTTTTCAGTTTTTAAACTTTGTTAGGAAATAACAATTTTATATACATAGGAGGAGCTCTACAGCTCTAGAACCAACAGTTTTTTGAAGTTTAAGAGTAATCAGGTACCTTAAACAGAAGAGTTAGGTAGCTTAAAAGTTGCAATTACTAAGAGCATTACTGTTCCAATTAATTACAAGTCAGGAGACTGGGCTCCGAAATTTACAACTGTAGAAAGAGCATCTTTGCTCTACACAATTACTCTCTAGGGGACTACTCTCCAAAATTTACAATATTCCCGCCTTTCAAAGACACAATTGAACTTTTATTTTAAGTGAGCAACAACCAATTTCCACTGTCTTATTCGCTCGACAGTCTAAGTTACATTTAAATAGTTAAACATGAACAGAGGCAATAAATGCCTATACCACATGGCCTTAGTTAAAAAGAAGAGGTTAAAGTTATTGGCCGAAAATCAAAATGCTACGAGGTGAACTCTTGCACTCCTTTGAAATTCACTAGAAAATATTTATTATATTTAAAACCACATGTGGGCTTATGCCCGACGCTACAGAGGCTAAGAAATTTTAAATTACAAGAAGGAATAAATTTTAAAGGTTACGAAATTCAAGCCACCTCAAGACCACGTTGAAGGCGAATACAAGAGGGTTTACACTCTAAGGTCTTCAGACTTAATTGAAAAATTACATTTAAGATTACATTACAAAAGAATGTGAAACCTTCCCCACAAAGTAGCTTTTTGAATCTATTACATGAAGACAAGATGTCTGCCATTACCTTGAGCTGTTGGACCTTTCGGAGATGGACGAGGCAAGCCCTCCCCTGCCTCCTCTACGAACACACTCTGCTGCTGGACTGGAGCGGTCGAAAGACAACATGGCCCAAAAGATCCCAGCTTTTACAGTGGAGAGGAAGTTTCCAGAAGCCCCGGAAAAACCCTCAATTCCCATTGGATAATCAAATAAATATTTAAAGAAATCCTGCCTGGTCGAGCATTTAGAAGAAGAAATGGATAGCAGTGCTAGGAACACAAAAAGGAATTTACAACACCTCAGTGCCGAAAACCTCAAAATTATAAATTTCATATTGAACCATTCTGTTCTTGGTCGAAGAACATTGATATACTAATAATTAGGGTAAACACATGAGACCACAATGAAAGGACATTAGATGGCATTTTATTGTGCAATAGCACCTAACATTGAGCGCTTTTCAAGAGAGCGTCAGAAGCGAGCTGAAATTCTCAGGATGATCATTAAAATTTATTATCCCCAGCGAACCACTTGACTTACAGCGTGGGACGCGAGCAGCTGCGTGAGGAACCACGAAGAGACCTAACTTGGAGGGAAATGAATTTATTCGATATCTCCGCCCACAAGAGGAATATAGAACATTGGATGTAATAATTCCCCGGTCTAGAAAGCCAAGAATAACGGCCGAGAGGATTCGTCGTGTTGACCACACGACACCTCGTAATCTGCAGGCTTTCGGGCTGAGCAGCGGTCGCTTGGTAGGCCAAGGCCCTTCAAGGGCTGTAGTGCCATGGGGTTTGGTTTGGTTTGTTTGGTTTGGATGTAATAATTGCAATGAGTATATTTTTCTGCAAATTTTGATATGCTACATGACACTAGTTGTAATCACAGTGAAGAAATGAATAATTATTCTAAGTACCGTGGGAGAGTTTTCGTGTCCGCGAGCACGCTCACAACGGCCCACACACAACGAGCTCTTTAGCATGGCTTCACGATCATTAATATATACAGCCGGCAAGTGCGCGAGCTTCATTCTCTGTGTGTATCGCTGTGAGGAAGGTGTCTGTCGCACGGCGACTCAGCGAAGGGAAGATTACCTTTGTCTACAAGCGTCGCAGTTAGAGTCTACATTGTCCTAATAATTTGTAAGTATCAACCATTTTTGATATAATATGAGAATTTTGTACAGCAAATATTGAACTGATTTTCTTTGAGAACATTTCTGTGCTAGTAATTTGTTCACGCAACGTCGCATAGCATGATCTGATGCTAATATTGTTCTAAACTATTTTTACATGCTAGTGTAGGCTCGGAAAGTCGGTGTTAATTGGGTCAGAATTAATGTCAGTCAAGAACAAATTAAATTTATTCTGAGAATTGCGTGACCGTTTCATAAAGAAAGGGCTAGGAGTGAGTCCAGATATTACAGGGTTAAAGTAAAGGCAAGAGGGGAGACCTAAGCATCGAAGTAAGAACACATCGTAATATGGTTTTTCCTTGCAGTTTCTCTTACGTCACGTGTGTACCAAACGCTGCACATCCGTCACGCTGAGGCAGAAATTTCGGGGGGAGCTACAGAATACCCTTCACGGCATCGAGGTACGAGCGAGGACCACCAGCGACGTCCAGTCAACACACTGACCACATCGAGGAGGCGGCAATCCACTCACCTGAACGAGTTGAAGTTGAACGTCGTAGCAGACCAGGATGTCACCAGTCGCCCAACCCCGCCTGCTGTTGCCTGCCCATGACGTTAACATGATGGCTTAAATTAGCAATGTCCGTAGGAGAACTGTTCAGATGCTATCACAAGATACAGATCAGATCAATCCATTTCTTAGCATGCAACAGGTACCACAATGCTAGGATCGTAACAGATAAACTTTGGCCTTCCGCCAACAGGTAAAAAGGGTGTCCGAGGGCCCATGTGTATAGAATTTATGCTCAGGACTCAATGCTTGTAGGATAGTTAATGTTTGCATTCTGTTGTTTCTCATTTTATATTATTAGTGTCAACTTGAAATACCTAATGTTTCAATCTACGGAAATCAGGGCCGCGTACTTTCATCAATCCAAGACTTACACAGTCTCGTATAGTTAGAGGCAGGACAAGATGTTTAAGGACTAGCTAGATGCATGGAGCATGATAGATTGTAGTGTTTATTGTGAGATGAAGGAAAGAAAAGATCTTATACATTTATTTAATGCACTCGGAATAACGTACTAAATTGAGCTGGTTATGAACTAAGAAGCCCAAAGAAAATGAGGAATATGTTTGATAGGCCCAGAGTGAAAGGACAAGGCCGTAACAGCACCATGAATGAAGGCCTAAGTTGTAATCTTATAGTTCTGTGTGCCAATAAGAGCACCAGCGTGAATTTGAATAAATCTGCCAGTTGTATATGAATGATGTCCTGAACATTACACTATCTGGAATGAATAGACATGTGGTAATTACATGGGAATCATATAATTAAGAGGGCACCACTGAGTGTAGATCAATGAGCTAGTATGCAAGTGAGAGTCTTCACTTGAGTCTGTTTACTAGTTGTCAGGCGAGCGATATTTATAGCTGCAAAAACATGGCCGCTCAGTTTATACAAAAGCCGAGACGTGTTAAAAGGAAAACAGAAGGAAGGTCGTTCTGACGTCACGACATGGAAGTCTGCGTTTGTGGAAACAATACGGTTTCTGTTAAAAGAAAAAAAAGTGCGTTAACCTATTTGTACCGCTGTTTGAAAAATAAATTTATACACGACTGCATGTGTCATTTGAAGGTGTACGTAACTATTCATAATATGTCTACACCGTGTAAATAATGTGTTTGTTATCATTGTGTATTGCATGTTTAGTTTTAGAGCCTATATTAATCACGAGTCCTGTGGCATAGATTCATTTTAGCAATATGTTATGTTGTGTGTAGGTATGGTTTGGCGATGCGCAAACTTACAGTTTGTATTATTTTTCTTTTGAGGGAGCCATTATGTTGGCTGTTGCAGTATCAATGGGATACGATGCTAGGAATCTCCTACACCGGGAAACGACTTCAGACTACGAGCCATCTTTTTGTATTAAAATTTCATATTTTTTATGACAAGATGGTCAATTATGAAAATTTCGCATATTAATTTTGTTTTATATCCGATTCTCAACTATTATTGTATTAAAATAGTATGATTTAAGCGAAATTGCAGCTCATCTATAATTTCTTATTTGGTTTGAGTTAACTTATACCCTGTCCGTATATTCCTATTCATTTTTTCGTTACGCTGACCCATATTCACCCACCTTTCCCTGTTGACGACTGTGTTACGACGAGCTGTAGAAGAGGATAATAACGGACAGGTAAGCTATGTGCCAAAGGGCACTTACCACGTGGTGAGTGTATTGTCCACTGTAATTAACTTGGTCGGATCTTAGCATTTGCTTGACGGCGACCATGGACATTATAGGGGACAATATAAAATTAATTGTCCATCCTCTCCCCAGATAGATCGACAGTAGGGACATCTGACCATAAAAGTCCAAACTTCTTCCTCTAGAAGTTGCACAGTTCGTATTACAGATGTCCTTTTTGAAAGGCGCTTAGTTTGAATGTACGGAGTTGGTGTACCTCCGTTACAATTATTATTATTATAATTATTATTATTGTTATTATTATTATTACCTAACACTCTCTCCTCTCTTATACCTCAAATATACAGCTCAACATCATCAGAAAAGAATTAAAGTAAACTTAGACAACTACACCGCCAGAGAATAACACGCAACATCCTCAAAGACTATGCTCAGTAGCACCAGGATACAATATGTGCATACTGAGGGTTTGTTGTGTTAGTGATTCTTTTGTCATGGACATCGGTGATCGGATGGCTCTCAAGAGGCTTGTTCGTGCGCACTCGGTTTTGACTCTGACGGCAGTAACTGTGCCGAGGTTAGAGGCGAACAGTGTTAGCAATATTCATTCTAGGTTAAAACCATGCCGCGCCGACGAGTGCGTGCCCCTGTTGAACAACTGCAGCCATTTGAACGGGGTTGCATTTTGGGTCTGCGGGAAGCTGAATGGACTTATCGAAGGATTGCTGCACATGTAGGGGAAGAATTTTTGGTGGCGTGCCGCTGCTATCAGCAGTGGTCTGTGGAACATTTTCGTACCCGTTGACGAGGCTCTGGACGTCCGCGTAGTACAGACGCACGTCAAAATCGACGCATTGTGCGAGCAGCGGTGGCCGATCGAACATCATCGAGGAACGAAATCCTTCACATGTTTCACCTGCTGTGTCATCAAGGTCCATTGGGAAGCGCTTGATTGCAGCAGGATTATGAGCATATGCCCTTCTGGACAGGCTACCTGTGACACCACGACACCGCCAGGCACGGCTACACCGGTACCGTAAAATAGTCCACTGGTGAAGGGAATGGCTCTCTGTTGTCTTCAGTGACGAGAGTAGGTTCCGTATGTATGCAAGTGATGGACGCACATCTGCACGGCGTAGACCTGGTGAGTGGCCTATTCCACAGTGCAGGTTTCATGCTGTGTGGGGGGGGGGGCATCAGTTAAAACTCGTGATCACCGTTGGTGTTTCTGCAGGGTAAAGTAACCAGTGCCCGCTTGTTGTTGACCCCGTGCTACTGTCATTTCTTCGATAGAAATGCGATGTGCTTTGTCAGCAAGACAATGGACATCCACACACAGCTGCTGCGACGAAACTTGTTCTACGTGGGGTACAACTGCCCTGGCCAACAAGATCACCGAATCCGTTGCCATGTTGAAGCGTCCTCCAGAGCCTGCAAGAACTACTGCCGAATTGCATTAAAATGTGCAAGATGCTTGGGACAATCTATCGCAGGATGCCATTCGGCACATTTATGATCGTTTGCATGCCCGAATACAGACCTGAATTGCCACCAAAGTGGGTTACACTGTTAATTGATGAGACTGTTTGAGTACGCTTTACTGTGACATGTGTGATTCATTTGCTCTGTATTTGTAATCACATACTTCTTCAATGATGAAGTACCCGTCACATCGCTTGTCAATAAAATGACCTTGTCCTTGAGAAAGTTGCTTTTTTCGGCAGAGTATATCAATAATGACCTGTTTGGACTTCTGTGAGGATAGGAAGCAATTCTTGATATTACGTTTAATTTGACACATAAACTTTATAAGAACAGGAAAGTATATGTCACCTTCATCAATATAGAGGAGCTTTTGCCCGCGAGCACCGGAAGAGGCTATTCCTAACAATGAGGAAGGTAGGACTTGATTTGAATTATAGACATCTCATAGTTTTTCCTTCTTTTTGTTTCTTGCTAGTGGTTTAACATCACATTAACAGATGGAAGGTTTTCGACGACGGAAGGATGGAAACGGACTGGGAATGAGAATCTGGTGGTCATACATTTAATTATGATACAGCCCCATAATTAGCCTGGTGTGAAAATGGGAAACTACCGAAAACCATCTTCAGGGCTGTCCTCGGCGGGATTCGAACCATTCATTTCCCGAATACAAGCACACAGCTTATGCAACCCTAACCGCATGGCCATCACGCTCGGTAGAGTCTGCATTGCGACAGCGGATCGTGCCAGGAACTGCACGAAACCCTGAGATTTTGTACGATATTTTTAAAGCATTCGCCCGTTCAGAGTTTGATAATCCTTCTCCCTAACTTATCCAGAAGTTTGGTTTAGGGTGATCGGCATAAACTTCAACTCCTTTCCCTCCTAAAGTGTGTAATGTCCAAGTATTGAAGCTTTGTTCACAAAGTAGTTTCCGAATTCGCCAATCAATCAATATAGGGCCTACTATTAGTTTCAGAAAATTTTAACTCCTCCAATACTGACTTCTTCACTGGCCACAGCGTGAAGATAGTCTCTAACGCGAAGAGAACGGCTGCAGATTTTGAAGTTTTGTATAGGAGCATCCCACTTGGTTCGCATAAGACCTAAGCCTCGGAAATGTTTTGGAGCATAGATCCTCCCATTTGGAATGTTATGAGGAGGACAGAAAATTTCGTTCACTGCACATTTTAACAGCTTATCAATATCTTTCAGAAAGCTATTTCTGATTTATTGTAATTAGTGGAGCTTACTGGAGACGGTTTTTAAGGCTGGGCTATAACTGATTTATGATAGATAATTTTTAACCAGCCCTTGAAAGGCAAACCCTCCGATGAGGTTGGCTGATATCTGCCATGTATATGATACAGCGTACTTTTGTGACGAAGAGTAGCGATGTGCGTAGAGTGTCACTTGCAGGAATATTAAAGAAAGCACAAGTACCCGCTCCTCGAGGTAAGGGAATTTACTGCTTAAGATTAAAATTCTCGATTCGGCCGAGAATCGGAACCGGGAACCTTGGAACCGATGGCCGCGACGCCCTCTATGCATTCAATGGGCTAGACGTTCTTCATACCAAGGCCATCCGAAGGCATGTATTCATTATTGCACGTTTCTGTGGTGATTGTTAGCATAGTGTGTTGTGTAAAACGTGAAGAGACGATAAAAAAGGAACATAGATCTCCTCCTGTATTCATTTCTTTGATGTAGACTCAACCATTCACCATAAATTTTCGACTCCGAATTTATAAGTCTAACGAAACTATCTTTGTTTTATTGGAATGCTGTTGGTTTACTGTGAAGACTTCCCAATTTAAGGAGTCATTTACGTTTACCTCAGACCGTAAGATAATAATAATAATAATAATAATAATAATAATAATAATAATAATAATAATAAGAATAAGAATAAGAATAAGAATAAGAATAAGAATAAGAATAAGAATAAGAATAAGAATAAGAATAAGAATAAGAATAAGAATAAGAATAAGAATAAGAATAAGAATAAGAATAATCTCTGCCCTGTCGTATTGTGGTTAATGAGATCAGCTGCCACTCCTGAATGCCCGGGTTTGATTCCCGGCTCTGCCAGGAAATTTGAAAAGTAGTACGAGGGCTGCAACGGGGTCCACTAAGGTGAACAGAGTAGGCGGCCGGATGGGGGGGAGATGTTCGATTCCCACTTCAGCCATCCTTGAAGTGGTTTTCCGTGGTTTCCCATTTTCGTACCAGACAAATGCTGGGGCTGTACCTTAATTAAGGCAACTGCCGCTTCCTTCCCACGGCTAGCCCTTTCCTAACCCATCGTCGCCGTAAGATCTATCTGTGTCAGTGCGACATTAATTCAATTGTAAAGAAATAAAATAACATAATAACATCCATCTTCATAATACAGTAGACTGTTAAGCCTTTCAACGTTCAGCCTGTTAGCCACTATGAATTAACTAAAAGCCTCCGCAATCCTGTAGATCTAGTAGTAACTAGTTCTGTGGTCTCGTTTAGTTCCACAACCCTCATCATTAAATCATCAGAAAGTATATAACATTAGTCGCCTTGGCCTCCCTTTTTCTCTTACCCTCCATGTCGGAGTCCATTATTCTCCTATATTCCTTCGCCTCCAATGATCCCATCGCCAAAGCTGGCTTATACGTACAGCTTCGTCCGTCGTATTTATTCGTAACTTCTTTTACTTCCACATTTCGTGTACATTCCTGCCACACCGTTTGTATCAGCAATTATTCTCGCTACATTTAGGTCTGATACGTCCAGCATACAATAATAAACATAATAATAATAATCATATTAATAATAATAATAATAATAACAATAATAATAATTGTACCGGGCGGTACACCTCCACGCCGCTAATTTAAAATGTGCGCCAATTGAAACTCCTCTGCTGGAGGAAGTCTGAACTTTATCTACGGTATTAATTTTCTACTTTCTCAGAAGAGGACACTACTGAAGATCAACAATAGTGCACCCTAGTGCGGAGTGAAAGAACTGTTTTTTTTGGAGAAATTTTGAATTCAAAAGTTTGTTCTTTGCTAAATTTCTTTCAGTCATTATTTAAGTTGGCAATATTATCCCTTTCTTTCCCCTTGTTTTGTATCTAGCCAATCCCGAATTTCTTGAATTAATTTTCCACCAATTAGGTGTTTCTTCTTCATATTGTGTAGGGGTTTTCATGATTAGCCAATAAAGATTTTGTGGGAGGGTGTTCTCATTCCCCAAACGCCTCGAACTTTCCGCGAGAGTATATAAACTGCTGATTTTAGGGTCTCCGGGCCACTTCTGTTCCATCTTTCAGTGTGTAAAGTACATAGCAGGGGGCGGGAAGCGCCTCTTTCGTCGGCAGCGGTCAACAACAAGGTAATGGCCGATTAATAACTTCTTTCTTTGCTAGCTCAGCAGTTTAACTCTCGGGGCGGGTCCGAAGTTGTTCCATTATGTAACCTTCCTTAAATTGTAAAGAAACTTGTATCTATTCTATCTTTTAAACTACATATTGGGATAGAGAGTGCTTAACCCTCTCGAGCTCCCACTCATATTGCTTTGAGGTGAACTTATTTTTTTTTCTATACCTATTCTTCTTTAACGTAATGTAAATTGTTTCCTTCTTAAGTCACCTCTGTAGTATGGGATTAGCCCTTGTATTAGTGGCCTAGAGCCAGATTAGGTTTTAAAAAACAAATGCATTAGGAGAGCAGTTCGCCTCCTCTCTAATTGTTATTTTAGAGGTCATGTAATTACCCCTTTTCATTTAATAGACCTCAGTAGGTTGGGTATGTTACCCCTGTGTCTATGTCCTGAGAGGACAACTTGAAGGTGGAGTTTGGTGTGGCCTTTGAGAGGCTTAAAGTTTGAGAGCGTGTGGCTCTTTCTTGAAAATTAAGTGTTGTATGCCTCGAGGAGGCCTTTCTGTGTAATTTGGGGCAAGTGCTCTTGAACATGAATGGGGGTTTTCTGCCCCTCTGGTAAAACTTATTTTGGAGTAAAGTTGGGCTAATTGCCCTAGAAGTGTGAAGTCGGGGCGCGAAGCCCAAATCCAGTAAATATTGTAACTACATTTTGTTGACTTGCTACTCTGTACCTGCCGTACTTGTTATTTCTTTATTTTGAAAAGAAAATATAACCTTGTTAAATTTTTAAATTAATTTTACTTTCGTAGCTTGAGACCTGTTCACCACCCCGCACCTTCTTTCACCTCTAACTACCACGGAAATCTCCGTAACAAGTGGTAGCAGAGCGTGGTTGAATGGGTCTCATTTTAGCCCCTTTTGACGGCTAAACATTGTTTTGTTCCGAACTCTAACCATTTTCTCAGTTGCTGGAATTTTTTGAGTTTTTCAAAATTGTTCTGTCATCATGCCCGGCCCTCGCGATGTTTTCCATCTTAACTATTTGCGCAAAGAGGAGTTGATCTATGAGTTAACTATCAGAAATGTGCAATCTGGAGGCACGGTTGCGATAGACACCAACAAGCTTAGAGAGTCCCTTGATTTGCCCATTTCCATCCCCAATTTGGGAGAGAAAGAAATTGACGACTCTCTTTCCACGATCACCGAGAATACTACTGGGCTAGCATCGGTAGTTAGTTTTTTTGACGAAAATGATCCTTCTCCTAATCAAATTAAGCGTGTGCAAGCCAGGCTATATCATTTTTCAAATAGAGTTAACGATCTGTTGTCTCTGAAGTTGAATGACGTTCAGAGGAAGGAAGCTAGTACGTTGCTTGAAAGTATTTCTGAATTATCTAGCAAGGTCACTCAATTGTTAACTGGGGAAGTTCCTCCCAAAATTGATCAACCCACCACGATGAATGTAGGTAGCGAGGAAGAGCCTCCTAAGGGAGAAGCCAATAGGATAACCGTTGCCGCTCAAACTATCTCTGCCCCATTGGACAACGAGTCGGAACGACGTGCATCGTTGAGTAATATACGTCCTGAATTAACTTCCTTGCCATTGAAACCTTTACCTACTATGTCACCCGGGTTTAGCAGCTTGCCTCATCCATTGGCAATGTTGCTCAGAGGTATCTCTAAGTTTTCCGTTAATACCACCATTGACGTAATTTCATTTTTAAGATTTTTAGTTGAATTTCTGGATCATGCCCTTGTTTTTTCTCTTTCCCCATGTCAGATTTTGCAAATCATCTATCCCTATGCAATTGGGATTCTCTCCGACAAAATAGTACGAGCCATCGCCGAGCAATCATCTATTGAGGATTTCCACGCCCACTTGCTAGCTAACTTCATCCCGGCTAGGGCCAGGTCCTCCCTTATTCAGAAGTACTATTATCGTGTACAGCGTTTGGATGAAAACTTGGCAGACTTCATCCAAGATATTAAATTCTATACTAGGGTGTTTGCCCTTCATTTTCCTGAAGATCAAATTGTACAGGATATTGTAGAAGGAATTTCACCATCCTATAGGTCATATTTGTGTTTCGCGGCGTGTCCGCAAACCTTCTCTGAACTTGAAGCATTGGCCGTCTCAGCGGAAGGAGTTAGATACGCCGATTCCTTGCGTGTCGCGAAAGAACCCCCTCCTTCGTTTAGTAATCCTCGGCCTCCACCTCGCCGACCAGTCACACCCCGTAAATGTTATGCTTGCGGGTCACCTGACCATCTTCGCGATAAGTGTCCATTGATCAAAGCTAGTAGGGCAAATAAGGTGGCTGGCTCATCACGAGGCTGTTTTAAATGTGGGGCTTTCTCACATATCGCCAAAAATTGCCCAAATTCAAATAGCACCCCCTCCTGCTCAACTTCAGGTGCAACTTCCAACAACAATCAAAAGTGACTAGTGGCTTCGGCTGAGTCGACTAATCCATCTTCCCGGGGCTCAGCCCCTGGCAAACTCGTCGTAAATTCAGGGAATGTTCAATCTGCAAATCTATCTTTTGAATGCCCCAAAGAGTGTCTTAGGATTGCGGCGGATACCCCCGCACCTGTTCCTTTTCTTAAGATTGAGTTGAATAACGAGCCTATAACCGCTCTATTAGATTCAGGCAGTGTTTGTTCAATTATTTCGGACCAATGGTATTCTAAATTGAAGTCTGTTTGTAAACTACCTGACTATGGCTCATCTACTGTTCAATATGTTTCGGCTAATTCATCTCCATTAGAAATTCTAGGTTCTGTACAGGTCAAAATTCGTATTTTTAAATTTACATGGAAAACCAAATTGTTTGTGGCTAAGCACCTGTCTTGCCCCATCATATTGGGAGCTGACTTCATTTCTCACACTGGCCTTGTGCTCGATCTTCAGAGTAAGTCGTGCACATTCAAATTTGCTTCCAATTGTAAAATTCCCTTGTTAAAGTGTAATTCTGTATCATGTTCATCTATTTCGCCTACCCAGGATGAGATGTTGTTAGACCTTAGACATCTACCTGAGGAGCAGGCTGATAGTATTCGTAAATTATGTCAGTCATTTCCAGAGGTGTTCTCTGATACTCTTGGTGTTACTGACCTTATTGAATACAAAATTGAGGTCACGGATTCGATTCCTGTCCGTTTTCCACCTTATAGACTATCTCCACCTAAAATGAAGGCTCTGAAAGAAATCATCGATCAGATGTTGAAGGATGGTATTATTAGGCCCTCTAAGTCGGCGTATTCTTCGCCTATTTTTCTAGTCCCGAAACCCCAAGGAGGCTTCAGGCCTGTCATTGGTTATAGGGCTCTCAATCGGAAGGTGGTGTTGCAATCCGTGCCCCTTCCTGACCTTCATTCTTGTTTTTCATGGTTTCGTGAGGCCAAGTTCTTTACTATCTTGGACTTGAATCAGGCCTATAATCAAATTCCCCTAGCGGAAGAGTCTAAACATCTTACAGCGTTTGCCACGGACTGGAATTTATACGAATACAACCGCGTGCCTTTCGGGCTCCCCACGGGCGCAGCTGTACTCACTAGGCTGCTAGATAGGGTCTTCTCCGACATCAAATTTGAGTACTTGTATCACTACTTGGATGATGTCGTCGTATTTTCGGAGACATTTGAAGAACATCTAGATCATCTGCAAGAAGTTCTCAATCGCCTTCGTAAGGCTGGGTTAACTGTCAAGTTGTCCAAGGTTGCCTTTGCTAAGCCCTCTATGTCATTCCTAGGGCATATTGTGTCACCTGATGGTGTTGCAGTCGATCATTCTAGAACACAGGCCATCCGTGATTTTAAACCTCCCAAGGACGTTAAAGGTATCGCCAGATTCATTGGTATGGTCAATTTCTTCAGGAAGTTTATTCCTAACTTCGCTAATAGAGCGGCGCCCTTGAACCTTCTTCGTAGGAAAGGCATCAAATTCGAGTGGGGACCTTCTCAACAAGCCGGTTTTGAAGATCTTAAATTAGCTCTCTGTAATGCCCCTGTACTTCCTATGCCTGATTTCTCGAAGAAATTCATCGTCCAAACCGACGCGTCGTCGTCAGCAGTAGCTGCAGTCCTTCTTCAAGAGACTGAACTAGGGAGGCGACCCATCGCCTATGCATCTAGGACTCTATCGGCTCAAGAAGCCAAGTATTCTATCTATGAGCTCGAAGGGTTGGCAGTCTTATTTGCCTTAGAGAAGTTCCGTCTCTATCTGGAACATGTCAAATTCGACCTGGAGACAGATAATCAAGCCTTAAGCTGGGTCTTAGGTAGGCCGCGTCGTACTGGTCGTATAGCCCGTTGGGCCATCCGTATTTCTGCCTTCCAATTCGATGTCCGGCATATCAGAGGTACCGAAAATGTTGTTGCTGATGGACTCAGCCGAATGTTTTCCAACGACGTTGAGAACCATGAACCGGTCGATAGCTCATCTCCTCCCGAGTCCATGCTATCTGATGTTAATGCCATCTTAACAGATGCTCCCATGCTCTTTAGGGATATCGAGAAATACCAACGTGAAGATCCGACGCTGGCTCCGATAATGGAAACCCTTTCTTCTGGGGAACATGTTGTCCCTTATGTTCTGAGGAATGGTGTTTTATGTTGCCCTTCGAGGCATGATAAGATGATGAAGGTTGTCGTTCCAGCTGTTATTGTGCCTATGATCTTCAAATACTATCATGAGACCCCATTAGGGGGGCATCTTGGAATCTTTAAAACTCGTGAAAAGATTCGTGAAAGGTTCATCTGGAAGGGTATGGACGGTGAAATCCGTGAACTACTAAAAGCTTGTAAATCTTGTTTGCTTAGTAAACCAACCATGTCCACCAAGGTAGGCCTTTTGTCTTCGCATCAAGCGTCGCGCCCCATGGAACGCCTGTATATTGATTATGTAGGACCCTTCCCCCAGTCAAAGGGAAATGCCAACAAGTTCATCTTTGTATGCGTAGATGGTTTTACAAGATTTTCCTGGTTATTTCCGACTAAGCTGGCTACCGCTCAGTCCACCATTACTTGCCTAAATTCTACTTTTGCTTCTTTTGGTCCGTGCCAATATATTGTGTCTGATAATGCTAAGGCGTTCACATCAAATCTTTTTCGTAAATTCTGTTTTAACTTGTCCATCTCTCATGTAACTACTTCTGCTTATTACCCTTAACCATCTCTGGCTGAACGGGTTAACCGTAATCTCAGGTCCGCGCTTATTGCCTATCATCATGAAGATCATTCCAGGTGGGACACGTCCCTACTTTGGTTAGCTTTTGCTTTGAATTCGGCGGTTCATGAATCACATAAATTTACTCCAGCCTCTTTGATGTTCAAGTTTGTTCCCAACACGCCGCTCTCTAACCTCTGGTCCCTGAGTGACATTCTACCTGAGACAATAGATCCGGACAACATTAAAGATCTTTGGAAGAAGGCTAAAGCCAATCTCACAGTGTCTTATGAAAAGGTTAGGGAAAGGAATGATCGTGGACGGAGACCCACCCCTTTGAAGGTAGGTGACCAAGTAATGGTCAAGAATTTTGTTCCCGCGGGCAAGCTTGCCCCCAGATTCCATGGGCCGTGTGTCATTCTCGATTTCCTTACGCCGGTTACGTTGTTATTAAGCAATCCAGCCACCGAGAGGATATTTAGGGTTCACCTGTCACAGGTGAAACCGGTGTAATTTCTGGGTTAACTTGCTTCATATAATCGTGAAAGGAATATGAAGGTTATATATATTTATTTTTTTTTAGTTTCACTTTTAAGGCTTTCTGCCCCTTCTCTAGTATTTTGTTTTATATGTAAGCATTTTTGTGAAACCTGCCCCGAACCATTAAACTGCCATCCTGTCCTTGCCACGGCCATTACCACGCTCCCGTCTCCTGCTCCACTACACTCAGTGGTTCGCATCTGAAATGAATTTCTGCACGCCGCTGGCCCCTCAACCTCTCCACAAAGCCTGTGCCATCAAAAAATGATGATGGTCCAACAATTCTGCCGCCTAGCTTTAATGTTTCAGTGCCCCCGCAGCCGCGCGGCGCCGTCCTGCGACTGGGTTAGAGGAAGGGCCCCCTCGGCCCCAGCGAGGACGACATGTGCACGGCGAGCCGGAGCCCTCCTCCCGGCCAAGGCTGATGTGCGGCACACGACCTGCTACTTGCCCGCAGCCTGTACATGTTCACCGCGGGCGCGGCGTGCTTCAACACCACTGCTCCCCTCATAGTGCGGGCGAGCGGTATCTCAGGGTACTTGAGGGGTCCGAGCGGCCGCCTTTGGATGCAAGCTGCAACGGCCGGTCTGGCCAGCCAACTTAATCAACATCAACTATATGGACATTCCAGATCAACTTTACTACCTTTTCTTGGGTATTCTACTGCAATATTTGGTGGACTTAGAAAATTTTCCTCAACTTTAAAAACTAAAGTTTTCCTTCTGAATTTCTACAAACATAAAGACTTTACTTCGCCTGTCACAACACAAAATTTGAAACTGAATCAAACCACATTAAGAAAATCCTATAAATACTTCTGCAATTAATCTCCATATCAACATCAAAACTTGAAACTTGTTTCCAAACAAATTGCCAGTGTCACCCCTGGAGGAACTTTTGGGGGGGGGGAGGTCTGTACCGGGCGGTACACCTCCACGCCGCTAATTTAAAATGTGCGCCAATTGAAACTCCTCTGCTGGAGGAAGTCTGAACTTTATCTACGGTATTAATTTTCTACTTTCTCAGAAGAGGACACTACTGAAGATCAACAATAGTGCACCCTAGTGCGGAGTGAAAGAACTGTTTTTTTTTTTTGGAGAAATTTTGAATTCAAAAGTTTGTTCTTTGCTAAATTTCTTTCAGTCATTATTTAAGTTGGCAATATTATCCCTTTCTTTCCCCTTGTTTTGTATCTAGCCAATCCCGAATTTCTTGAATTAATTTTCCACCAATTAGGTGTTTCTTCATATTGTGTAGGGGTTTTCTTGGTTAGCCAATAAAGTTTTTGTGGGAGGGTGTTCTCATTCCACAAACGCCTCGAACTTTCCGCGAGAGTATATAAACTGCTGATTTTAGGGTCTCCGGGCCACTTCTGTTCCATCTTTCAGTGTGTAAAGTACATAGCAGGGGGCGGGAAGCGCCTCTTTCGTCGGCAGCGGTCAACAACAAGGTAATGGCCGATTAATAACTTCTTTCTTTGCTAGCTCAGCAGTTTAACTCTCGGGGCGGGTCCGAAGTTGTTCCATTGTGTAACCTTCCTTAAAATGTAAAGAAACTTGTATCTATTCTATCTTTTAAACTACATATTGGGATAGAGAGTGCTTAACCCTCTCGAGCTCCCACTCATATTGCTTTGAGGTGAACTTATTTTTTTTCTCTACCTATTCTTCTTTAACGTAATGTAAATTGTTTCCTTCTTAAGTCACCTCTGTAGTATGGGATTAGCCCTTGTATTAGTGGCCTAGAGCCAGATTAGGTTTTAAAAAACAAATGCATTAGGAGAGCAGTTCGCCTCCTCTCTAATTGTTATTTTAGAGGTCATGTAATTACCCCTTTTCATTTAATAGACCTCAGTAGGTTGGGTATGTTACCCCTGTGTCTATGTCCTGAGAGGACAACTTGAAGGTGGAGTTTGGTGTGGCCTTTGAGAGGCTTAAAGTTTGAGAGCGTGTGGCTCTTTCTTGAAAATTAAGTGTTGTATGCCTCGAGGAGGCCTTTCTGTGTAATTTGGGGCAAGTGCTCTTGAACATGAATGGGGGTTTTCTGCCCCTCTGGTAAAACTTATTTTGGAGTAAAGTTGGGCTAATTGCCCTAGAAGTGTGAAGTCGGGGCGCGAAGCCAAAATCCAGTAAATATTGTAACTACATTTTGTTGACTTGCTACTCTGTACCTGCCGTACTTGTTATTTCTATATTTTGAAAAGAAAATATAACCTTGTTAAATTTTTAAATTAATTTTACTTTCGTAGCTTGAGACCTGTTCACCACCCCGCACCTTCTTTCACCTCTAACTACCACGGAAATCTCCGTAACAATAATAATAATAATAATAATAATAATAATAATAATAATAATAATAATAATAATAATAATAATAATAATAATAATAATAATAATAATAATAATAATGTATGCGCTTCCGAATTGGATGCTATGATCAACGGTTTAATGTTTCAGCTAAGCATTCATTATCCTCTCGCATATGTAGGTTGTACAGCCCTATTCTAGTCGTCCGACTGTGGACTCAGTTAATGAGCTATGATGTTGCACTTTCCTCTTCTCACCAGGGTGCATCCCTTTCATCTATCGATGTTCAAGGGCTGGGAAGTTCTCTTTAGCATTTACGATGCTTGTTTGTCATAACTTTGTGACCTCTCCACCTTCAATTTTGCACATTTTTTTATTAAAAGGAAATGCCAGCTGCGGTCGAATAAAAGCAAGTGATAACCTTTGACGCAGTGAGTAAAAGAACAGTCCCTAATTAGGCGTAAATGTGCCTCTCATGAAGTCGAATATTCATTTTCAAATTTCTCGGTGTCCTTGAGGGGAATTTGACCCATTTAATGCTAGCGTGTATGCATGCATGTATGTATGTACTGTATGTATTGTAACAGTATCGGCAATACTTATAATTAATTGGCAATTGGTTGAGGGAACTGAGACATTTTCGAGCTTCTTTGTCCATATGGAAATTAGGTTGCGTCTGATTGCGCAACACTTCCAACTTGGTGGTGCTGAGTCAAGTGTGTCATAGCTTGAAATATCCCCAGAGAGAGAACACTAGCTGAGAAAAGGGCAAAGGGGGAAGACACATTTCGATAACTCAGCCCACTAAAAATAGCCGAAATACGGCAATGCCAACGTGCTAGCTTGATTTGAGACGTAATATTTCTAAATAAGCGCACTAATTATTAAGGGAAACCTTGGCATGTCATATGTTCACATAGTAGACGTCTGCGAAAATTATAATTGATTATAGAATTTCAACGTGTGTAAAATTACGCTGCGAGAGAGTGAGGTAAACGTCAGTAGTGTACCCGACGCTAGCTGGGAACTCAGACTCCGGACGTGGAATCCCTGAAGAAGCATCGTATTTCATTGAAAATATCAGATAAATCGTCGATCGATTTGTTTTCCGAGCTTAACCAAATTACATAGAATTCTGGGCTACACGTTTGACCGCTTCGCCGATGTCGGAGGATTCGTAGAATTGGAGATATGCACAATGTATTGGGGACTTCCCGCCATCCGTTCTGGCCACCCTGTTGGGGAAGGAAGGACTTACCGTGAAGTATTGGAGGCAAACACACGGTACGGTGGTCGTCTCTCGTAACATGAGCAGCAAGCTCTCTCATAAAATGCACTGAAAAGAGAGTGCCTCAGCCTCGTTTGTGCCGGAGTTTGTATTCTGTCGGTACGCGGTAGTAAAGACTATTTCCGAGTTTAAAGAGAAAGGAAAATACTGAAAATCGAGCGGGATAATGGACGTTCGTCTCACTGTAAAGACGACCGCGGCAGCTGTATCGCCTTTATAAACTGTGCGAGTGAAAAATAAAGTGGATTTAACCACGTATCGACTTTATACACTGTGTGGGTGAAACGTAAAGTGGTTTTAACCACGTGTCGCCTTTATATGTGTGGGTGAGAAAATTAATAGATTTCACAACATTTCGTATTCATAAACAGTGTCGGTGAAATTATAAGTAGAATACCCCATAATTGGAGTTTCATAAAATGTGTCGGTGGAAGACGGGATTTAATAGTACGTCATTTACATTAGTCCTTTTCCAGTGGATACAATCCCACGACTATGACGGTACCCAGGATGACCGCAGGAGGATTTGAACCAGTGATCTACGCCAGCGCCATGATGGCTTAAGCGTCCACCAGGGGCCTCTCCGAGGTTCGGGCTATGGAGACCCCAACATGACGATAAGTACACTGATTTGAAATATTATGTAGTCTTGCAAATGCGGAGGTTAATTTCGTGTAAATATGTTCATTACGTAGGATTGGATTGTAATAGTGAAATTCATTTGGTTTTAGACTAGGGAGCAGCTTTATAGTGGTTTTCATGTTTTATTAAGTAAAGTCCGTCTAGATGGGAATGGAAATAATGGAATACGGGATTAATTTCAAGCATATAGAATTTCAATCGAAATCAAAGCATGAGCATGAATTAAAGATGAAATATCCGAAGGTTGAGAATGCTTTAGGTGAAGAGGGTAAAGTGTAGATTTGTTTATAAGATGTCAAACGGTATAATTAATATTCTTTATATTGGAATATTCACTTTATATTTGTAATACATGAGGGTAGGATCTTCTAAGGTGTTAGCTGGTATGTTAATCGTGGGAGTAGCAATACACTCTGATTTTAAAGTAAATTTGCATGATTATAAGATAGAGATGGCTGTATAAATTTATGTGATGTGTGACATGCCCGGACTCGAACATACGTCCTCCCAATTTATTTCGTCTTAAGTCTATATTTTTCTTTGATTTAGATTAAAGATAATGGCTACGGTCATATCCATTTGAACCCGCGTCCCCCATGAGTACAGGATGTGACAGCGATAAGATGTTATAAGCTGTATCGGTGAAAATTAAAGTGGATTTAACAACGTATCGCCTTTATAAACTGTGTGGGTGAAAACCAAAGTGGATTTAACCATGTATTGCCTTTATAAACTGTTTGGGTGAAAACCAAAGTGGATTTAACCATGTATCGCCTTTATAAACTGTTTGGGTGAAAACCAAAGTGGATTTAACCACGTATCGCCTTTGTAAACTGTGTGGGTGGAAAGATTAGTAGATTGTGTAAAAGTAGCGTGATTTAAAGAGAAGCAAATGTGCATAGAACGTATAAACAAATGCATTTTTTGAATGTGATACAATGATTGTGGTTCAAATGAGATTTACCACGATATTGTTTCTTGATAATATGCTCCATTGTGAAGGAAAGCTTAAAGAGTAGGTTACTGGCCCGACAAGAGTGGCCAGACCATGTGCTGAGAGATTTGTGGTAGCTGGATGGGAGCAACCTGACCGTGTTGTGTCAAGAGAGAAATCTGCAAAGAAAAATAAAATGTCAAATCTGCACACAGAATAAAAGAAATGCCAGAGGCTCACGAATATAAGCTCGCATTAGAAGATTTCCTTTTATTGTTTCATTTTTATTTCGGAATAAGGTATAAGTAACTTGAACGCCAGATTAGTATGTTTATTAATCTTTATGAATAATCTAGATAGGGATTTTCAGGGACTCTACTTCGGTGGTGTACTGGAGACCGCCGGTTCCAGTTCCAGGGCAAACCCAGGATTTACCGTCACACATTAGTTTACTTTTTCCATGAAATACAGCCATTTATATTTCGTTTAGTGTTTATTTTTTATGTTATTCCAGTGAAGTTTTGTAGTGTGAGTACATATTTTATTTCGAATGTTGTTCTTTGAGGATTATTTTATGTTGTATATCAGAATTCGAGTGCGGGTTCTGTCCCGAGGTGCTGGTCCTCGTGTTCATTGCGACGTGGGTTCGATTACCGACCCGACATTTGCCGTAGTTAAATGCATCCTAGTTTCCTCCGTTCTCTTATGCCTATAACTTAGTCTTAGTATTTTATTTGATTATATGCCGAGAACGCACTGCTGCGCTGGGAGGCCTGATGTTGTATTCTTGGAACGGAGGGAAGTGCGATCGAACTCGCATGGTCGGAAGAGCATTTGTAAACTTATCAGTATGGATTAAATTTTTGCTTTCCAGATAAGGTGGCATTTGACTCTAGATGAAAAGGTCTCATACCATCAAGCGCCTTGGCGTATGGTCCCATATGGCTGTAGTCCAGTTTGGGGCAATGTTGCTGTCTTATGATTCCATAAGACACTGGGGTTGATGGGATGGTTCCAGTATGTACGTAGAGTCACCATCCCCAACAGCCCCACCATTATTTGTTACATATCGCCTATATGTAACTGAAGAAGCGTATTAGGGAAATGTGGAGTGAGGTAGTTTCTAGGTTACTTTCCTCACTGTGCAAGCAGGACAAGCCACTGAAATGCATATACGCACTGACCCTATAAACATTTAAATTGATATCCTCATCCCAGGCTATTTTCAGAAACACCTCCAATGGATGAGAGCTGCTTGCACCTTTTTACAAACTATATACTAGCTCCCCTGCTAATCATTTCCTTGCAGCTTCGGGAATCGAAACCAGGGTTCCATGGACGCCAGCCAACAGCTCTAACTGTTACACTACTGTAACTTTTGAATAATATTATTGAATAATAATAAAAACATATAAATAAATAAATAAATAAAATTCTTGAAATAATTTAAATTAATAAACATAATTAACCGAAATGTCCGTAGTATGGGCGCCAGAGTTCACCAGAATGAATCCCTCGAATTTAGATAGAGCATGATAATTCTTTATTTCCCAGGGCGTCTACATAATGCTGCGTACTGGTACATCTGCTGCAGGCCTTACCTAACCTTCTGAAAACAACAAAACAGGTAGGAACTGCACCTAGGTTCATCAATAACTCCACTGATTCTAAAATATCTAACTATATTCTCAATAAAGTCTGTGCATGAGCACCTCATCAGTACACCAAAATACACTTATAATACACAAACGAATACTTCATATTTACAACAACAACAATGAAAACAGTGGGAAAACGAAAGCGAGAACTGAGCCACCATTTGTAGACAGTCCGATGAACAATGTACATAAATGTAGATAAATACCCTTCGCTGTCTCTGTATTAACACGACTTGCCGATTCTCATAATCGACACATAACTTCACACAGATACTGTACCTCGTAATACTGTGTTCAAAGACTTTAACACTTGTTGTAAAGATATATACATTTGAGCGACACACGCTGGTCGATCCTGGACATAAATTATGGACAGTTTGAGATAGGTTTCACCAACATATGATGCAAGACCGCCACAAGTGCTACAATACCTACTGAATGCGTAAGCACTCTACAATTTGTCGATCATCCACTTTCCACGAACATAACAAGACTACGTTCCACGAACGTTTTAAGTTCAGTCCATTGTAATCGTGTCACTCGAATACCGTATATCCAGTTTCACTCCCGTGTTTTAGCACCACTTCTTTCCCGTACAGTCTGTCCGCAGTACTTCCTTCTCGTACAGTGTGTCTGTTGTGGTTCCCTCATACAGTGTCTCTGGTTCCCACCGTATGGTCATCCTTTATAGACATCAGCATTCCCCATCCTCTCACTTGATACGCCTGGATTGGTCCTTGCCAGCCAATCATGAGTGATCCTCTTGTCAAGACCATGCCCTGAACTTCTTCTTGCTCCCAAGACATAAACAAACTGTCGGGTGTTTCACATGAGTCATAGAACTTTCCTAGTACAACAACAAGCTCAACTCATCAGACTGGGATGTCCGCATGAGTCATACAAATTAGCAGAGTCCAATATAGCAATATTTTCCCAGTATAAAACAAATTACTCATACAACATATGTGGAGATCTCCCAGCTTAAAAATAGAAATGACAAAATATACAAATGAAATAGTAATAATAATAATCGAATACTGACAATAATATCTCTCACTTCAACATATAGTGCGAGGGTGTGATATATATGCTATCACACTACTAAGGTGGATAACTGACTCTAAGAGTGAAACTTTCACTGCATTTACCTCAGGAACTAGTTGCGTAGGGAATGCTTTTACAAATATTGTTCATATTTCAGTGACATTCATGTTGACAAAGCCAATGATGAGACTGACACATACATGCATAAGCAACAAACTGTCTATTCAAAATCAGAAGACACAATGTACTATGGTGTAAAATTTATATCTCACCAGAAATGCATCTGGGTTTTCCTGTTCAGTTCAAAACTTTGTTCCAGTTGTCAATAATAAACAAACTATTTCGTTCTAAATCATACACATCCTTTCCGTCTCTGCTAGAAGTTTCCATTGTCTTTAAATCAAGTCCCTGGATAGTAAGACTTGTTACTCTCCGCTTGAGGTCGGACTCGAACTCGGCAACTCTAAGTAGCATAATTTAATGTTGGGGGAAAAGAATCAGTTAATCTCACGCAAGATCTTGGCAATTCTCGTCTCAGGTAGCAGAAGCAAGAGGGTGGGATCATCTAAGCCCGATTATCGGAGACGACCTTGAGTCATCGTAATGCAAGTAGAAGACAATATTGTTCCAGAGGATATAAGAGGCCTTCGAGGCTCTATCGTGAGGGATAACGCTCTACGCTTCGCTTTGCTAGCCCCCAGCCAAATGGTCTTGTCACTAGCTGGACCTCATCAATGGCCTTGTCCTTAACCGAACCAAACCAATACAGCAGTAGGTTGTCACTATCCGGACCTAAATCCATAGGTTGCCTCCTCATGTAGCGCGCTGTGACGTCGTTCTGGGACAGGTGTCGAATTCGTGTGTTTGGTTTTACCAGAGCAGGTAAAGGTTACCGCTACGAGGGTTCACGCGTCTTTATGCACAAGCTACTGTAGTTACTTTGCAATTGTCTTTAAAGTCCTGAACCAGGTCTCTAATCGGCCAAGTGCTGGAAAGTAAAATGAAGGGGAAAAAAGAAAGAACACGAACATTTAAACAAATCGCTATACTACTTACTACAGGAACCCACCAATTTTTAACAACCCGATTTCCCAGAAACTTCGTTCAGTGAGAAGGGAGGGGTATGAGCGAACACCTGTTTTGGGTTATCCGCAGACACACGACCGTTTCCAAGAAAATCACGGTCGAATTTCCGACGTGTTTTATGTACCTTTTACCGCACAAGAACTTCAACTGACGCGATAGCCCAGCGGCTATCACCGCGGCTACGCACATGCGCACCCTGTGTTCAAATAACAATTATTAATTGTTCTTTGTTCGTTTCATTTGTCTACTTGGAATAAATTACTTACAGCAGTATTTGATAGATTCCCTTCCGGTATCAAATCGTTTAAGCAGGTGATTAGTGCTAGTGTAAAGTGAAAAGTAAAAGCTGTAAACGACGGACAATGAATTTGTGATTTTCTGCTGGATTTAGAATGTTAAACTAATAGTACGTTTGTCATATTTTCTCTCCATGGAATTGCTTGTTGTAGGCTTGTTCTTGCTGTTGTAGGGTAATTATGTTTTAACCTTACTTTATTATAACTTGTAATGTTAAGATAGTAGCAAGTTCAACCTATATGTAAGCCACATTGTTAAGTACTGGAAATTGTTAAGTTGTGTATACAATTGTATATTATATTCTGGATTAGAGATGTTAAACTAGTAGTATTTCTTGTAATATTTTCCCCCCGTGGAAATGCTTTTTGTACTCTTGTTGTTGTAGTTATTGGGTAGTTAGGTTTTAACTTAACCTTAATATGACATGTAGTATTAAGCTAGTAGTAACTTCAACCTATGTTACTGTAAGCCGTTGTGTTATGTGCGGGAAATACTTAAGTTGTGTGTGAATTTGTGTATAATGATGCTGGATTTAGAATGTTAAACTATGTAGTAGTATTTCTTGTAATATTCTCTGTCCATGGAATTGCTTGTGTTATTCTTATTTTGTTAACCTTACTTTATTATTACACTACTATAAGTGACCATTGTCACCGGGATATTTCCCGTTTGCAATGCATTTATTAATAAAAGTAAAGTATGTGCATTGACGATCACTACACGAGTGTTTCTGATCAAGGTAGTGGGTACATGGGCGTTACGTTGATTGTAAAATTACAGCTGGGTTTCACAAAATATGTTGTGCATTTAATATATATAGCCTATAAACTGATCAGGCAGCATATTATGACCACCTAATACCCGGTATGTCCACATTTGGCACGGATAACATGAAAGCAATGAGGCCTTGGTAGGTCGCTGGAGGGAACTGGCACCACATCTGCACATACGTCACCTAATTCTGGCGAGTTAGAGAGCCAGAACATCAATTGCAACTCGCCACTGTGTTCCTCGAACTGCTCCATCATACTCCTGGCCTTGTACATGGCGCATTATGTTGTTGAAAAATGCTACTGCCGTTGGGAAATATGATCGTCATGAAGGGACGTGATCTGAGACCAGTGTACGATACTTCTCGGCCGTCATGATGCCTTGCACGAGCTCCACTGGATCCATGTATGCCGACTTGAATGTTCCCCAGAGCATAATTGAGCCGCTGCGAGCTTGTCCCCGTCCCACAGTGCAGGTGTCAACGAGCTGTTCCCATGGAATACGACGGATTCACACCCTCCCATCGGCGCGATGAAGAAGGTATTGGGATTCATCAGACCATGCAACGCTCTGCCATTGCGCCAACGTCCAGTGACGATGGCCACGTGGCCAGTTCAGACGTAGTTGCCAATGTCGTGGTGTTAACATTGGCACATGCCTGGGTCGTCGGCTGCGGAGGTTCATCCTTGGGAGTGTTCAGTGCACTGTGTGTTCGGACACACTTGTACTCTGCCCAGCACTAAAGTCTGTTGTTAGTTCCGCCACAGTTCGCCACCGGTGCTGTCTTTGAACACTCGACAAGTCGTGCAGTTTCCGAAATGCTCGTGCCGAGCCTCCGGGCCATCACAGTCTGCCCTCGGTCAAACTCAGATTGATTGCGCCCCTTCCCCGTTCTACACACGGACAGCACGGTCACTGATATTGCATGCACTGTGCGTGTGTCTGACTAGCAGTCATTCCTCTTCAGATGACGCTGCAATTACCTGGACGGGTTTATATCGATAGTATTTAGGTGCTGATAATGTTCTGGCTGATCAGTGTATATGTGTGTGTTGTTTTTCATGCATTACAATATTTTGTATGTTCATTCATATATTAACGCTTCAGGGAGATACGGCATGATATAGATCGTAGAAACATTCGAAACATAGACATTTCGCACACCATGACAATTGCTCGACAGTAAGTTAGCGACAAACAACGCATAACGAATCATTTTACCAAAAAACAATTTAAAATAATTTGTTTCATTCTTTCTTACTAATTCCGCTCATCATCGAGGGTTGGATTTCCCTCGGACTCAGCAAGGAATCCCACTTCCACCGCCTCAAGAGGAGCGTTCTGGAGCGTGAGACTTTGGGTAGGAGGATACAACTGGGGAAGAGAACCAGTGCCTCGCCCAGGTAGCCTCACATGCTTTGCTGAACAGGGGCCTTGTGGGAGGATGGGAAGAGTGGAAGGGATAGACAAGGAAGAGGAAAGGAAGCGGCCGTGGCCTTAAGTAAGGTGCCATCCCGACGTTTGCCTGGAGGAGAATTGGAAAACCATTTCGAAGATGACTGAGGTGGAAATCGAATCCTCCTCTGCTCAATTGACATCCACAGGCTGAGTGGACCCCGTTTCAGCCCTCATATGGCTAAATGGTTAGTATGCTGGCCTTTTGTCACAGGAGTTCCGGTTTCGGGAATTTTAATCATAATAGGTTAATTCCGCTATCACGGGGGCTGGACGTATGCGTCGTCTTCATCATAATTTCATACTCATCATGACGCGCAGTTGCGTACGGGCGTCATATCAAAAGGCCTGCGTCTGACGACCGAACTTGTCCTCGGACACTCCCGGCACTAAAAGCCATACCCCATCTCATTTCAACTTAAAAGTAAAAGTAAATCTTTCTTTCTTTCTTAATGCGTTTACCGTCCAGGGTTGGTCTTTCCCCCGGACTCAGCGAGGGATCCAACTTCTTCCGCCTCAAGGGCAGTGTCCTGGAAGGTGAGACGTTGGGTCGGGAATACAACTGTGGAGGAGGACCAGTACGTCGCCCAGCCATCCTCACCTGCTATATTGAACAGGGCCTTGTACGGGGATGGGAAGATTGTAAGGAATTGGCATGGAATTCTTCAGATAGGGCACTGTTCGCGAATAATTGTGAATAATTTTAGGATAGCCATCTAAATACTCGTTGACTCTGTGTAAATGAAAGGAGCACGTGTGCGGGACTGCGACCTTCACGGGCGACGTTCAACATGCTTCTTGCAGCTACCGTTTCGCAAGAATGTTCAGTTCCGGCCTAATGCCGAGCTAACCTCTCTGTATAATATTGACTCGTTGTAATATATATAAATGTTTGTTTGTTTGTCTTTTATAGGCTCAAAACTACTGAACAGATTTCACTGGAAATGTTATAATTTGATCTTTCTTAGTTGTAAGAGTGTTTACGAAGTGGTAAAACACCCCTAGGGGTGGGGTGGGAGAGGGTGAGACATAATCGAAAATCGTGTAGAATCACTAGTTTTCGGTGTTGCTGAGATGGATAGTGATACTCTGGATGTCGTTTAAGTCCATGTTCAGCCCCAATCTACATTGGGGTAAGAAGGGGTGAAAAAGGAAAATGTACAAAGTGACAGAGTGACCGAGATTATGACATGTGTGTATGTTCCAGCATAGCTCTCAACCAAATTCGGTACACACATGACTTACTATGTGGGAAAAAACTGCGCGGGAAAGACACACCTGAAACTTAACAACGTTAGAATGCTGGCCTTTGGTCAAAGGGGACCCGGGTTCGATTCCCGGCAAGCTCGGAAATTTTAACCATAATATTTTAAATTCGCTGGCACGGGACCTGGGTGTATGTGTCGTCTTCATCATCATTTCATCCTCATATTGACGCTCAGGTCGCCTATGGGTGTCAAATCGAAAGACCTGCATCTGGCGACCCGAACTTGTCCTCGGACACTCCTGGCACTAAAAGCCATACGCCATTTCATTTCAACTTACAAACAAGCAACATTATTATCGAATGCATAGTTTTCACGGTTGATGAGATGAATAGTGTCATTCCGGTTGTCGTTCAAGCCCAAGTTCAGCCCCAGTCGGAATGGGGGTTAGAAGGTGTGAAATGAAATGCCCAAAATGATGGAGAATATGAATGTATAGTCCTGACGCTCAAAGCATACCCACGTGGTATCCTCTGTTCTCAAAACTTGGCCCACCCTGGTAATAATGAGGGTTGTCATTCTGTCCGCCCTAGTGATAAGGAGGGTTGTCAGTCGGTTTCTTTCCTCTGGACACAAGAGGCGTGTGTTGTTGAAAAGTCAAGTGAGCTCTGTCAAAAGCAAGGTTGTAATATTTTGCGTCGATTATTTAAACATGTTAACATTTAATTTATTCTAAAGTCAAAATATAAATATAAAAACTTGATCATGAACCACAGTACACACCGATATCGCAGAATAATTTGTTTCGTGGTTAACACGTGCGGTGGTCGCAGATTTTGAAAGAAAGAAAGAAAGAAAGAAAGAAAGAATAAACAGGAAGAAGGAATTGGCAAATAAACTCGACAAAGACTAAACTTAAATTGACACCAAAGTAGGCCTATTAAAATATTATACGTAATTTCATACTGCTAATATCAGTGTCTCGCTTTCAGTAAAGAAAGGAAAAGTACAATTATTTACAATTTGGTTTATGTCACTCCATCACAGATAGGTGTTATGGCGACGATGGGCTAGGAAAGGCCTAGAAGTGGGAAGGAAGTGCCCGTAGCCTTATTAAGGTACTTCCCCAGCATTTTCCTGGTGTGAAAATGGGAAACCACGGAGAACCATATTCAGAGCTGCCAACAGTGGGGCTTGAACCCATTATCTCCCCGATACAAGTTCACAGCGGCGCGCCCCTAACCACACGGCCAACTCGCCCAGCAAAGGAAAAGTAAAATCACGAACTAGGGACTGGGATAATAATAATAATAATAATAATAATAATAATAATAATAATAATAATAATAATAATAATAATAATAATAATTGTAATTGTTCGCCTCTGTAGTGTAGTGGTTAGTGTGATTAACTGCCACCCCTGGAGGCCCGCATTCGATTCCCAGCTCTGCCACGAAATTTGAAAAGTGGTACGAGGGCTGGAACAGGGTCCACTCAACCTCGGGAGGTCAACTGAGTAGAGGTGGGTTCGATTGCCACCTCAGCCATCCTGGAAGTGGTTTTCCGTGTTTTCCCCCTTCTCCTTCAGCCAAATGCCGGGATGGTACCTTAGGGCCACGGCCGCTTCCTTTCCTCTTCCCTGCCTATCCCTTCCAATCTTCCAATCCCCCACCAAGGCCCCTGTTCAGCATAGCAGGTGAGGCCGCCTGGGCGAGGTACTGGTCATTCTCCCCGGTTGTATACTTTCCAGGTGTGATTCCCATGGTCTCCACATCACTGCATTAAGTGAAATGAAAAGCAACACACTTCACAAATATTAATTAACGAAGCAAGAAATAATCCAAAACTTTCAAACAGCGAACAAAGCAAGTGTGAATTGTCTGAGCTGAAAAAAAAAAAGAGACTGACGTCTATTTAACAAGAGGTACATTGGCAACAGAGCTGTGAGGATTTCTGAAGGGGAATGCGAACTTCCGTTTTAAAGCCCACTGCCGTCATAAATCACCCCCTGCTAGGCAAGTGAGTGGCTAGGGAGATCAAACGTTTGCCGAACTCATTGAATGCCGCTGGGTACGCTTTGCCCGTCTCAGCTATATATGTATACGTTCCAGCATAGCTCTCGACTGAACTCGGTATGCGTATGACTTTTTTTTTGCTAGTTGCTTTACGTCGCACCGACACAGATAGGTATTATGGCGACGATAGGACAGGGATGGGCTAGGAGTGGGAAGGAAGCGGCCGTGGCCTTAATTACGGTACAGCCCCAGCATTTGCTTGGTGTGAAAATGGAAAACCACGGAAAACCATTTTCAGGGCTGCCGACAGTGGGGTTCGAACCTACTACTTCCCGAATACTGGATACTGGCCGCACTTAAGCGACTGCAGCTATCGAGCTCGGTGCATATGACTTACTATCTCAAACAAGTACTGGGGGATGGGGGACTGGATGGGAGTGACATGTAAACATAATCGAAAACTGCCAATATTAGTGTCGAATCCATAGTTTATGCGGTCGTTTAGACGAATAGTGACAATTGGGATGCGTTTAAGTCCAAGTTCAGCGTCATTGACATGGGGGTGAAAAGAGGCGAAAAAGAAAATGTACAAAACGACAGATATGACGGATGTTTTTGTGTTATGTTTCAGCATAGTCTCAACGAAACTTGCTAAACATAAGACATACTGTCGTAAATAAATACTCTGGGGGGTAAAACAAATAAGAAACCCCTAGCACCCGTTGTCGAATCAATAGTTTTCTGGGTCATTGAGATTCATGCCGATGAAGTCCAAGTTCAGTCTCCATTACAACAACTCTTAAACCACAACATAATTTGTAAAATGTCATCCAGCGTCACAATAATGAAATCTACAAAAATTCGCTTCACATGTAATTAACAGGTAATAAAAAGCCAGTTTGTCTCCGTGGTGTAGTGGTTAGCGTGATTAGCTGCCAGCCCCCCGGAGACCCGGGTTCAATTCCCGGCTGGAGGAGTTCAACTGAATGGAGGTGGGTTCGATTCCCACCGCAGCCATCCTCCAAGTGGTTTTCCGTGGTTTACCATGTCTCCTCCCGGCAAATGGTACCTAACTTAAGACCACCACGGCCGCTTCTTTCCCTCTTCCTCGAATATACCTTCCAGTCCTCCCCCCCCCCCCACCACCACCACCGCACAAGGCCCGTGTTCAGCATAGCAGTAAGACCACCAGGGCGAGGTACCACTCCTTCTCTCCCAGTTGTATCTCCCGACCCCAAAGTCTGCCGCTCCAGGACACTGCCCTTGAGGCGGTATAGGTGAAATCTCTCGCCGAGTCCGAGGCAAAAACTAACTCTGGAGGGTAAACGGATTAAGAAGAAGATAGAATAAAAAGCCTAAAGGTTGTCTATGTTGTCACAGGCCGCTGACTATGGCTCTACTAATAGCCAGTACATCCCAATAACCCGATCTAATTGGGACTGTAGTGTGTTCGAATTGGAAAGGTTCCGATTATCCGGGGGGAAAACACAATACTGCGCATCGTGAGTTTGCAAGCAAAACACGTTAAGTAAAAAGTTGTTCATTAAAAATGGAGGCTTCAAAGTTTTCACGGTGTGCTTGCATTCGGGAGGTGGTAGGATTGAATCCCACCGTCGGCGGCCCTGAAGATGGTTTTCCATGGTCTCCATCATCATCCCAGGCAACGTTTGGGCCTGTACCTTAATTAAGGTCACGGTCACTTACTTCTTAGACTTAGCTCTTTCCTAACCAGACGTCGCCGAAAGCTTATCTGAGCTAGTCCGACCATCTATCTATATATGTAAAATAAGAGTTTTGTCTGTACATTGCTCAGAATTTGAAAATAATGGCATTTCTGTATCGGTCATGTCCATAGTAACAAGAAAATGCATTTTTTACTTTTCCGTAATTTCTGTCTGTCTGTCTGTCTGTCTGTCTGTCTGTCTGTCTGTCTGTCTGTCTGTCTGTCTGTCTGTCTGTCTGTCTGTCTGTCTGTCTGTCTATCTGTACAAGCATCACGAGAAAACGGTTGAAGAGAATTTAATGAAAATCGGTATGTGAAGTCAGGGGATGAGCCTCTACAATCTAGGCTATAAATCATTTTACTCACGCTGAGTGAAATGGTAGTTTAGGGGAAGGCCTAAAATTGAATTCTCAACTATTTATGTTATTAGTGGTCTAATGAAAATCCGTATGTGAAGTCGGGGGATGAGCCGCTACAATGTAGGCTATAAATCATTTTACTCACGCTGAGTGAAATGGTAGTTTAGGGGAAGGCCTAAAATTGAATTCTCAACTTTATATTATTAATGGTCGTATTTTAAAGAAAATGGGTATACAAAGTTGGGGAATAAATTGCTACAATCTAGGCTATCAATAATTGTATTCACGCTGAGAAAAATGGTAGTTTAGGGGAAGGCCTAAAATTTAACTTCTCAAATATTGCTGTTATTAGTAGTCCTATCTTGATGATAATCGGTATGCAAAGTCAGGAAATAAGTCGCTATAGTCTAGGCTGTAAATTATTTTATTCATCCTGAGTGAAATGGTAGTTTAAGGGAAGGCCTAAAATGTAATTCTCAAATATTTCTTATTAGAAGTGTAGTCAATGAATGCTAGACAATTAAGGTTAGTATTAAATTTCCTATTATTCAAGTCTTATACATTGTTACCGTACTGGCTATGATCACCAAGATATTAATGAATTTGGATTTTTGTTGCTAAGTCCATATCAGCGGCGAGTAACGAGAAAATCGGTAAACAGTATTTAATGAAAATCGGTATGTAAAGTCGGAGAATAAGAAACTACAGTTTACGGTATAAAATATTTTATAAATCAGAGAGTCGAAAGAAAACTAAATGTGTAGGCCTACAATACAGAAAGCTCATAACATTGATCAACAATAACATTACATTCACCATTGTTTGTCGTGATGTGCTTTGTGTCTTCTGTTGCCCCTCATCTCCGGTAGATAGGATTACTGCTGCGTACAGAGTATTTTTCATTTGATTTCCGTCGCACCGACATAGATAGGTTTTAGGCGACGATGGGATAGGAAAGGGCTAGGAGTGCCTCAGGCCTTAATTAAGGTACAGGCCCAGCATTTGACTGGTGTGAATGTGGGAAACCACGGAATACCATCTTCAGCGCTGCCGACAATGGGGTTCGAACTACTATCTCTCGGATGCAAGCTCACAGCTGCGCACCGCTAACCACACGGTCAACTCGCCCAGTCGGACAGAGTGTAACAGCCTGCCTGAATAATGATGGGAAGTAGCTGGTGAGTTAGATAACTTTCTTCTTTAGCATGCCATTTCCCTGGTTTATAAATTTTCTGATACTACTGGTACGTAACACACTGGATCAGCATAGCATTGGGGGTATTCAATCCCTACTCTGAGGCACTGATTGGAATGAACAGTGTGCATATTTAACGGAATAATGACAGATGAGTGTTCATGGCAATCTGCGGCCTGGTCATTCCAGCTCTGGAACTTTGGACTATTAGATTGGCACCGCAATCTAACCGCAGCACTGTTCGTTAAAAGTGATAAAACATGCGGCTTTCCATTTGATCAAGTATTTTATATGATAGCATTGCTTTCAATCGCTATATTCATACTTACGTTTTTGTAATGACCTAAGTTGATTTCAGTTAGGAAAACCACACAGTCAGTCTTTCTGAGAATCCCGTAGCGAAGCACGGGTACAGCAGCTAGTAGCAAATAAAATAAACGTTAAACCACTAAATGAATTAAATAAATAAATAAATAATATGAAAATATTCACAGACCCCCTTTTGACAAATTGGAATTCATTTGTAAATTGCATTGCTCCACATGTACCATTGATTACACATCTATAGCTTTGACAAGCTAATGGGTAGAGTCTATTAAGAAGCGTCTCCCTTTCTGGTATTGATAAAGTCATGAGCTGTATGTTTGCATTGCGACCAAGGTAATATCACAGGCTCCAAATCTCTGTGTTCGACATATATCCTACCATAGGTTCATGGGCCTCACACATGCATATGTCAGTTGCGTCTGTGTATATGTAACTAGCAGGTTGGCTCTGCTCAGCGTTTTGCGCTGATTATGTGCGCTATTGATTGATAATAATACTCAGATTAACTGGACGTCTGTAAACACAGTCGGAATGTGTACATGACGTACGTGGTAGCTTGTATCACAAATACTTTCAACAGGTAGTGTTACAACAAAGGAATCAGCGTCATATTGATTACCATCATCAATAAAAAATGTATTGCTTCTATTGTCCCAACGGACTTGCGAATTATTTACAAAGGAAGTAATTCCATAAACGCGTCCCTTTTGTTTGCTGGTGTAATATATACTGTATGACCGTTTCCCTTTCAGTTTGCTGGTAAAGGCCAGTAGTCGTAGGGGGTCAAAGGGAATGAAAGGTGCTGGGTTAAAGAATGTGCACATACACTATCTGCATGCGCACACAAGAACAGAGCATACTAAGCTTGTGAAGCTCTCCTCCAGTAATCACCACAATCTATTCACTCGGTACTAATCTTTGTTACCAATTGACTGTGTCTTTATTGAACTATAAATTAAACAATTCTCTCATTAACAAACCTCATAATTTTTAACAATGAAGTCGTGAGTCTAAAAAGTGCTGGCGCTTTGGAATCGAACCCAGTTTCTCTCTCTTCTAGACGGGTGTGTTAATAGATTCTGACAAAATTATTGACAACTCGAGAGAAACACATTCAGTTTTTCGTTGTTCAAGCTACTTATGCAGACATGCCTCTCTAGGTCTTAATTATTATGGATTACTAACTTGGAGATATAGGCCGACCACCGTATTTTTAGACTACAGCTGCTTCAGAGTGGTGGTGGTGATTATTGTTTTAAGAGGAAGAAAAACTAGGCAACCCTCCTCTATCAATACTAATCGGAGAGAAAAATGGAAGGGATCCGAAACTTCGAAAAATGAAGGTATCGGCCAAGGAAAGACAAGGGCCATGAAAGACGTGAAAATGAAAGACTCCCTAGTCCTCGGAAACCTAATAGCTTCGGGATCAGAAAAAGCAAGGGTTGACAAAGGGAGGACGGATAGGATAGATAAAAGTGAGGAGCCTGGCACAAGTAAGTGGAAGCAATGCCAGAATTCAGCTAAGGGCCCCGTGGGCGACAACCCACGCTCGAAAGTTCAAAGCTCCTGAGGCCCCTTTTAGTCGCCTCTTACGACAGGTAGGAGATACCGTGTGTGTTATTCTACCGCCCCCACCCACAGGCGGAAGCTGCTTCAGATGCTGACTACACTTCCAGAAAGTTTGAAATGGCTTTAGAATAAATATTAGAGGAAAGTTGAAGGTGGTTTACTTCTACTTATGTCTTCATAGCACCATACCGTATTGTAGGGATGCAGTTTGCGTGGCGAATACATGCACTCCTACAGTATAATGTATTTAAGTTTCATTTTCCTGTACACATTAGCATAGGAATATGAACACAACGAAAATTAATCCGATGGACTGCATATAAATATGTAACTGGGAGGCGTGACAAGTTTTAAGGAAGATAATGGATAGGAAGGGCCTTGGGACATACAAGGTTTTAAAAGAAATCCATAGATATGCAGTTAGAATCTCCGACCCCTCCGGGAATCGAACCTGGGGCCCTCTGAACCGAAAGCCAGTACGGTGACCAAATGGCCAAGAAGCTGGAAGTTTAAAGGGAATGCACTTCTGAACTTCTAAATTTCATAAGCACATTATAAGCTAGATATGTTACTCGTACTGAAGATATATATATATTTTCGCTATTTGCTTTACGTCGCACCGACATAGATAGGTCTTATGGCGACGATGGGGATAGGAAAGGTCTAGGAGTTGGAAAGAAGCAGCCGTGGAATTAATTAAGGTACAGCCCCAGCATTTGCCTGGTGTGAACATGGGAAACCACGGAAAACTATCATCAGGGCTGCCGACAGTGGGATTCGAACACACTATCTCCCGAATGCAAGCTCACAGCCGCGCGCCCTTAACCGCATGGCCAACTCGCCCGGTAGATTAAAATTTAATTCCACACAATCTACAATGGTTTGAAAAATGCATTGCATAATACACAAAATTACTTAATAATTGTTACGTATATTACCGTTAACCTCAACATGTCTCCTTTTCTTTAGATCATTCCGTAACTGTGTTACATTCAAAATGAGGGTGCAGGCGAAAGCAGAGGTTTCCAGCGTTTGTCCAGATCCTTTAAAGGCAGACTACTTCCTTCTCTTTATCTGACTCTCCCTCTCGTTCTAAGTGAGACTCGGTCAGAGATTCCTTTCTTCTGGTCCCTTGTTCCAGGCTTCCTGCCAGCCGGACCTTCCAGTCCCATTTGTCTCGATTAGTCTCGCTACCGCTACACCTGGGGGAGCCAAACACCTTAGCTGGTCTCGCTCTCACATTATATAATACGACGTGGATATAAGACATTGCGAAATACTCCAAGTGGTAAAATAATTCCGTCACGAAAATAATTATTTTGCTCAATCTGGATTTGTCCAGTTCGAGTAAGACCACATCATATTCTGATATACGGGCGTAAAATAGTCAGTGTTCTACGTATTTATTTTCACGTAGATGTTTTCTCACTAAAATGTTGTGTGTAACTTAGTAATATCTAAAGGGACTGTGCCATCCCTATCTCAAACCAAAACTCCATGGCACTACAGCCATGGAAGGGCCTGGGCCTACCTAGCGACCACTGCTCAGCCCGAAGGCCTGCAGATTACGAGGTGTCATGTGGTCAGCACGACGAATCCTCTCGGCCGTTATTCTTATCCCTATCTCGGCAATGATAAATTAGCCATGTTCACCGTTTCCTTCCTCCTAATCGATGGGAAATAGTGTTCTGAAAATTTTAATGTCGTTTTTGAGGTACATTTAGATTGTACTGAGCCTTTAAAATATAAAATGGGTATATCTGATTAAAATCTAGGTTTTTTGTTTTTACAATTTGCTTTACGTCTCACCAACCAGATAGGTCTTATGACGACAACGGGGCAGGAAAGGGCTAGCAGTGGGAAGGAAGCAGCTGTGGCCTTAATTAACTTACAGCCTCAGCATTTGTCTAGTGTGAAAATGGGAAACCACGGAAAACCATCTTCAGAGCTGCCGACATTGGAGTTCAAACCCACTATCCCCCGAATACTGAACAATTTTTAAAAATGAAGGGCTACATTTTCAAGGAGAAAACTTATCATACTTTTTAATGATTATTCATTTTGTACCACGTTCACCGTTTCAGTTTATGTAAGCAAGCAAGCAAGCAAAGTCACATCCGTACAGGCCATGAAGGCCCTTGGAGGAGTGGAAGGTAAAGGCTTCCACCATTGTTAACCTCGGCACGTGATGGGGTAGAGTGGTTAGCTCGGCCCGGCCGCCTTTGCCCCCAGGAATTAACCTGGGCCATATGTTCAGTTTATGTACTGAAATATTATTAAAATAATACTGCATTCGACCCAGAAACCTGAATGTAATAGTTCCAGAAATGTATTCAAAATAGACATTTGCAGAGAATAAAGTTACGGATGGAACTTGTTATAATTGAGAAAGTATATGTTTTGAAAAACGTCGATTTTCACAAAAGCAAGTAACAAATGGAACTTATTATCAATGCGAGTACGTTGACATATATACCTTCAAAATGGAGCAACATAACACTAACTGGTGGTCATTTGCCTCCCCTTTGACAATGTAACCAACTTACACACTATAGAATTATCTTGCAGGTACTACAAACCATAGTTTCAGAGTGCAAATATTTTCAGTTTAGAATCATGACATGTCAAAATTTAAAAATTTTTCTTGAATGGAGATATAACATCTCTCCACTTAGGGTTATCGTCAGGAAGAGCATCCATCCGTAAAATTAAATGTAATTCAAATTAGTTCCGTACCCAGATAACTGTCGAAAAGCCAAGAAAGGAAGACGAACTTTAATGCAGATATCAACTCTTAATAATAATAATAATAATAATAATAATAATAATAATAATAATAATAATAATAATAATAATAATAATAATGAAAACCTACAACCTGTTTTCCAGTCATTGAACGGGTCAGGGATGGAATGAATGAAGTAGATATAGGCTAGTAGTACGATGGGGTCGCCACTCCCAAAGTGATTTATTGATGACTGATAGATGCTATGAAATGAGAATGGAGAGTGTTCCTGGAATGAAAGATGACAGGGAAAACCGGAGTACCCGGAGAAAAACCTGTCCCGCCTCCGCTTTGTCCAGCACAAATCTCACATGGAGTGACCGGGATTTGAACCACGGTATCCAGTGGTGAGAGGCCGACGCGTTGCCGTCTGAGCCACGGAGGCTCTAATAATAATAATAATAATAATAATAATAATAATAATAATAATAATTCATTTTAAGTGGAGAATTCTGATTAATTTCGTGAGATGTTTTTCAGAAAAAAAGTACAATATTCATATGTATACCTGATGATTCCCATGAACATGGCTCTTAAAAGGAAAGTTATTTCTCAGTCGATCCTACTTCGTGACGTCATACCTGCTTTTTTCAACTGGCTTTACGTCGCGCAGACACAGATAGGTCTTATGACGACGATGGGATAGGAAGGCCTAGAAATGGGAAGGATTCGGCCATGGCCTTAGTTAAGGTAGAGCCCCAGCTTTTCCCTGGTGTGAAAATGGGAAACCACGGAAAACCATCTTCAGGGCTGCCGACAGTGAGGCATGAACTCACTATCTCCCGGATGCAAGCTCACAGCTGCGCGCCCCTAACCCGGTCATCCGCGTTTCTTTATTCCATTTCGTTTTTCTCAATCTCTTACTAACGTTCTCACAAAGTTATACCACTTAACTGATTTTTACACCTTGTTTCTTCTTGTAGAGGACTAAGGTATCGTAACTATAATTTTATTTTCTACCCTTTCCGTAACATATCCCTTTTGTTAGTGGTGTCGTTTTAATGAGTACATTTCTCTAATATCTTACATTCTGTGATGTTTCAAAGAGCTCTATGTTTTTGCTGCTTCTTCAGTAATTACATTTGATGACATAATATGATACAGGAGTATGAAATAATTTGGTGTAGGAGATTTCTTTCCGAGAGATCAGAGGTATAAAAGAAAGTGTATAGACGGTGGATTTCTGAAGGAGGCAAGTGTCCCGGTAATTTCATAAAGTACATCCAGTTGTGGTATACAGTGACGTCGTTGATGTTTTCTCTTCGTGTCAGAAACGCTTCATATGTCGATATCTAGTAAAGGTTTTATATGGTAGGCTTATATGTTGATAATTTCACAAGAAATATGGCAATGTTATTAGCCATAGCCAAGTCAACAGCATCTTTGCCGCTAGAACGGCATAAATGATATTCGATGAGAGGTTTTATGGTCTGCCCGTCTGCGTGCAGGCAATTAATGTCATCATCTCACCAAAGGCCCCAATTTTGTAACGTCCGATCGTAATCTCCATAGCCTTCCAGATGCACCATGCTTCTTTATGTTCAAGGGGTACAGTTTCTAATAGCTTTATCTGTTCTAGTTGGAGTAATGATATAATGTTTTTTATGTTTAAACTCTAGTCTTTTGTGAGTAAGTTTCACCTGGCGTTGTTGAATTTCGGCCAATGTGGGTTTGGTAGTACAGGATGTCCAAATAATGTGTGTGCTTCTTTAAGTCAAGCTAAACTCGAGTTAACTTCACGGTGTGTATCAAGTAAATCTTTTCCCACAACGGAGTATAGTTTCTGGTTAGGAATTGGACGCAAAACCTTATAGATTAGTGGCTAAATTTGTAGCCACCATGTATTTCCGTGCATATTCATGTTTCTCTCTCTCTCTCTGAACAATAGTGTGTTACGGTAGCTTGCGCGGGTTCAGTTTTCAACAGATTAATGTGTTTGACAGTTTATTTTCAGTTTTTCCGGTATTGAGTGGCTGAATATTTATCAACTACGCATACAAGGTCATTATGTGAATGGTGGTGAAATCTTTGGACCAAATGTTCACATATAGAGCCACGAACCATCCACGTAAAAAGAGCGTGCAAAGATTTGATTGTTAATGGGTTATGTAGCCTATGATCATTCTATAAGAATAGCTCACGGCAATATCGATTTTCTATGTGTCAGACAAATTAATTCTCCAGCCAAGTAGCAGAGAGCCAGGCCGATTGTTTTGATAGTTTGGGATTGAGCACCTGACTGGGGAAAACATCTGCTGCCTGCCTGGAAAACGTGGTATATGTAATTCGGGCGTTCCCTGGCAATGATATGAACTCGTCGACTGATTTATCTATATTCCAGAAAGACTAGGCTGCATGATATTGTAACACCAGTCTATGAGGATTACAACTATGCTTCATTGTAAATGGTTAGTACCTCTAGGAAGCAAATGGGTACCGGCTGGTCATATGTTGAGCATTGAAGGTATGCTTTTCAATGTGCTCCTAATTATAGCAACTTCCATATCGTCGCTGCTGCGCCCTAAACCGCAAATACCGGGCGAGTTGGCTGTGCGGTTACAGGCGCGCGGCTGTGAGCTTGTATCCAGGAGATAGTGGGTTCGAATCCCACTGTCCGCAGCCCTCAAGATGGTTTTCCGTGGTTTCCATTTTCACACCAGGCAAATGCTGTACCTTAATTAAGACCACGGCCGCTTCCTTCCAGCTCCTTGGCCTTCCCTATCCCATCGTCGTCATAACACCTATCTGTGTCGTGCAACGTAAAGCCAGTAGCAAAAAAAAAAACAAAAACAAAAACGAATATGACAATGCCCTTCCTATCCATTATTTCCCTTGAGGCTGGTCAGGACTCCCAGCTACATATCGATATGAAGTCCATCAGAACAATTTTCGTTGGGTTCCTTTATCTTTGCGGGTGTGTAAACGAAAATGAACCTTGCTGTACCGTACTGAAGGAATGTTTCCATGACATATTTACCCAATCCTAGGGTATGGTGTAATTAAGGTGCATTTCCCTTCACACGTAGGAGCTGCCTGGCTGAGACGGTAAAGGCGTGGTCGGTTCGCCCGGAAGGACGTGGGTTCGAATCCCCGTCAGGAAGTCGTAAAGTTTAAGAAACGAGATTGCCACTTCGGGAGGTGCATATGGTCCTGAGGTTCACTCAGCCTACACCAAAAATGAGTACCAGGTTAATTCCTGGGGGCAAAGGCGGCCGGGCGTAGAGCTAACCTCTCTACCACATCACGTGCCGAGGTTAACAATGGTGGAAGCCTTTACCTTCCACTCCTCCAAGGGCCTTCATAGCCTGTACGGAGGTGACTTTGCTTTGCTTTGCTTTGCTTTACACGTTGGCGTAGGAAAATGAACATAATGAAAATTATTCTGATGGACTGCGTATGTGGCTGAAAGGCGTGACCAGCCTTATGGAATATAATGGTTAGGAATAGCATTGGGACATACGAGGTTATAAAGGAAAACCATCGTTATGTTTATGCCCATCACATACTGTTGCAGCTATCTGCTTTGCCATTAACAGTGTAGACAACATAAAAACTGCAGAATTCTCTAGCGGTAGCAGCAAACTACAGCCTGCTAAGTGCAAATTATGTAGCTTTGAAGCGTGGCATGTAAAAAATTAACATATTTACTTGAATGGAGATATATATTATTTTTTTAGTATGAATATTCTTCGTCCGCCTCTGTGGTGTAGTGATTAGCTGCCACCCCCGGAGGCCCGGGTTCGATTCCCGGCTCTGCCACGAAATTTGAAAAGTGGTACGAGGGCTGGAACGGGGTCCACTCAGCCTCGGGAGGTCAACTGAGTAGAGGTGGGTTCGATTCCCACCTCAGCCATCCTGGAAGTGGTTTTCCGTGGTTTCCCACTTCTCCTCCAGGCGAATGCCGGGATGGTACCTAACTTAAGGCCACGGCCGCTTCCTTCCCTCTTCCTTGTCTATCCCTTCCAATCTTCCCATCCCCCTACAAGGCCTCTGTTCACCATAGCAGGTGCGGCCGCCTGGGCGTGGTACTGGTCATACTCCCCAGTTGTATCCCCCGACCAAGAGTCTGAAGCTCCAGGACACTGCCCTTGAGGCGGTAGAGGTGGGATCCCTCGCGAAGTCCGAGGGAAAAACCTAACCTGGAGGGTAAACAGATGATGATGATGATGATGATGATGATGATGAATATTCTTCTGATAAGTTTTTGATAAAAAATACTTTCAAGTACTGTACTTCAAATAAGCTGGCCATTCTCGCTGTAGAAATCTGGGTGACCCACTGATTTAGGACTTCCCAGTAAACTAGATTACAGAGCTGCTCTTCAGCCAAATAACCATAATGGAATCCATGTAAATGCACAGTGTCATAGAAGAGATTGCTACCATCTCCAATCCAAGCTTGTATATGTATAGCAATTCAGTTACGCCTGATAATATGCTAAACCATGTACTAACATGCTGCTCCAGAGTGAGTCTTCTTTACAGAGACTGCTACATAGGGACCATTATAACCGGGCTATGTTGGAAGAGCATTTGAAACGGAATCATCGCGGGACATCTACGAAGCTCAGGTAAGATTTTTTTTTTTTTTGCTAGGGGCTTTACGTCGCACCGACACAGATAGGTCTTATGGCGACGATGGGACAGGAAAGGCCTAGGAGTTGGAAGGAAGCGGCCGTGGCCTTAATTAAGGTACAGCCCCAGCATTTGCCTGGTGTGAAAATGGGAAACCACGGAAAACCATTTTCAGGGCTGCCGATAGTGGGATTCGAACCTACTATCTCCCGGATGCAAGCTCACAGCCGCGCGCCTCTACGCGCACGGCCAACTCGCCCGGTAGGTAAGATATTAATAAACCAATTAGTTGAGTAACTTTGTGGGTAGCGTGACCACCAATTTGTTGGGCAGATGCGTGTCATTGCCCTCCAGGAGACACCTTCACTTTCGACCCCAGAGGCCAGCAGAGCGTGCCGCGTGCGTCCTCCCGTTCGTGACTAGCGTGCGAGTATATAAGACCTTCTCTAGCCATGAGCAATCTATAGCTAAAACTACCTGCGGTTAGACTGGAACAAGGCAATTATAAGAGCGCTAGTTCGCAAGAGGGGGGAAGAATCTCATTTTGCTGCAGCGACATTCTATAATTCATGTTTACATCTTCAGTCCTCAACATTAAGCTTACTGTTAACTCAATTGTGATCGGACAAAAATATAAACTTAATGTTGGTTGCGGGTAGATAAACTTACAACCAAACTATACATTTAAAAAAATTTTAAAAAATGACAATTAAGTTAATAGAATCCTATTCGGACGATAGGTCTGACCTTTTCGTGGCGTTGACCTCTGTAGATCTTTTGCCACTACCTGCACCATATGATATGAACCTGCGTGTAATTGTAATTGTGGAAGTGTAGAGTGTTAAATGTGAGGAAAGAAACGTTAAGGACGACACAAACACCCAGTCCCCAGGCCAGGGATATTAATCATTTACAATTAAAAACCCCTGACCTTGCCGGGAATCGAACCCGGGGCCGGCCGGTGACAGGCGGACGTGTTGCCCCTACACAGCGGGGCCGGACTAGGTCTGACCTTACTCACACCTGTAATGCCCCTCTGAGGTCAGGAAAAGTGGTAACTGAGCAACTAAAATCAACAGAACTATCTAATCCGCATATTTATATTGATGTTCTCACGGTCCGTATTAATGGACACATTAAACTTTAGGTTTTTAACCTTGTGAAAGAAGTGAACTGTGGGAATTCTTATGTTTCCCGAAAACTTTCCTCTGCATCATCAGTAGAGAAAATCGTCCGAATACGATTGCGACCATTCTAACAAAGGCGAAATATTCGAATTTTGAAAAAAAAAATAACTACAGCGTTGTTCTTTTGATTAAATGACACACTCGTTCATCAGCAGATAACTAAGCCCGTAATTGAAGAATAGACAACAGGGCCATCAGTCTTATCAAGGACAGGGAGGGGTAGGAATATAATAAGAAAATAAAACCAAGTGGAACGAGTTAAATATAAAGACACGTGAGTAGTACACATATGTCGATTAAAAGATGAAGTAGAGCAAATTATTCGCAAAACATGAAGGATTCCCACATTTTTCTTCTTTAACACTGCAAAACACATCTGCAGTTTATCCAAAAATTAATGCGAAATAAAAATACACTATTCATTGAGTAAAACTGACTAATGATAGTTCATGTTATTTGCTTTACGTCTCACTAACTACTTTTACGGTCGTCGGGGACGCCGAGGTGCCGGAATTTAGTCCAGCAGGAGTTCATTTACGTGCCAGTAAATCTACCGACACGGGGCTGTCGTATTTGAGCACCTTCAAATACCACCGGACTGAGCCAGGATCGAACCTGCCAAGTTGGGGTTAGAAGGCCAGCGCCTCAACCGTCTGAGCCACTCAGCCCGGTAGTAAAACTGACCAATATGCCGCTAGGATAAACTGGGGCTTAAAATAATATTTATAAAATATAGACGGTGAACGAATTGGATTTCTCAAGATTCTGGCATATCGGATATGGCATATTCTTAAGGACGCAAAGTCACTATAGAGAAGTAGTCGTTCTTCTTCCTTTTGACGATCGCGTTGTTTCTCAGATGAAATATTCAACACACATCATTATCTAACATGTACAACTTGTAAATTGGCGAAATTGTGCCTAGCACATGAGAAGATTTAAGTGAAATTAAACGGCCCACGAACTTCAAATAAGCTGGCCATCCTAGCCACAGAAAATGTCGATGATCCACTGATAAGAACTGCTCTCTAGCCAAGTAAATAAAATGAACGAAGTAACCTAACGTGGCCATCATCAAGAAGGCATCGGGTGAGCGTTCTTTCTCATGATAGCTATTTACGAAGCATAAAATGAACACCAAATAGATATATTTTGAGGAGGAAAGTGTGGCTCAGGCAATAGAGCACTGGCCTCCTGAGATCAAGTTCGGGGGCGGATGTGGTTGGAACGCTGCCCAGTCCGGTGGAACTTGGAGGTGCTCAAATACATCAGCCTCGTGTCGGTAGATTTACCGGCACATGGAAGAACTCCTGCGGGACTAAACTCCGGCACCTCAACTTCTCTGAAAATTTTAAAAGTAGTTATTAAAATTATTATTATTATGAGAAGATGGCGTTCATGGTACCTTGCCATCATATTCAAAATGTTACTAGATGATTCTTGCCTTGTCGGGTTTCGCCCAGTGTTCAGTTACCTTAGAGGGTTTTGCTTTCCAAGCCTTGTGAAACGCTAGTTTTATTCAGTCACGGATCCTTCAAATCCTCATTTAGCACTTTCCTCGTAATACTGCAGGTTTATACAACCACTATATTCTTTAGCACAATGTAGATGTTCTTACTGAAGTTTAGCTGATGTAATGCCCCATACAGCCGCTAGGGTAATTCATCTCATTGTCCCTCTGTTCGAACAACGACAATTTTATCCCGATGCGTTAAGTTATATCTCTTCTTCCATTTTCGAGATGTAGTTCTTATGGACAATTTCGCTGATCTTCTTCTGGATGTTCTTAGAAGCTGGGACCGCAATTGTCGATCAAATATGTGACCTTTGATGTTTTGCTGTCATTACACTGTCAGGTTACTTGTTACTCTTTATTTTTAGGATTATTATTATTAGAGTAGATAAATTTCTGACGATATCTAGTCTTTACATTGAATTATATCTTCTGGAATGTCCTAGAAGAAGTTTGCGACATATATTGATCCATCAGCCTGATTCTGACCTTTGGCTTCGACAGTGACTAAGGTAAAAGCAATACAAGTAACATAATTCATTATACGGTCAGTGTCTGTGATGAAAGGTATGAGAGTTTAGTTTCTGCGGCGGATAGATGTGTACGTTTCAATCAGCTTCGTCGGCTGATGTATAATAATATCCCCTGATTAAGTGAGGAAGGCCACGGGAAACTACTCCACTCTTCATCTTGATTGTAGGACTCATTAGGAAAACTGGGCTGCCTATTAACAGCTGATAGTGGGTCTTGTCAACAAGAGTGGGAAACAACGAGGAAGACGTTGTTCACTTAATTATTGCAGTGCAATATTTTTTGTATTTCTTCACTACAGTGTCATTATATTATTATCATTGTATCTTAGTCGAAAGGTTGGTGGTGTGGATCACCATAGTAACGTCCTACTTCGCGAGCCATGAGAAACGGCTTAGTGGCCTGGTAAGTGGTCCTGAGAGTCGGGATACCAGTTGTTTTAGAATAGGAATGGGCATCTCGGGCATATTCCGAGTCGTGGCACTCCTTTTGCTCACGTGGCTATTTCCACACAATCCGTCGGTGGTCACTTAACTTTTAGAGGAGTGATTCTCACCGCAACTAAGTGTAAGAAGGGTGGTATACATATTCACATAAATTACTGAGCTCAGAATATTTAGCAAGCCTCGGACAGCCGAGGGACTCCTTGGAAACAACATGCTTAACGACGTGGAGCTATCAGTATTAACGTGTCTTTTCGAAGAAAGAATGTAGAACTGGCTGAGTCAGCAAACAAACAAACAAACAAACAAACAAAAAAGATGCATTTGCATATGTTAGGACTTGATGGCATTCCGATAAAGGGAAACAACGAGGAAGACAAAGGAGATTATAAAATGCCCTTCACAGGTGTTAAAAAGGAAAAGGCAGAATGTGGGGTAGGAATGTCCAACAGAAATTCCATTGCATGCCACCGAGTTTCTGTTAGACATGTAACTTAGTGAATGATGAGAGTAGATTTATCATTTTGTGGAATGACGAGAATTATCTCACCATATGAGGGTGCAGATGGCAAATAAGTTGACCAACTTTACGAAGCAATGAGTTATATCGTAGTCATGGTCAACAACAAAGATAGGATGGTGCTACCGGGCGATTTCAATGCGAGAATTGGAAATACAACAGATGGATATGAGAAGATGATAGGTGAATATAGGCAAGATATGACAGCTAATAGGAATGGAAAGCGCTTACTAGACTTCAGTGCTAGTATGGGATTGGCAGTAGAATACATTCTTCAAGCATGAGTGTATTCACCGCTGCACATGTAAGGTTAGGGAACCAGATCCATGATAGATATTTTAGGAATGTACGGGTGTTCCAGGGATTTCCGACGATACAGACCACTGTCTGATCTGAAGTGATCTAAGTACCTCTAGGCCTACAAAAGAGAATGTAAAATCTGTCTGCAGGCAGTAGAGAGAATGTAGAGAGCGTATAGTAGGGAATCTCCAGGATGAGAAAATTAAGCAGAATTATATGGATATTGTTAGTGAAAAGAAAGAATATAGAAAGAGCATGTGTGGCATACAGGGATGCTTCAGAGGAAACAGCATGAGGTTATTCAGGAACAACTGTATGTGAAAGTGGGAAGAAGCGTACTTCTTAGCGGAAAGGTGGAGTCAGCGCAGCTTGCAAACTTAAAATGAAGTCGTACCATAAATGCCTCCAAGGAAGTTCTGGTGCAGATAGGGAATTGAACGTAAATGAATATAAAAGAGCGAAGGAAATCATTGTAGAATCCAAGAAGTCATGGAAAAATTCCGGTAATATACTGGAATGGTTTGGTCAACGGGCAGGAAAGCTTTCTGGTCAGTAAACGTCTCAGAAATGGAGGGAAAAGAAAATGAAACTCGTTTTGTGTAAATCAGGTGAACTGGTGTTATATCTCAGGGAATTAGAGAACAGCTGAAAGGAATATTTTGGAAATCCTCTTAATCGAAAAGGAATTATTTCTCTCGAAGCAGTGAACAACCGAGTTTGTGCGGATGATAACAATAATGACAACGAAATTACGCTCGAGGAATTGAAAAGGATGTTGTAAATTAGCTACAAAGTCAGAAAGCGGAAGGTATAGATGAAATATAGTAGGAATGCAGACATGGAGTTGCTTCATGCAGTAATGGAATTTTAGAAAAGTACCTTGTGATTTGACGAAAGCAGTAACTGCTCTTATCTACAAGCAAGGAAATATACAACTATGGTTGATCAGTATACAAGTCAGGTGTTCACTAGGACTTTAGATAGCACGGTACGTTCAATGGTTGAGAGTAAGTTAGAAGAAAGCCAGAGGGGCAGTCAGGACCAGATTTTCAGTATGCGCTAAATAATTAAAAATGGTACAAGAAAAATAAACATTTACGTTTATGTTTTGTAGATCTACGAATAGATCAGGCCTATAATAATAATAATGACGTGTGGCTTTCAGTGCCGGGAATGTCCGAGGACAAGTTCGGCTCACCGGATGCAAGTCTTTTGATTTGACACTCGTAGGTGACCTGCGCATCGCAATGAGAATGAAATGATGATGCAGACGACACATACACCCAGTCCCTGTGTCAGTGAAATTCAGCAATTATGGTTAAAATTCCCGACCCCGTCGGGAATCGAATCCGGGACTCCTGTGACCAAAGGCCAGCACACCAACCATTTAAGCATGGAGCCGGACGGATAAGGCATATGGTGACGAGGGAAAGGATGTTAGCCGTACTGAGGTGTTATTAAATTAAACTTAGATTATTACAAGCAATCAAGGACATTTATGCTGACCTTTGTTCAACAGGGAGAATTGATTGTAAATTGACTACTTGTTCAAGGTATTTACAAGTGTTAGAAAAGACTGTGTTTTTCGCCTTTGTTATTCACGGTTCACATCGATCATTTACTGAAAGGTATAACGGGATAAGGCGGGTTTCAGTTAGTTGGAAATGTGGTAAGGAGTTTGGCCCATGCCGATGCCTTGTTGTTAATGACAGACTGGGCTGAAAGCATGGAATGTAATTACTTGGAAATTTAAAATAGGTGCACTGAATATGATATGAAAATTATTATTTAAGTATTAAACTAATGATTATATTTAAATTATTTTAGAATTCGCTTTACGTCGCACCGAAACACATAGGTCTTATAGCGACGATACTTTAGGAAAGGGTTAGGAGTGGAAAGGAAGCGGCCGTAACTTTAACTAAGGTACACCTCCAGCATTTGCCTGGTGTAAAAATGAGAAACTCCGGAGCACCATCTTCAAGGCTGCCGACAGTGGGAATCGAGACCACTATCTCCCTAATGCAAGCTGACAGGTACGTAATGTCAGTACGGAAGGAAACTAAGAGGATTGAATGTCAGGTTTGGAATAAAAAATTGGTACAGGCAGTATTTTGGGAGCGTGTTACCCAGGATAGTGGGATAGTGATAATGAATCGAGGTGCAGCAAAACTAGTGCAGTGAATTCGCAGTTTCGATCAACAGAAAGAAATCGGATCACGGAGGAAACTGTCTATACACCGGTCTGGTTCCAGAGCAACTTTGCTGTACAGAAGCGAGAGCTGGCCGAACTAAGTATACCATTCACAAGTTAGAAGTAACAGATATGAAAGTTACGGGAATGACAGCGTGTATAAACTGATGGGAACAATGACTCGGAATGTTGAGATAAGCTAAGTTAGGAATAGATGAACTCGATAGGTGAAGGTGTTTGCATAAACAGGCTTCGGTGTTGACGTCATGTGAGGCGAATGGAGGAGGATAGTTTTCCTAGCTAAATAATGGACTCGTCATCGACCAGGGTGACGATGGTTAGGCTGTTTCTAAAGATTTATAAATACGAGGTATGTAACTAAACGAGACCACAGAGCTAGTTAAAGGATTGCGGAGGCGTTTAATTAATTCACAGAGGCTTGAAAAGTGAATGCTGAATGGCATAACAGTCCATGATATAAGCTCACTGGACAAAATATTAGGCACTCCTGGAGAAATTAGTACACGCATCATTTAATACTGTGTATCTCCACATCTGGATTTGATAACCGCCTGGATTCGTTCAGGAAGTGAGTGCACAAAGTTGTGAATGTACATCGCATCCAGGTTAAACCATCGCTAAGGATTTCATCGTGCAATTCCACCAAATTGCGATAATGCTGATGTCGGCGTTTTATCCGCTGTTCAAACATGTGCCACAGGTTTTCAATGGGATTCAAGTCAGGTGATTTTGGAGGCCAATCTAGATATAACAGGGTGGAGAAGTATTCATACAACCAGTCACAAATACATCCAGCCCAATGAACTTTGCTTTGGTCATCTTGAAAAATCGGAACATCAGTATCGTACTCATCATGCAAATGTTGATTGAAAGGCATCACCTCATCATCCAGAATGTTTAAATAAACATGCTGGTCCATGTTCGTGGTCACCTCAGTGATCGGGCGGAATCCATGATACGAAAAACAGCCTCAAAACATCACAGACCTACCTCCGGCTTGAACCAGACATTGCACACATCCAGGATGAAATGCTTCATTTAGCGTTCGGTGCACTCGACGACGTGCGTCATTGCAATGCAGACAAAAAAGTGATTCGTCAGACCACGTTACGTTCCGCCAATCTGCTACTGTCCACGTTCGATGATTTCTAGCCCATTGAAGACGCACAGCTATATGTGCCTGTGGGAGCTATGGCCTCTTGCTTAGTGACCGACTCCAAATATTCATTTCAAGCAGTTCCTGCGGCAATGTTCCCTCGCTAACATTTTGGGATGGACCTTCATTCATTGACTGCAGTAATTCCTGTCGTGTTTGGAAGCAATTTTGATTCAGAAGCCGTTAAACGCATATTCAGTCCCTCTCAGTCAGGATCTTTTTCCGACTACGATATTCTGATGTATTTCGTGGTCACGTGTACATCATTTTCTGTAGACACGTTGAATAGTCCGCTGCGAAACACTAACAAATCCAACAACTTCACGCACCGTATGATCATGGGCACAGCCAAGCACGATTGCCCCTTTTTGCCACTCTATCACATCCTTACGGCTATTCATTCGTTGGCGGAATGGTCAGCGTACTGTCCTATGGTTCAGAGGGTCCCGGGTTCGATTCCCGGCCGGGTCGGGGATTTTAACCTTAATTGTGAACACTTTTGGTCCATAATGAAGGATACCTACCTTTCTTTTTTTGCTAGTTGTTTTACGTCGCACCGACACAGATAGGTCTTATGGCGACGATAGGACAGGGAAGGGCTAGGAGTGGGAAGGAAGCGGCCGTGGCCTTAATTAAGGTACAGCCCCAGCATTTGCCTGGTGTGAAAATGGGAAACCACGGAAAACCATTTTCAGGGCTGCCGACAGTGGGGTTCGAACCTACTATCTCCCAAATACTGGACACTGGCCGCACTTAAGCGACTGCAGCGATCGAGCTCGGTACCTACCTTTCTTACCTATCAGCAAAGTTCATGAGATCTGTCTCTTGGGTCGTATCGGGTTCTTCGTCACTTGCTGAGGTAAAGGTAGGGTTCAGTAATTCTAATCTATCTACTCGAATGAAAGGTCTGTTTAAAAGATTCCTATTTATTCATGAGATTCTGAAGCATTCTGATTTGTCAACGGTATCATTGACATTAATCGTGTCCACTGGACACCACAATCATTTTTATTACATAGAAGGTCAGAACACTGGTGTGAGCCTTTGACGTGTCTGCCTGATGGGTATTCTTACTAGAAACCATTGTCTCATTTTTTATTAAAGAAAGAAAGTCTGGAAATCCTTAAATTCGGCTTCCATGTGAGACTATATGTACCATCATAGTGATTCGTTATGGTCCAGCCCTCGTAACACGAACTTAGGACTCTGGGTAAAATTAAGGCAGTCCAATCGGTGTGTGCCACACAGTGGTGATACGGCATGGACCCTTAATTGAATCGATGTGACCTGCGTCTATGTCATGGACCGACATCTAAACTTCTAAGTTACTTTAAAGTCATTGTGGATGATGACAGCAAGGAAAATGACGCTACAGTGGCATAGGGCCCTAATCTAAGTCACTGAGGTTGATGACCCCAAGACCATCCAAGTTTCTAAGCTGAAGGCTAAACACAATTAAATTACATCGGTTGATGACCAAAGTTTCCACTTTACTAACCCCAGCTCATTCACTGCTCAACAATCAAAGTTAAATAATACAACAATAGCAACGTTCACAATACTTTGTAGCAGTAAAATCCATTACCTTCGGATATGTCCCCTTAATCGTTACGTTAACATTTACACATTCCCCAGGAAACAAACTAAGATTTCCAGAATGCATCTCCAAGTTATTCGCTTGATTTAAAGTTATTTCGTAATGCGGTTTCACTGACTTTAATAATTAAATAAATTTAAATGATTTAATGAAATCTTAAAGAACAACAAATTCTATCTGCGCGGACTAATGGTTCCTTCACAAATTCTACGCAGTTGTGACTCAAAAATTTAATCCTGTGACGTTTATCTGTTGATTCCTATGTCTGGAAAAGATACGTCATTCATGTCCCGTTAATATACCGTTTCATGACCTCACACTTTAAATCTAATCTAACCCTAGCCATTATTAACACTTGGATAACCCTAATATTCTACGTACAAACCAAAAGCAACTCGCCATATAATTACGATGTCATATCTCGTCATAACATTTTATAAAGTTTGCGCACCCCTCATAGACAAACAATCATCACTACCATCGCTCTATATTTTGGACAACCCTGAATTTGGCTAATCTTGTTCATTATACTCCAAGTTCATGGTATCAAATGCACATTACGTCCCCAGTTAAACAAAATTACAGTGTCTAATAACACTCAGGTTATTCCCGGATGAAAATTTCAACTAAATCCAACATTTAACTTTCTGCCGAGAAATACAATCTCAATTCCACGCGTAACACATTTTGCATGTCCCGTTATCCCCGCTGTGTTCCCCTATCAGCTGACGGCCTCTCGCCCAAGCCTGCTTGGCAGTTATATGATACATCTGTTCCGTTCTACCTGACTGGCTTCTGAGAATGCTCCCTTTTAAACTCCGCCGACATAATTAAACAAATACGATATTCTAACCAACAAAATGCACATAGATTATACTTCAAGATGCCCACAATAATTATACACGTCGCAAATTAATACCGCCATGGATTCCTTGCTTCTACTTTCAATCCCCAAACATTATAAAATCTTCCTCGGGCTTCCACAAGTCCCGGCTTCATTGACAGATCCCCAACCTGATTCACAAATCTCATCTCGACTCACACGACAAAACTAACCTCTGTTTCCCAACTCATGACTATCACCGACAAAGAACTTGAAATAAATCCTTACTAGAATCCACGACGTCTAATAACGCTCAGTGCTTTAATAATGAATAACTTCGCATAAAATGATATCGTATTTTAATAAGTAGATTTTCACGAAAATGACTGAAAAGTTCTACTAAATCTTTTTTTAATTGTCAGTCAGACACAGTATAAATGGGCCTAGAAAAACGTTTCACTCCGTGACCAAATTCATCACACTATACTCTCACCCGGCAGCGTGCTTCCACTCGATTGAAAATGGATAACCATGAATTTCTTATATTATTTACGTCAAAATTTCAGACAGAAAAATTTTACGTCGAATGAACATCTTAATTTGACATCACAAAATATAGGCAATAAACACACGGAAATGACGATCTACATCGGACTGATATCACTTCGAAACCCTATTTAATAACTTTTTACATCATACGGCACTCGCAAGACTTCAAAAATTTATCGAAGTGGAAAATAAAACAAATGACCCTTTTTTTAGTCGTATTCTAATATTTACAAAAACCACATAGGGGTGACCAACTGCGTCGTATATACCCCATTCAAATACACATATTTAGAGATCATGAAACAAGATATAATAGGTAGTAAGATGGTAAGTCACATGCCTTATGTGGTCACTCCAGTATTCATCATAGGGCTCACCTGCGACCCTGGAATTTTTATTTAGCCATTTTTACATTTGCGGCTTTACAGATCATTTCATTCTTCCGGTTTCCTGGAAATAAAGCATAAAAAAAGAAAAAACCCTTCACTTGTTCTTGTTGGGCGCACCCGATGGACTGTAATTATTTCCGCACACGAATTACTTTATGTAACACATAAGAATTTATTCAGTACTTTGACCGTCCTATCTAGTACAATTATTTCCATTCAAGAAAACTATCTCCATATGGAGTCAAGACCCCAGCCACAATGGCTAAAAGCTGCGGTTGAGCTTAGTCTACTTTTGTCGTTCGATTTCACAGAGCAGCTCAACCCTCTGTCGTCAGCTTCGTAACACAAAATGCAGGGGCTTCGTCATGGCGTCAATTTTTATATATAGCAGCTACCCCCTCTCTTCGGGCATCTCCCTTTGCTGCCAAGAAAATTTCTATAACTTTTCTGACTTAACTAAACTGTAATTACAAGAGTTATGAAGGTGACTACATACTCGCTACATTTCTGGCGGTAGTGTTCATGGACATTTAAAATTTATACATGTTCAATTTGTGGGATAAATGACCTCAATTGATAGCCACTATATTTTCGACTTGGCTTGGGCACGCCATATACACGCGCTTTGAAATAATTCACAAAAATGACTGAAGATTCTTCCGCCGTTGACACGTGCGAATAACGTCACGTATCCCAGAGCGTGGGAGAGAAGGTAATCACCCCCTCGCCACGTGTCAATTCCATGCTATCAAGAATTGAACTTCTTATTAAATTGACAATTTAATGCATAATATTCCTAGGACAGAAAGGTCATGGGTTCAATTGATTGATTCCAATGGCCAGGGGGCTGGGTGTTTGTGCTGTCCCCAACATCCCTGCCACTCACACACCACACATAACACTATCCTCCACCACAAGAACACGCAGTTACCTACACATGGCAGATGCCACCCACCCTCATCGGAGGGTCTGATTTACAAGGGCTGCACTCGGCTAGAAATAGCCATATGAAATTATTATTCACTTGCAAACTTCCAATTGTCTCCCAAAATCCGACAAAACGGCACGATTTGGCCTTGCTGTACTGCGACTCCTAGCAGCAGCCGTCTTGTATGCACTGAAAGTAAACTTGTTGCTCGCTTTAGTAACCATCGTGCTTAATTGTTGGTGCTTCGACTTTGTGAATTTACTCTCTTCACTCAACTTCTCTCGCAATTTTTCCAATTTAACTTGCCAATAGTTGCTTACTGGTTCGTTAATAATCGTTTGATTTGTGTCTCAATCTTTCTTTCACCTCCACCCCATCGCTAGATGACGTCGTCGTATCCAACTGGAGACCACGTTGGATGCACTGATCCATCATCTGTCGATCAGCGTTTATGTCATTAAAATATGTCGTGTAATTGTCGTGTAATTTAGAAATTATAAGTGGTACAAAGCTCGCCTGAAAAAGTGTGGTCGACTTTCTGGGTTGGCACCCTACTATTGGTCCGAAGTTTTAGACATATCCATGTCAAAATATTCCTAACGAACACAATTCTGGCAAATCGACGTCTCCAAAAACCTGAAAAGTAATTTGTGTATGTAATGGCAATAACATTGAATTACCTCAGTCTTAGTCGAAACCACAAATGGTACTGATGTGAGAAGATCGTTCAACCCCTTATAAATAGGGCATGAGAAAACCCCATACACCTTTTCTTCTGTATTATCGTCCTTCATTATTATTTCTGTGCTTTATCTGCTTGTTTGTGTTCTCCTCGAGTGCACAAATGTTTTCTACAAATAATACGTGACACAAAATCTAAACAAACTCCGTTGTTAGCAAGGATCGGACTGAAAGGTAGGCAGATAGCGAGAGAGAGAAGTTTTTTAAAAGGAGTACGATGGTGCTGCAATAGGTGTAATTAACGTGCCTGTCCCAGTTTTAAACGTTGCGTTGGTTCAATGTTATCTGCTATATACATGTCCTACGCTATCTTATGTTTGCATGTTCTGATTCCTGGTTAAAAGTGCATGGCGAGGGAAAATAGCACGGCTGTCGTCTCTGTCGAGAATGCTATTACATTATAAAATTTTTCCTCTTGTATTTTCCATTCATAATAATAATAATAATAATAATAATAATGATGATAATAATAATAATAATAATAATAATAATAATAATAATAATAATAATAATAATAATAATAGTAATAATAATAATAATAATAATAACTTTGGTGAAACGCACATCGTATGATGCTTTATAAATATCTAAGGACTGGATGTAGGTACTTCATTCTTAAAGCGTAATTTTACTTCCCAAATATTTTATATTTTATACTTTATGTTAATTATTATTATTATTATTATTATTATTATTATTATTATTATTATTATTATTATTATTATTATCATTATTATTATTATTAGGCTTACTGTTATATTTCTTCATTTCTTTCCTTCTTTTTTACTTTCTTTCTTTCTTTCTTACTCTGCTTACCCTCCAGGATTTGTTTTCCCCTCGGACTCAGCGAGGGATCCCACCTCCACAGCCTCAAGGGCAGTATCCTGAGCTTGGGACTTTGGACCGGGGAATACAACTGACTAGGAGTACCAGTACCTCACCCAGGCGTCCTCACCTACTATGCCGAACAGGGGCCTTGTGGAGGGATCGGAAGATTGGAAGGGTCAGCAAGGAAGAAGGAAGGAATTGCCGTGGCCTTGAGTTGGGTACCATCCCGGTATTTGCCTGGAGGAGAAGTGGGTAACCACGGAAAACCACTTCGAGGATGGCCGAGGTAAGAATCGTACCCACCTCTGCTTATTTGACCTTTCGAGGCTGAGTGGACCCCGATCCAGCCCTCGTACCACTTCTCAAATTTCGTGGCAGAGCCGGGTACCGAACCCGGGCCTCCGGGGGGGGGGGCAGCTAATCACGCTAACTACTCCATAGTGCTGGACTCTATTATTATTATATCTAAATAAGAACACTATATTTGCTTTTTATCTTATTACAATCATTATTAATGTATCATTCTGACATTTTAATGTATTAGTTGAAAATAGGGTGAGTACGAATTATAGGACTTACTAACATGTTGGATGAAGCTACGAGTTCGATTTAGCGTCTTAGGAGTGAAAGTGAAACAAATGGAGGAGGCTAGATTCATAATCCAAGGTTTAGAAAGGAGAAAATGAGAGAAATACAGGAAATAATTAACGGAATCGGAATTTAATGAAAATTGAAGGAGGCATGGAAGCAGCTCGGGGTCAGTTCTAAATATATCAATGTACACATCTCAGTTATGATTCCAGATACGGTGTTGGGGATGAGGTGGAATGAAATTACACGGCATTTTTACTGCCGGATGTCCTTCCTGAAACCAACCTCAGTTGAGGAGCTAATGAGAATGAAAAGCACGAAGGTGAATGAATTTGGGTAAGGAATTGGAAGGAATCGGCTGTGGCCTATAAATAAGATCTCTTCTGGCAATTGACTGGAAGTGAAAATGAAAAACCACAGAACATTCTCAGGACAGCCGACGGTGGAGTTCGAACATACTCGCCTCCCAAATGTAGAACTTAGTGCAGAACACGCGCTGCCATTGCACTCATTAATTCTAAATAGGCCCATATCAATGATTATGATGAATTCATAACGACTTGTCGACTGAACGCAGAAGTACGAAATGATTCGTAAGAAAAATGAAATATGTACACTGACTGACAGAGCAAATGCAACACCAAGGAGGAGTGGTTCGAAAGGGATGAAAGTTGGGGAAAAAACAGAGTCGGCACGGAAGAATAATTGATGTTTATTTCAAACCGATATGCAGGTTACACAATGCGCACGGCATCGACTCAGTAGGATGTAGGACCACCGCGAGCGGCGATGCACGCAGAAACACGTCGAGGTACAGAGTCAATAAGAGTGCGGATGGTGTCCTGAGGGATGGTTCTCCATTCTCTGTCAAACATTTGCCACAGTTGGTCGTCCGTACGAGGCTGGGGCATAGTTTGCAAACGGCGTCCAATGAGATCCCACACGTGTTCGATTGGTGAGAGATCCGGAGAGTACGCTGGCCATGGAAGCATCTGTACACCTCGTAGAGCCTGTTGGGAGATGCGAGCAGTGTGTGGGCGGGCATTATCCTGCTGAAACAGAGCATTGGGCAGCCCCTGAAGGTACGGGAGTGCCACCGGCCGCAGCACATGCTGCACGTAGCGGTGGGCATTTAACGTGCCTTGAATACGCACCAGAGGTGACGTGGAATCATACGCAATAGCGCCCCAAACCATGATGCCGCGTTGTCTAGCGATAGGGCGCTCCACAGTTACTGCCGGATTTGACTTTTCTCCACGCCGACGCCACACTCGTCTGCGGTGACTATCACTGACAGAACAGAAGCGTGACTCATCGGAGAACACGACGTTCCGCCATTCCCTCATCCAAGTCGCTCTAGCCCGGCACCATGCCAGGCGTGCACGTCTATGCTGTGGAGTCAATGGTAGTCTTCTGAGCGGACGCCGGGAGTGCAGGCCTCCTTCAACCAATCGACGGGACGGGAAATTGTTCTGGTCGATATTTGGAACAGCCAGGGTGTCTTGCACATGCTGAAGAATGGCGGTTGACGTGGCGTGCGGGGCTGCCAGCGCTTGGCGGCGGATGCGCCGATCCTCGCGTGCTGACGTCACTCGGGCTGCGCCTGGACCCCTCGCACGTGCCACGTGTCCCTGCGCCAACCATCTTCGCCACAGGCGCTGCACCGTGGACACATCCCTATGGGTATCGGCTGCGATTTGACGAAGCGACCAACCTGCCCTTCTCAGCCCGATCACCATACCCCTCGTAAAGTCGTCTGTCTGCTGGAAATGCCTCCGTTGACGGCGGCCTGGCATTCTTAGCTATACACGTGTCCTGTGGCACACGACAACACGTTCTACAATGACTGTCGGCTGAGAAATCACGGTACGAAGTGGGCCATTCGCCAACGCCGTGTCCCATTTATCGTTCGCTACGTACGCAGCACAGCGGCGCATTTCACATCATGAACATACCTCAGTGACGTCAGTCTACCCTGCAATTGGCATAAAGTTCTGACCACTCCTTCTTGGTGTTGCATTTGCTCTGTCAGTCAGTGTACATAGCCTTAAGTATGTATGTATGTCCGTATGTATGTATGTTTATAGATATGTATATAGTTCAATGCCTGACTGATTAGCTGAAGTGGTGGAGCACTGCCTTCTGCGCCGATGTGTGTGAGTAGGATTCCGGCTCAGTCGAATGGTATTTGAAGGTTCTCGAATAATCCATTATCAACAAAATTCCTTCTGCTCGGCCTCGGTGTTCATGAAGTCCTAGACGCTGAGGCTTAAGTTATTACGATTATTATTATTATTATTATTATTATTATTATTATTATTATTATTATTATTAATATTATTATTAATTATTATTATTATTATTATTATTATTATTATTATTTTATATACTCCATATTCTAATGGAAAATATTCGCACACCTACTTCAAACTGAAATGAGACTACTTACGTGATAAACTTCCCAGTGGTGGGCGGTAAGGGGTGGTTAATGATGGTTCTACATCTGTCGAGAAGATTTTTTACCAGGTGTTTCAATGTGATGGTATTCCATTTTAACTGAGGAGCAATAGAAAGAACAGTTCATGTCGTGGATGGTTGAAGTCTGTTACGAAGTAGGGGTTCTAAACATCTCAAAGGAACTGGAGTGTTCATTCTATTTCTGAAGTCTTCTGTTTGCAAACACTCTCCCTCTAAGTCTTTTTTTTATGACATGGATTATTTTCATATTACTTTATACAATAGTCATGAATGTAAACATCAACGTAAAAGACCGGAAATATATATTTTGCACAAATTTTATTATGTACAGCTCTCCGGTACTGCTAACATTAACGGAGAAATTTGACTTTCCCAGTTTGGGCCCCCTTTGTACTTCTACGCCACTGTATACTAAACAAACAATAGATAGCCTAGTTAACAGCCGACTATCCTTGAACATAATATCGAATTTTGAGAAATTCTGTTTAAACGTTTTCTTGTGGTATCGTAACAAATATTACAGCCAGACAGATACATTTTTAACTATTCCTGTTTCGAATTTTGTAAACCTCACCATTTTCCTGGCGTTTTCCGCGCAGAGACAGGGTCCATCTGTCTCCATTGAAGACCGGCTATCCTCACTACAGAACTCTTTTTGCTGCGAAAGGCATGTTCATAATAATCCTAGATAAAAACAAAGCATGTGACAAAAATTTGAACTTTATAGGCAAAATTTTACCTTTACTTATTTAGATATCATACTAGACAACTCTCATTTAACTCGATTTACGGAGCCACTGACTTGCACTCGGTCACTGTTCACAAATCTTGTCACATAAATTTGAACATTTATCAACTCAAATCCTTGTTATCTAGTCGTTATGCTAATGCGATGTGACGTATCTCTGCCGTAGATTAATTTTAAGATAAGCCAGACAGAATGTGATAAAACCATGGTAGGCAATTAATTTTGGTCTTTGGTAGAAATTAAACCGCCCTCCACAATGGAATGAGAAGCCCACACTACAGTGTGGGTAAATAATCCTCTTATTGGCCGAAGTGGAACATTCACTGAAGAGATAGTAATAAGAGTTAATTATTGGTAGGCTTAGTTGATTTACTGCACTGAACAAAACACGTGCTCTTTATTGTAAGAAGACGAAATGTATGTCATTGACGCACAATAATTAGAATGAATTTAAATCAGGTTCCTTGACCGAAAGGTCAGCGTACCGACAGACGATCCCGATTAATCCCCACGGCTCGTCACAATACACACAACTAAATACAATATACCACTTGACGAAACACACGGAAATACGCAGTAATAAGTACATCCCTGCACACAGTATTGGCGTCAGGAAGGGCATCAGGACATTAAACTGGGCCAGATTCACATCAAATTCCAACCCCTATAAACTGGTAAGAAAGCAAGGAATGAGGGTAAGAATGGGAATTAATTTAACTCGAAGTTTGTCACTTGTGGGTGGATGCTCAGAGATTATATTCACGGTCTCCCCTGCCCTTCGTAAAAAGGCATTTGAAAGGGAATATAGGTGCTCTCGAAGTTAGAGAGTGGTTGGCGACTGAATGAGGCATTGCTACCACTTACTAGTGTCAATCTCACTCCTGGAAGTGGGAACCTAAGGAGGGCAGCTTCTGATGGGATTGAGCATGGGAGACTAAAATGAGGGATACTGGACTATAAGAAAAGATTGAATGATGATTAAGCAGAAAATACTGCAAGGCAGTAATATTGGACATTGTCTAAATGTTTGTCTACCTCTTAGTCCCATTTCTGGATACGGGCTCGGGGATGAGGTGAGATGACGGCAACTGTTGTTGAGGAGCTAATAAAGATTGAATAACAGATGGTGAATTAAATTGTGTAAGGAGGTGGAAGGTGGTCTGTAAGTTGGAAAAACCACAGGAAACTATTCTCAGGACAGCCGACAGTGAGGTTCTAACCTACTCGTCTCCCGACTACAGAGCTTGGCTCCATAGCCATAGCGCGTTAACACGCACGGCCACTGGACATACACTGGCGGAAAATGAAATCCCAAAACAAAGAATACATTACTTTAGAGGAATGCAATCTAGGCTAAGCAATTGTCTGGGTAACATATGTTTTTGATTAAAGTTTTCAGGTCACAGGTTCAAGAATGTGCGAGAAGACACGTGGCACGTTGGTACATTATTAACCATTGTAGCTTCCTCGATTGTGTATGCATGCATGGTGCCGTATGTAATTGCGTGGGATGGGATACAACGTCTGTTGCACTTGGTCAGTAGAATCAGCAACGGTTAATGCTGGTATTGGATGACGCTGTATTTGTCGTCCCATAAAGTTCTATACGTCCTCAATGGGCGAAATGTCTGGTGATCTCGCAGGTCAAGGCAACTGGTGAACACTGCACAGCGGGTTGGGTGACAGCAGTGGTACCAGAACGAACGTTATCTTGTTGAAAACTGTCAATGAATGGCAGCACAACCGTTTCAATCACCAGTCTGTAGTACAGATCCACTGTCAAGTTTTTTGGGATAACGACAAGAGTGCTCCTGCTTTCAAAGGTAATCGCTCCCCAGACTATAACTCGTGGTGAAGGTTGTCGACACCACAGACTGCTTTGTTCCAAGCGTTCACCTATCCTCCTCCTTACCAACCTACGGCCATCACTGGAACCATGACGGAAACGACTCTCATCTGAGATCATAAGAGGTTTCCTGAAACCACTGAAGTCGCAGATTGTAGTGATTCAAAGGTAGTAACATGAACGCTACAGGACGTCTGGCTCAGAACTGTCCCTCAAGGAATCGATTTGTTACAGTTCACTGTGTCAGTCTGGTGCCAACTGAAGTTCTAATAGCTGATGCAGATACAGTATGATCCATCACAGCTGTGCAGTGAATACGGCGGACTTCCCTCACTATAGTGGCCCATGTGCGGCCAGACCGTAGTCTCCTTGTGACAGTTCCGGGGAACATTGTGACCCTCACTGGATACGTCCCTGCCAAGTCTTTCTGCAGTTTCGCGCAAAGAGCATCTACCTTCTCGTAACCCCATTACGCGGCCTCGTTCAAATTCAGTGAGCTGCTGATACTGCCTTTTTCGTCTCCTTAAAGGCAGCTTTGACTCCGACCTACCTCACAACGTCAACATCCGACGATGACTAAAGTTCACGAAGTGTACAGCGCGTTTTTAAAGCAAACTTGCTTTGCAAAGTCACAATGGCATTACCAGCACCACTCTTTATCGACTAGCGCGCAAATTTGAGTATGCGGCATGGTGCAGGAACAGAGCCGTTCGATTGTGACGACGAAGCTTTCCTCGCACCATATTCTATACGTCCTCAATGGGCGAAATGTCTGGTGATCTCGCAGGTCAAGGCAACTGGTGAACACTCTGCACAGCGGGTTGGGTGACAGCAGTGGTACCAGACTGGAGTACGGTATAAAAAGGGACGCTATAACCGCCAGAAAAACTATCGTTTTGAAATATTCGCCTTTGAGTTATACAGCGCTGAATAATGACATACATTCTCTTATTTTACTATATTTACACAGTCAAAGAAAACTGCTAGAGTATACAATGAACTCATGGTATTGTATGTTCCTCGCACTTAATATTTCATGAAATTTTAAGTACGGAATCTTCCATGTAGGTAATGTCACTGTGAGTAACCCACAGCAAACATTATTATCTATTCTTCCTGAGAAATGTGTACCTGCGAGAAACTTTCACAACTCCTTACGCTAATTCTTCTTTGAACAGCTGTACAAAGACACGGGGTTGAAGCGTGCAAGCTATGATTTACAATTTATTCAAAATGATGGAATTTACACTAAGAAAGATACAATTCCTGTTATTTATTGAGTAAAATGTAATACATAGTTATAACATGTTTTTATGTTTGACTTTGCACTGTGTTCTAGTATTATGTGACTTCTCCTGATCTTGGGTTTTTCACAATAGTATTTACAACATTTTTATTCAATTATCTTCTACAACCGTCTCACGAGAATAAGAAGGTTTCGTTTTGTAGCGGCGTTCTAAATTATATCTTCTCGATAAAACAGTCTGCCCGAATATGGCACGGATCCTTGCTTTCACAAACATTTTTACTGTTTTGTTTTTGGGCGAGGTTCTTTTTTGATTACTTTCTATCTCAATTTCGAACTTGGGTATCGCCACAGCGATCGGTCCTGTCTGCAAGACTTTCACCTTCACGGAAAGTGACGAAACCAGAATATCGCAGTGGCCAAAGCTCACACAATGGTTGGCCACATGCCCGCCCACCTGCTATTTTGGACTAATGCTGTGTACCCGCAGGAATAAAAGTCCAGAGTGACCACGACTGGTATACAGTAGAGTAATAAATAAGTTACAGTTTGTTAACGACTGTAAAAGAAAAACATGACAATGTACTGAGATGGGCAGAAGAAAATGGTATGCTGGTAAATAGGGTGAAAATTCAGGTTTTAGGTTTCACCAGGAGGACACGTCCCATCAGTTTTAATTACTCTATTTATAGGGTGAAAGTACATCATGGGATCATTATATGCACCTAGGTGTTAATAAAAGGCAACATTGGAGTAATCACATTAATGATGCTACAAGTGAATGTTACAAATCTCTTTATATAATTATGAGGGTATTTACTAGTAGGTGTGCAGTAAAGATATAAAGGAGAGGACGTAAAAGTCACTGGTAAGACCGCAAGTAGAGTATGGTTCTAGCGTATGGGACTCTTGGCAAGATTACTTGACTCGAGAAATGGAAAAGATCCAAAGGATAACAGCTCTATTCTTGATGATGATGATGATAATAATTATTTCACCTACCAAGTGACCGCTGCTCAGCCCGAAGGCGTGCAGATTGCGAGGTGTCATGTGGTCAACACGACGAACACGGCAGTTATTCTTGGCTTCCCAGATCGAGAAGGAGATAGAGGAAATGGTAATTTAATAAAATAACTAATCAAAATAAAGGTTAAAATAATTATGGTGAAAAATTATTAGCAATATGTAGTACAGAACAACATATTTTAAGTGGGTGGTGGCCATGAGGTGAAGGAGGTGAAGATTCCACTAGTACGATTTTGACAAATAAGTGAAAATAGACAATGAGGACGCAAATGTTAACGAAAAGGAAAATTAGAGTAATAATTTGTGGTTGACGGAAGTATACAAAAATAAATCTTTATCAGAAAAAATTACGAAAACAAATTTATTTTATGTAATATCCATATAGAAGTAGCACATGTGCTAATAGACGGTAAAGAAACGAGAAAAAACGAGAGAAAAATCGTAGATGTGGAAGAGATAGATGAAATTTAATATGAACCTGAATTTAACACATTTGCTAAACGGAGAATGGAAGAAATCAGGAAGAACAGGAAAGTTATGTAACATTTTCAGGGGCGTATCGGAGAAAAGTCTAAAGAAGGTGAAAACTGAGAAAATATCAAGTAGTTAATGAAGAGGTATCCTGGACTAGATGGCTAAGGTTGTCCATCTTTCAAAGATATGCCTAAATAATGTTGATGGAATAGGTATTGACTGAATCAGTAAATCATGGCTTAATTATGTTATGTGACATTCTCTTAATGGAATACATTGGGTTTTTTTTTTTTTTTTTTTTTTTTTTACCAACAAAATTACTTGCATGTGATTGAGACGGTTGCGACTGGCGGATGCTCTCTATCCAAGCTGGTGGTCATCCGTGTCTGTGGGGAAGGCACGTTGTCCGTTTTTTTCGTTCATTCATGTGTAGAAGGCACAAAGTTTAAAAATACTTGTAGCACTTCGCTGATTGGAATATATTTGATATTTGGCGGTACTAACAAAGTCTAATTCCATTTAATAGTTAAAATTACAATAAACGAATTCTCTGTCCATAGTTGGTGGTCATCCGTGACTGGGGGGAGAAGAGAATTCATTCGTTCATTCATTCATTCATTCAGTCATTCATTCATTCATTTTGCGGTTAAATATGCTTTCTTTCATCTAGCCTAATTCCGGCTAATTAGCGAATAGTCAGCGTAGTTGCTTCCTGTTTAGAATGGCCCGGGTTCGATTACGAGGCTGGTCGGATATTTTAACCTTCAATGGTAAATTTCCCTGGCTGATGGACTGGGTGGCTGTAATGTCGCCAACATCTCTGCAACTCACACACTACACACAGCACTGACCTCAACTAAAATAAAATGCAGTTTCTCATACACAGCAGATGCAACCCACCTTCTTCGGAGGGTCTGCCTCACAGGACTGCAGCAGGCCTGAAATTATTATATTATCTAGTCTCTGTAGAATACCGAACGTCATTGGTTCCCGCAGCGTAGTGAATAGGGTTTGCAATAAGACAACCACTAATGTTCCCAAAATATTTTCAACACAAAAGAGTGAAGAATCACTACACAGAATGGATATTACTATCTGCAGATCGCGTGTCATAAGGGGAGGGTAGCCAGAGTTCTTTAACCCCCAACCGAGCTCATTAAAGGCCAACACTTCATTGTTTACAACCTACGTCCTCTTCGCAGAACGGCCTCTCTATTGTGTTCAGAGCATTTCTACGAGGGCTGTACAGAATACCTGCAAAGAGTGACACTATAACTTTTTAAAGAACCATACTGTAACTCAAGGAGTTTAGAAATACTAGTTTACTTTCGTCAAAGGGGTCTTCAGAAACCAAAATAATATGAATAGTCAATTCAAGTGAATTACCTGTACTTCAGAGTGAACCGATGTTCCTGTTCCGATGCATTATCAATATTCCACAGACACAATTAAATGGATTGGCCAAATCAAAACTGATTTTTTTTTTGCTAGTAGCTTTTACGTCGCACCGACACAGACAGGTCTTATGGAGACGATGGGACAGGAAAGGGCAAGAAGTGGGAAGGAAGTGGCCGTGGCCTTAATTAAGGTACAGTCCCAGCATTTGCCCGGTGTGAAAATGGGAAACCACGGAAGACCATTTTCAGGGCTGCCGACAGTGGGGTTCGAACCTACTATCTCCCGAATACTGGATACTGGCCGCACTTAAGCGACTGCAGCTATCGAGCTCGGTAAAACTGATTTGAAATGGGCAGGAATTACGCCAGCAGATGTCCAAAGCAGGGTAATTTTCAGATTCAAAATTCACAAATTGCAAGTTGACCACGAGGAAAGACCAAGGAAGAAGACTGGAATAAACTGGTCTGAAGACAGAAATGAAGCCCACAGAAAAAAGAAAGAAATTTGGGCACAAAGAAATGCAAATGCACGCCTCTAAGGACTTTGCGTATGTAATAATAATAATAATAATAATAATAATAATAATAATAATAATAATAATAATAATAATAACACGATATCAGTGCATGGTCAGCCAGTCGTTGTTCTTTCATTCTAATGGTAGCCGTTTCAATCCTGGATGAATTCATTGTAATTTTGGGTCGTTTAAATGTAGTAACCCCGTGTCATCAGCTTTATGATTTATTTAAACTCTATTTTGTACACAATTCGCTTTACGTGGCACTGACCAAGATTGGTCTTATAGCGACGATGGGATAGGAAAGGGATTCGAACCAACTATCGCCCGAATTCAAGCTGATAGTTACGTGACAGAAACCGCACAGCCACTTGCCCGTTAGGATATTCTATGATACAAAATTCAGACACCCTGGCCTGCCTTAAAATCTGTAATAATAATAATAATAATAATAATAATAATAATAATAATAATAATAATAATAATAATAATAATAATAATAATAATAATGGGTGATCCACTCGGGTGTACAAACGCTGGCCGGGATTTGAAAGAAAAAATGTCTATTTGATGTCACTTCGGAGAGTCATTTAAATGTCCGAATTTTACCCTGGGTAGGCTCTGCCTTCGATGTTAGTTGTCCGAACTACAATGATGGTCACACTTGACTAATTTGAGGATGTTTCTCCTCCGATCAAGGGTCCATCTAGCACCGTTCAGCCCTGTCCTAGCACGGTTACTCCTTTATCACTACTCAGGAGGCATGTGTGACTTAGGTGGACACTACGAACTTTACCTTCTTGTTAGAATGGACGGGCAGCCCTACTGAATAAACAGAAACGAGTATCATCTCTTAGCTGAAACTGTGGTGAGAAGCAGTAGATCATGGACGACATAAGTAGCCTTCGAGTACCCCTTCCCAGATTTCAAGGTGTGAAAAAAGACCTCATATACTGAGCGAGTGGTTACGCGGTTTGGATGACGTAGCTGTCAGTTTGTATTCGGAAAATGGTGGGCTCGAATCCCACTGTCGGCAGCCCTGAAAATGGTTTTCCGTGGTTTCCCATTTTCACAAAAGGCTAATGCTGGGGCTGTACCTTAATTAAGGCTACGGCCGCTTCCTTCCAACTCCTAGACCTCTTCTATCCCATCGTCGCCATAAGACCAATCTGTGTCGGTGCGACGTAAAGCCAATAGCAAAAAATAATAAATTAAAAAAAAATAAATAAAAAAAATAATCATTTACAGCTTTAAGTTCAGATCTGAAATCCAGATAGCAGCTTCGTTAAATATACTGATGAGGTATCTTTTTTTTTTTTTTTTTTTTTTACTATTTTGTTTGCCACACCGACACAGACAGGTTTTATGGCGACAGTGATATATGTACACCTGCAAAGAAGCAGTCAAATGGCCAACAGATACTGAATGGTGCATAGTCAGCGCAATGCCATCCTCAGCCGTAGTGATTGGTATCGTTGACACATTATTAAGAATCCATAATAAGTTGTCTCAATCATTATTTCCAAATGTACCAGTTTTAGAAATCGACAGTTTCTCTTATCATTGTACCTCAGGTTCACTAAATTCCTCATTCAGGAAGTCCATCATCTAACTGTAGACCTACTTATGCTAATATTATTGACGTGGGAGTAGTATTTAAGCTTTTACATGTCGAGTGTGATAGCGTGCCTCCCAGAGCGTGCCTTGTCACGACTGATAGGCTGCTCGTGAGAGGGACCAATCTATTATTTTTGCATAACCTCAGCACGCGCCACAAATTCCATCGCTAAACATGTGCACGTACTTTCAAAACATATTCAGCAACGCTTCTTAGCATGTTGTCTCTCGAGTCCAATGTGGAATAGCGACAGGAGAAAGAGTTAAAATGACAAAACAACGAACAAAAGCAAACAAAAATCAGACAGATGATCTAGAGATTTTTTTTGCTAGGGGCTTTACGTCGCACCGACACAGATAGGTCTTATGGCGACGATGGGATAGGAAAGGCCTAGGAGTTGGAAGGAAGCGGCCGTGGCCTTAATTAAGGTACAGCCCCAGCATTTGCCTGGTGTGAAAATGGGAAACCACGGAAAACCATTTTCAAGGCTACCGATAGTGGGATTCGAACTTACTATCTCCCGGATATCTAGAGATTTGAAGGTGAAGAACGAAGCTGTCAAAAATTAAGCTTCTGAATATTTTATTTTGGATTTCAGTACGTCTACGGTATAGTGGATAACAGTGCTAAGAGTCAGTTCCAGCCTTTCGAACTTTGATTCTCGATCGTCATTATATTTTGATTCATTGGGCATTCTAGACCGGTTATAACACGGCATGGTGAGGATGACTGGGAAGTTTTTTGAGACCACATAAAACAAAGCTGAGGGGGGATAAAACAAATACTGATGCCTGTATTGAATGTGATGGACTATAGTTCGAACAACTTTTATAAACAACAACCAGTGTCCAGCTTATTACTGAACTGTGTGCACAAATGATTAGTACTTCGCTGATAGTCTTAGGAATGTACAATATTTTGGAAGAAAGAAATGAAAGAAATAGTACATTACGTCATTCCTCACATTCCCAAGCTTGTACTAACGTAGGACCCCATACTATATATTACTAAAGTTGTTGTATTTCGACCCATCTATGGGCAACTACAGTTTCTCCCCAGATTTTTGATCCAGTCATGCTGAGCATATTTAAACATTAAATATCGTGGTTTTGGGTTTTTTTTATTTCTAGCGGTTTAACGTTGCACTGACACATCGAAGGTTTTCGGCAACGCAAGGATGGGCGAAGCCTAGGATTTGGAAGGGAACGCCGCGCCATTAATTAAGGTACAGCCCCACCATTTGCCTGAAATGAAAATGAAAATTAAAAACCACGGGAAACCATCTTCAAGACCGCCGTCGCAGGGATTCTAACCTACCGTCTCCCGAAACAAGCTCGCAGCTACGCGACCTTAACCCACACACAATTCGCTCAGTAAATCACATTTTAGGCACTCTAAACAGGTATTGATAGGCTAACATATTCGAGAAAAATGGGCGCTAGCTCTGTTTTACGACGGGATGCCCTTATTGAGGCCAACCCTATATAGAAGGATGTGTTCCCTTTCTGTATTTCTCTGATGGTTGATAGTGTGATGTGTATATGAAAGGGAGTGTGTTGGGAAAAACACAAACACTCAGTCCACGTGCCAGATGTATTAACCACATCCCCTTAAAATCACCGAGCTGGCCGAAAAAAGAACGAAAGGCGCTCCGAATCAAAGGCAACAATTAAGTCAAGAAACTCGACTTTGTTTAACTACTTAGCTGCTAAAACGTACATCTCCTGAACATTGTTCATGAGGAGTGTTACTGTAGTTGGAAATTCCAGTATATTCCTCATGTCTGCCAAAAAAAGAAGAATGAAATTGTACTGAAAGTACTACAGCAATTTACACTACAGCAATTTACCCTCCAGCTAAATTACAGTCAACTACCGTGTACTTTTATATGTTTTCTGGTGTAAATATTTTACCTCGTTTCAGTTAGGACATTTTACAACGGAGAGAGTTTTCTCGCAATCTCATAGGATGTGATAGGCCTATACTCGCTGTAAACCATCGACAGAATGTTCTCCCAGTCTCACAGGATGTGACTGGTTTATACTCCCTGTAAACTAACGAGATATATCGAAGCAAAAAGTAAAATAAAATACTTTTTTCGAAATTAAAAATTACATGTTAGGTGATTACCAGTAAATTATTTACTGCAAAAAAAAAAAAAAAATAGACGCCAACAGTCAAAATGGACACTAACAGATTCTTTCCTTTTTCTTCATAATTACATCCAAAACGGATTTTTAACTTTATATGTTTAGCAGTGAACAAATGAGCATTTTAGGAAATATCCTGAGCTTGGTATTAATAAATAATATTATTAGTAGTTTTAAGTCCCACTAACTACATTTAAGGTTCTTGAAGACGCCGAGTGTGAATCTTGTTCCACCGTAGTTCTTTTAAGGTAAATCTACCGGTAAAAAGCTGATATATTTGAAAACCTTCATACAGGCTACCACCGGACTGAGCCGGGGTCAAACCTGCCAACTTGAGCTCAGAAAGCCAACGCTCAAGCCAACCGAGCTGCATGTCTTAGCAAGAGAACCAATGCTTCTCCCACATGACCCATATAGCCGAGGCATGCCAAGAGGACTGCAGCTCGGTCAGAATATCTCCAAATATTGGCGCGTCTCGTGGTCAGCGTGATGACCTCTTCAGCTGTATTACTTGGCTTTGTAGAGGGCTTGGTAACTGAGTGGTATAGACACCGGTGCATTTCAGTGGGCTTGGCAGACTGATATGTAATAGCAACTTCTGGCACGGTGAGGAAAGCAACGGGAAACTACCTCACTCCTCATTTCCCTAGTACGCCTCTTCAGTGATGCCTAGGCCATCTATGACAGCTGATGGAGGAGCTGTTGAGGATCCAACCAGCCTTAGGGCTGAAGACGGAACATACATACATACATAGACACCGGCTTCTTAATCTCGGACATTGTGTGTGAGATCTCTGAAGTGAGAATTCACCTCATTGTGGTTCGGACTCCACGTAAAACTGGAGACCGCATGGCTATTATAATGATTTTTTTTTTCCCAACAGACACGAAAAACTAAAAGATTCCTTTACGTTGTTTACTTTGATTTCGTGACCAGATCAAGAGGCAGGCACTCTGCTCCGTAAACCACGTGGCTGGGGTTATAATAATAATAATAATAATAATAATAATAATAATAATAATAATAATAATAATAATAATAACCGGGCGAGTTGGCCGTGCGCGTAGAGGCGCGCGGCTGTGAGCTTGCATCCGGGAGATAGTAGGTTCGAATCCCACTATCGGCAGCCCTGAAAATGGTTTTCCATGGTTTCCCGTTTTCACACCAGGAAAATGCTGGGTCTGTACCTTAATTAAGGCCACGGCCGCTTCCTTCCAACTCCTAAGCCTTTCCTATCCCATCGTCGCCATAAGACCTATCTGTGTCGGTGCGACGTAAAGCCCCTAGCAAATAATAATAATAATAATAATAATAATAATAATAATAATTTTGCGCACCACTAAGTACTTTTAAGGTTTTCGAAGGTGCTGAGGTGCTGTAATTTAGTCCTGTAGAAGTTCTTCCAGCTCTTGTAAATCTATCGACACTATTTCTGCCTATATGTGCACCTTTAAATAAGGTCGTACTGACCGGGGATCGAGCCCACAGATTTGGGCTCATTAGGGCAGTGTTTTTAACATCTCAGTCACTCAACCTCTCCCTGGGGCTTTTCAGGACGGTTTCTTCTAATATTATTGTGGAATATGCTCGTGGAGAAATTCTCGAATTTACTGGAAAGTGAATTTCACCTTGTGCTTACCCAGTAGAGCCTCTTCTATTGTGCTGCAGGGACAGAATGTACATCCCTGCTCCATTCCACTCTTCCAATATCCACGGTTCACCCACCCAAACCCCAAATAGTTGTGCGGAACACCAATATGTACAGTGCATTACCCTGTAAAGTTGGTTATATTGACTTCCGATGTTTCCTTGTATAGCATACCGCAGCTGCCCCTTCCATATTGCAGTACTTTACTGTTGTACACTTGATGAAAACCATATCATTATTGGATATCTCGGAAACGTAGGCGTGGTTCGAATCCCAGCCAATATATCTGTATTTTCGAATTTAAATTTTACTTTCCAGTAGTTCGCATTCCATGGAAAGCTGGAGGTCTCGTGGACACGACTGGAGTATCAACAGTCTCGTAAACCTACCAGCTTCTTTTTTCTTTCGTTCTTTCATTTATTCTTTCTTTCTTTCTTTCTTTCTTTCTTTCTTTCTTTCTTTCTTCCTTTCTTTTTTCTTTCTTTTACGGGACGTATTGATTCGTCGTGTTATAAAACTATTCAACAGTTTTGGCTCGAACAGCCGTCTTCACATTATAAGGAAGTTACCCGGACTTTTAGATTTGTAAATATGTTAGTATCTTCTGATGATTCACCGAAAACTGCTTGCCTTTTATTTAGTACCTTTTCACGATTCACTGAAAATTGCGTGTCTGATTTGATGACAAGTTCCAGTGTAATTAAATGGCCATTACTAGTGTTGTCAACTCAAAATTCCATTAGCCACTGCACAAACTTTAAAAAATCCGTTGAACTTACAATACGCCAGATTTTTCTCATGCGCACAACTTTTGGAGCACTCGCTTGTATAAAACTGGAACCTGAGATATGTTGTGGAATTTTTAAAATCCCACATATTGGCCGTATGTCGCACTATACGTTCTGAAGGGTCGATCCAGATACTGAGGAATCCCCAGAACAACCTCAAGAATTAATACACGGGCTACATGTCTCCTATAATTTTCATATTCCCGTTAACCTATTGCTTTCAGTTTTCTCATCGTACTTAACTACCGGTTCAGTCTTCGGGCGAGTTGGCCGTGCAGTTAGGGGCACGCAGCTGTGAGCTTGCACCCGGGAGATAGTGGGTCCGAACCTCACTGTCAGCAGATCTGAAGACGGTTTTCTGTGGTTTCCCATTTTCACACCAGACAAATGCTGGGACTGTACCTTAATTAAGACCATAGCTGCTTCCTTCCCATTCGTAGGCCTTTCTTCTCCCATCGTCACCATATGTCCTCTGTGTCGGTGTGACGTAAAGCAAATAGCAACAACAACAACAAAAACACAGGTTCAGGGTTTAAATTATAATATATGTTGGTATACTTTGTCCTAGCCAGCAATCCAAACTATTTGGGATGTTAACGTAAATGAGAATTCGTAGGAAAACTGCATGTAAATGTAAATTTAGGAATAGTTCTGAAATTTACAGTATCATTCTCATTCATTACCCAACTTCTCAGCAGTCATTTTACCTAAAGAAGAAAACACTAGATTTATCTACAAAACCGCTGACTTGCCAACACTCCACATTGCAGTGCAATTAGAATGAGGCAGTATGCAGAGGGTGTACGTACGATCGTGATTGTGAATCCTACTCTTATTTTGTGTATTTTGTACGAGTTAATACCCTTTCCGAAGCGTGTGGTTACTGCATGACATATTTCGTATGACTACAATATGACAATATTTACGATACCCCACTGGAAGCAACTGAAACCAAAATTAGTCAATTCTACTGGCTTTTGTACCGGGCGTTGTCGGCTTAGGTTTGATAAGGTTGCGGAAAACTTATGCTCATAATCCTTTCAGCAGTAGTGCCATTTAGCGGACATGAGTCACAGCAGAAGAGAGAGAGACTTTTTTTTCATATTTTGATGATGTTACGAGTAAAATACGTCTATCGTTTCGTACCAATACCGGATCCCTCGGTGAAAATCTGGGTGTCCAAAAAAGAAAGTTGTATGCCCATTAAATTCGCAGCTATAAAACATAGCAAAAATATAATAAACTTTTTAAAAGAATGAAACTCTTTAGACCTTATCAATCGTGAAATTACCAGCGTTTCGCTCGAGTATAGCAGTTAGTTCATTAGTTGAATTACCACACCTTTCTAAAACAATGGCAGCTATTGTCGCGTTCAGACACCACTGCAAGCCTCCTTTTTAGGACAATGCAGTGGTGAAATATTAGGCGAGATATGCACCTCCACTTGTATGAATACCTGACTTTGATTTTTATATTAAAAAAAGAAGCTCCCGGAAAGAAACCATCATTTAATTTCATCGACTGTAAATGTTAAACATACGTAAGCTCTTTAGGCCTCTTCAGTCGTAAAATTACCGACGTTTCGCCCCAGTGTGGCAGTGGGCTCATCAGTTCGGTTGCCATACCTTTCCAAGAAGCTGGCGACTAGTGCGCCGTTGAGACACCACTGCAAGCCTCTTATGTTGGACAACGCATTGATGGTGCACTAGGGGGGATATGATCCTGTACGTGTATAAATGTCTGTCTTTGCCTTTTATATAAAATAATTTACCTGAAGGAAACTATTATTTAATTTCACCGATTGAAAATTTTAAAAACATTAAAAAGTAACGAAGAAGGCTTTCAATTAATTATTGAAATCAAGCTTGAAGTCTTACGTGACCATTGATCTCTCGTCATTTACTAGAGGAAGAAATAATATTATGAGAAATCCGAACTTTTCATTTCGAAAACCTGTACTGACCAAGAATAGAAGAACGACGATTTTGGTGAGAATTGAGCCCCGAAGTCAATTATCTATCACACTTACATAATCCATACTTCCTTGTGTAATAATAATAACAATAATCACTTATTGCGCACTATTTCTGGTCAATGCAACCAGTTTAATCTGTCCATCGCCAGTGTCGGAATCTTTCCATTGGTTCAGCAAATCATTTACAGCATGAGGTTCCTGTTGTATAAAAGTTTTCGTTGCACCTTTCCTCTTTTCGAGAGCTTTCACTTCTATGATATTGCAAATGAAACTGTCGTGTGTCGTTAGATGTTCAAACATTTTCTCTTTCCTTTTGTCTGTTTCACCGGCGAGCCTTCCTTTTTTCCATATATCTCAACACTACGCCGTTGCGTTTACGTTCATTCATGCTTGTTCGGTTTAATATTTTCCAAAACCAAGTATCAACAGTTTCTATCCAGTCCTTTTCTTGTTTTCTCGGTATCCATATGTAATGATATAGGATAAAATAAATTACTACATAACACCTCGCAATGCAATAAATATTGAAATAAGCATCTGTTCACTTAGTCAAGGCATTTCTCACAACTATGAATTCCCATTATTAAAGATGTAACGTCCGTTCTCCAAGCTTCGTGTTCTCCCTTACAGTTGATATCTCTGTTATTTCTCAGAGGCAACTGCTAGTCCTTGTGAGACCCCAAAGTGGCCACTATGTACCCCAAGAAACTCTAGCCTGGGCCGAGATGCTTCTCGAGATAGGTTCTTCTTGTAGTCGAACACAAGCAAGTCTCCCCACGTATCACCAGCGTCATCTCGAACGGGGCCTCATTTCCATAAGAAATGATGCAGGACCTCTTTGTGGATAATGTAAGGACGGGACTTCTCTGGAGCCCTTTACTTCCCCTTAGAGCGGGCAATGCTGATTGCTTAGATACATATCTTACATCTCCATCTCCGTCTAGCAAACTGCTCTATCAGAACTTCCTACTTCTTTTGAACTCAAAATGGACTCAAATGAAAGAATGGGCCTACGATCAACTTTTCAATAAGCTTGCTTTCCCTTTGTGACCGACCTTGATACACATCTCTGCAAAGTACTTGCGAGACCCTTTTGAAATACAAAAGGGACAAAGCACGTACAGTAATGCCTATGAAATGAACTTATGGCTAGAGAAATAAAGAATATGGTACGTACAGCATGCATTCTCAAGAGCACTTGAGAAAGTGCGGTGGGATTAGTCCGCCTTCCCGAATAAAAGTCATGTCTATTATGATTTGCTGCGTTGAGGTTTTTCTCAAAGTCAGTTAATCATTTCTTAAAAACAAGAATATCCCCTGTGTGGTTGTATAATAGAATATCTTGAAATGGTCAACAAAGTATGGCTTTAAATTATGTCGTGCTTTTATAGGAATGTTTGATGTTTAATATGCATGTGCTGGTTTATGTAATTCGTAGTGCATACGTGAAATAATAATTCAGTCAGAAAAGTCTCAAAACAATAACTGAGAATCTTGACTTTATCATTATGTTATGTTGTTATGTTAACTCCACGTGGATAGAATTGAATGTTATGACTTCTAAACAAACCATAAGGAAATACAGTACATTATAAATATATATTTCTGTTTACATATTTTTGAGAACAATATATTATATCAACAGCAGGCATTAAACATATATCAGTACTTGTGAAGTCAGTTTAAAGTACTTATTCAAGAATGAAAAGTGGGGCTTTTGCTCATCATCATCATCATCATCATCATCATCATCATCATCATCATCACCATCATCATCATCACCATCATCATCAATTTCTGGATACGAATATACAATATCAATCCTTTTTTATATTCAGGATAGTGAGCGTTTTAAATAATTACGTAACTTCTGTGAGGATATTCGAAGTTGTAGAACGGATTCAAGAAATTATAAAACAATGTTAAACCATTAGGGTATTACCTTTTGTTATGGACAGAAACTCCTTAGTTCTTATTCGTGTTGTTCTTAGGAATTCTCATTTACCTATTACAAGGTTGTGGTGGTGGTGGTGGTGGTGATTATTTTTAAGAGGAATTACAGCTGACCAACCATTCTCTTTCCTGTTATAGGGTAATTGTGGTGAAGACAGATAAATATTAAGATATTAACATTATTCATATCTATTTTCTTGAACATAACTGACTGTCAGAAGTACAATCCTTCAATTCTATTCTGAGTTTCATGAAAATAAAGAAAAAATCATCGTGAATAATTATGGCAACAAATATTCAGCGACTAGTTAGTACGATCACAAACATTTCTTCTGCAACTTTCAAGCAATTTTTCTACGGATATGAAAGTAAGTAATTCGTATCATAACATATACACGTGAGAACGTGTACATTCGTACTATCATATTCTAAAAGTTTAAGGAATAGCGTTATAACAGATTTCAACTTTACGTTAGTATACGGAATTGCCTAGATTAATAAAAATTATAGCCAAGGCTGCCTCAATTGTACTATTTTTCATGACCAAATTTATCCAATTTTAATGAATAGTTTGAGATGTATCGAAAGGAAAATTATCGTTTCATATTTGGATAGATATGAAAAAAAAAAAGAAAATAGAAAGCTCGAAGATAGCCACTGGAGATCTACCAGATCGATTTTCTTGAATTTAGCAATCGGTAAAATATAAGAAACTGGTTTCATAAATTGTACCATTGGGCCAAAAATAGTGTACCTTAGACAATACGGTATTTTGACTTACTGTGAGTTGCATACTGATCAAGTAATAACAATACTGGCCTTTCTTGATTGGGGCGTATATTGGAAATGAAGTGGTGCACCCGTGTTTCGAATTTATGCATCCTATTTTGGATACTGTCACTATGATGCTTGCAGGAGCACTAATATAGATTTCATCTACCATCTTCTGCCTCTTGATAGTGATTATTCGTGATATGTACAGAACAAAGGCACTGAAACAGCATTCTCCTGTCGAGTTCGTTTCCGCTGAAGATCACACCAACTTGTCGTTCGCCCTTTAGAACAAAATTTATTGTATGAAAAATGACAATGATGATGATGATGATGATGATGATGATGAAGATGATTTTTGTTTAAAGGGGCCTAATATCTAGGTTATCGGTCCATTTCCAGAAGACCAAAATTTAATACCATAGAGAAGATTGTGAATATTAAAGCATTCAAACACTTTTTGGTGTTCTTTTCTATATCATGGGGAACTAACCTTCATCTGCGTTATCTTCGTTGTATATTCTGATAGAATCTATGCTGTGTCTGTCGCATACGCTTTCCAGAAGATCGAATCGTTCCTTACCGAATCTTCAGCCTCGGACCATGAATGTTGCTTAAGGTTGCTTGATAAATTGATGAATATAGGGCATCGTACTTTGCCAGCCAGACTTCTATCATGAATGAAATTATGTGACAACTCGTCTTTCTCGGCAATGTTAAACGTGAGTACAGGTAGCTACTGTTTAAGGAACAGAAGACAGTACGATTTAGGAAAACATTATTTTGTAAAATCCTTGGAGTCAAACTGATGCTTACTCACGTCACTATCAGTGTGAGTATTTGCACATCAATGCAATTCTAAGTCGCCCATAGCGCAATCATTTTCTTACACTTACCATTCGAATGTTTACCTCTTCTACGTTATATGAAAGTTACAACGGAGTAATGACAAGCGCCATTTCCTCTGTAGGTTCCAGACATAGGCTACCGCAATAGTGACCGCTCATCAAAAGGTTTCGACTATATTTCACAATGTTTATGCTACGTGGTAGCATATTATGTTCACGATGTAATTTTCCCAAGTTGGTGCGATTTGGACACATTTGAACATTATGAAACTCTCTCATACTTAGGTATAACACGTGGTACATTCAGGCAGAGGGACAACAGTCTAAGCCTACCAGATATTTTAAACCGAAAATGGAGACACCTCCCACAATCCACCGTGGCGTGCAACAAGTACTTATGTAAGCAACATGCCTCGTGGTTTATATCGCTGGCTAAATACATGCCAATTAAGTGCATTTTAGAAGTGCTATTAATCCAGTCTAACAATATTCTCATTTGTTTACATATTATTTATTTTAATAATTAATATTAAATTATATTGAAGGAGTATATCAATTTTTCATAATTATTTTTCAGCAACCCGTTTTTAAGGAGTTAACTATACATTTCCATGAGGTATAATTCACTCTGAACTTGACACTCACTGCACTGGTGACGGTTGACACTGACATGCAATTAAATATTGTTTTGAAGGAAATATGTAGGCCCTACTTCTCGTTTGTGTAATCGAGGTATGTACTGTATTCACAGTAAGCTCTGTAGGCGTACCTCTCGGGCAACTGAAAATACTGGATATTGGCCTCAGTTAAGCGACCGCAGCTATCGAGCTCGGTATTTAAACATCTTCTCGGCATCGTAGTCGTGCAACTAGTCAATTATCAAGAATAAATAGAGGACGTGGTAATCAAGAACATCATGGATCACAAACAAAGAACGCCAAAGAGCACAGCAAACTACTTAGGAAAGAATCTCCTAATCGGTACAACCAACATTTTAAATTAGACAGTCCCGATTAAACGCTTGCAATATTCTATTTAGGTACGAAATGTGCCCGCAACCCATCATTATATTTGATTATGTTGAAAATTAAATGAAAAATAATAAGGTAAATAAAAATTCTGGACAGATAACTATCTCAGCGAAGTATTGTGGGGACATGGAACAACCACATCGAAACTGGGACAGTTCCGAATAATTCGGGACGAATGGTAGCCTCAACCAACACAAAGCTACAGATAGAAATGTGTTGAGGTATGATAAGGTTTTTTAATTTTAGGTTATTTTTTACTTTTTCTCAGTATAATGTCATTTCCAGAAATGTGTTACGTTAATTCATTGTTTTTAAATTATTGTTCTTTGTTCTGCGTTATCGTTTATTCATTTGTATGGATTTACGTTGGGTAACTAACATATATGAATATCGCCGGAACTTTCAATAAACGAGAATGCTCAAAAATCAGTATGTATTTCTTTAGTAACCTTTAAGTATTATAAATCCGTCGATACAAGAAAGGACTAACAGATATATCCCTCAGTACACGTGAATTATGTCGTAAATGTGGTATATACAGGGCCCGGCTTTAGATACTGGAATGGGGAACTACGTGGCAATGAAAAGGTCTGCAAACAACCGTACTGCTTGGCATCATTTTGTGACAGCAGACCAGTCTGTAGATTCAATTTTCTATGATGATGAAGATGACTACGTTATTATGTAGTTAGGGGTCGGGGGCCGATGACCTTCGATGTTAGGCCCCTTAAAACAACAAGCATCATCATCATCATCATCATCGTCATCATTATGTAGTCACATTTATTCATATATTTGGTAATTAACATATCTGAATATCGTCGTAGCTTTCAATAATCGACAATGCTCAAACATTAAAAGGTTCAGTACTCAGCGCAAAAGCTGTTTGGAAATCCACATCACTAGAGAGCGAAAAGATATTTCTTCTACATATGGACCAATATCTTTCTGAGAAGTATGAGAAGTGAAAGGGGCAGCAAATAAAATAGTTACCTTTCAGCAAGATGCGGTTCGCGACAAACACGTGGTGTCCAGAATATCAGTGGATCGCAAGGACTGCACAATGTACTAATAACGACGATATAAAAATGCTCAAATATTTCGCTCAAAAGAACTGTGTTTAAGAAAAGGTCATACTATTATCTCATGTATATACAGAGTGAATCACCTAAAACTTGCACCTCAAATGAAAGATGCTATTGTTGTGTTGTTTTAACAGAAATGAAGTGTAACCAAGGGATCATAATTGTAGCCCATACACAGATTTGAACTAAAATATGTATTATTTTTGAAAGTTGTATCTTTCAAATGGAAAACATTTAGATTGACATTTAATTAAAACTAGAGTAAATTAAAATGTCAATTATTTTTTATATTTTCAGAATTCTAGTACAAGTTGTTTACGAGCTAACGTGAGAGTTGTCTACCTTCAACGGAAGAAGTTGGTCTATACAAGCGTGACGTGGTTTTCTTCACTGCTCCTTTCCTCCAGCTTGCCTTCCATTATGCCCCGTGTCAAGCCCTCATAAGACTCCATAGCCGTCTTTCTCGCAATTGCCTTACAGTTATTCTTCCTTCACTATCTCGATTGTTTAACTTGCTCATTTGTGATTCAATCCGACCAGGGATCTTAAATAGGTGCCGCCAACACTTCATATCAAATGGCTGAATACAAATTGTCAGGTTGGATTTCAGTGCCTACTACCATACAATCCCACCGACCAAACAAGTACTTTAACGAATCGTTTCCTGATCTCTAGTGCCAGTGGTTAGGATTTTCGGTTATTCATAGAACAATGCCTTTGTCATTGCAAGCACCACCTTGACATACTGTTTACAATATCAACCCTCCAATGTTATCCTACTCAGGTATTTAAAATAATATATCGGAACATTTTCTAGTACCTTACCATGAATGAAAATGTTAAAATACGAAGGTGGATCAAATACATATGGGAATTTGAATGTACCGCTGCAGTTAGTAATAATTCTGAGGCGGGGCTTTGCCAGGATGTTGGTAGGGACGGTGGAGAGCTGGGCTGCTTCAGTACGCCATGAGTGGCCAAGAGGTGCAGAGATCTGTTGTGCAACGCATCATTATCAAATTTCTCGGAAAAGAGGGCACCAAACCTTCCGAAATTTTGGGACGGCTCCGCCCACAGTTTGGGGAAGAAACACTTTTGCAGACTCGAGTGTATGAGTGGGCTAAAACATTTGTGGCAGAAAGAGAAGCTGTGGAAAATTGACCTCACGAAAATAAACCACGGACAAACACCACTGCAGATAACACTGTTGCCATTCATGATATTATTGGTGAAGATCGGCGAATAAAAATTTCGCATATTGTTTTAGCCGTTGGAATAAGTTACGGGAGTGTTCAAACCATCATCCGAGATGAAGTCCATTTCAGAAAATTGTCTGTCAAGTAGATTGCTCGTCTCCACAACCAGGAACAAAAACATTTACGCCAGGATTTTTTCAGAGACTCCTGCGTCGCTACGAGAAAGAAGGTGAGGATTTCTTGAGTCGTATTGTGACTTGTGATGAAACTTATTACACCCCAGAGTCAAAGCAAGCAAGCATGGAGTGGAAGCGAAGATACGAAACAGGTCCGGTCAAGCCAAAACATGCCCATCTGCTGGAAAGGTGCTTGCAACCTTTTTCTGGGACTCCGCGGGCGTTTTGCTGATTGATTTTATTCAGGAACAAAGGACAATTAATGCAACATATTACTGTCATCTTTTGAATGAATTAAAAGCTGTGTATCACAACAAGCGACGCCGACAACCTATCCGAAACGTCGTTCTTCTCCATGATAATGCAAGGCCCATACTGCCGCTTTAATGCGAGAAAAACTGGAGGAAATTCACTGGACACCTCTGGAACATCCTACGTACGGTCCAGATTTATCGCCCTGCGACTACCATTTGTTTGGACCACTCAAATAAGACCTAGGATGGCTGAGGTTAGATGATGATGCAACTGTAGAAGAGTTCACGCGCTACTGGCTCCACGCACGTCCCTCTTCATTCTATCAGGATGGCATCAAAAATATACCAATCCGATGGAGAAAATAAGTATCGAAGACAGTACATACACTATGTAGAAAATTGATCTCAATATGTGTATTTTTTGGTTGATGCAAGAATTTTTTTAAAAAAATCCCGTTTATATTTGATCCGCCCTCGTATGTCATCGATTGATTAGGTACGGTTTCCAAATGCTTCATAATCATCTCAGCGACACTTAGTGCATTGATACAATTATCAACCAATAGGAGTGGATCATTTCAAATAATAAAAACGAATTCCTATCCAAACGTCCTAACCCCATTCAATTTCAGATGACGCCACCCATTGCCTCCATAAAAGTTATTTGTAGAGCAATTATACTATTCACTATATTGGGTACATTTAACACTGACCTTCATTGAATTATGGAGTATTATCATTTACATGACCAATTTTAGTACCGTAATTTATACAAAAGCAACTAAAACACTTTCTCTTTCTGAATTCATTACACAAGTTTTATTAAATGGCTCTAGCGATAGCACTCGGCCGAATGCAATAACAATTAGTGGGACAAAAATTTGTCAAGTAAAAAATAATCAAAGTCTCTTTTTATGAAATAAAACAAGAAATATATTGCGCACAGCATCCACTTACAGAGGAGGGATAAATATGTCCTTCTCTCTCACTGTTTGTGAATGGCAAAATTAATGAAGTCCTAGTAGCTCCACAAATTGTGGTGAAGACCACCATTAAATTCATATGAGAGTCTCTCACTCTACAAGTACGAGAGAGAAAGAGGAAGGTCCTCAGCGTAGATGGGAGAGAGATTATCGAGTTTAAATTATTCTCGAATATTCCATAAAACGAATGAAGTTATTGTTGAGCGTTACTAAGAGGTTTACATGTAGTGTTTGGTGGGCCTGAGGGATGAGTTATTAAAGAAGAGGCATATTTTAAATTACAGTATTTTACTTACAAGGGAACGGTTTAGGTTTGACCGGACTGATTACAAGGAAGCTTGGTAGGACGTTAAATTAATACTCATTCCGCAGTGAAACAATATGTATGTTCCTTAAAATGGTAATTGTTAGTATAGTTTTGAATGGAACGTGATGTCTCGAAGGCATCAACTGCAATAAAATGAGGTAGGATGATCACTAAAGATATCAGAATATCGCTGTGTACCGTCCTTATTGTATAGGCTGTCCACAGCATCAAAAATTGATCATTCTCCGGAGCAATTCGACAGTCTTCGAGTTTATACCAATACCATTTTGTAATGATAATATGCATGTTTATGCATAGATGACCGACATCACATACTATACAATATTTCAGCTTCCACTATATACGACGCAGAATTATTAAAAGCCGAAAATTTTAATACCTTTATACACTATGCCGTGGTTCGTGGTGCGGGATTGCAGTAACGTCCTAGTTCGTGAAACATGTATGACGGCTGGGGGGCCTGATAAATGGTCCTGAGAGTCGGGGTAACAGTTGCTCTTGAATAGGAGTGGGCATCTCGGACATATGCTGAGTCATGGACCTCCTTGTGCTCAGGCGCCGAGGACTATACCATCAACCGGTGGTCAATAATCCGTTAGAGGAGAGGTTCTCACCGGGACTATGTGTAAGTAGGATAGCATCCTGCTCCACATAATTTTTATTTTTTATTATTCGGTTTACGTTCTATTAAGGTTTTCGGAGAAGTCGATGTGCCGGAATTTTGTTCCGCAGGATTTCTTTTACATGCCAGTAAATATATCGACACGAGGCTGACGTATTCGAGCACCTTCAAATACCACCGGACTGAGCCGCGATTCGACCTGCCAAGTTGGGATCAAACGGCCAGCGCCTCAACCGTCCGAGCCACTCAGCCCGGCACAGAAGTTTTACAGAGCACGCTTAGAACATTTTAAGCAGACTTGCGGGAGTAACTGAGTCACACTTCTATTTTACAGGCTAGGGTCACCTTGAAAACAAATTTGTAAGTGAAATGGGATTCGATGGCGTGTTATCAATATTAATAAGGCTCATTGAAGAAAGTAGAACTTGCTGATTCAGCAAAGAAAATGTGTCTGGATGTGTTAGGACGTAATTATATTCGCGTAAGGGGAGATAACGAGGAAGAGATAGGAGATTATAAGGTGTTCTAAAAAGGTGTCAAAAAGGGAATGGTAGAGTGTGGGGTAGGACTGATCATAAGGAATATTATTGCACGCAACATACTTAGGCACGAAAATGAGCGAATTATGTGGGTATATTTGGCAGTTGTAGGAATTAGGATGAGAATTTTTCTATGTATTCACCATGTGAGGGTGCAGACGAGGAGGAATTTGATAGGTTTAATGGAGCACTAAACGAAATCGTAGAAATCGTCAATAGCAAGAATAAGATAGTTCTAATGGCCGATTTCAATGCGAGAGATAGAAATAGAACTGAAGGAAATGGGAAGGTGATGGGTAAATGTGGGAAAGATGCGGAAGCTAATAGGAAAAGGAATGTGCTGGTATGGGATTAGCAGTTACAAATACATTCTTTAAGCATATAGCTATTAACAGCTGCACATAGGAATAGGGGTACCAGATCCATACTAGACTATATAATAACCGACGTTGAATTCAGGAAACTGTTATGAATGTGCGGATATTCCGGGGATATTTCGATGATAAATATCAATATCTGATCTGTAGTGAAAGTATCTCCAGACATAGGGTAGTGGAAGTGCAGGTGAATAAGTGCAGAAAATATGCAGGACGAGGAAATAACACAGAATTACGTGGATATGATTAGTGAAAAGTTACGAACAAAAGACAGTAATCAGGTTCAGGATAGAAAGAGAATGGGTCTCATAGAGGGATACTGTAGTGGAAAGAGCAAGGGAATGTCTAGGAACAACTATGTGTAAAGATTCGAAAACGTGAATATCTTGGTGGAATGATGATGTGACGGCAGCTTGTAAACGTAAAAAGATAAAAATAAAATAAAAATTAAGGCGTACCAGGAATAGCTCTGAACAAGAACTGTCGAAGGCAGGCAACTGCACGCATATGAAAGAAACAGTGCGAAAGAAGTAGTTGTTGAGTACAAGAAGAGGGCATGGAAGGAAAGGCTAGGTTAAGCCGCAGGGAAACCTTCCTGGGCAATAAGAAGGGATCTTAGAGAGGGGTGGATCAAGAAAATGAACAGTGTATTGGGTAAATCAGGTGAACTCATAGTAAATCCCTGGAAATCTCTGTACAGGTATATGGATTAGTTTGACAATTTTCTCAACATACAAGGAACTTTTGTTAACCTCGTGAACAACCGAGCTCATTCGGAAGAGGACCGTGCTACTAGTGAAATTATTATTACACTTGAGGAAGTAGAAAGGATGGCAAATAAACTCCTTGTCATAAATCATCATGAATAGGTGAAATTAGACCTTAAAGCTAGAAGGCAAGGATGAAATGACTTGCAAGGGTTATTAGTAAGGTGCCTTCAGGTTGGGCGAAAGCAGTACCGGTAATTGCACTTATCTACAAGTAATGAAACAGGACAGATTACAACAACTGTAGAGGTATTTATTTGATCAGTATATCAGGCAACGTGTTTACCGTCATATTAGAAAGAAGGGTGCGACCAGTGATAGAGAGTAAGTTGGATGACAACCAGAGTGGTTTCAGATCACGGAGGGGCTGTCAAGATCAGATGTTCAGTATGCTACAGGTGGAAAAGATGGATATGTTTATATTTCGTAGATCTAGAGGAGACACATGATAGAGTACCAAGATAAATAATATTGGACGTAATGGGGAATTATGGAATTAAGTGTAGGTTCTTCTTTTGCTAGTGGTTTAACACATTGAAGGTTTTCGGCGACGCAACATGAGAAAGGGATCGTATTGGGATAGTAGCGGCCGTGGCCTTAATTAAGGTACAGCCCCAGAATTTGCGTGGTGTGAAAAGTGGTAAACCACGGAAACCCATCTTCAGGGCTCCCAATGGTGAGACTCGAACCCACCATATTCGAATGCAAGTTCACATTTACATGGCCATAAGCGCACGGCCAACTCGCTCGGTGATCGATTATTAAAAGCAAGCCAAGGATTTTATGTTGAACAGTTGGGCTGCTGTAAGAATTGTTGGTAGAATGAGTTCTTTGTTTAAGGTACTTAACAGGGGTTAGACAAGGCTGTAATCTGTCACCATTGTTTTTCGTAATTTACACAGATCATATAGTGAAAGGTATAACTTGACAGGGAGGGATTCAGTTAGGTTCAATGCAGTAAGCAGTTTGGCCTGCGCCGACGACTTGGTTTAATGGAAGACTGTGCTAAAACATCTAATCTCTTGGAACTTACAAATAGATGCAATGAGCATGACATGAATGTTAGCCTTTCCAAATTAGTTCGATATCACATAATAGTGGCAACACACACATTGTGTACCCAATTTTAACGACTATGAATAACTGAACTCTTCAGCAAATCAATAATAATAATAATAATAATAATAATAATAATAATAATAATAATAATAATAATAATAATAATAATTCATACTTCCATCTCTCTATTTATGCGTTTCTTAAACTTGTTTTCGAATCGGTCATTTCTTTGATATTTTAATAGTTTTAAATATTCTAAGATATTCAGTTATTCATCGTTCATCAACTCTTTCCAGACCAATTTCAATGGATGGGATGAGGTATACATATCACTAAAATTTACTAAACTTAACGTCATAATTATCGCGCTAAAATATTTAATATTTTCGGACTTTCCTACACTGAAGTATTACCGATGACTTACGACATCATTAGGCTGATTTAACACAAGTCCTTATTAAATTTCTTTGTGAAACGATAATATAATTATTTTAAATTCATTAACCGAAATGTACGATGGTATTCCTGGCTATAGAACATGTAGTCAGCGGACGTAGAGGATTTTTATGCAGTATAGAATAAAAGAAAGGATAAAAACCCACGGGACAAGTACTAGGTCCACGTAAATCGTACTATAAGCAGACATGACCTAGTTACATCGTATGAGTGCTATAGAATGACCCTTGTCCTGGGGTGAGTTGAGAACAACTGAATATAAATGTACCATATTTATACATAATGTACTAACAATAATTGAAATGAACATCAATGTGTAGTATCCCGTAAGTCCTGAAAATACTTGAACATTTTGGCGTGATCACTGGGTGAGCTATTCCAGTAACACTACAGAATAAATTGTCATGCACCGGGCGAGTTGGCCGTGCGCGTAGAGGTGCGCAGCTGTGAGCTTGCATCCGGGAGATAGTAGGTTCGATTCCCACTTCGGCAGCCCTGAAAATGGTTTTCCGTGGTCTCCCATTTTCACACCAGGCAAATGCTGGGGCTGTACCTTAATTAAGGCCACGGCCGCTTCCTTCCAACTTCTAGGCCTTTCCTGTCCCATCGTCGCCATAAGACCTATCTGTGTCGGTGCGACGTAAAGCCCCTAGCAAAAAAAAAAATTGTCATGCCGTCACAAGGTTTCATAATGAATTATAAATCGACTAAAACATCCAGAAATATCGAGATGCGATATTGTATCACTAAGCTGGAAGGCGAGCTCCTAAACCACTATGCTGCACGGGCGTTCCTACACTTCACGCTTTGCTGATTGTAGAATCCAAGAAAGGTAAAGCTGTGTGAGTCAGCCAAGTTATTACACTGTAAAGGTTATCATAAAATGAAAAACGTAATGCGAATATCCAGGATGCCGCCAATTAAATACATATCTTACATTTCCATCTACATCAGGAATATTTTTAATAAAGCTAGATTTAAAAGAACATATTTCCTCTGCTACTGTAATTACGTGAGATATAACATATTCCATTGTACTCTGAAATATTTTCAGTGTTTCTTTCACTTTATAACACATGCAGTTGTATAATTCAAGTCTCGAACCTCATAAGTATTCCATCTCCTTGATGTGCATAATAAGCCTTATCTGTAACTGGAAGAAATCGACAAGGCTTTGTTACTATCGAAAAATCTGGAATACTATTACCCAGGCTATTATGCATATTGTGAACAAGTACCTTTAACTAGACATAATTACATAGCCTGTATTATTATTATTATTATTATTTAGACTTCGCATTAAAGCAAGTTATCTTCAACGTATGTCTGAAACTTCGATGTAGCCTAAGGCAGGTTATTCATCTCTCACCTCCATCATATCTGTAGTACCACCATCAGATAATAGATTGGTGTGGCCAACTTCACTAGTATAGACGTACACCGTTGTTCTGTGGATGATCGGTGCATCGACTGGTTTGATGTAGCCCTCCACACCACCCTATTTTGCAGTAGCCTTTTCATTTCTACATTGCTACTGAATCCCACATCTGCTCTAATCCGTTTGCTATATTCATGCTCTTACAATTCTTTGCGTCTACAATTCTGCCCCCCCCCCACACCCCCTCCTCAAAACTGATTGAACAAACCCTGGTTGTCTCAAGTTTTGTCCTTCTGTATCATTCTATTTCTTCTTTTGGCAACAATTCCCCTAGTCGCTCTGCTCTCACCAACCCCATTCAGTGTCTCTTCCGATCTGCCCATTTATCTACAGCACTTTCTTGCAACACGACATTTCTTTCTCGAAGCGAGCAAAATTTCTTTCTTTAAGGAAGACCTTCCTTCTTGTGCAAGTCGACGTTTTATGCCCCGCTTACTTCTGTCTTTGTTAGTTATTCTGCCTCATAAGTAACAATATTAACCAATTTCCTTTACGACTTGATTTCCTTATCTAACATTTTCTGCACCATCTGACTTCGTTCGATTACCGTCCGGCTCCATGGCTAAATGGTTAGCGTGCTGGCCTTCGGTCACAGGGCTACCGGGTTCGATTCCCGGCAAGGTCTGGAATTTTAACTATCATTGGTTAATTTCCCTGGAAAGGGGGCTGAGTGTATGTGTCGTCTTCATCACCATTTCATCCGCATCACGACGCGCAGGTCGCCTACGGGAGTCAAATCAAAAGACCTGCACCTGGCGATCCGAACATGTCCTCGGACACTCCCGGCACTAAAAGCCATACGACATTTCATTTCATTTCATTCGACTGCCTCACATTTCTTTAGGAATTATGTATGTACATCTTGTTGTCCATCTCTAGATCTTTGTCCATACCATGCAGCAATTTCTGCAGATCTTCTGCAGACTCAGACATGCCTTAAGAGCAGTGAAAAATTTTCTTGATTTCGGTACTATGTGGAGTACAGTGGTTTGCTCCGTGTCCGCTCTCCTATGTCCGTAATTAGCCTGATTATCACTTCTGCTGTATTACCACTTTGGCGATGACTCTCTCCAGACGCCGATATGTTGATTCTACTTACGACAAGAAGGTGCAAACAGTGGGACTAAATGGCATGATGATCCTTCAGTGGAATCTCAATTCGAGGCTGATTTACTTTCTAAAAATGAGCTTACCTTGAAAAGTGGTAAATACTCATTAGGCCATTAACAGCCCCTAGTAACGGATTCATTATAATGTGTGGTGAAGGAAGTGATTCAGAGACCAACGTCCGATAAAATATCTGGAACTATGTTAAGAAAAAAATTGTACTGGGATTCCAACAACTTTCTATTTGTAGTCTACTGGTTATTGTATTCAAAATTTTTCACAAGTAATTAAAATATTTATGTGAACAACTGCAATGTTTCCAGGAGGCTTTCAATCGAACGTGAGTGCATGATTTAGTCCTGTGACCTATGAGACCGTTAACATTTAGGTCTGAATATTTGTTAAAGTTATAAAATAATTGTTCACATTTAATATGCTATTATCAGTAAATTTTCAAGCATAACCAATTAAAGTACTCTTGAAAAACCTGTTAGTGGTAAGAATGGACGACTGAAAATGTTGACATCAGACTAATTTAACAGTTTTAAATGTAAATTAACTACAGTAATGGAATGAGATTTATTGGGTTTTTGGATATGGTATATATCATTACTATTAATACCAGTGTAAACCCTGCTTCAAGCAGAAGGAAATGGTATTTGCATATCAGTGGATTGTACACTCTTAGGCTGGTTTCACACCAAACACGTCCAGTCACGCCTAGTCCGTCAACAGGAAAATCCAACACGGAAATCTCCCTTTATTTTGGGCTACCACAGCTATATTTCATTCACACAGACCAGGTCTCAGTCAAGTCAAGGTTAAACCAGTCCCGTCAAGTGGAAGGGGAACCAAACCGGGCTTGATTCTGATGCGTTCAGTCCAGTCTCATTATTTTAACAACACGAGTCACATTCTGATCAGTGTAGTTATTTAGCGTTTTTTCCTTCTTGCGTTTTGTGCATGAATCTGGAAAAGTGGATTTTCTTTTATGCAATTTTCTTAAATGTCTATGCTTTGTAATTATGTTAATATCACTGTAATTATAGTATTTATGTTAAAATAATATAAATTGTATTGTAATTATTTTATGTGGTGTAATAAATACTTATTTTCATTAAAGGCAGTATTTGTGTTACCTTACCTTAAAAATATTGCTAGCTGAAGCTCTGGTTGTATAACCTTTCGGTAATTAGTGTTTTTCTTTTCACCTTCTTTCGAACCAGGTCATTAAGCTTCATAAACTTTCATACCCCATTCGGAAAACAATATAAAATTTGAACGGATCGTTCATCAAGTCTGGAAACAAATGAGAGAAAGCACCATAGATATGCCTTCTGAAATTAATCGGATGAACCCACAATCGCGATCTTGCTTTTTTTTCCGGCGAAGTATCCGGCGCAAAAATATACATTTAACGAGCTCAATTTCCATTTCTAAGGCAGAAGGAAAAATGGATTCTATCCACACATTGTCCTTTCTTCTGGGGATGTGACTGGACTGAACGTGCTTGTTTTGAAACCACAGGACTTAACTAGACGGACCTAGACGTACCAAGACGTGACTGGATTGACTTGTAAAGACTTCCTTGGTGTGAAACCAGCCTTACATGCACATATTAATGCCTAAGACACTTCAGTCTGTCTTCGGGTAGTTAGTAAACGAGGAATCGATGAACATCTTGATTTTATGGAAAGCAGGCTTTAGTGCTGCTCTCTGTCTATATACCTATGGACAGATGTTCACAACAGTAACTGATTATGTGTTTTCATTACAGAAGATTAGGTACAATATACCAGCACATTATTGATAGCTGTGTAAGGCATACCTTCTCTCCAATACAACCAGGCCAAGATATAGACTTCCATTTTCCGGACATCCAAGTTTGTAACTGTAACTGTGAATCATATCATAAGTATGCGATTAGCCTTTTAAACTACAAGATTGTGTTAACACGGGAATTTTTTGTAATATTTTCATTGTTTTCCTACAAATGTTTCTAATTTGTATATAATGAGCCCCAGCCCAGTGACTCAGCAAAGTTAAGAACTTACAATAATCAATAACTGTAAGAGTGCATCATATTTAATTAGCACTTTATAATACATGATTGTATTCATTTTTACATTTAAAAAAATATCGTTCACTGTTTACCTGTAAATGGTTGTGATTTGTGCATAATGGACCTTCGTCCACAAAATTTTATAGCCTATCAACGGAAATTACATGTACATTCTCTTACACAATCCATATCTGAGCTATCGCGCATGTTTTAAATGTGATGTAAATGATACATTTCTTCAAAATATTATTTTTGTTTTCACGAAAAATCCTGTTTTAGACTAAGGCCATTTCTCCATGAAGCTATTCAATTATATTACATACACACATACTGTTACGCCTTTCAGCGTTCAGTCTGCAAGCCTATGTGAATTTACTCATGCGATGGTTCCTTCATGGTGTACAATTACTTTTGTGAATTAGTGTACTGTATGTTGCAACTAAATCTAAACAAGGAGATACAATGACTCATTATATTTCATGGCGTCCTGCTGTGAAAGTGATATTCATAACTAAATAAACTGTACTGAGAGCATACTGTATATATCTATCATCGCTCGCTGAAAAAGAGACCTGGAAGGACTAAATGGCGAGCACTTTTACAGTATTATTTTATTCATATCTGTAAATGTGTGCCATAGCGAAGTTTGGTTTAGCAACTAAATGAGGAGGGTGGATGTCCCCAGATTACTGGCAGAGCAGCAGATGAACGGCAGAACGTGACTTGTGGCCCTTTCAGCTATTTTACTGTAATTGCAGTCGGATGTCAAAACACACGTCTCGGCTTATGAGAGCCTTAATGAGGCCATTTTGAGTGAAGGCTTGGGAGACAAATAGCGTGATGTATTTTATAATTAGTGCGTTCACTCCACTCTCTTTTTGACGGAACATTTTAGAATACCTTAGCGATGTTATTTTATTGCCGTAGTGTATTTCTTTTTTGTTTAGCGTTATATCATTTCAGGGAGATCTGAGCCGGAGGTGCGATTTAGCACAGTCCGTTGAGAGAACGAGAAACAGGATTAAGAAACGACAATTAAAATTTGATCCTAAAGTTAAGATAGTGACACATGAAGAAGTACAAGTTCACTTCACTCGCACTATAATAAGATACTATTGGGAGGTTGACCTGTTCACGGATTTCAGCTGCGCATCTCAACCCTGACGTTGGCTGTTCTAGATTCTAGATTTACCTTCATGATGTTTCCGAGATAGAACTTTATTTTGAGTCTAGAAAAATGTGATCTGCAGTCATACCTTAAAATAAAGCCTAAGACAACACGGGAAACAGGAATGTGCTCTCCACGCGAGTAGGTTGCACATCAGTAAAGAAAACCTACAACCTGATTTCCAGTCATTGACCGGGTCAGGGATGGAATGAATGAACCAGATATAGGCCATTATTACAATGGGGTCGCCACTCACAAGGTGATATTGATGACTGATAAATGCTATGAAATGATAATGGAGAGTGTTGATGGAATGAAAGATGACAGGGAAAACCGGAGTACCCGGAGAAAAGCCTCCGCTTTGTCCAGCACAAATCTCACATGGAGGGACCGGGGTTTGAACCACGGTATCCAGCGGTGAGAGGCCGACACGCTGCCGTCTGAGCCACGGAGGCTCTCACAACAGTGATGGATGTTTAAAACATCTACATGAATAACATTATAATTTTGACTGTACACTTCGGATTCCTGCCTGAAACTTATTTGAATTAGGTATACAGAAGTCGAAATAGTAATGTTGTTGGCTTTACATCCCACTGATTACTTTTACCTGAAGTCAAAGTAGATTCAATTTTTTCTGTCGGTTCGTTCGTTTGCTTTTTTTGTTTGTTTGTAACAACGTCATGAGAAAATAGCTTGAAAGAACTCGTCCGAACTCGGTATTTAAGTTGTGCGTTACGCTATATGTTATTTGATTACATACACTGCAGTGTTCTCCTCAGGAATTTTCGTCAGCTGGGTGGCAGAAATGAGTAGCCGGGCGGGGAATACTACGTAAAAAAATGAATATGATAAAATTAAAATTTAATCCCCTCAGGGCATTAACAATAATATTATGCCAGAATTGAATTATTTCAGTGTTATTATCACGAACAAAACATAAAGGTGTATTTTCAACTTCTAGCGTTCTACTGCTCGTTCACTCATGTAACACGTGTAACAACGGGTTTGTAACGTAGGACGGAATCGACGGATTCCACACTGATCCAGACACCACTCGCGTGCGACACTACGTAATAATCAAGCTAAACTGAAACTCCAATGTAATTGATGCAGTTAAGCTGACAATAACTAAGATGTATCATTTAAACAAACAGTTTTACAGTATTTATATTTTTAATTGGAATACTCATGACTCAAATATGTTTTAATATTGTGTAAGTAGCTATCTAGGTTCTGTTAGCCTGGCGGTCTGTAAAAGGGGCAGATCGATGCGCCCATTAAAAGGATTCTAGGGAGAACACTGCAGTGGCGTGCAAAAATTAAGGAAGCCAAACAAGGAGAGTCTAATATTTCTTCGTTATTATTAGAAGTTTCGAAAAAGTAAACGCAATAAAAGTCGTTTCTGATTTTTAATGTTTCACTTTTACCCTACGAAGAATAATAAAGGATATATTCACGATTATTACAGATTAACATATTTCCTACTATCTTCGGAAATACACTCTTTAACAAAAAAGTGACGCACCGGGAAGGCGTTGTCCGATTGTAAGGAAATTACGTATGCAAAGACATTGGAACCGAACATGCAAATGATTAAAGTTTCGTGTCCAATGAATGAATAGCTGGAGCTCCCGCGCATGCGAACTGCGCATGCATCGGGTGTATATAAGACGCGATTCCGAAGCGTATGCTCAAAGTAGCTGTTGCATTCGACTGCGCTATCTTAACGTCGGCTGTAAGATTGCCACGCCGAAGGATTCGTGCTCATTACGAGCAGATGTCAGAGTTTGAAAGAGATCGTGCGATCGGATTGAGAGAAGTTGGTTGGTCGAGTCGAGCTGTCGCTGGAGATTTGGGTCGAAATGATGCGGCGATCAGACGATGCTGGCAAGCAACGGCAGGCATCAACGTGAGGACGGCAGAAATCGACCGAGCGCCACAACAGCACGGGCAGACAGAGCGGTTGTCAGAACAGCTGTCACAGCACCGGAGTCGTCGTTATCAACGATCCAGCGTGTGACCCGCACACATGTGTCCACCATAACCATCAACAGACGCCTGAGCGAGAGGAATTTCCGGTCGCGCCCCCCGTTACGTCGCTTACCACTCACGCCTGTCCACCGTCATGCCAGATTACAGTGGTGCCGCGCTCGAGCAACGTGAAACTGCGCTGACTGGAGAAGTATAGTCTTTAGTGACGAGTCCCGTTTCCAACTGTGCCCTGACGACAACCGCAGACGTGTTTGGAGACGTCCAGGCCAGCTTGGGGATACTGACTTGAATATCGCACGTCACACAGCCCCATAGCAGAGGGTTATGATCTGGGCTGCCATCTCCTTTGATAGCCTGACCCCTCTGGTACTCATTCCTGGCACATTGACAGCACAGCGGTATGTTGATGACATTCTACGGCCGGTTGTGTTACCGTTCCTTCAGCGACATCCAGGCCTTACTTTCCAACAGGATACTGCACGACCGCACACGGCACGTGTTGCTATGAACTGTCTTCAAGCTTGCCTTATCCTTCCTTTGCCAGCTTGGTCGCCGGATCTCTCTCCCATAGAGCACATTTTGGACGTCATGGGAAGGCGATTGAGAACATTCCGGAATGTCGGCGATTTAGCCTAACAGTTGGGGACCATTTGGCACGAAATTCCGCAGGACACCATCCGGGAACTGTATCAGTCTATGCCACGTCGAGTGATAGCTGGACCAACACCTTACTGATGTCCTCAGTTCGTAACTCTCTCTGCAATAAATCATTCGATTGCTCTGTACTTTTCATCGTTTGTTTTTCTATGCCTGTTCCTCACGTCCACCGATTTTTATCGCCATCGGACAATTCCTTCCTGGTGCGTGGTTTTTTTGTTATACAGTGTATTTAAAACTAGTACATTACAAAAGTTCTCAAAGATCAAATTTTCAACTTTTTAATACATCTCATATTTTACCTTATTTAACAATTCGTCAGAGGCGCGTAGTACAGCCAGTCTAAAATGTTTCTAAAATGCGAATACTATTACAACAAGTAGTAAAAGATTACATACCATTTCACCCCCAACAATTCACACCAATTCATTTTCCTCCTTTCCACCTTTCAGATACCGTAGCTGCGCGTGCGAAAGCCACTATGTGCTATATTTCAGCTTAGAACTTTCGCCGATAAGGATTATGGTCTAAGATTCAATATTGTGTAAATATTGTCAAATAATTCTCGCTCTACATGATGTGTGTGCTGCGGATTAGTATTTTTCTCACAATATTATCACAGAGTGGTTTTCGCATGCTCAACGATGATACGTATCACTGTGCTACATGAAAGTTGAAGAAAAGTGAAGGTGGTTCTTACACACGTTCAGTGGCTTCTCTTTTAATGGCGACTGTGATTTTCGCCGCAGTAGTGGCACCACAACATTTGGCAGTGTTACGTACTGGACTGCACCACCGGCTTCTTGGCTGAATGGTCAGCGCAGTCGTCTTCATTTCAGGGAGCCCTGGATTCGATTCCCGACCAGGTCGGACGTTTTAACCTAAAATGGTTAATTCCACTGGCTCAGCGACGGGATTTTTGTACTGTCCCCAGCATCCTGCAAATCACACACGACACACAACACTATCATCCACTATAATAACATGAAGTCTCCACATACACGGCAGTTGGCACCGACCCTCGTCGGAGGGTCTGCTTTACAAGGTCTGCGCTATGCCAGCAACAGCCACACGGAGTTATTATTGCCGGCGGATTCCCTTCACTTGTTGCCCGCTCACTGCATGCAGATTTACTTGCATAGCTCCAATATACCTTATCTCCTTTGGATTTGATTCAGTCTTCATGAGTAGTTGAGATGTAATACATAAACAAAGTACGTGCCCTAACAAATATCAATAGTGGTTATAAGGATAAAGGGGATTTTTTTTTAATGTGGCGAAATGTCGTAGGGTTGAAGTGACGTCGGTGAAATGACTAGAAACGGTAGTCGAAGTACAAGAAAGGGGTAATAATGAAATGCATTATGTGAATAGCGAATTTCTATACATCAATAGAGTAGACTGCCAGCCCTATCTCGTACGGGTGGTGAGTTAGTACCTTTGGGTTAGATTCACACATCGCCCAAGATTTACAATATTGGACTAAGGAACGGAATGAAGTTTACTCAACCTGACGATAACAATTGAGGAGATGACTGATACGAAATGTAGTAGAAAGGAAAGAAAAGCAAGCAATATGACTGAAGATGTCATCAGGCTCACCGCGAGGCACTCCTATGTGCCAATTTCGACGTTCCATTTTACTCCAGTAGATGTCAGCAAGAGTGGAACTTTTGTTTGGTGACCTGTTGCTAGGTTTTAATTAATATTGTCTGGAAAACGCCGAATATTTGACCTTCAACATGCCTACAGTACATCATGCTGAACACGCTTCATTTCACCCTTCAAAATTTTGAAATTTCGACCGATTCCTCTCATGTAAGGTGATCAAATATTCACCTCTTTAAATTTGAAGACATCGGGAATGCTATACCAATGTGCGTGCGTGGTCCGGGTTTGGAACAGCGCCCTTGAGCCCCTGAGAATTAAATTCTACCACTGATTTCCAAAGGAAAGAATTTTTTTTTTGCTAGTTGCTTTACTTCGCACCGCCACATAGATAGGTCTTATGGCGACGATGGGACAGAAAAGGGCTAGGAGTGGGAAGGAAGCGGCCTTAGCCTTAATTATTGTACATCCCCAGCATTCGCCTGGTGTGAAAATAGGAAACCACGGAAAACCATCTTCAGGGCTGCCGATAGTGGGGTTCGAACCTACTATCTCCCGAATACTGGATACTGGCCACATTTAAACGACTGCAGCTCTCGAGCTCCGTAAAGGAAAGATTAGAAATAGTTAAAACCGGACGAGTTGGCCGTGCGGTTAGGGCCACGCAGCTGTGAGCTTGTATCCGGGATATAATGGGTTCGAACCCCACTGTCGGCAGCCCTGGAGATGGTTTTCCGTGGTTTCCCATTTTCGCAGCAGGCAAATGCTGGGGTTGTACCTTATTTAAGGCCACGGCCGCTTCCTTCCCATTCGTAGGCCTTTCCTGTCCCATCGTCGCTATAAGACCCATCTGTGTCGGTGCGACGTAAAGCAAATAGCAAAAAAAACAAAAAAAAAACAAGAGAAATAGTGAAGGAAAGTAGAGTGCACTAAACAAGGTATAAAGAAAGAAAGTAGTCGTGTAACGAAGAACAGAGGAAGAAAATAAGTTATATTAAGTACAATAATATAAGTACTGACAAATAACTTGAGAATAGTGATGTAAAGTAAATGAAAACTGAATGTGAGTGAATTTTATATTATTATTATTATTATTATTATTATTATCGTGACAATAGTAAGGCTTCCCTCTAGTAGTAGGCAACAATTTGATCGCCCGAGGACAGTGAACTGTTATGGAAATTGGCTGAACTTTCTGGAGAGTACTTAATTTTCTATACTGTAGTGTATAATAATTTCGTGTGGCTATTTCTAGCCGAGTGCAGCCCTTGTAAGGCAGAACCTCAAGTGAGGGTGGGCGGCATCTGCCATGTGTAGGTAACTGCGTGTTATTGTGGTGGAGGATGGTGTTCTGTGTGGTATGCGAGTTGCAGGGATGTTGGGGACAGCACAAACACCCAGCCCCCGGGCCAATGGAATTAACCAATGAAGGTTAAAATCCCCAACCCGGCCGGGAATCGAACCCGAGACCCTCTGAACCGAAGGCCAGTACGCTGAACATTCAGCCAACGAGTCGGACACTGTAGTGTATCAAAAGATGTTACTAATTACTGTGTTCAGTGCCAACTATGGAATCGGTATGTTAATGCTTTAGTAGAGTATTGTTACGGTTAGTGTGTTCGCACAAGAGGTGCATTCTACTCTTTCCGATTTGCCTGACTGCTTGTGCTATTTAAGTCCAACAAACAACGTCAAGCCCGTCCCCATAGATACAGGTAATCTTGTCTCTTATGATCATCTTCTGATCTAACTTGAACTGTGCGACGGGCAGTGAGGTTCCCCTCACACAAGGCTACGTCGAGCTGTGGCAGTACAGTATGTAAGGTAAGCGGAAGTTTGCGCTAATATGTGAACTCATCGCCGTGTGCCGACGGCATGATTCGAGCACTTCCCTCTACCATGTAACAGCCAGGATGTGCCGTGTTTACCAACCTTTTTAAATAATGTAGGTCTTCTAATTCAGTTAGGTTGTAGGTTTCTAGGATGTCTGCGGAGAGAATGTTACCACCCTAATTGGGTAGCCTGCAAATCATTAGGATGTATGAGAGTGGACCCTCGTTTCGCTTGTTCAGTTTGATTTCTGGTGACTAAGCTTTCTAATGTGCAAATTTTCTTCGCATTTTTTGCCATTCATTTCATTCCGGTCTTAAGTATCCAGTGCAGTATGGGTCATCTTCCGTTGTCACCGGATCTTCTGACCCATTATTTTTGTGATGGTTTACGTCACGGGTTTGCGTGTGTAGGTTCAGTATTCCTTTCCTTTGTTCTCAGACTTTCTATTTAACCTTTCCTTTCCCTTGTTAGGCCGTCTATTATCAGCTCTGGCTCCTGATTTTCCGAATCCTTCCGATCTGCATTTTGTATTAATTGTTTCCCTATTGAGTAAGGGCAGAAAGCGTCAGAATTGGTAAAAGCTGCTAAGCTTTTCTGTGAAATACTTCAATATGTAAAGTGGGCCCCGATGGTCTTAAGATTTTGGGAGTTGAGTCTCCTTTTGAAAAGCAATTTTGAATATAGAATTCTACCTGAAGAGACTACAAGTCTCTGGAATGGTGTTGAAGTTATCGAAAGCGGATTTCTTTTTTTTCACAGCTAGGTACCAAATAGTGAGGAAGACTTAAAAGTCTGGTATTGTAAAATGAGAACTTGTCTCCCCTGTCAAGAGATGGTTGTTAAGTTTTCAAATATTTATTCCCTGTTATCGAATGTTGGTTTTGTTCTGCGAAAGGAGGAAAAGAAGTGAAAGAAAGAAAATAATAAACGTTTGGCAATATTATAGAAATTTAAAATTTTATGTTTTCTTTTTTTACTTGCCGAAACCCACCGATTCTTTCCCTCTGGACCAAGGAAACTCGGCAACAATTATTATTATTATTATTATTATTATTATTATTATTATTATTATTATTATTATTATTATTATTATGCATACCTTGTAAGAAAGACCCTCAGAAGTGTGTGAGTGACGTCTGCCTTGGCATATAAGCCGCGATTTTATGTAATGGATGGAAGTGTAGTGAGTAGTGTATGAGTTACAGGAATGTGAGGGACAGAAGAAACTCTCAGCTCCATAGTCACATTGATTAACCATACGCCACCGTGATACAACTCTTCAGTTTTCTCAACTACGATGTATTTGGCCATATTTACAAGCCCTACTTTATCAAGAACTTACCTTTATTGTCACGCGATGGAAATTAATATAAGTGGGGGGTAGTATATCTGTCCCTACCTGGAAGCGCCGGATTCACGTCTCAGTCAGGTCAGAGATATTAATTCTGGACTGAGCATGAGATCGGGGTTCACTCAGCTTCATGATGCCAACGGAGTATTTGGCTTATATGAGAAGAAGTGGACCCGGTCAAGCCAAACAATACGGCGGAGTAGTCCGTCATACCGATCACATGACAATCCAATATGTGCAGGCCATCTGGTGGGCTGCACTCACCTTGACAGGTCAAGGTTCTAATGCGCCACAGTTATGTTTGTTTGTTTGTTTGTCTGTTTTATGTTTGTTTATTCGTTTAAAGTATGGGCTATAGTGTAGGATCACGAGTCACCATTCCTTTCCGTATAATTGTTTAGAGAATCTAACATTCGTAATAACCGTTGAATGTATATGTGGAGGTCATTGTGATGATTTAATAATCAAAATTAGGAGACATCCGTGAGACCCGTTGTTCACTTCTCGCCTGTTGCTACCACTCTAAGAGATTCATAAGATAAAAATATCCAATATAGTGACCAGAACAATTTGAATACATCCAAAAATTGGCAGGTATCTTGGAAGAGAATCGTGGAAGAATTAAGTAAAAACTAGTAAAAAGTGACGATCTGTAGTTTTAACATTTTTGTACTACTGTCATAGATATAGCTGTGAGACAGAATTCGATGTTGTATGGATATCCGAGCGTGTATGTGGCGGGCGGAGGGGGTCTGAGGAGGAGAAAAAGAAGTGCATTTCTCGAGGGACAAATAGCAAGAAGCAGGAAACTGAATAAGAACAGGAAATGATGTCAGATTTGGCTCCACCCCTCCCCCGCCTTGCCTTTCCATTTTGTCGTCTTCTTGGAGGGCATTCTCCGAGTGTGGTATTCCCAAGTGGTGGGGTACAATGTTACAAATTACGAATGATATTCATCTGGTATTTTTTTAAATGAAATTGCTTTAAGCTCCACCTTTTCCCAAGGGGAGGTGCTTATGAAGTCGCACCGTCTACACGCCTTCTCCTACGTCACGAATATTCTTTCCGTGCGCACGGTTAAGATATATAATTATCTACGTGATATGATCACAAGATATAGTTTGTCATAACTTAAGACAGATGTTCTAGTTTTGCATGCAATGTTGTATTCTATACGAATTAATTAAACATTTGAATAAGAATAAGGGACATCCTGAAATGAAGAGTAAGAAATTGATTGTTCGCTGTGGTGTTCAGCTGGGAAAAAGTCACGTAACTTTCCTAATATGAATGAGGATGTATTGTTAAATGTTGTACTGACACGTAGTCTTAACGTGAACTTATTATTAAGCTATTGTATACTTTATCATAATGCCAGTGTAGTATTTTTCATAATTTAGGGGCAAGTTTTGTTATGAATAATGAATATTTACTTCAAATATTGCTACAATATTTATGAGACGATTATCTCAATGAATACTACTATGAAGAATTCTCCGATACTCCCTTTGGTATCAGCTTATGAAGCCGTAGTTCTCCCTGTGGTACATTAATACGAAAGTACAATTAGAAGACAATTTTTAAAATTCTGGTTATTTTCTGGCCCATTAATAAAAATGATTTCTATATATCAATTAAGAATGTTCCTGTACGTTTCCCGGCATATTGAATCGAACATACTATTACATGGCAGTTTAGGAAGTTCTGGTACTTTTTATTAATTCTAAAATACTCTTAGATATCAATTTCGGTACTTCTGGTACTATCTCTGTTGAATAACTTCAGAATTGCTACTAAACTGTCAATTTAGGAAGTTCGAGTCCTCTGTTTTGTCCACTAATTGAAAACATGCTGCTGTAAGAAATTTGATGGTCCTTTAATTCGCTAACACTACCAAAATGTCCGACTCGTTGGCTGAATGGTCAGCGTACTGGTCTTCGCTTCAGAGGGTCCCGGGTTCGATTCCCGGCCGGGTCGGGGATTTTAACCTTCATTGGTTAATTCCAATGGCCCGGGGAGTGGGTGTTTGTGTTGTCCCCAATATCCCTGCAACTCACACACCACACATATCACTATCCTCCACCACAATAACACGCAGTTACCTACACATTGCAGATGCCGCCCACCCTCATCGGAGGGTCTGCCTGACAAGGGCTGCGCTCGGCTAGAAATAGCCACACAAAATTATTAATTACTACCAAAATATCGATTTAGGATGTTCGCGTACTCTCAGTGACTTAAAGAATGCTACTATTAGTGCATTAACTCAAACATGCAAGCAGAACGAAAACTTAAGAAGTTATAGTACGTTTTCTGTTGTATTACTTAAAACGATTTTGGAATTTTTAATTGTTGTAAAATGAAATAATTTTCATTCAAATCAAAAAAGAACGTGGAGATTTCACTTTCTCCAGTCTCTGAACAAAGTGGATATGAATCCTCAGTTACTCGCTTAGACATCTGAAGATGTTTGATTGAATAGAAGGCATGCTTTTCAGGATTGATTCGATTCGTGATTTCAGAGATTGATTAGGAACAGGCATGGACTGACCCTACGTATAAATTGCTGATGACGGTTTTATGAATGAACATACGATATTTTCCTACATGATGATCAACATGTTACGTGAATTTTGCTGGCAACGTCCACAATGTAGGGATAATTACAATACTCTAGACGTCTCCAAGAGCATTTCAATGAACAAACTAGAGAGAAACATGGATACAGGAATGGAAGATATGTAGAAGAAGAAATGAATGTAGTCCAGAACTATCATACACAGCCAGTTTTAAACCTTGGCTAGCCAAGAAGACTGCTATCCAGCCAGGTGGTCTGTAGATTTTCGCATGCCATGCTGTTAGCGTAATGGCAACCTCAGCAGTATTTCTTAGATTTTGCGACTGGGTCCGCTACCTCACGTATGAGCTAGCTCCTTGGTATCACGAGGCTGACTGAATCTCGTTCTAGCCCTCAATCCGTAATTAAAATCCCTGGAAAGGTCGAGAGTCGAACGTGGAATATTCTGGTTCGAGGTAGACAATCAACCTCTAAACCACGGAGCTGGTAATAATAATAATAATAATAATAATAATAATAATAATAATAATAATAATAATAATAATAATAATAATGACCGCCTCTGTAGTGTGATTAGCTGCCACCCCCGGAAGCCCGGGCACGATTCTCGGCTCTGCCACGAAATTTGAAAAGTGGTACGAAGGCTGGAACGGGGTCCACTCAGCCTCGGAAGGTCAGCTGAGTAGAGATGGGTTCGATTCCCACCTCAGCAATCCTGGAAGTGGTTTTCCGTGGTTTCCCACTTCTCCTCCAGAAAAATGAAGGGATGGTACCTAACTTAAGGCCACGGCCGCTTCCTTCCCTCTTCCTTGCCTATCCCTTCCAATCTTCCCATCCCCATGCAAGACCCCTGTCCAGCATAGCAGGTGAGGCCGCCTGGGCAAGATACTGGTCATTCTCCCCAGTTATATCCCCTGACCCAGAGTCTGAAGCTCCAAGACACTGCCCTTGAGGCGATAGATGTAGGATCCCTCGCTGAGTCCGAGGAAAAAACTGACCCTGGAAGGTAAACAGTTAAATAATAATAATAATAATAATAATAATAATAATAATAATAATAATAATAATAATAATAATAATAATAATAATAATAATAATAATAACGTTATTCTTTCCACTACTAACAACTTCTGAAGGTTTTCGAGGACACCGAGGTGTCTGAAACTAGTCCCGCAGGAGGTCCTTGACGTGCCAGTAAATCTACTGACACTAGGCTGACGTAATTGAGCACCATTAAATACCACCGGACTGTGTCAGGATCGATCCTGCCATGTAGGGGTCAGAAGGCCATCGACTCAACGCTCTGAACCACTCAGCCCGATTACATATATCTAGAGGGTACCCACAGTATGGGATATTACAAACTTTGCAATATCTTTCCTAATATTGCGTTTTGGAAGAAATGTTGAATGGAAAAAAAGAAAACATTTAAGAAATCAATTTGCAGTAGCTTATTTCATATGAAAAATTTCAAAGTTGGCAGTATTTTTATGTATTTTACATGAGAGGTGAATCCTATTTTGATAAACATATTAATGAATTCTGATGAAATATTGAATGCGAAGAACTTAAAATATAATGTACTCATTCAAATTTTGAGAGAGTATACATCGTAATTTAGTGACAGAAATTCTAGTACATATGTATCTCATTCACGAATTTTTATCTAGATAGTAATAATAATAATAATAATAATAATAATAATAATAATAATAATAATAATAATAATAATAATAATAATAATAATAATGTCTGTCCTTTGGAGATTTTGCGACAATTTTAATTTTTGACACGTTTCATGCCTCTTTAATTTTAATGACATTTCTTTGTTGTACATATGTCGTTAGCCTATGTATGTATGTGTGCATGTGTGTATGTTTCAACATCTGCTGAAGGTATTTTGATGAAAATTGGTATTTGGACTAAGGTAGATTTCGATTAAAATTTTGAACACGACCTGATCAGGAGGCGTGAAATACAAACTTTGCAATATCTTTCTTAATATTGCGTTTTGGAAGAAATGTTGAAAGGGAAAAAAGAAAACATTTAAGAAATCAATTTGCAGTAGCTTTTCTCATATGAAAAATTTCAAAGTTGGCAGTATTTCGACGTATTCTTTTCAGTTGATAACGCTGTGTATGTCGTAGGCACAAGTCGAAATCCTGACGTTTCTAGATACGCCCAGGTGAATTGCAACTTTCCTGCTGCTATTAGGCCAATCGATATATAATATAATATTAACGTTATTGGCTTTACGTCCCACTAAATACTTTTACGGGTTTCGGAAACGCCGAGGTGCCAGAACTTAGTCACACAGGAATTCTTTAACATTTCAGTATTGTAACCGTTCACCACCATGCTAATACGCATGTTATGAGACCCAGAAAATAGTATAGGCCATTTTCCGCATCATTCTACGACATATTTGGTCGTAATGAGTATTTTTCACCCAATCTTGGATACGAGTGGCGTTGCGCCAGCTCGGAAGGCGAAGGTCTATTTACGCGTACACAGAAAAAGAGAGTTCAGCACAGCGAAACCTTGGAATCGCGCTCTCTTTTCGTAGAGAGAAAAGAGAAGAGCCCGCCAAGCGCAGAGAACATTAAGGTCAGAAGGCGGATTCTAGTTACAGTGTTTTAACCCATGAACTGGTGCTTCTCAGCGATTTCCCTGTAGATTCTCGATTGCCAATTCACAATGTTCACTTGTTAATAGTAATAATACATTTTTATACAGCATTGAGAAATTTACGAGTAAAGACTCATTGGAATCAACAAAATTTATACTATTTAATGATGTCAGAAGATGTCCTACTTAATGAACGTATCGGTAATGACGCACCTTAGACAGATGTGCGTAATGGGAAACAGATGTAAGGGGCGCGCCTCTCGACGGAAGCGAGGGAGTCCCGAAGGATAATAGCGCAAGGTTTTCAAGAGGAAGCTTATAAGATTACGAGAGATTCAGCGATGCGATTTGCATGAAACTCGACCAGTGGAAAGTATAATTTTAGAGCTACAAAATGACTACTCACACGACTATGAGGGAGCATTATTAACGGACTGATTTTTCACAAGTGGGCGGAGTCTACCACCTCCCCTGCCGGCGAGGCAAATCTCTATAAAAGAAAATATCAAACCAGATCCATTATCCATTCTAACCCAGTCGTTACGTATTGGCGTTGAAACTTCTTCAGTGTTTTTCAGCGTTGCGAGTCAGTGCTACTGAAGAATAGTGTGTGTTCTTTAATTTGAATATTTGTGTTAAACTTAATTCTGTTCTGTCAAACAACTACCCTTAAAATATAATCCGTTCCTATGGGGTGAAGTAATTACCGTGGAGTGCAATATAGGTGGCTTAAAGTCCCATACTGATATAGTAAGGGAATGAAGATTATTAAATTAGCAGCGGCTCATATGACTAACAGTTAGAGAGCAGGTAAAACTTACGATGATCGCTCAAACGTGGTGAGAAGTAACTATAGTCTACGAATAAATAGCTTGCCATAATTAAGGCACGTGCAGTAGCAAGAGACGTCTTTCGAGACAATAGATAGTGCTAGATTAGACAGGGAGTGACACTTGATTAGACAAGTGACGCTCATCTGAGAATTACTGCACTGGGAAACGAGTAGCGATCTTCAATGACTGTAGCCGCTACTCTGGTAGTCTATTTGAGTGGGTCTAGCCGTATTACGGTATTTGAATACATGCAGAGAGTATTTCATTAACCAGCTTACCATTGTCCACATATATGCGAATGCCTGTTAAACCCAGGAGTGGAACCGACTAGAAACGCGCCTTTATGTCAGCAATCTTCAGGAGTTGAACCGACTAGAAAAGCGCATTTGTGCCTGCAATCTTCAGGGACCGTCCGGAACCTCCGTCACAGGCGATTGCAGATCAAGACGTCATGGACGCGGCCAAGAAGAAGCTGAACCAAGGACTTTCAACTAGCGAGGCTTCAATGATGGAAGCTTAAATACCGAGGTGTACCCCTGAATGACAACATGGACACGCAGAAACGTTGAGTACACTCCAGTTTACTAAGCATGGGAATCAGAGTAACCGCATAAAGTGTAAAATTTGTACATATAACTTTTTCTAATATGTAATAGGTGAACGACATATGCGTGTTTCTATTGGGAAGCTCTGTATTAATTTGATATGTATTTGGGTTTTTCTTCTCTGGTTCTGGATAATGACGATTTTACTCCGTTAATTTTTCTTGCATGAATTAGTACGTAAGACCCCATTGTATTAATTTGTGTGTGAAGCATAATTTAAGGGTGGAACTGATACTTCAAGAGATGTTATAATTCATTCCTAGTTTCATTAGTCGATATGGATCATAATATTTCAAGCATATCTTATTTTATTGCTTCACATGCACGTTTCTAACTACCTCCCTTAATTTAAGGATGCTGACCATTGAATAATATATTGGCTCGATGTGCAAACCCATGATTTAGATATTACACGAGTGAAGTGGTACAGTATTACTTAACTTCCCTATTGAATAGAATCTTACTAATGCATAAATAATGTGAATTTCAGATACAGATATGTAAGGGAGAGACGGGAAGGGTTGTGCGACAATATTTAAAATAATAAATTGAAAAATGATGATAAGAATAATCACGACCGTAACGATGTGATGAAGTGGGCTAAATATATGTGAAACAGTAGGTAACAAGTGAAAGTACTTCACCCAGCTGGCGGAACTGGCTACCGCTTAGAAGATTTATGACCCTCAGGACGGAAAGGAATGTCGAGTCCTGCAGTGAGCCTGTTGGTCTATCAATGCTTGTAACATTCACACAATAATTCTTCCTCTCTTTGACACTGTATTAATTATTTACATGACAAATGCATAATACAAGCAGCGTTGTAGATTCTACGATTCGACAGATGACGTGATCCTCCCCAATTTTATATTTAAATGAGATCGCATAGGATCTTCAGACTCGCACCTCTAAGTACAACGAACCCTCGTTCGATACCGTGTAGGGTCGACGATCATGGATCAACACCATAAGACCTGAAAGGGTCACAATTTCCGAGTGAATTTATTATGCGTGAAGTGTACTGGATATTGATGTATTTACAGGTGATGGTTCATTCTTCGTGTATTTATGTTCGTGTGTATTTTATTCTATGGTGATTTATCGCGATTTTAGGGAACCAACGTTGATGGGTCCACTTTGTAATATGATAGGATAAGACAAATACCCCGGAGAAACACGTATATGTGGTTTTGATATAGATGACTAATGTAGTTGAGTAAATATGGTGTGCCATAAGCGGCGACAATGATTTTCGTTGTTACGGTAGTGTACTCATTTGTGTCTGATACAACACCTCAATTGAATGATAATTATTGTAACAGAATATTGTTTCATCACGAGAAATTCCATTTTTATATGTGTTATGTGTTTCTTTCTGCATTAGTATAACGGATATCAGCGGATACCGATAGTAGGTACAGGGATACACCTCTTCTGAGTGTGACGTGTGATTTACAGATGCGCATGTTAGCAAGTGATTTTGAAATGCCAAAATGATAAATACAGAAGTAAAAATGAACTGACGGACATACAGGCAATTTCCACATAAATGATTTTCTTTTAATTCGATAATATGACATTTTCTCGTGCGTGTTGATTTTTCTGTTTGTGACTCTATCAGTTTCATTAAATTTATGTTTTGATTCGGTAACATTAATCTCATTTCAGTAGTATATTGTATTCCTCTCATGTTATAGAATACCTTACTTTCAATATATTTAAATTAAGTGCCCAATTTATTCCGAACAGTCCATTGACCCGTATGCTCTTGAGCTTAGCCGTTGAGACAGTGAAAGTAGGGAGGATGGGACTTCGATGCCCGGGATTGACTTTCAAAGTCCTTCATCCAACATCTTGCCATTCAAAAATATATTTGTGAAACTAAGTATTTTTAAATAATGCTCTGCTGCCCGAAGCAGGTGCAGTGAATCTACCGACACGAGGCTGATGTATTTGAGGACCTTCAAATATCACCGCACGGAAGCAGTATCGAACCTGTCAAGTTGGGTTCAAAAGGCCAGCGCTTCAACCGCCTGTGCCACTCAACCCGGTGGGATATAATATTGGAAAAAATAAGACTATACAAACTTGACCAAGTACAGTACATCACGATTCTTCTGTGCCGAGCGAGTTGGCCTTGCTATTAAGATTGCGCAGCTGTGAACTTAAATTCGGGAGATGGTAGGTTCGAATACCACCGTCAGCGGCTCTGAAGATGATTTATGTGGTTCCACATTTTCACACAAGGCAAATGCTGGGGCTTTACCTTAATTAAGGACACGGTAGCTTACTTCCCAATCCTAGTCCTTTCCCGTACTTCCGTCCCGGAAAACCTATGTCTTAGTGCAATGTTAAACTACTAGCCAAAAACCTCAACACGATTCTGTAGAAGGTGGTTAGGCAAATGAAATGAAATGAAATGTCGTATGGCTTTTAGTGCCGGGAGATCCCAGGACGGGTTCGGCTCGCCAGGTGTAGGTCTTTCTATTTGACACCCGGAGGCGACCTGGGCGTCTTGATGAGGATGAAATGATGATGAAGACAACACATACACCCAGCCCCCGTGCCATTGGAATTAACCAATTAAGGTTAAAATCCCCGACCAGGCCGGGAATCGAACCCGGGACCCTCTGAACCGAAGGCCAGCACGCTGACCATTCAGCCAACGAATCGGACGTTAGGCAAATTATGTAACTAAATTGAATTACAAACTTGAGGACGTGCATATTGAACAATGTCTGTAAAAACAGTCAGCTATACTCAGCCCCGTTTGGGAGAACAAGAAAATATCAGTTGTAACTGTAAAATTATTATTTTTCCAGTGTAAACATAAATACGTTCTTTGTACCTCGAACTGGCATAATTCACTGTCGTGTTGTAACAAGCAGGCAGAAATGTAGTAATTCAGTTTTCTTTAACATTTCGATGCGTTGTATGTATTACTATTACAACAGGCAAAGGATAAATATTTAATAATAATAATAATAATAATAATAATAATAATAATAATAATAATAATAATAATAATATTGGTTTTACGTCCCACTAAATATACAGTCCAAGAAATTAGGGGAACATGTTTTGTAACGTCTGGTATGAGAATGTTAATTTTGGAGATGGTTTTACCTTGAGACCTTAGGTACTCAGGGGATGTCCAATCGAAGTCATACACCATCTGTAGGCGTAGCCATGCATTAAACTGTCAGGTAACCCAACAACACAAAGTAAAAAGTGGTATGTCCGTGCGTCGTTGTGATGTACACAGACTACTGCGGTCATTTGAGTATGTTGTGCGTAAACCAGCACATTCCATGAGACTTCTTAACGGGGTTCAAGTCGCAAGGGCAGTCACTTTGATCCAAGAAGGTTGAACATTTCGTCGTTTTCTGTGGATCTTGCTGTTTTTGTTGCTTTTCTGTTTAAAGGGGCCTAACATCTAAGGTCATCGACACCTGTGGATACCAATTCTCTCTGTCAGTTACTCAGTGCTTGTGGAATCGCTATAGTGAGGCAGGCTAGTTCACAAGGAGAGTTGGACAAGGTCGTGAACGCATGACAACCCCACAGGATGACCGATATCTGATCATCTGTGCGTTTAGACGTCGTTCAGCAACTACCAGAGAACTGCAACAAGACCTCAGAAGAGTCAATGGAGTCACGGTGTCTAACCAGACAGTAAGGACCGGGTTAAGAGAAGTGTCCCTACGTCCCAGACGTCCTTTTCGAGTGCTCCGTTTAACGCAGCAACATCGCAGAGATCGAAAACTGATTGATCTAATCTCGATGAAACTGTACTGCATTACATTTTCTGGGCACATCAAGGTATGCCTACTGAACCCATGACATTTGAGTAATAAGGAGCCAGAGTCCTAAATTCATTAAATGAGGTCCCCTATTAATTGCAAGTCATGAGCTCTAGCTGTAGTATTATTTATCTCTGATCAGATATGGCATGTGGAGAACATGCGGTGAATCTAATTCCCACACTAGAGAAATTACGTCACCAGCACGTGTAGAATATGTAGGGATACGGAGGCAGTATATTTTCTAATAAAAGTACATTTTAAGAGGAATTGTGACGAATCAGTTATAGTAACCGTCAGGAAATCGTAAGTGAAACAATTTGGTTGTTAATGGTAAAGGCTTTAGACCGCTAAATAGCTGCAGAAGGAAAATTGTCCAAAGACGCGCCTGTTCGTTTAAACACTGTTCCATCGACCAGAATATAGTGCCTAACTTATGAGGTAATTTAGCAATTCAGTTGGTTAAGAGAAACCCTTAAATGCTTATCATAAACACCGCCACTAAAATAAGCAACTATGTGTTATGTCGTGATCAGCGATAATTATATTTTAGTGGGGTGGAAAAAGTGTCGGTAAACTTGTGGTGATAAATGCCGATGGCATGGGAGTGGATGTAAACGTTATAAAGGAACGATGCACCATTTTGCAATCCCGCATTGTTTCCAGTGAATTTGAAGCTACCGCACGCTGCTTAGGATGACAATAAAATCGGTTGTGCAGACTTAATGTCCCCAGAAGGGAAAGCAACTTGACTAAAGGTGGCTATTTAACATCATCTCCAAGCGGAGAGATATTGTCGGTCAAATTGATGGTATTCCCATGTGGAACCGTCATGTAAATTCACGTCCAGACAACAGACGGTCATTATAATGCCGAAGTCCTGCAGTTAAATTATCTAGTATCATTTATTTAATTTTATTGATTGTGCGGACCGGTGATTTGACGAACGTGTTCGGTTCGCGAGGAAGAGAACGTGTGAATAGCATTTTTTGTTGATGTCATTATTTTTAGGTGAATGATACCAATGACAGTGATGGGAAAAATACGTTCTGTAAAGCCATTATCTATCGAGATGGCTGGATAAAGAATGAGAGATGCTAGTGGGCCTGTTAAGATGTGAAACCATGTACGACTTCCAGGTATGTGAATTACCTTTGTTATAATGTGCATTTTAATTATTTCATGATGTCACCATTTTATTTGTGTACCTGTGACGCATTTTGGTCACCCTTTTATTTCGTGAAAATGTCAGATGAATATGACAAAAGGTAACTTTTATGTTTCTTGGATAAACGGAATGGCGCGAAACTAGCATGTGAAGTGTTGCACAGTATTAGATTTGATGGTATAAAACGAATATAGTGTATAGAGCAAAGTATCATTTCCATACGTTTATTTCTTTCTATATTTGCTTTTTCCAAAGTTAAGACATTAATTTATCATACAATTCTGTTCAGTGAAAAGATGGATTTCGTGTAAGTGTATTCCTTGGTTTACCATTTAGAGCGAGTGCACGGTAATGATGGGGTGTCAGCTGTTGTGGAAGGCACACCTTCGTGGGTTCGGCGCTGTAAAATTTGTCAAGTGAAGTTATGAGGCGAAACCAGTGTGATTTTGTTAAAGTGGACTGCTATTCTAAAAGTCTGTTAAAATCTGTGTAGAATTGATGAGAGGAAAATAACGGTAACACATTTTTAAGTCAAGTTGTGAGTTTCGTTTTTGGAAATATTGTGCTGTCCACCTGAGGCATGGGAGGAGAGATGGTTAGTGTGTCACAGAGTGTTTTATGATAACATAGTGGGTCAATCAGGAGAGATATTCCATGTTATTGTCGTGCAGAGAATTTGTGATAGTAAGTGGTATAAGTCTTGCCAAAATGGGAAGGAATGTTGATCAGGTTGTTGTAATCCTGTAATGTTGAAGAAACTTTATGCGGGGATTTTCATTGTAGGGAACCCGAGGATTTATTGTTGTGTATTTTACTGATATGAGAATAGCGGCAGTCCATAGTTAGATTCCACGTGATACCGCAGGACCGTGATGGATAAGAATATTTCAAGTGACGTTTTAAATGAAATCTCTTTGAATATTCTGTGCTGGTCAAGAATTATATTTCATGTGAATTGCCAGCGAGGCGAGGTTTTCATTTGATGCAGGTTAAGATAACATGTGTTTTTTAAGAGATAGCGAGGAAGGGTCGTGTTCCCGTCATTAAGCCAGCCTTTGAGCGCTCGAGCCAGCTTATTGTTAGAAAGAAATTGTAACTGAGATTTTTGTCATCTGTAGTAAATGTTTGGAATCAGATTTCATTATTTTAGAAGAGATTCATTTTAGTAGAGACTTGAATTCATCATCGAAGCGACGGAAATGACACGATGGTACATTATGTTGGAAATAACCATTTTCAGAGATGTCAACATTTGAGAATCGGTGGTGATGTTGTTTGGTGTTATTGAGAGTTGTCCAACGTTTGCGATTATTTTATTTGAACGTCACGATAGCTGTAAATCCATAGAGTTCGTTATGGATGATTGTGTCGTGTTGTTGTTGGTTTCCAAGGCACAAATGTAGGTTCTTGTGATATAAGGTCATGCTTGTGGAGCACATGGGGTGCAGTAGTCCATCCACCCTAGAGTAGGGTGAGGTGCGTTACGGCACTCGAGTTTCATCGACCTGAAATCATATCGGACGTGCCGGAATTAGTCCAAGGGATAACTGTAGGCGTTATAAGCGATTAGACATGGGTTGTTTTATTTTTGCGTGTTGTGTACATTTATGCAGATTATAGGATATAAGATTAGGATTATCCAAGCTAGTTTCTTAATAATTAATAATTTTATAAGGTAAGCTTGTTGAGTGACGTCATGAAATAAATAAATGATACTGGTAATTATGACAATGTATTCCACTTTTTAGCTGCGGTGGAGAAATCATAGAGCATAAAACAATGGTAGATCAATATTTTCGTCAAAGGAATGTTTCTGATAAATAGATCCAAGTGATAACAAAAATGTAATTAAATAGAGAATTTAAAGAAACCTTTTGTCCGGGATAAATAAAATTTGTTGTTAATTAGGATTATTAGATTATTTCATTTATTAATTTATTAAATTCAATGGAATCGTATTGATTTTTAATTTGTTGGGCATCAGATGTACTGGAGATTTATTAATGTATAACCTTGGTCATCAACTACTGTAACTTAATTGTGATCAGCCTATACTTCAGAAGTTTGGATGGTCATGGGTTCGTCAACCTCAGTGACTTATATTAGGGTGATCTGCCATTATTGCATCATTTTCCTTGCGGTTATCACCCACAATGGCTTTAACATAAATCACAAAGTTAGATGTTGGTCCATGGCATAGTCGCAGGTTACATCGATTCATTTAAGGGTCCATACCGTACAACCACAGTGTGGCACATACCGATTAGACTGCCTTAATTATACCAAGAGTCCAAAGCTTGTGTTACGAGGGCTTGATCATCAGGAATCATTATGGTGGTACATGTAGTCTCACATGGAAACCGATCTTAGAGATCTCCCGAATTTCTTTATTTCATTGTTAAATTAAGAAGGTGGTTTCTAGTAAGGATGCCCCTCAGGCCTTTGAATTAAGGTCTCCAAATCCAGCGTCTCTCATCATCTTTAATATTGTTATTATTACTTTTTTAAACGGAAAAGGCTGAATTCATTGATTTGAGGTGGTGTGATGTCACAAGTTTCTTCGACTTTATCGCATATGATGAATAAACATCCATTTCTTTTAAATGAAGTCCTCTTTTCTGTAGACATTAGTTTAAAATTACTGAAACCCGCCTCTTACCTAAGCAAGTGACGAAGAACCAGTCAACGACCCAAGATAAAGATACCATGCCGATTTGCTGATAGGTAAGGAAAGTAGGTAGCCTTTGAAGGACCTTAACGTGTTCAGTAGCTAAATCAGATAGGACTGAGCACTGTATTGGGAAAAATAATTATGTTCAAAGATATAGTGAAATGTACTGTAATACAATATATTGCACTGCTCACATATTTGTTATTTCACTTTAAGAACAACAAACTGCTACTGCTGTGTCCCTCATTGTTCAGTGCAGCCTCAGTATCATTGCAATCCCATAAAAATAGGAATTTTTTCCCATGTTCTTCAGGCAGGTTGTTGCCTTCGTCTCCACTTTCGAGAGTGAATATTCTTACGACCGTAACCTTCCGTTGACTGGTGATCGACGAAGGACCTGCAACACAGCCGAATGCTGCATGCTTTGTTTCCAACTGAAGCATGTACACTGGATGCTTCGAAGGCGTAGGACATTGTAGAAGAGAACTGCTATAGCTTCTCTGTGTAACCTTTAGCGCTAATTGACTCAGCGATTTTACTCACAGAAGAGGTACATAGCAATCATACTTCAGTTGATAGAACATTCGAAACTGATGTGAATACTGTTGTAGCTTAGTGAAGCAGTCTTCATTTGCTTCTGCCCAGTACACGTCCACTGCCGAAATATTTGACTACGGGCAATACTATCGGCAGTTCAAAACATAGATTTCCTGTGGACTGCGGAGTAGTTATATGGCTGTTGTTAAAACTTAAGAAGAATGGCATTCATGGCAAACTGCTGGCATGGCTTCGATCATTCCTGGTAGATCAAATGCAGTGCGTTGTGTACAGTGAGGCCAGGTCAGACCAAACTTTAGTCACCTCGTGTGTGGTACAGGGTAGTGTGATAGGGCCGCTTCTGTACAAGATTTATACGCTGGACCTATGAGGTTGTGTATCTTCTACTATGGCACTGTACGCTGATGAAATCATCGTTTGCAGAGATATTCGCAATAACAACTACGTAAATTGGTTACAGGCAGGTCTTCATAATATGGCTTTGTGGTGCAATGTAAACAGAATGTCTATAAATTTACAGAAGTGTAAGTATATCCGCTTAACTAGAGCAAAATCACCATTACAACATCGTATTTCGCTGTGTGATTAAATCCTGGTGCCTTGTACCTCAATAAAATTGCTTGGCATTCATAACTGCAGCAACTTGAAATGGAAGAAGCATGTTGAGGAAATAAGGTGCAAAGCATACACAGTCATGGGGTTTACCTGCAGATCTCTATTGGGAGCTAGAATGAAAGCAGTTCAGAGGGTCTATTTAAAATTAGTACGGTCAAAACTGTTGTGCGGTCTTCCTTCCTGGCACCCCTCTACAGTATAGAACATGACGAAACTAGAGAGAGTATAACGCCGAGCAGAACGATTAATTGTTCAACACGGTCATTTAAATACAGCCAGTTAAATGCCCCCTCCCCCACCCCAATAGATTTCTGTAAACAAATAGCTATTGCTTTTCTGAGAAAATCACTCACAGGTAACATTCACATCAAGACTTTCAACCGAACTACCGTTCTGCTCAAAGAGGTCAAGGTGTGTCCCTTTTCCCTCCACTTGCAAGAACAGCATCATATAAAAGTGGCTTCTTTATTCGTTATGTTCATCTGTGGAATGAACTCTCAACACAGAACATTTTTGTAAAGAGGTAAAAATTATGTATATTTGAACCTTCGGTACATAACGTCATTTCATACTTGTGTGCATGTTCAGTGTGCGTGGGAGGACGGATGAACTTTTGAGTGATCCCGAGTGTGTGATATTGTATGTGGGTATGATTGAACCAGCCTAGCTGGGGTATATGTGGCGATTAGAATTACTGAAATGTTGAGCAGGTCCTGTGAGTATCATGTAAATAATACGTCGATATATGGTTCATGGTATGGGTTACTGTAGTCACTCCTGGTTCTTGAACCATGGGCAACGGCTAAGTGGCCTAGTAAGTGGTCCTGAGACTCGGGATACCAGGTACTACGGAATGTGAGTGGGCATCTCGGACATATTCTGAGCCATGGTCATCCTTATGACCAGGCGATTAGGACTATACAATCCACCAGTGGTCCCTAACCCGTTAGAGTAGAGATCCTCAATTGGATTATGTGTAATAGAGTAACATCCTGATTCACGAATTTACCAAGCTCAGAACATTTTAAGCAAGCCACGGACCTATGGGAGTAACTCGACTTCTTGGAAACAACTTGGTGATCGAAATGGAATTCGACGGGGAGCTATCAATATTAATGGGGGTTAAGGGTGAAACAAAGCAGAACTGGCTGAGTCAGCAAAGAGGATGCATTTGGATGTGCTAGGAGTAGGGCCTAAGTGACATTCGAGTAAGGGGAGATAACTAGGAAGAGACAGGAGTTTATAAAGTGTACTTGATGGTTGTTAAAAAGGGAAGGGCAGAGTCAGAGGTAGGACTGTTTATCAGGAATACTATTGCACGCAACATATTTTCTGTTTGGCACGTAGATGAGCAAATGATGTGGGTAGATTTGGCAGTTGGAGGAATTAGGACGAGAATTGTCTCAGTGTATTCAACATGTGAGGGTGCAGCTAAGGATGAAGTTGACAAGTTTTATGAAGCATTGAGTGACATCGTAGTGAGGGTCAATAGCAAGGGCAGGATAGTGCTAATGGGCGATTTAGATGCGAGAGTTAGAAATAGAACAGTACGATACGAAGGGGTAATTGGTAAATGTGGGGAAGGTATGGAAGGTAACATGAATGGGAAGCGTTTATTGGACTTATGTGCTAGTATGGGTTTAGCAGTTACGAACATATTCTTCAATTGTAAGTCTATTCCTCGCTACACATGGAAGAGCAGGGGTACCAGATCCATAATAGACTATATCTCAACCAACTTCAAATTCAGGAAATCTGTTAGGAATGTATGGTTTTTTCGGGTATTTTCGATAATACAGACCACTATCTGATCTTTATTGCACTAGGTATCTCTAGGCCTAGGAGAGAGAAAGTGAAATCTGTCTGCAAACGAATAAGGGTAAAAAATCTCCTGGACGTAGAAAGTAGACAGAAGTACATGGGTATGATTAGTGAGAAGTTTCAAACAGTGGACAATAATCAGGTTCAGGATACAGAAACAGAATGGTTGAAATACAGGGATGCTGTAGTATAAACAGCGAGGGAACGCCTAGGAACAACTGTTTGTAAAGATGAGAAAGAAAGCGAACATCTTGGTGGAACGATGAGGTGAGAGCAGCTTGTGAACGTAAAAGGAAGGCTTATCCGAAATGACTGCAAACAAGGGCCGAGGCAGACAGAGAATTGCACGTAGATGAATGAAACAGAGTGCAACAAATAGTTCCTGAATCCAAAAATAATTCGTGGGAAGATTTGGGTAATAACCTGAAGAGTATAGGCCAAACAGCACGGAAATCTTCCTGGACATTAATGAAGAATCTTAGGAAGGGAGGGAAAAAGGAAATGAATAGTGTTTTGGGCAATTCACGTGAACTCATGATAGATCCCAGGGTATCACTGGACATGTTGAGGGAATATTTTGAAAATCTTCTCAACGTAAGAGGAAATCTTCCTGGTTGTGTCACGAACAACGGAGCTCATACGGAGGAGGAAAATTAAGTTGGTGAAATTACGCCTGAAGAAGTGGAAAGGATGGTAAACTCCATTGTCATAATTCAGCAGGAATAGATTAAATCAGACCTGGATTGGTGAAGTATAGTGGGAAGGGAGGGTTGGAATGGCTTCATAGAGTAGTAAGATTAGCATGGAATGTCGGTAAAGTACCTTCAGATTGGACAAACTCAGTAATGGCACCTATCTATAAGCAAGGAAACTGGAAGTATTGCAACAGCTTTCTAGGTATCTCATTGGTTAGTATACCAGGCAAATTATTCACTGCCATCTTGGAAGGGAGGGTGCAATCAGTGGTTTAGAGGAACTTGGATGGAAAATAGTGTGTTTCAGATGACAGAAGGGCTGTCAGGATCATATTTCGGTATGCGCCAGGTAATTGAAGAATGCTACGAGAGGAATATACAGTTGTGTTTATGTTTCGTAGATCTAGAGAAAGCATATGGCAGGGTACCGATTAAAACGATATTCGCCATAATGGAGGACTATGGGATTAAGGGTAGATTATTAAAATCAATCAAAGGCATTTATGTTGACAATTGGGCTGCAGTAAGAATTAATGGTAGAATGAGTTCTTGGTTCAGGGTACTTATAGGGGTTAGACAAGGCTGCAGTCTTTCACCTTTGCTGTTCGTAGTTTACATGGATCATCTGCTGAAAGGTATAAAATAGCAGGGAGGGATTCAGTTAGATGGAAATGAAGTAAGCTGTTTGGCCTATGCTGACGACGTGGTCTTAATGGCAGACTGTGCCGAAAGCCTGCAGTCTAATATCTTGGAACTTGAAAATAGTTGCAATGAGTATGGTATAAAAATAAGCCTCTCTAAGACTAAACGGATGTCAGTAGGTAAGAAATTCAACAGAATTGAATGTCAGATTGGTGACACAAAGCTGGAAGAGGTCGATAATTTCAAGTATTTAGGATGTGTGTTATCCCAGGATGGTAATATAGTAAGTGAGTTTGAATCAAGTTGTTTAAAGCTAATGCAGTGAGCTCGCAGTTGCGATTTACATTATTCTGTAAGAAGGAAGTCAGCTCCTGGAGTAAACTATCTCTACATCGGTCTATTTTCAGACCAACTTTGCTTTACGGGAGCGAAAGCTAGGTGGACTCAGGATATCTTATTCATAAGTTAGAAGTAACAGACATGAAAGTAACGAGAATGATTGCTGGCGCAAACATGTGGGAACATTGGCAGGAGGGTACTCGGAATGAGGAGATAAAGGCTAATTTAGGAATGAACTCGATGGATGAAGCTGTACGCATAAACCGGCTTCGGTGGTGGGTTCATGTGAGGTGAATGGAGGAGGAAAGGTTACCTAGGAGAATAATGGACTCTGCTATGGAGGGTAAGAGAAGTAGAGGTAGATCAAGACGACGATGGTTAAACTCGGTTTCTAACGATTTAAAGATAAGAGGTATAGAACTAAATGAGGCCACAGCACTAGTTGCTTGGTCCGATGACCTTCGATGTTAGGCCCCTTAAAACAACACGCATCAGCATCATCAGCAGCATCAGCATTAGTTGCAAATAGAGAATTGTGGCGACGTTTAGTAAATTCACACAGGCTTGCAGACTGAACGCTGAAAGGCAGAACGGTATATAATGATGATGTATGTAAGCACATTCTGTAGCCTATAATTGTAATTATTTGTTATTGTAATTTTAACAGGGAATGAAGGCACTTTCGTGTATGTGGGGCTATGCTCCTTCTCCATTCTCTATCCCCGAATTTTAACTAGAATTTGTTGAAAATAAATAAATAAATAAATAAATAAATAAATAAATAAATAAATAAATAAATAAATAAATAAATAAATAAATAAATAAATAAATAAATAAATAAATATTAATATTAATAATAATAATAATAATAATAATAATAATTATTATTATTTCACAAAAACCCACCTTATTAAACTTCAAACATTTCAACAAAACTTGCTCAGGCACTACTTAAAAATATATCAAATGTAAGTTATGTTTTATTAATTTACAGTCTCTCTTAATGGAATGTTTACCAGAAGTCCCACATTCCATACCTCATTTACGTTTTTGTATACATTTCCTATGCAGTCCCATTCATTTTGTCTCGTTTATGTATATTGTTGCTAAAATTAACTACAGCACATGATAGAAGTCTGAACACGTGTTATATATAATTTTATTTTAAATCACAAAACAGAGGAAAATGTTTAATTTGTCATAAACAATTTACTTCATTACCTAATTTCCACCATTTGGTATTACTTATTGCCTACAAAGACTGTACAAGACTTATCAGTTACAAATTCACTTCTTAACATCAAAGCAATGCATTCATTGCGAATAAATGAGCGCTTATAGGAGAAACTAATGTTTCATCACATGGTTCTCGCGCACAGGAGAACCAAAATTGTGGATAAGCAAACCCATTCTATAGAGCCTTAGCTTAACCACATCACCGGGCGTGCTATACGGGTTAGGCAACTATTGTATCATCCATGCACCCGGACCCAGCAGAGGGAATACCCGGCAACTCGACTGAGGATCGCGTTGTGTTTAACTGATTAACATGCATTGAAAACGTTCCTGATGGAATACTCCTATACTGGTCATAGTTGAGGCGGTAAGTAAAAACACCATCGTAAAGTTTCACTTTGCACATTATTTTAAAAGAATCCGAAAATACGAAATTCGACACAGTTTGAAATGAAGGAATTGACAGCATAACTGCGCCTTTGCAGCCCAGGTAGAGGTAGAAATTTAGATTCATTCATGCTGTATTCCCATAACGCGTCATGATGTCACATTCTGAATTCCGCGCTTAAAATTAATCTGTCATGGGAACATACGATAGTTACGGTCACTTTCCAGTTTAAACAATACTTCAATAAAAACTTTCAAACAGCGTACATCTTCACTGTTGTAATTATACTGGGCATGTTTGGACAGATCTAAATCCTGGAAATAATGAGCAAGCCATTTCACGGCCAGTCACCTGCCGTAATCCAGAAGTGACCCGGACGTTAAAACCCTGATGTTCATGATGGAAGGAACCATTTAAAGTAATTTGTAAGAGACAGGCGAAGTTTGTGTGCACCATTATAAACCAAGGTATAAAAACGTCATAAGCGACACCTTCATAAACTAGTTCCACCCGTCATATACCTGCACGAAAAGAGAGAACAGGAAGCTGTACTAGCAACAACTGACCATTACATGAACATTAACAGAAACCAGAATTCATCGCCAAGAGTCCTAATTATGTGTGGTTTTACTTTCAATCGATGCAATTTTAAGATCCCAAGTCTTCGGAGATTTATGTTTACAGTAAGTATGGCATCGTAACCATGTGCTTAAAATATTATAATTTATTGGTTGTTGTGACAATGCTGAGAAGTAAATCAGACTCGATGATAATCATTCACAAAATCCGTCGCGAGGTGATGGTTTCCAACCCCACGACCGGCAGCCTTAAACAAGGTTTTCCGTGGTTTCTAATTTTCACACCACGAAAATGTCGGGGATGTACCTTAATTTAGGCCACGTCTGCTTCCTTCCAAGACCTAATCCTTCCTATCCTTTCGTCGCCAAACTCCTGTCTGCGTTGATACTAATAGTACAAATATATACTGTATGACCTCAGCTACTGCGGTGCAGATCTTCTTAAGTAGTGCCATCAAGGCGACCTGCCTACCAATTTCGACATTGTAATGCGCTGTTATCTAGTAACGAAAGCTGAACTGTAATGGAATGGATACTGCGGCTGAGTTAATTTAAATGTTACGGGTGGCGGTTGTGCCACGAGAGATCTACAACATACCAATGATAACGGGATGAAGGGGCATGATTTTTGACCGTCCTTCAAAACTGGACTGTCTTATCTGGATTAAACCCGTGAACTTGAGATGAAAGGTTGTGTACTCTACTACTGATTCACCGAGGCATGTTTTGAGTTGATATGACCCTGAAATACTATCAAAAACCTAGAGTTGTGTAAATCTATTTAACACAAGTTCCTTGTGTTAGCAGCAGTGATTGGTAGAAGATTCTGATTCTTGGTATCTCTGCTCTGAACTACAGTTACTTACCGGGATTATTATTATTATTATTATTATTATTATTATTATTATTATTATTATTATTATTATTATTATTATTATTATTATTATTATTATTATTGTCATCATTTAAAATTTGATAGTCAAATGATCAGAATTACTATTAGGAAATATAATAATGGTCCAAAATCCTATGACTTATGCATCCCAGTTCTGTCAAAATGATTGCTGCTCAGCTAGATGACCTGCAGGTATGGTAGTGTCACGAAGACTTCCTGAGTCGTACTGCTTGGCTTTCTTGACCATAGCGCACTCTTTGTTAAATCAGACGGCTTGAGTTTCTACCTCACGAAGCTGAGTGAAGCTTCTTGTCCAGCATTTTCTCTTTAAAGCACCGGGCATGTTAAAAAACGAGTGTGCCTATAAAGACCGTATATTTACCAGATGGTTTGGTGAAATTTTTCAAGGCGTATATTCAAGTTCTCATGGCATCTATCTAGATTTTGACTAAGATCCTTGCACGATTTTCTTCAGAAAGGTTGAGAAAACAACCCTCTTTTCTCAAGGAAGGAAAAAAAGGAGACATTGTTAATAAGACTATTTCAAAACCATTTTACAGTTTAGACCATCGACGATATATAGTCAATCGGCCTTTCATTGAAAGAGTGGATATTGAAAATAAGTCGTCAGTTGGTCTTACAAGACCTTGGACAAACCAGGAAGCGATGAAGAGGATTTCGCGAGAGAGATAGAAAAAATACATCTAATTTGCGGTATGTATGTATGCCTACCATTTAGTACCGATTCCTGATTCGGGGTCGAGGGGGATTTCTGTATTTTATGATTGTATTTAAATAGTTTAATGAAAAATGTTGGTGTGAGGTGAAATAATATTCCGTACTTAGACCTACGTTCGGATGCCTTTCTTGACGAGAACCGCAGTTGAGGAGTTTATGAACTGTCCAGGCATTTGCTTGAAATTGAAAATAGAAAGCAACAGAAAACCTTTCTCAGGACCGTTGACGGTGGGGATCGAACCCACTGATCCGCCGAATACAAAGCTTAGCCGGATAGCCGTAGCGTGTTAACACGCGCACCTACTACGCTCGGTATACATCTAAACTACATAACTTTTGGTACCTGTAATAAAGGTCTATTTGAAAATTCGTCATTTTAAAAATCAACTCTCTGGGAACCTTTCTTCCACGAACAGATCGCAATTCATAGCAACTATTTTGCGGATCTTATTTACTGTCCTGACGTTGAACTTTACCATCTTCATTACCAAGGCCGAATAAAACTTGTGAAGTCCCCCATCTTCTAATCTGTACACTTGTTCCATGTATCTTCATTAGACGTTCCTTCCCCGCATGTTAAAGACCCGTCTCTTTCTTCGTTGTAACCAAACTTGGTCATCCTTCATCTTTTACGGCCGTTATGTTGGTAGTTCTGAGTCTCTAAGTACTCATTTACCAGCCTGTCCGGCGAAGTGTTTACGGCCGTATGTCTTTATACATCGCTGAGTTGCCGTCTTCAATCTCAATATCAGGAGTCATCTTGCGTACTGGAACAGAGGGAGTGTTGTTGATGTTCTAAAGTCATGGATATATACTGTCTGCTGGAGAGCTCACTATGGCCGAACTTTCAAGTCACGAATTTCCTCCTAAGTAAAACGAAAGAGAAACAATTTTATCTTGGAGATAAAATGTTCAAAATAACATAGCCTTCAATGTCATTCTAGCATTCAATGTACTGTAGATCGTAGTGTTATATTATTGGAATTAAGTTACCTGTAAATTTTTATGCGATTATATTTACACTATTCGTAATGCAATATTTTATTTATAGTCTGTTAACCTTGAGTTTATTCCTGCGTAATCACGTTCCAGCTATTGTCCTTCTATTGGTAAAAGGAATTTGTAACGTGATGACTGTGCTGATGGAAGGAGTGTGCGTCTTGGGGCACCACTGTAAGTATCTAGGTGTCAATATAAGGCGTAATCACATTAACAGGGTTGTAAATAAGGGTTGCACAATACTCTAGGAGTGGGTAAATATGTTATGCAAACATACACTGCCGGCTAAAAGTTTCCGGACAAAGCATATGTACCCGCACGAATATGTTTAATGTTTATTTAATGACAGAATATATTAATATCACCACGTTTCGAAGGTTTTCGGACAACGGCGACGAGTTTATGTTTGACGTTCAGCATCGTAAATAATGAATGCATCCTACTGTATAACTCCTACAGTGAAACATGGAGAGGGCTCTGTGGTGATTTGGGGTTGTTTCACATTCAGTGAAGATAGTAGACGGCACCTAATTCAAGGAACACTGGACAAAAACGCCTAAAATTCCATCCTATCTCGTTATGTCCTTCTGTCTGGACAGCAACGTGGGTTTTTACTCCAACAAAACAATTACCCCAGACACACGTTTCGCTATTATATGAATTATCTGCAAAACAATCATAACTCCCCGGACTTAAATCCAATTGAGCTGTCGTGGGAGGAATTGGATCGGATAGTCCGAAAAGAGTGTCCTCCTTCATCAGAAAAGCTGTGGGTCTCTGGCAGAATGCCTGGCAAAGTGTATCTGCATCAGTGTTAGAAAAGCTTGATCTGAGATTTCCGAGAATAGTTAAGAGAGTACTTGCAGCAAAGCGGGGTTTCTTTGAAATTTGATGTGTTCTGGTGATCTGTGAGTGTAAATGTGTATTACATATTGTCTACTTCTTGCTCAGATGTAATGTAGAAACTAAGTTTGATTGTAAAATATTAGTTTTATAATATATATTTGTCAATTCCTTGCATAGGTATGTTGTTTTCTTTTAATCTCAGTCCATTCATTAACAGCTCAATGCTTGGCCGGAAACTTTTGGCCGGCAGTGTACATTCCTACAGGACAGTACAATAGGGTTCATTTTCATTTACACACGTGCATAAGAAAATGAACTCAACGAGAATTGTTCTGATGGACTGCATGAGAGTCTTAAGGGAAATAGAGGATAGGAAGTGCATCGTGTTGTATTTCTTCAACGATGATATATCATCATATAAACAGTCTTACAAACCGAACCTAACCTAACCCCATGACACTACAGCCCTGAAGGGCCTTGGCGTACCAAGCAACCACTGCTCAGCCGGAAGGCCTGCAGATTAGGAGGTGTCTTGTGGTCAGCACGACGAATCCTCTCGGCCGTTATTCTTGGCTTTCTAGACCATCGCAGTCTTAAAACAAAGGAAAATTAATTAAAACCGATTGATGCTCAAATTACAAGAGGTTTTACTTGTTACAGTAAGTGAAAATAAAGTATTAGAATGCACAGTTAATAATTCATTATATATATATGTAGTATATATTCAGTTTCATGAATTTATAAATTTAAATGATTAACTGAAGCCAGATATTCTTGTCTTCATATATTTACTAAAATAAATGTGATTCGATTAACAATACAGTTAGCGCAAACTTTCTAGACAACTTATATCTTGATCACTCGGCGCAAATATGACTAACACCTCTACAATATAGGTTATTTTTATTCAGTTGTGAGATATAAAGAAAACGTTTCTCCTTCGTACATGAGTATATTGATCAGAGAGAAATGTTGAAACAATTTATTACATTGTCAAGTGAAGGTATTTCAATTATCACTCAGCATTACTGGAACATTTAACTTCTAAATAAATTAACAAGCTTTTATCTCTTTTCCCTGTAAAATAGCTTTTTTGTTTCCATTAGACACTCTGCATACTCTTTTCCACCAACAATCGATAGGAAACTGTTCCAGCTCGGCAGTGCCAACAACATCGACAACAACAGCAACAAAATAAACTCCCCTCTCCTAACTGTGGTAAACCAGACAACTTCACTACGTTTCCAAATTGTAACTTAACGCACAGAATTTGTTTGCGCCAACACAGAGAAACACATTTTAATTTATCCGCTGTATTCCCTTCACTCTCTCTCTCAATAGGATCTAACTTTACTCGTGCGTATTTCGTACGTACGACATGTGTACATGGGCAAATTACGGGAGTACAAACAAGTTTTAAGTACACTGTGTTTTATTTAGCGTTAATAAAAGTAAATTAAAAAGAGGAATATCCAGACTCCCAACCAATTAATTCTAGGTACGAGATTGGTGTTAGTGGCAATACTGAAGGCTGTTCCAAACGTGGAACGAAGTGTAAATAAATACCTCTTTACTCCAACATTGGGTGTGATTTTCGCTGGATAATGACGACTTGCTTTTCCATCGGCAGAGAATTTTAGTTCACAACAGAGGACAGCATTGTAAAATCTTGTTCACATAATAGATTTTATTTTCGTTTCTATCATATGTTTAGAGAACAATATCGCTATTTTCTCTTAAATATCGAGAACTAGCAAGATATTGACAGAACGGATAATTGATTAACATTGATGATTTATTGAAATTTAACTTTCTATCTTGGAATCTAGGTGGAAGCGTGATTAGTACACTATTTTTGATGATACCGTTTCACCAATGAGATCGAAGTCCAAATACAGGTCAATCCTGGAGAGGAATTCTTTCCTGTAAAATCATGTGGTGTCCGAAAGGGCCTCCGATCTGAAACCTTAGGTGAAAACTCAAAATTAGCCAGCAACCCTAGACAAAATGGTATGCGATGAAGAAAGTTTCACTAGCTCCGGTATAAAAATACGCAAAGCTGGAGGAAAAGCAGAAGAAGAATAAGGAAAATATAAGTTGAAGTAGAAGAAGAAGAAATTCAGGTAACTTGGTGGCCATGAAGTTTTCGAACATACTTCAAGAATTTACTAACCTCTCCATCAGTATTCAGTCCTGAGAATGGTTTATCATCACGAACCCTGAACCAGTACTAAGATAATTTGCAGTCACTCAGCTTTCATGAACAATATCATTTACGTATCTTAGAAGTGAATCTTCCACGGTGTGTGGAGTTATTTAGTTTTTCTACGGGTTGAAGCGTGTTTTTGTTTTTCTGTACATTTTGCACAGTTTGCTGATGTTTCGAGTATTGGAAAGGCTACTGAAATACACCTACTCTCTCGGATCGAGCAGGAGGTTTTCAGTAGCCTTGACAAAGAATACTGCAATGTCTTCGAAACGATGGCAAACTGTACGCAATGTACAAGAAACAACAGTTCAATACGGAAGAAGAATTAAATATCGTTCAAGTAATACTTTGTGAATAAAGTTTTCGACCTTTTATGTACCTAATTGTTTAGATCTGATAAGTAACTAAATAGAAGATTGTTGCATAAAATAATTATTCGATTCCGGCTCAGTACGGTGGTATTTGACGGTGCTGAAATACGTCAACCTCATGTCGGGATATTAACCGTATGTAGAATAAAACTGCTGCGGGACAGAATTCCAGCACCTCGGTGTTTCCAGAATCCGTAAAAGTAATTAGTGTTGCGTAAAACGAATTATATTATCTCATAGTAAAATAATAATAAAAGTAATAATACGTTGTTTGAGTCATCAGTCCATAGACTGGTTTTATACAGTTCTCCATAACACATTTCTACATAAATACTACATCTTACATCTTATCTAAACTGCTTATCATACTCGTACCTTGGTCTACCTCTACTGTGCTTTACCACCTACACTTCCTTCAAAAACCAGCTGTATACGTCCTGGGTGTCTCAAGATTTGCCCTGTCATTCTGTCTCATCTTCTGGTCAAATTTAGCCTAATCGTTCTCCTCACACCAATTCGATTCAGTATCTCTTCATTCGTGATTCTATCTACCCATCTCACCTTCAGCATTCTTCTGTAACACCACATTTCAAAAACTTCTATTCTCTTTCTTTCTGAGCTAGTTATCGTCCATGTCTCACTTCCATACAATGCCACGCTGCAGACGAAAGTCTTCCAAAACATCTTTCTAATTCCTGCATCAATGTTCGAGAAGAACAAATCTCTTTTCTTAAAAAAGCCTTCCTTGCTTGTTATAGACTGCATTTCATGTCCTCCTTACTTCTACGATCATTACATATTTTACTACCCAAGTAACAATATTCATGTACTTCTTTTAGGACGTTACTTCCTAATCTAATATTTCCTACATCACCTGACTTTGTTCGACCGGTCTCCATTACTTTTGTTTTGGACTTATTTATTTTCATCTTATATTTCTTCTCCAAGACTAGGTCCATACCATTCAGCAATTCCTCCAAATCGTCTGCAGAGTCAGATGAAATAACAATATCATCGGCAAATCTCAGGGATTTGATTTCCTCTCCTTGAACTTTGATCCCGTTTCCAAATTCCTCTTTGATTTCCTTTATCGCCTGTTCTGTGTAAACATTGAAAAGGAGAGGGGACAAATTGCAGCCTTGCATCACTCTTTTATCGATTGCTGCCTTTTTCAAAACCTCGTTTCTTATCACTGCAGACTGTTTTTGTATAGATTGTAGATAATTCTCCTTTCTCGATGGCTGATCCCGATCACCTTCAGAATATCAAACAGCTTGGTCCAATCAACATTATCGAATGCATCTTCTAGATTTACGAACGCCATGTACGTGGGCTTCTTTCTTAATTCGATCCTCTAAGATCAGACATAAAGTCAGGATTGCTTAACGTGCTCCTATGTTTATTCTGAAACCAAATTGATCTTCTCCCAACTCAGTTTCAACTTTTCTTTCCATTCTTCTGTAAATAATAAGTGTTAAAATTTTGCAGACATGAGACACTAAACTCATGGTGCGGTAGTTTTCACACTCGTCAGCACCGGCTTTCTTGGGAAAAGGTATGACAACATTTTGCCGAAAATCGGATGACACTTCTCCTGTATCATACGTCTTACACAGTGAACGTAACGAGCTCTCCATGCTGGATTCTCCTAAGGCAGTCAGTAATTCTGAGAGCATGTCATCAATTCCCGGTGCCTTGTCCCTAGATAGGTCTCTCAAAGCTCTGTCGAATTCTGACCTCAGCATTGGGTCTCCCATGCCAACAGCATCAAAGCCTCTTCTTGTTTCAGAACACTATCATCTACTTCTTTACGTTGATACACCTTTTGGATATGTTCTCACCATCTTTCTCACTTGCGTTCTTTAACTAGAAGTGGTTCTCCATCTGAACTTTTAAGATTCATACACCTAATTACCCTTTCTCTAAAGGTTTCCTTGATTTTCCTATATGAAGCATCTATCTTTCCTTCAACATCCTTGCATTTCTCCTTCAGCCATTCCTCCTTAGCTGCCCTGCATTTTCTATCTCCTTCATTTTTTGTTCGCCTGTATTCTTTTCTGCCCTATTTATTCTTTTGCTTTCTTGTACATTCGTCGTTCGTCAATCAGGTCTAGCATTTCTTGGGTTATCGATTGTTTCTTAGATGATCTTTCCTTTCTTCCTAACTTTCCTTCAGCATTATTCCTCTACTGTGTTTCCTTCAGCGTTTCCATTTAGTCCTTGTGTTACATGTTCCTTGAAACCATCTCTCACACTCTTTCTTTCAACTTGTCTAGATCCCACCTCCTTGCATTTATTTCTTTCTTCAGTTTCTTCAACTTTGCATTTCATGACCAACAGGTTGTGGTTGTGGTCAGAGTCCACGTCTGCACCTATTGTGCCGTTTCACAGTTCTTTATGCGAGCTGGTGGGAACAAATATGGAGTCCCGGCGATTAAGATGTTAATGTGAATGCATTTAACGTCAATACGGACGGTAATGTAGTTATTTTCGTCGGTTGGTTACGGAAAGAACCATGTCTAGAAGGCGCAGGAAAAGAATGACAAATGGACATTATTTAAACCTATTATTATAAAAAAAATTCTCATCATTCATTACACAATCAGACCTTGAAGCAGCAAGAAGCCATCGAACTAGGTTGAAAGAATCTACTTATCTGAAGCAAACACCGTAATTTAGAAGAAAATATAATTCGCGGCTACACGCATAACATCTATTATCAAGATCTAATCGCTACGCGAAATTTAAAATACAATAAAAAGGAGATTACCCAGATTATAATAGAGATACGTCACGAATTGACGCAGAGCATATATAAATTTATCGGATACCGCTCAATAGTAAAAAGCATACGTACTGATCAGCTGTCGAGTGCCCCTGCACTAACAAAAACATAGAGGAGCGAACTTCATTTTCAAAACAGAATAAACACTTAGTAATTATCCTAGCCGATTTGAAGCTGTCATATTGAACTAAACTGTACCATAGCAGAACCTACACAATTTAAGCTTCCCAAGAGATATATTAACTGAAGAATGACTGCAATGAATCACATATTTTGTTGTTGCTCTGTTCCATACATACGAGACTCCACTATGAACCTGTAAAGAAGCAAGGCAACGCTACTTGGACCTTGATGAGGCGATACGATGTTGATCAGGCCAGATGACCAGTAATCAGCTGTGAGGAGCTACGATGAACCCGATCACCCGTGAAGGAACCAGATGACGAGATCCTAATCTCAGATGACCGGAGATGAGAAGACATCGAGACCACCTTAAGACAAGCTAAGTCCATTATCTGAGTCGTTTTCGTAAGTAACAGAACATTACCTTTTTATAATTAAATTTTGATATGTGTGCGAAGACAGTGCGTAGACAAACGTCTAGGTGAGGTTGTAGGAAGTAGGTACTCATATATGTGTAACGTCAGATCCATTAGTAGGCGTGGTCACCAAGTGATATTCCGATCGTAATGTTTCCAATGATATGTGAGAGTAAATGATTAGTGTTGTTATTATTATCAGTGAAGAGTAAAGTGTGAAGTTGGTATTAATACGAGTGTTTACTAATGTAATTAAGGTCACATGGTACGAGATCGTATATAGGAAGTGTTTATGAAGGAATAAGGCATTGTACTGCTCAGAGTTATAATGTTAAATTTGACACTATGACGGTAGGAAGTAAGGTGATATTTTAAGTGTCGTGGCACATTTTGCGTGCAGTTTAATGAATTGATATGCATATAATATAGTGAGAGGTTTATTATACGTGAAGTAAGATTGATAATTGACATATTATAGAAATGGTATAAGGATGATAGTGACTTATGATGGTCATATTTATTTATTTTTCTTCGAGCGAATAGTCATAGTTGTCACAGGTGAAATGAAGTGATTTTCAAGTGATGTTTTCTGAGATTGTCATTGAATCTTTGCCAATTCCAAACTATAGTTCTTAATCTTATGCAGAATCACGTAGTTTAGGATACGATCTAGACGCTGATGGGCAACGCTATTATCCATGTTGAGATCATCTGAATAATCATGCAGATAGACATGGTTGTACTTAGGCCTTCACTGAATTATTTCGGATAATATTCAAGCTACTAGACAGATCACTGGTGACATATAAATTCATACAAGGATTTTTAGTCGAAGATAGTGTCTTCCAACCAAGTAGATTTTCCACTGGTAGTATGTTTGATAATAACTTAGTAGGATATGTGTAATGACGTTTCTTACAACCAAATACGCACTTAAATTAATATTTATCGCTGAATTGAGGTCATACACTGACTGACAGAGCAAATGCAACACCAAGAAGGAGTGGTCAGAACTGTATGCCAATTGCAGGGTAGACTGACGTCACTGAGGTATGCTCATGATGTGAAATGCGCCGCTGTGCTGCGCACGTAGCGAACGATAAATGGGACACGGCGTTGGCGATTGGCCCACTTCGTACCGTGATTTCTCAGCCGACAGTCATTGTAGAACGTGTTGTCGTGTGCCACAGGACACGTGTATAGCTAAGAATGCCAGGCCGCCGTCAACGGAGGCATTTCCAGCAGAGAAACGACTTTACGAGGGGTATGGTGATCGGCCTGAGAAGGGCAGGTTGGTCGCTTCGTCAAATCGCAGCCGATACCCATAGGGATGTGTCCACGGTGCAGCGCCTGTGGCGAAGATGGTTGGCGCAGGGGCATGTGGCACGTGCGAGGGGTCCAGGCGCAGCCCGAGTGACGTCAGCACGCGAGGATCGGCGCATCCGCCGCCAAGCGCTGGCAGCCCCGCACGCCACGTCAACCGCCAATCTTCAGCATGTGCAAGACACCCTGGCTGTTCCAATATCGACCAGAACAATTTCCCGTCGATTGGTTGAAGGAGGCCTGCACTCCCGGCGTCCGCTCAGAAGACTACCATTGACTCCACAGCATAGACGTGCACGCCTGGCATGGTGCCGGGCTAGAGCGACTTGGATGAGGGAATGGCGGAACGTCGTGTTCTCCGATGAGTCACGCTTCTGTTCTGTCAGTGATAGTCACCGCAGACGAATGTGGCGTCGACGTGGAGAAAGATCAAATCCGGCAGTAACTGTGGAGCGCCCTACCGCTAGACAACGCGGCATCATGGTTTGGGGCGCTATTGCGTATGATTCCACGTCACCTCTAGTGCGTATTCAAGGCACGTTAAATGCCCACCGCTACGTGCAGCATGTGCTGCGGCCGGTGGCACTCCCGTACCTTCCGTTATAGACACACTGAGACAGTGATATATTATCCATAATTAATGATAATATTTACACAGTGGAGTGAGTATTCGATGTGTTGACAGAGCAGGCTAGACTTATGTCAAAATAAAGGACCATGATATGTCTTTTTGTTGGTATTACGATTTGGAATTGAAGGGAAATTGTAACATTGAAATATCATTTCGAAATCAAGAAACCTGCTTGAGCATCCTATTATCATACTTTTGAAAATGAGTTCACTGTTCTTGTGCGTTGATACGACTTGTCAACGAAAATAGAATATCGAAATTGACATGTAAGTCACCATGAATTATTGAAATTATTTTATCGAGATTGTTCGTATATACCCCTCCCCCCCCCCACCGACCCAATGTTTGGGCAGAGTTAGTATAGAAAATCATGAAGGGGAGTTAATTCTATGGAAAATTTTCACGATCTAATACCGAATCATTAATTTTTGGTCTTTTTGTACTACAGTATTCTTCCCAACCCCAGAAGAAATAATGTCTTGTGCACATAGAGTGATTACTGTGGGACTGTGCGTCAAAACCCTCACATTTATTTTCCCTATACGTGCTTTCATAGTCCAATTTTGTTCTTTCCGAGACACAGAGAAATTCTGCGAAACGGGAGCAAGCTTTCATTTCCCATCTTCCGAGGTCTTCTTTCTATAGAAAATATTACTTTAATTTAATATAAGTATGAACTCCTCCTTTTCTTCCTATGATTAGTGTTACCTAAACACAACCACCACCTATATGGTTGTCTCATTGTGCAGTTCGTCGAATACCGAGCGAGTTCGCCGGGCGGTTAAGGTCGCTTGCGAGATTGTGGATTCAAATCCCATCGTCCGCAGCACTGAAGATGATTTTCCGTGGTTTTTCATTTACATACCAGGCAAATTCTGGGACTTCACTTAAGGCCACTACCGCTACCTTTCTAATCCTACCCCTTTACCATCCTTCCGTCGCCGTAAACCTTCGACGCGTTAGTGCGACGTCGTTAAACTACTAGCAAAAAAATAAAAATGTAGTCTAATAATAATTCTTGGAGAACAAGGATATGGAAGCAAATCGCATTGTTTCAAACGCTATCATGGTGAATACAATGTACAAAGAATTGATTCGAATTAATTTGAAATATTTTCTACTCCACGGAACGCAAAGAGAAGGAATTGCATTTTCAGGCGACAATCACACGTCTTGAAATTCGTTTAGAGTTTGTAAAATTTCTTTCCGAGCCACTGTCTCGTAATGTCGGTCTGGAGACACACACATGTTATATAACAGTACAAGATCCATTGTTGCGGATGTTCTCAGTAGATGACATTACCATCTCTCTCCACTTCTGCTGAAGCAACTTGAAGAGAAGATTGCCACATCTAGACGGAGATAGAGACAGGAAGGAACGAGATTTTGTTCGCGATACGTATTGAGAAAAGTGGCAATCAAGAAAATGTGAGAGAAAGATAGAAAGGCCGTTACGATTGAAGAAACGTAAGCGCGAATGCGGGCAGAATATTGATGGAGAGAGATAACGTAGGGCATTAGTGGTCGGTCTCTTCGAAGTGAGAGAAAATTGGGTAGAAAAGGAAAGTCAGACGGAGTCGATTAAAATGTGAAATACTGCCATTATCGAGCAAGTCACTTACGTGCATTAAAAATGACAATAATGTAGATTTTATCCGCAAAGTGATCATATTTAGAGACATCAAGATTTTAGAATTGATTTTATTACGGTCACCAAATGAGAAATCTCCACATTAAGAAAGTTAATGTACAAATGTAAATTCATTCTCTCAGAGTTCCGTTAGTTGGAGTTGAGCTCTTCCCGTTCCATTCTCTTCAACCAGTCTTAAATTCATCGAACCCGGGTATCACACTGAGCAACCTAGGAGAAGATTTTTCCCTTGCCATATAGTGTATATTATACGCAGATAGCAAAAGCCATACGAGTGTACAGTATGTGTATATACTGTATATCTATAGCAATAATGTAGAGTAGAGTGGCACAATTTTGTATAAGTACAATTCCGATCAAACTTAGAAAACCTGTTGTATTTCATTCTTCAATTTTAGTACCAATTACGTGTGGCCGGCTGTGGGAAGAATGTAAGCAGCTTGTTTGTGAATGTGAAAAATAACACATCTGTTTCTATTAGTTTGCAAGGAACTGCCGATTTTACATTGCAAGGTGAGCGATACTTCATTGAATTTCACGTTGCTATATATTTGAAGCTGTCTTAGATAAGCTCTGCGACCTTTTCTTGAATTGTAAATAGCTTTTTATAATAATGCCATATCTCTACGAACCTCAGAACGGGAGTATGACACTGCAAGCACTATCTCTTGTATTTCTTTGTAACTAGTTGATGGATCCATTGTTGAAGTACATGCGGTACATTTTTGATCAGAAGAAATGGTACAATTTCGATCATAGAAGCTTGAAATTTGCTCACTGCAGAAGCCACACAGAAGGTCAGGGAAGGAAGTTTATATGAAATGAAAATTACATGGCGTATGGCTTTTAGTGCCGGGAGCGTCCAAGGACACATTCGGCTCGCCAGGTGCAGGTCTTTCGATTTGACGCCCGCAGATGACCTGTGCGTCATGATAAGGATAAAATGATGATGAAGACGACACATACACCTGGACCCCATGCCAGCTAAATTAACCAATGATGGTCAAAATTCCCGACTCTGCCGGGAATCGGACCCGGGACCCCTGTCACCAAAAGCCAGCACGCTAACCATTTAGCCATGGAACTGGACAGGTTATATGAAATGGTCAATTATGCACCTTCATTGACGTTCAGTCAGTTGGTTGTCGAAGAAACAATAACTTTGCCTAAAATTCCTGAGACTCCTTCAAACAGTCAACCCAAAATGAATCATCACCTGTCGCCGATTAATGAATGACTGCTATTAAGTACTAATTCAACACCAAATAATTCAGCCATTATGGAAACTGCTCCAACGTCAACTTTTAATGTTACAAGCACTGTATCACCCGACGCATCTATGAAAAGTATCTAAACATCACCTGAAAATAAATCCACGCCAAAAATGTGAAACCTAATATCTTCATCACATTTAATATCAGGTCAGCATTTTCAGATTGCTAACTTTAAAAAAATCTCTTTTTAAGAATGAAAATAGTGCAAACATAAATCAAAAGATAACCGACATGTCAAGCACAACAAATCTTCGAGATGATACATCTCAGAGCATCGGAAAGACAACCAGTGTGGATTTTGTCATCTGTATTATGACTGTGAGAACTACGTGATAAAAAGACCATGGATTCAATGGTATCATGAAATATGTGTCGGAGGAAAAGAGAAGAGTTATTTTGAGTAAGAAAAATGTGTGCGATCCAAATTGTACCTTGTGTGATCAGAATTATACCACCAGCGGTAAAATTGCGATCACAGGCAGGCTCTTATATTTCGTACAATGTTTACAACAAGGGTTCATTTAAATAAGGTACGATAAATACAAGACACTTCGCCATGAAATACAGCGTAATTGCAGATATGACAGGACATACATTCCCAAAAGCGTATGTGAGGAAATAGAAGAACAACAAAACCAGAACCAGATATATGGCCTCTACGAAAGACTGCACAGAATTACCCGAGTGTTTAAACCCCACACGTGGGTAATAAATGACGAAAATGGCAATCTCACCGGAGATAAAAAGGAAGCTGTAGAAAGGTGGAAACAATACGTCAAAAACTATATTATAAAGAAAATAACGTATTAAAACAGGAAATAATGAAACAACCTCAATTGGAACCCGATATTTTGTTCAGTGAAATAGAGAATATAATTAAACATTTGAAGAATAACAAATCCCCAGGTATCGAGTGTTTTTCAAGGAGGAATGCTTAAAGAGATGAGATAGGAAGGCATTCACGTATTTCACACATTATGCAACAAGGTTTCTAGAACAGGGGAGTAGCCAAAAGACTGGACAGGTTCTATCTTAATTCCCCTGCACAAGAAAGGGTCCGTTAGTGATTGCTCTAACTACCGAACTATTACACTTGTATCCCATGCAAGCAAAGTCCTACTACACATACTGAATCAACGCTTGAAGTCTTTCTTACAACCTCCGATAACCCTGGAGCAATCAGGTTTTGTGGAAGGCAAAGGTACACGAGAGCAAATTCTGAACATGGGGCACATACTTGAAAAATGTCGTGAGTTTTGTGTTCCTGTTTTTATCTGCTCCGTAGATTACAGAAAAGGCTTCTGACTATGTTGAGTGGGACAATATGACAGTATTAGATGAATTCGGTGTTCCAGCACATCTCATATCACTGCTGAAAGGCCTTTATGACAGTAACATTTCGACCGTAAGGGTGGATGGTGATTCCTCAGACTTTTTTACTGTATCCAAAGGCGTAAGACAAAGTGTATTGTCTCCCTAGCTATACAATATCTATGCAGAGTACATCACGAGGAGAGCGCTTGATGGTTGGTCTGGTGGTATCTCAATTCTTGGACGAAAAATCAACAACTTGCGTTTTGCTGAAGACACCATGCTCATTGCCAGTAGTGAAGATGATCTTGCAGATTTACTTGCAAGAGGAAAGGATGCAAGTCTCATTTACGGATTATAAATCAATTTGAAGAAGTCCAGACTCATGATAATTGATCGTGGAAATCAAGTGCACCTCACTGGTCGATTACAGGGACTGGAGTTAGTTAATGACCTTGTCTACCTTGGGTCATGTGTAGGTGACACAGGAAATTGCGAGAAAGAGATAAAGAGGCGTATTGTCCTGGGACGTGCAACCATGAGTAATCTAACTAAGATCTGGCGGAACAGGGCTATATCCAAAATCACGAAGATTCGTTTGGTTGAAGTACTAGTATTTTCCGTGACATTTTATGATTGTGAGACATGGACCGTAAAGGCTAAAGACAAAGACCACATCGATGCCTTTGTAGAATGCTACGTTTATCTTGGACCGAAAGGAAAACAAATGAGTCCATCATTAAAGAGCTGAAAATAGTGAAATGTCTCTCTACACGTGTCTGTGAAAGAATACTTCAGTTTCTTGGACATATATCTTAAGGAGGGATGGAGACAACCTGGAGAAGTCTATCATAGAAGGCAGAAGACAACGTGGAAGGTCAGCAAGCAGGTGGCGAGATCAGGCTAGGAAGGTAACTGGCGATTCTCTTCAGAACGTCCTAAGAAAAGCTGAAGATCGAGTTGCATGGCAACACTTTGTGAAGAAAGTAACTCTCCAGAGACATAACAATGGAGTCACAACACTCAGTAATGAGTATTACGACTGTTGATGATGATTAATAAGGTGGCTACTTAACTGTCAATGTAAAAGAATGTTGATAGTCCTGAAAGTGTGAGTGCACGATTAATTAAATTTTGATAAAAAATGTACCACCTTACATTATACATGCTAATGTGAAATATCACTCACTCATCTCGATATCCCAGGGCGCACCAAACCAATGAGAATGAAATTTAAGGTGGAGATTCTAATTAGGTCATATATAAGAGCCAAGCAAATTCTCTAGTAGTTCCAACCATGAGGATTAAGCGCAGTGATTTATTTTCTGGTCTTCTACCTGCATTACCCAGACTCGAAACCCTGTGAATTCCATGTTAAAATTTGCACCAGAAAATCGGCCAAACTGAGTGAACCTAAAAATAACTGTGATAAGCTGAAGAAAACTTTTTGGAACTAATGCATTGTACAGTGGAGTTGTCAGTTATTCCCTGCGCTGTGTCTGGGTGAGTGGATGATGCAATAGCCTCCTGACCTGGTAGCTCGCCTAGTGATGTCATAGCTCACCTAGTCTTCGAGAAGCTAGCGTACAGCGTGGTTGGTTCTTATACAACGGTGTTTGATCGGTTTAGTGCGTTTCATAGCTTAAGAACTAAGTGCTAAAAAGTGCATTTTTGTGTGCTGTAGATTTTTTAAGCACGAATCTGCTCTGAGCGTGAGAAGGGAATTCCGCGTACAATTTCGTGGAGCACAAGTGCCAATACGACATGGAATTAAGAAGTGAAATAGTTCAAAACTGGGGGTCAGTACTAAACAAGAAACGAGTTAACTAACCAAATGTCTTAGCTGATGATGTAACTCAGGATATTTGTGAAACACTTGAACGATGACCCCAAGAATATTAAAGAAATCTGTCTCTGAAAAGTGAGGTTTAATATTTATTTTTGACGACGCCAGTAATTCTGACGGTACATAAAATTAAGACAGAACGAGTTCGTCCCTCAACTGACTGAAAAGGTAAAGATCACTCAGATATTTCTAACAAGACCGGGCTATTCCACAATCCGCTCGTAATTCAATGAATGAGGTTTTTGGGGCTGGAATTATTGGTGCAGGTTTGTGGCCAGTCCGCTCTCCCAATTAAACGCCCTGCGACTTCTATTTGTGCGGTAATTTTAACGATAGATTGTATAGAAGCAACCCCCATACCATGGATGAACTGAAAAATGCATTAACACCCACATTTTGAAGATTAATGAGGGTGAAATGCACAGAGTGAACCGGTATATTATCATATGCTACAACGCTTATATATAGGCTGAAGGAGAACAGTGTCAACACTTACTGTAATTTATTGATTTTCAATTTGTCTTTCAATCCGATAATCCAGTTACCAAAATTGATGGGTTTTCTACGGGAAGACGCGGACGGTGTGACCGCGACTGCACTTTCGTTTACCGACAAGCAGTATGCAGGAAAACCATCACTCTTTGCACGACTCACCCTCTATCATTACGCATCGTCGTTGTTTTTGAATTACTGGTGGCATGATTTTGTTTTAAGGAAATTCCAAAGATTTCTATGTTAGAAAATATCGATGTCAAGCACCTAAAGTCAGGGCTTGACAGCTCATTAAACTTCACGATTGGTTCTTAATCCTCTTCCATCTAGATGCTCCTTCAATTGTCTAATTATAGTTATCTGCTGGTGTCAGACAAGGAGTGGGTGATCCAATGTCACACAATGGTAGCACCGCAAAAATTCACGAGTGTAGTCTGGCGATTTCTTTTTGTATTATCAGTCCTTGGATTGATCTGATACAGTTCTCCAGTCCATCTCATAATAATCTATCCCACTCCACCCTTACAATTAATCCACATACTAACCTTCTAAGTACAAACTACCCAGCCCTTCAGATTTAACCCGCCAGTCTCTTGTGCTCATTTGGTCATTATGCACATCCCCTCACCACGACTTCGATGAACACCCATGTATATCACTCATCGCCTCGTGAGGGAACACGTGAACATCAAGGCCTGGTTTGATCCATTTCTCCACATTACACTATCCTGGACCAATCTCTTCATCGTTACATTACTACCGAATTTTGCATCCATCCTAATTTGTTTCTCATACAGCTCTCTTGGTCTCTCTTGGCCATTTATTTCCTATACGCCTATTAATTAGTTCTGTATGACTAAGTTTATGACCAACCAATCTATTTCTCCTTCAATTCATCGCCAAATCGTTCTCTTCTCCTCTTTGTGATCCAGTCGGCCGATCTTGTATTCTTATAAAACAACATTTTCTAACACCTCAATTCCCTTCTCTCTGCAGCAGCCATCGTCCATGTTTCAGTCTCATATAGTGCACCGTTCCAGACAAATGCCTTCAGGTACGGCAGCCTGACATGTATATTATGTTTGTTTGTGATAAGTACTGTAGACTTTTAATTTTTATGAACAGTTTCTTTGCTAATGATAATCTCCATTTTATGTAATGCTTACTTCTACCAGTATTGACATATCTAGTCTAATAATACATCAATTTTCTCAGAAATCAAGTACATTTTTACGTTTTTTCATGAGGACATGCACTCTTTAGACGTAGAAATTTGATCATTTTACACACTGCCATGTTTGAACAATTTACAATAGCCCTAATATATTAGAGCTGCTGTGAGGGAAATCATCATCATCATCATCATCATCATCATCATCATCATTGTAGGCACTAACCCGGTGGCAGGAGAAACGTTTGCCTTCCGAGAGAACTGAATGTTGCCGATTACGTGTTCTTAGAAGTACCAATTTTAGAACCACACTCTCTGCCGCAATGCTGGTGAATTAAATCTGCCAAATCTCCTTGACGTGGTACCTAGCGATCACCTCTCTTCAGATCTCCTCTTTCCTTTCTACGCCCTCCTCTATCAGATCCTTACCTTCGTCGTTCATGTTCTGAATATCAAGAGTATGAATAATATGATGTATGAGACAAAGCGGTGATACACTTGATCTACTCTGCTCTGGTGTGATCAATCAATCAATCAATCAATCAATCAATCAATCAATCAATCAATCAATCAATCAATCAATCAATCAATCAATCAATCAATCAATCAATCAATCAATCAATCAATCAATCAATCAATCAATCAATCAATCAATCAATCAATCAATCAATCAATCAATCAATCAATCAATCAATCAATCAATCAATCAATCAATCAATCAATCACCATTGATCTACATTTAGATTTGTAACGTTGGTGACACATTCCCTAATACTTTTATCTAGTTTTTCCTTCAATTGTTTTAAAAACGGAAATTTAGCGAACGTCTCCCTTGATAAATTATTCCAATCCCTAATTATATTTCCTATAAACGAATGCTTGCTACGGTTTGTCCTTCTAAATTCCAATTTTATCTTTACATTATGATCTTTTCTACTTTGTAAAAACTCCATTGAAGCTTATTCAACTTCTAATATCATTCCACGCTATCTCTCTATTGACAGCTCGAAACTTACCGCTTTGCCGAGAAGCTAGCTTGTCTCCTTACTCTCAGGTATTCCTAGCACAAAATTTCCAACATTTTCGTAACACTATCTTCTGCTGGAAATCATCCAGAATAAATCGTTCTGCATTCCTTTGGATCTCTTCCATATTTCATTTGAAATAATTCTGGCATGGGCCCAATACACTGAAAACATACACTAATTTTATTGTGCTCTAGCCATTAACTTGTACACCCCCTTACTACAATTTCTAAACACCTTACTAGCCATATGAGGAGATTTGTTCCCATTATTTACATGGAAATGATACAAAAGTGGCATTTCTTCTTACCTTATTCAACCAAGTAAGTATATCAGTAGTTTACTGGTGACATATCAGTTATTTGATTATAACTAACTCTTATTACGAAGATTCAAATGTTATTTCTGATGTTTTTTCCTTCACTTAATCGAAATCTTATTTTTTAAATAATTATATTTCTTTTTCATTACCGAGTTAAAAGCCATTTCCAGTCTTTATATAACGAACGTATTTGGCGAAGTCTTATTTTGAAAACATACTGAGGATTAGTCTACATTTAATTAGTTGAATAGGGCTTGTTCTGATAATGGGTGTGATCGTTTGAACTTTACAGAAGAGGAAGCTGGGTGGTGGTGCCAGCAGTCGTGGTGTAAGCGATGAAATTGGAGAGATATTAAAATAATGACCGCAATATAGTCCAGAGCAGTTTTAATTTTGGACTACTGTCCAGGTCGCAATTAGGGAGCAATATGAGGACGTAACTAAGTGAGAGAATGGCGCTCTTCGCATGTGTGTTCCGAGATTTAAAGGCTTGTGAATGCCTGCCGCAGAAGACCAACATTTATAGGTTTTCATTGTACGCTCTTCCAATCTTGACCGAGTAAAATCAGGGAACCAAGCGAACCAGAATTTGCCATTCACTGCACAGTATCAGGTTTAGAGGTATATTTAACACGTGAAATCGTGTTGTAAGGTAATTGAACTTCGATATCCTCCATGCAATTTTGTTTCTTTATGTTTCTTTAAATGGGTCACTGTATATTCGGTTGATTCTGCTGCTGCTTCATGTAACGTACTTGGCACATGTTGATAGTCAGCATTGTGAACTCATTATTATTATTATTATTATTATTATTATTATTATTATTATTATTATTATTATTATTATTATTATTATGTTTGCGAGGAGATTTCATGGTGAAAACGGAATAGGAAAGGGAGAAAGTGGGTTTGAACTCCGCCATCGGCAGCTCTGAGGAAGGTTTCCCTGTGGAATATCATTTTCACACCAGGCAAATGCGGAAGCTGTACCTTAATTCAGGTTGCAGTCGCTAACTTTTTGTCCTAGATCTGTCCTTCCCCAGTATCGCCATACAACATGTCTGATTCGGTGCAACGTAAATCGAATAAAATGATGCCTGTCTCGCCAAAGTACTTGTTTTTCTTCTAAGAATAATATGTTTAGAGGTAGCAGTAAATCGTTCACAGTGGAAGACATGGACATGTATTGAGGTGTTTACTATATTTTCAAGAAAAAAGGATAAATAATTTGAAGACTGAATATAACTATCGTGGCCCTGCCTCTCTCTACTTATTTTACTCTCCATGGCAGAGTCCATTATTCTATTAGGTAAACTACCCTCCTCCATTCGCCTCACAAAACGCCACCACCGAAGCCGGTTAACGCGTACCGTTTCATCCTTCGATTTCATTCCTTAGTCAGCCATCTTTAGGGCGGGGTCGACGTTGCTTCACGCCCGTAGGTATTAACCACAAAGTGCCCTTCACGTGACCCCCGGGTGGTGCTAAGAAAGCAATAACTGTGGCTGCTGGACCTATATTTTTAAAGATCTCCCAGCAATGACAAAAGTATTATATGGAAATAGCTCTTCTCAGAGCTTCCAGATAAGAAACATTGGACCTTTCATCCGTATCTTCCAGCTTAACGTAGAAAGCATCAGCAGAGCAAAATGTGACTACCTATCCAAAGTTCTCCTGGATAATAATATAGATGTTGTGGCTATACAGGAAACCCATGCAGCCAATGAAAAAGAGTTTCGGAAAAGGGGCCGCATTAATGGTTACACAGCTCTTGGTGCAACATATCACAGTGCACATGTTATAGCTACTTATGTTCGTAATAATATCCAAGATGCCTCACTCCTCTTTCAAAACGAAGTACCATTGTGTTGCTGTGCGAGTGGCAGATGCTACTATTTTTAACATTTATAAACCCCCAAACGCACGGTGGCCAAGTACCGTTCAACCTACTGCTGAACACGCTGCAGTTTATATAGGCGATTTCTACAGCCATCACGAACTATGGAAGTACTCGAATAACAATGAATGTGGAACGAAACTCGTAGAATGGGCAGAAATGAACAATCTCCATCTAATTTTTGACCCAAAAAATCTTGGTACTTTCGAATCAGCTGCATGGAATAGGGGTTCCAATCCCGACCTGTGTTTTGTTAGCTGCAATGAGGGAGGACAGTCCTTACATACCAGTCGTAAAGTGTTAATACATTTTCCCCACAGTCAACATTGCCCCGTTATAGTGGATATTGGCATCAAAATTCCTGTTGTACGGTCAATATCACATGCTCTGTGGAACTTCAGAAAAGCAAATTAGTCAACATTCACCACTGAACTGGATAAATACGTTCGGTGGATTGCTCCCAAGCACAACAATTACAAGCATGTTGTAGGCGCAGTTATGATGGCAGCTAAGAAGAGTATGCCTAGAGGCCATAGAAAATAATACATCCCTGGTTGGGATGTTCAGACTGATGCACTCTATAACGAATATCTGCAGAGTGGTGTTGAAGACATAGCTGATGAACTTCTTTCCAGCATGGATACTACTCGGAGATAACGGTGGACTGAAACAGTGGAGAATATCGACCTAACTCATTGCAGTAGAAGAGCTTGGGGCTCCTCAGAAAACTTGGAGGAAGCACACCTTTGGTGAAGCAACATCCGTTACTCCGGGTGAAGTAGCATCTCACATCTTCACAACTTCCCAAACTCTATCAGATAAGAAACATACCAAATACACTGACTGACAGAGCAAATGCAACACCAAGAAGGAGTGGTCAGAACTTTATGCCAATTGCAGGGTAGACTGACGTCACTGAGGTATGCTCATGATGTGAAATGCGCCGCTGTGCGGCGCACGTAGCGAACGATAAATGGGACACGGCGTTGGCGAATGGCCCACTTCGTACCGTGATTTCTCAGCCGACAGTCATTGTAGAACGTGTTGTCGTGTGCCACAGGACACGTGTATAGCTAAGAATGCCAGGCCGCCGTCAACGGAGGCATTTCCAGCAGACAGACGACTTTACGAGGGGTATGGTGATCGGGCTGAGAAGGGCAGGTTGGTCGCTTCGTCAAATCGCAGCCGATACCCATAGGGATGTGTCCACGGTGCAGCACCTGTGGCGAAGATGGTTGGCGCAGGGACATGTGGCACGTGCGAGGGGTCCAGGCGCAGTCCGAGTGACGTCAGCACGCGAGGATCGGCGCATCCGCCGCCAAGCGGTGGCATCCCCGCACGCCACGTCAACCGCCATTCTTCAGCATGTGCAAGACACCCTGGCTGTTACAATATCGACCAGAACAATTTTCCGTCGATTGGTTGAAGGAGGCCTGCACTCCCGGCGTCCGCTCAGAAGACTACCATTGACTCCACAGCATAGACGTGCACGCCTGGCATGGTGCCGGGCTAGAGCGACTTGGATGAGGGAATGGCGGAACGTCGTGTTCTCCGATGAGTCACGCTTCTGTTCTGTCAGTGATAGTCACCGCAGACGAGTGTGGCGTCGGCGTGGAGAAAGGTCAAATCCGGCAGTAACTGTGGAGCGCCCTACCGCTAGACAACGCGGCATCATGGTTTGGGGCGCTATTGCGTATGATTCCACGTCACCTCTAGTGCGTATTCAAGGCACGTTAAATGCCCACCGCTACGTGCAGCATGTTCTGCGGCCGGTGGCACTCCCGTACCTTCAGGGGCTGCCCAATGCTCTGTTTCAGCAGGATAATGCCCGCCCACACACTGTTCGCATCTCCCAACAGGCTCTACGAGGTGTACAGATGCTTCCGTGGCCAGCGTACTCTCCGGATCTCTCACCAATCGAACACGTGTGGGATCTCATTGGACGCCGTTTGCAAACTCTGCCCCAGCCTCGTACGGACGACCAACTGTGGCAAATGGTTGACAGAGAATGGAGAACCATCCCTCAGGACACCATCCGCACTCTTATTGACTCTGTACCTCGACGTGTTTCTGCGTGCATCGCCGCTCGCGGTGGTCCTACATCCTACTGAGTCGATGCCGTGCGCATTGTGTAACCTGCATATCGGTTTGAAATAAACATCAATTATTCGTCCGTGCCGTCTCTGTTTTTTCCCCAACTTTCATCCCTTTCGAACCACTCCTCCTTGGTGTTGCATTGTCACTGTCAGTCAGTGTACATACGGCGCCAGCTCCAAACTCTGAAATCAAGAACACCACCCAAATCAAGGTATTCACAACCGTTTATAGTGCAAGACATCAATGCTGCTCTCATAGACGTTAAATCAAATAAAGCTCCAGGTTTTGATGGCATTCATCCACAATTTCTCATTCATTTAGGGAAGAATGCAAGAAGTTGGCTGGCAAGGTTTTATACCGACCTTCTACAGAATGGACATATCCCGGCAGAATTCAAACGAACGAAAGTGATTTCCATCTTGAAAACAGGTAAACCTGCAAATGACCCAAGCAGTTATAGACCAATTGCCCTTCTTAGTTGCTGTTATAAGCTTTTGAGAGGCTAATCTACAACAGGATCAGCGCAACTATTTTTCAGCATATTCCACTTGATCAAGCCCGATTCAGGCCAAATCGAAGCTACTGCGATTACGTACTTTCACTGACATCCGACATTGAAGCAGGTTTCCAGAAAGAACTCAAGACCTCAGCTGCATTCATTGATCTTACAGCAGTATTTGACACAGTCTGGAGGGAAGGATTAATTTACAAGCTTCTCCTAATTGTATCCTGTAGGACCATCGTTCAGGTTATAAATAATATGCTCAATGACAGAAGATTTCGAGTGTGTATGAGAAACAGTATAAGTAGAGAAAGGAAGGTCAAAAATGGATTACCTCAAGGATCGGTACTATCTCCCTTTCTGTTCAATTTGTATATCTCCGATCACCCAGAAGCATCATCACGAAAATTCTGTTATGCTGATGATATAACACTAGCCAATCAACATCGAGATCTTAGTGTGACAGAAGAAGTGCTACAAAAGATACCTGGTTTCACTTGAAACGTACTTCAAGAAATGGCGACTGAATCCTAACCCTAACAAAACAGAAGTGTCATGTTTTCACCTGAATAATCTCCAAGCTGGCATTAAACTTCACATAAGTTTTTGTCATCGTGAACTTCGGCACTTGGGCATTACACTTGATCGCACACTATCTTACAAACTACATCTTATGAATCTGTACAAGAAGCTCAAAACACGTAATAATATCCTTCAGAAATTGTGTGGCTCAAGTTGGGATTCAACAGCAAAGACTTAAAGATCTTCTGCTTGGGACGATATCTAGCTCAGAAAGTAGACGCTTTTGAAATGTGATTTTACAGAGGAATGCTGAAGGTGAGGTGGGTAGATCGAATCACGAATGAAGAGATACTGAATCGAATTGGTGCGAGGTGAACTATTATGCGAAATCTGACCAGAATAAGAGATACAATAGCCGGCCCCGCGGTGTAGGAGTAGCGTGCCTGCCTCTTACCCGGAGGCCCCGGGTTCGATTCCCGTCCAGGTCAGGGATTTTTACCTGGACCTGAGGGCTGGTTCGAGGTCTACTCAGCGTACGTGATTAAAATTGAGGTGCTATCTGACAGTGAGATAGCGGCCCCGGTCTAGAAAGCCAAGAATAACGGCCGAGAGGACTCGCCGTGCTGACCACACAACACCTCGTAATCTGCAGGCCTTCGGTGAGCGACGGTCGCTTGGTAGGCCAAGGCCCTTCAAGGGCTGTAGTGCCATGGGGTTTGGTTTGGTTTTTATTCTAAAATATTTTCGTTAACAGTAGGTCTATCAAAAGACTGTATAAAAAAGTTTAAACAATATGTTATTTCCGCTCCTTTATGTCATGTGCGTATTTATCGTACGATGGATAATAACGCAGATGATTACGAAAAGTTGGATTTTTAGTCCAAGCCCCGTCGGCATGTGCTGAATGTTACTTCAAAGTGGATAACGGGAAAAACCAAAGAGCCATTTTACTCATAGCGAGATATCATCAACGTAAGCGCGCCGTGCCAGTAGTCACAGATACAATATGCAACTTGAGAACCATGGAGAATTTCGCACAACTTCGGAGCAGGAACTGTACCGTACAATAAATTCGGAAACGTTCTCAGTCACTGTCGACTTTGTTCAGTTTCATCATATTTCACGTTACTGCCACTCGCTTTCGTAGGAAAATATCATTTCAATGTGTTACATTCAACGTGTGTATGCAGCCAGGTACTTCGCATAAATTCCTTAAGGAATTTTAATCCACTGCACATCCCGTGCGATGAACGGGTACAAATGCTAGTCGCTATTAAAATCCTAAAAGGTGTATTTTAGGGATACACTTGAACGAAAATCAAAGCTCGGAGGGCCTAACAGTCCGGGGTCTACTTATGAGTGGTGTTCACACTGTTGGCTGTGTTCACTGTTCGCTTAGAACAGGGCCTCTCAAACGCCCAAAATCTCACGCGTGCAAATCGAGGCGCAAGAGCTCCGTGCACTGTGCATCGGTCCCGCTCGGTTCAGCTCGGACTAACGCTTCGCCTCTAGGCTACTCGGCTAAGCTCAGCTCTACTCGGCTCAAGTCAGCTCGGATTTAGAGCGCTACAATGTAAGTGCGGTGGAGGGAGACAGGGGAAGCGTGCGAGACAGGCGTGAGGAAAGAGAGAGTAAGCGCTATTGCTCCAAATCGAGGAGTGGGGGGTCTGCACTCTGGTCAACCAAGGAAACTCGTCTTTTGCACCGTGCACAGTGCATGCACCAAGCGCATGCACCCTGAGAGGCCCTGGCTTAGAAATAGGGAATCAGACACGGAAAGAAACTTGCTACTCCAACCGAGGTAACTCTCCCGGAAGGTGCCAGGTAATTCAGATATCATTCTTATGTTTGGAATCGGAGAGCAATCAAGACTGCTACGAAGAAGTATTCTATTTACACTGAAAATGTCAACTTGCTCAACAGTTATGGTTACGTCTCTTATGAAAATTTGTTCATTTCCTAGTTGCTCTGTTCCAAGTGGGGCTCTATAGATTAAATACCATCCAAGGTGTTTCCATAATTCTTGGCGTGTGTACCATGCTGTGTAGATGAAGGGCGATCTCAAACCGTAATATCTGCATGTAACGAGGTTGTGATAATCACCACTTATTTCCAAGAAGGGCAAGTGGACAACGTAATATTAAATGGAGTTAGAGTACTCTTCAACATACGAAGAATGGAGATGGTTTCTCAGACACACCATTCATATTACATTACCTGCCAGATGGAGAGAGCTATTCGGAGCTTGTGGATGTTCCTGATTATGAGCCTGAAATGAGAACAAATATATCTGAAAGGATTTCAGATGTGAGGGGTGGTACGAATAATAGAGGGGAAAGAAAAGTACGGAAAAGAAAAGCCGATAATAATATATGCGAAATGAACATAGTAAACAGTAGAAGATTGAAGGGTGAAGAATTTGTTGGCTAGCAGCAAAATTTGGAATGGAAAGTGACAAGGGCACCGGGAAGTAGGGATAATGACTGGAAGGTGATTGGGGATTTAAATGAGACTATGGAGTGGGTATGTGGGAAACTGGGAATGAGATTTGTAGATCCTAATGGGTGGGTAGGAGATAGGGATCTGTGCTCAGATGGCCTTCACTTAAACCGCAGTGGTACATATATAAGTTAGGAAATTTGTTTAGAAGGGTTATAGGGAAACAGTGTGGACTAGGGAGCGATGTTAAGGGAACAGGGAACTAGAAATCAAGTAGGGATGACATAAACATGTTAGTGCCCAACTGTAGAAGTATTGTAAAGAAAGGAATAGAATTAAGTAATTTAATAGATGTATACTTACCAGATATTGTAATAGGAGTTGAATCATGGCTGAGAAATGATATAATGGATGCAGAAATATTCTCACGGAACTGGAGGATGTATCGTAAAGATAGGATAGGAATGGTAAGAGGGGCAGTATTCATTCTGGTGAAAGAAGAATTTATAGGCTACGAAAAAGTTAAAGATGACAAACACGAAATTCTAGGGGTAAGGCTCATCTCTAAAGATAATAGGCAGCTTGATGTCTTTGGAGTGTACAGACCAGGAAAGGGTAGCGCAGATACTGACTCAGAATTATTTTATAAGATAATCAGCTATGTGGGAAACGATAAGGAAAGGAACGTGATTGTAGCGGGAGATCTCAATTTACAAAATGTCAATTGGGAAGGTAATGCGAACGACAGGAAGCATGACCAACAAATGGCAATTAAGTTAATATGGGAAGGGCACCTGATTCAGAAAGTAATCGAACCAACTAGAGGGAAGAACTTTCTGGATGTGATACTGATAAAACCAGATGAGCTCTATAGAGAAACCAAAGTAATAAATGGTATTAGCAATCACGAAGCTATTTTTGTGGTAATTAAAAATAAAAGTAAAAGAAAGGAAGGCAGTAACATATGGCTGATAAAACAGACATGAGGGAGTTTTTAATAACTATGATCGGTAGAAAACGGTAAATAAAAATGTAAACAGACTCTGGGATGGGTTTTAAGCAATTGTTGAGGAATGTGAAAATATTTTTGTACCTTTAAAGGTGGTAAGGAATGGTAAAGATCCACTATATTATAACAGGGAAATAAAGAGACTAAGAATGAGGTGCAGGTTGGAAAGAAATAGAGTTAGAAACGGCTGTGGATGTAAGGAGAAATTGAAGGAACTTACTAGGAAATTGAATCTAGCAAAGTCAGCTAAGATAACATGATAGCAAGCATTACTGGCGACCATACAATTTTTTGTGTAAAATGGGAGAGTATGTATAGCTACTTTAAGGCAGAAACAGGTTCCAAGAAGGACATTCCAAGAATCATTAATGAACAAGGGGAGTGCGTATGTGAGGATCTTCAAAATGCAGAAGTATTCAGTCAGCAGTATGTAAAGATTGTTGGTTACAAGGATAATGTCCAGAGAGAGGATAAGATTAATACTAAAGAAGTACTAAGATTAACCTATGACAGCAATGACATTTACAGTAAGATACAAAAGTTAAAAACTAGAAAAGCAGCTGGAATTGATAAGGTTTCGGGGGATATACTAAAAATGGGTTGGGATATAGTACCATATCTGAAGTACTTATTTGATTATTGTTTGCATGAAGGAACTTTACCAAATGAATGAAGAGTTGCTGTAGTAGCCCCTGTATTTAAAGGAAAGGGTCATAAGCATAAAGCTGGAAATTACAGGGCAGTCAGTTTGACATGCATTGCATGTAAGCTTTGGGGAAGCATTCTTTCTGATTATATAAGACATGTTTGCGAAATTAATAACTGGTTTGATAGAAGGCAGTTTGGGTTTAGGAAAGGTTATTACACTGAAGCCCAACCTGTAGGATTCCAGCAAGTTATAGCATACCCTGGATTCAGGAGGTCAATTGGACTGCATCGCGATTGACCTGTCTAAGGCATTTGATAGGGTAGATCATGGGAAACGATTGGCAAAAATGAGTGAAGTTGGACTTCAAAAAAGAGTGACTGAATGGATGGCTATGTTTATAGAAAATATAACTCACACAATCAGAGTGGGTTAAGCTATACCTGTCCCTGTAATAATTAAGAGGGGAATTCCTCAAGGCAGTATTATTGGACCTCTATGTTTTCTTATATATATCAGTGATATCTGTAAAGAGATAAGGCATTTTGCAGATGATGTTATTCTATGCAGAGTAATATATATGTTACAAGATTGTGAGCAACTGCAAAATGACCTCGATAACGTTGTGAGATGGACAGTAGGCAATGGTATGATGATAAACGGGCATAAAAGTCAGGTTGTGAGTTTCACAAATAGGAAATGTCCCCTCAGTTTTAATTACTGCGTTGATGGGGTGAATGTTCTCTTTGGGCATCATTGTAAATACCTAGGTATTAATATAAGAAAAGATCTTCATTGGGGTAATCACATAAATATGATTGTAAATAAAGGGTACAGACATCTGCACATGGTTATGAGGTTATTTAGGGGTTGCAGTAAGGATGCAAAGGAGAGAGCATATTTGTCTCTGGTGAGACACCAATTAGAGTATGGTTCCAATGTATGGGACTCTCACCAGGATTACCTGATTCAGGAACAGGAAAAAAACCGAAGAAAAGCAGCTCGATTTGTTCTGGGCGATTTCCAACAAAAGAGTAGCGTTACAAAAATGTTGCAAAGTTTGGGTTGGGAAGACATGGAAAGGAGACAAGCTGCTCAGCTAAGTGGTATGATCCGAGCTGTCATTGGACAGATGGCATGGGAGGACATCAGTAGACGAATAAGTTTGAGTGGTGTCTTTAAAAGTATAAAAGGTCACAATATGAGGATAAAGTTGGAATTCAAGAGGACAAATTGGGGCAAATATTCGTTTATAGGACGGGGAGTTAGGGATTGGAATAACTTACCAAGGGAGATGTTCAATAAATTTCCAGTTTCTTTGCAATCATTTAAGAAAAGGCTAGGAAAACAACAGCTAGGGAATCTGCCATCTGGGCGACTGCCCTAAATGCAGATCAGTAGTTATTGATTGATTGAGCCGAGACAGATGGGTCCTCCTTGAAAAAATTCTAAATTTTGCCATACCAGTGATAACCGACACTGTTTTAAATTAACTGAAAATACTGTATACGAAATAATCTATTACATAACTTTTGGAAGAACATTTATGCCACCAAAGGAAGCCTTATGTAGGTTTAATTTATTTACGACTGATACATAATATTGTTGTTATACCGATTTTTATCTTATTATACATTTAAATGTGTGACATTATAGTGTAAAATGGCCCTCCATAGGCTGTATCTAATAATTAAATGTTTGTCAAAAATGGGTTTTGATACCTACCGATTCAGAATCAATCAACCAATCATCTATGTTCTGCATTTAAGGCTGTCACCCAGTTGGCAGATTCCCTATTAATTATTTACAAACCTTTTTCTTGAACGTTTTCAAAAACTTAGAAATTTATCGAACATTTCCCTTGATAATTTATCCCAATCCCTTATTCCTAGTCCTATACCTGAATATTTCTGTTTTCCGCCTCCCAAACGACAGGTATAACACATGTAACCAATAGAAAGTTGGATGTATTGCGGAAGAGGAACGGAAAACTCATGAAAGTGAAAAGAAGCGAGCTCTTCTGGAGAAAGAAAGAGATACAGTTGATGATTTAATTTTTTTTTTAATATATGAAACCCACGAACTTTTAATCAGTGAAGACAAAACCTTTCGTTCAATCTGGGGCAGTCTATCACAAGGCAAAGCACTGTTGTGATCATCTCACCATTTATCATGTGGAGAGCGATCAATCTACTAATTATTGGAGGAATGAAGCAGAAAGAGATCTAGTAGCATCTGTATTCGCTTCATGTCTTGTGCACTATCCACAAGAACCCTACTTGAACCACAAACTTCCAATCATAGTGCGTATATCGGAATAATAACTATGTAATGGTCAATGCTCTGATTCATTTTACTAATCAGAATGGACTTGGCACAATTCATAAATGCTTGGCGAAAGGAAAGCGGCTGTGCTCATGCTTCCAGTCAGAGGAAATTGAAGAACAGGTATAAGAATGGGAGAAAAGTGAATAAGCTATCTTTTGATGAAGAATTACAAGAATTGCCTAAGTCCATATAAGCTAAGTAAGAGTGAAATTCCTACAAAGATGTACGCTGCCAAATTGAAAATTCCAGAAAAATGTGCGGTCACAGCCTGGAACTTAAGGAAGTGATTCCAAAGATTGTCATCGATTTTATAACAATGTGCATCGTTAAATGCAGTTTATTGATATCCCTCACTGATAACAATTGACAAATGTGAACAATAGTCTTAAATAATAATTTTGTGTTACTGAATACGTATTTGTACACATGTTCGGAGCACATGCATTTTTTACTTAAGTAAAGTAATTCTTTCTGGAAGGACATGATCACTACATTGGCCTGGCAGAGACATCCAACCACGGAAAAGTAACGTTAAATATATTATACTGTAGGAGTTTGTATATTCGCCATGCAAATAACATCCCTACAATACCGTATGGTAAGGTCCATTTCCCTCTACGCATTAGCGTAGGAAAATGAACACAGCGAAAATTATTCTCACGGACTCCATATAAATATGTGAATGGGAGACGTGACCAGTATAAAGGAATATAATGGGTAAGAAGAACTTTGGGACATACGAGGTTTTAAAAGAAAGCTATCGATATCTATTTTTATTTTCGGCCCAACCCTGACCGCTTCCTTCCCAGTCCTAGCACTTCCCTTTTCCATCACCGCTGAAACCTGATCTGAATGCGACATTAAACAACCACTAAGATTAATATCTAATAACAACAACAACAACAACAACAACAACAATACTACTACTACTACTACTACTACTACTACTACTACTACTACTAATAATAATAATAATAATAATAATAATAATAATAATAATAAAGTCTCACATAATATACAGCGAGCTAGAATATCACTGAACGTTCGGATGTGCTAGGCTAGTGTGCGTACTTTGATTTTTCAGTGTGTATGTTTTAACTTCTGGTACATAGTGACGAGAGGTCCAGCAGTACGTCAGAGTAGGACACCCATTCCACTATGTAGTTGTGAATATCGCATATGGTACTTGCTGAGAGCTAAATTATAACTGTCTATATCAACATTGGTCTTTTTCCTTATAAATGTCATGTTTATACAAACAACTGTGACTAGCAGTATAGCAATGTTTTTGTTATCTAAAAACGAGGATGCATTTAATTTCCAACAATTCTATATTTTAACCAATTTTAGAGGCGTATAAAATAAAACGTATCAAAATTTCCGACTCGGTATTATTTTAGTTTCCAAATAGTTTCACAACATTATTATTTCAGACCAAATATTACAAACAATTATGGAATGTCTGGGTCCAGACAACTTGTAATTGAACTGTAGGAGATGCCAGCCGGCTCCGGGAATGTGTGGGAGTTAAGGGGGTGGCTGGGGAGGAAACTGCTCCGGTCTGCTGGTTGCCCTATCCATCGCTAGAAGGCTTTTAAATTGAAATGTGTGTGCCGTTAAATTCGTAGTGAACAGTGATTGGATTTCCGTGACTCCCAAACCCCTGTTCCTGGCTACAACCCACACTTTTCAGCTGACTCTTTTTGCCTCTCTCTCTCCAAGAGCCACAAAAAATAGAGTGTCTCTTAATAGAAGCTGTAGACGTAATTAGGAGTGGCCTGCAGTCTCCATAGGGATACGGGGTGGGGGTTGAGGGACAGAATGGCTACACTGGGTTTGATCCATAGCCTGTGAGTTATGCTATCACACAACTATCAATAATTCTATAATAAGGACAGAATTATACAAAATGTTTCCACATTGCTTAGTCTATAAAAATGAAACACGTGACATGAGGGTGTTTGCTCGTTTTGAGTCATTTTATAACGAGTATGTCCTACCTCTAGATTTTGTACCCCTGTTCCTTTGTTTTCTTTTTTGAAAAAGTGGCTAATCCAATTTCCACGCATTTTCTTACCTGACTTCCTATTAGTAAAACTTAGAATTTAGACTGCATTTTGTTTTATTACTAATCGTATATGTTGTAGAAGGACCAAACAGAGGTTATTTAAAACCATTCGACGCACACGCAAGAACGCTGTTATGCACTCTACATCAAACTAACAACACACCATATATGAATACTTGAATATGAATATGAATATTTGATTTTAAGACCAATTACTTCGTTTCTAAATCGAAAAAACTAATTTAGAAATCAAATTAATATATTAACTTTTGATTCGGTGTAATGCTCATTACGTCCGCCTCTGTGGTGTAGTGGTTAGTGTGATTACCTGCCACCCCCGGAGGCCCGTGTTCGATTCTCGTCTCTGGCACGAAATTTCAAAAGTGGTACTAGGGCTGGAACGGGGTCCACTCAGCCTCGGGAGGTCAACTGAGTAGAGGCGGGTTCGATTCCCACCTCAGCCATCCTGGAAGTGGTTTTCCGTGGTTTCCCACTTCTCCTCCAGGCAAATGCCGGGATGGTACATAACTTAAGGCCAGTGCCGCTTCCTTCCCTCTTCCTTGTCTATCCCTTCCAATCTTCCCATCCCACCTCAAGGCCCCTGCTGAGCACAGCAGGTGAGGCTGGCTGGGCTAGGTACTGGTCATTTTTCCCAGTTGTACCCCCCGACCCAGGGTCTGAAGCTCCAGGACACTGCCCTTGAGGCAGTAGAGGTGGGATCCCTCGCTGAGTCCGAGGGATGAACCGACTCTGGAGGGTAAACAGATAACGAAGAAGAAGAAATGTTCATTACATGTATGTTGCATTTCAAATTAGCCTATTACTAATACGTTAATGAATTCTTGCTTGAACTCCCAGCGAAGGTATATAACTCGATTATTCGCATGAGGTTCAACCATGGCAGTTCCCAAAGCCATGTTTTCCAAATCAGTTGTTATGGGCACACCTTACTGTGCATGTGATGGGACATCAAAACAAGAATTAAATCATATCTTCTTCAGTTGAACACATTACATTATCAAAGTGTTATCTCCTTGAATTAGGAAACATTCATAGCAGCGGCAATGGTTTCCTACAATCTCATACCAAAAAAGTATTTGCCATATTTTTTTTTTCCTGGCTTTTCTTTAATATTGTATAAAATTACCCCAGTTTAACAGCCAGATGCCTTTCCTGGCGTCAACCAGATGTGGACGGATGTAGTCATTATTGTATGCTTCTGTGGGAAGTTGCAGTGTGACGTGTTGTATGTACACTAAGATTTGCATTGAATGAAACGAAATGGCGTATGGCTTTTTTTTTTTTTTTTTTTTTTTTTTTTTTACTGCCGGGAGTCTCTAAGAAAAAGTTCGGCTCGCCAAAAGCAGATCTTTTGATTTGATGCCCGTCGTGATGAGGATGAAATGTTGATGAAGACGACACATACATCCAGCATCCGTGCCAGCGGAATAAACAAATTATGGTTAAAATTTCCGACCCGGCCGGGAATCGAACATGGGACCCCTGTGACCAAAGGCCAACACGCTAACAGTTTATCCATGGGGAGGGACACGATTTATAATAAGAATGCGAACACCCTGTCACTCTTCCTCAAACAATAGGATTTAATCGGATGTGGTTAAAATCCCCTGAGGCCGGAAATCTAAAGTCAGTACACTGACCATTCATCCAAGCAGCCGGGCAATCATAAAAACTGAAATAAAGAACATCAATATTCAAATTTAAACCACGTTTCGTACAGAGGATCATATTTATAGTTCGTTCTTATTCTTTTTCTTCCTTATCTGTCCGGTTTTCCCTCAGAGTCACCGAGGGATCCCACCTCTACCACTTCAAGGGCAGTGTCCTGCAGCTTCAGACTCTGGGTCGGGGATACAACTGGGGAGGATGATCACTATCTCGCCCAGGCGACCTCACCTGCTACGCTTAACAGGGGCCTTGCGGGGGGGGGGGGGTGGTAAGGTTGGAAGGGACAGACAAGGAAGAGGGAAGAAAGCGGCAGTGGCCTTAGTTAGGTACTGCACCCTTTTGTCAATTAATTGGGTGCAGTACCATCCCGGCAATTGCCTGGAGGAGAAGTGGGAAACCACGGAAAACCACTTCCAGGATGGCTGAGGTGGGAATCAAACCCGCCTCTACTCATTTGACCTCCCGAGGCTGAGTGGACGTTCCAGCTCTCGTATCACTTTTCAAATTTCGTGGCAGAGCCGGGAATCGAACCCGGGCCTCTGGGGGTGACAGCTAATCATACTAACCACTACACCACAGAGGGGGACTCGTTCTTATTACTGTTGATTTTTATTGGTGAGTGGTCCATTTCTGGCAAAATTTCAACAAATAAAAAGGAAATCGAACGTGGGCTGCGACACGATCAAAACTGTAAATTTTGACTGCGTGTTAGACACCAATGTCGAAAACTACCTAGTCAGCATGGGTATAAAGAATTATTGTTAACACATTATTTTTATTCTAAACAAATTGACTTATCTTCAAGTCTATCAGTTTCGGGTCTTTTTCCACCATCGACAGGGGCTCCACCAGCGTAGAAGTCGTCTCCTGACTCTGGACTCGATAGCTGCAGTCGCTTAAGTGCGGCCAGTATCCAGTATTCTGGAGATAGTAGGTTCGAACCCCACTGTCGGCAGCCCTGAAGATGGTTTTCTATGGTTTCCCATTTTCACACCAGGCAAATGCCGGGGCTGAACCTTAATTAAGGCCACGGCCGCTTCCTTCCCACTCCTAGCCCTTCCCTGTCCCATCGTCGCCATAAGACCTATCTGTGTCGGTGCGACGTAAAGCAACTAGTAGCCGACTCTCGACCACAGTAAATTTAAGACGCTCGACACTGGGTTATTTTGAACTTTTTGAATGTTGACGAATTGTTCTATTGCCTAGAATACATTTTTGTTAGTTTTGAAGCCATTTATTGTCGATATTCCACAACACGTGACGAAAGAATTTGTTCGCGCTTGTTCGCATCACAGTTGTTCAAATGTTCATTATTTCATTTGATTTTTGACGTATGCGTGTAGAAACTATTCAATCGACTAAAACTGCATCTCACATGACGTGCTAAAACGTTGAAGTCCAGAATTGCAGTTGGCCGAGTGGAATGGCGATTTTAGTACCTCAAAATAGCAGCTCTGTTCCATCACACAATGACATCATACCGAGGTCGGTCTCAGAGGCGTAGCGAATATGAAATGGGCTCGCCTGCAGAAAACAAAATGGGATATCCTCGGTGTAAAGCCGCTCAATAAGACATAAGTTACAAATTACACTGCACCAGACCAAGCAAAACTCTGGGTGAATCTCCAGCATAATAAAAATAAGGTAAGATTCCAAAATTAATAAACTTAAATGATTTGGTTTTTAAAATGAAATATTTTTGTGCGGATTGAAATAAATGATACTACAAGGTGTGGGTTACTGTAGTCACGTCCTAGTTCGTGAACGATGGGCAACGGCTGAGTGGCCTACAAGGTGGTCTTGATAGTCGGGATACCAGCTGCTATGGAATGGGAGTGGGCATCTCGGACGTATTCTGAGTCATGGCCCTCCTTGTGCTCAGGTGGCTAGCACTTAACAATCCACCGATGGTCCCTAACCGGTTTGAGGAGAGATCCCCACTTGGGCTTTTTGTAAGTAGGGCAACATCGTGCTTCACAGAACCTAAAGAGCTCAGAACATTTGAAGCAAGCCTCGGACCTATGGGAGTAACGGAGTCCCTCTCCCATTCGACAGGCGAGAGACTTCTTGGAAACAACTTGGCGAACGAAATGGAATTCAATGGGGAGCTATCGATATTAATGGGGCTTATGGAAGAAAGAAAGTAGAACTGGCTGAGTCAGCAAAGAGGATGAGGCCACAGCACTAGTTGCAAACAGAGGATTGTGGCTACCTTAATAAATTCACATACTGTAGGCTTGCAGAGTGATCGCTGAAAGGCATAACGGAATATGATGTAGGTAAGTAGGTAGGTAGGTAGGTAGGTAGGTTTTTTTGTTGCTATTTTGTTTTACGTCGCACCGACACAGATAGGTCTTATGGCGACGATGGGAGAGGAAAGGCCTAGGAAGTGGAAGGAAGCGGCCGTGGCCTTAATTAAGGTACAGCCCCGGCATTTGCCTGGTGTGAAAATGGGAAACCACGGAAAACCATCTTCAGGGCTGCCGACAGTGGGGCTCGAACCCACTATCTCCCGATTACTGGATACTGGCCGCATTTAAGCGACTGCAGCTATCGAGCTCGGTAGGTAGGTTGGTTTTTCTTTTTTTTGCTATTTTGTTTTACGTCGCACCGACACAGATATGTCTTATGGCGACGATGGGAGAGGAAAGGTCTAGGAAGTGGAAGGAAGCGGCCGTGGCTTTAATTAAGGTACAGCCCCGGCATTTGCCTGGTGTGAAAATGGGAAACCACGGAAAACCATCTTCAGGGCTGCCGACAGTGGAGCTCGAACCCACTATCTCCCGATTACTGGATACTGGCCGCATTTAAGCGACTGCAGCTATCGAACTCGGTAGGTAGGTAGGTAGGTATGAAATACACCGTAAGTAATTACATGCTTCTATTTTTGATTTATGTATCTTTTAAACTTCATTGTACTTCAGAGTCTAATGAAACTAGACCATGCGACATGCTTTCTGGGGTGCAAAGGTTTTAATGATTACACTGGCATCATGTTCGATGTTCACCGAGCTCGATAGCTGCAGTCGCTTAAGTGCGGCCAGTATCCAGTATTCGGGAGATAGTAAGTTCGGACCCCACTGTCGGCAGACCTGAAAATGGTTTTCCGTGGTTTCCCATTTTCACACCAGGAAAATGCTGGAGCTGTACCTTAATTAAGGCCACGGCCAGTTCCTTCTTACTCCCAGCCCTTCCCTGTCCAATCGTCGCCATAAAACCTATCTGTTTCGGTGCGACGTAAAGAAACTAGCAAAAAAAAAAAAAAAAAAAAAAAATCGATGTTCAGAAGACTGAGTCGCTGAGTCTGTATTGGGCCATATACCATTTGATAGACCCAAACAATTCTTTGCACGTTCTATTTTCGAAAATAGTGGTTCCGGGGAAGAAACAGTAACACGCAGAATCACAACAGATTTAAAATGGGCCATGTTTAAGGTTTGAAACTATGACTGACTTATCTAATACTATCAGATTTGTAATCAGCTACAGAGGTTGACAATGTGACTTTCTTCATAGCGTTTTGTGAGAGACTGTGCTGCTGTTGTTATGAGAGTTGTCTGTACTATACTCAATATAATAATAATTACAGCTAGATGCAACCACCTAACAATTCCTCTCCTTACGAATTGTCAAAATGTTCTTTTTTTAACCCCTCCAACAAAAATAACGTGATTGCAGAATTAGTTGACTGGTGAATTGATGTGTTATTTATTTATTTATTTATTTATTTATTTATTTATTTATTTATGCGGGAAAATTCTGTGAGGCCCCGACTGCATTGCTGGCCTTGGAGATTCTAACGCTACGCCACTGGTCGGGCTCTTGTTGTTGGATACATTTGACTTTCGCTTTAAATACTGATCACTGTCGACGAACATCGTGTCTGGATCTCCCATGTTTTTGTAACGCTTACCGGCCCAAGCACGGTTCCGAAACTATAGGCATACTCTTGGTCAAAATGCCTTGTTTTTGTTAGGTGTGTTAACATTCTTCTTTCGGCGCACACCATTTGTCTCTGGCAGAGATAGTCGAGGAGCTTGATACACAACACGTGTCGGGCGTTTTCGGTGCCGAAACATTTATTGGAATGCGTGATGGCGGTAGTTCACATAAAGACTAGGGCGATGAAATTTGTAATAATCCAGACTCAACTCGGAGCCCTTTCAAATGTTAGTGCAGAAGAAAACTCTAGCAACAGTTGCTTCATTCCCACCTTTGACGCCAGTCCAACGGCTCTCAGTAGCAAGAGGAACAATATTCAGCCTATGTCCCCTTGAACAAATCATAGTTATATACATCTTATCTTTAAATCATTTGAAACTCAGTCTAACCTTCGTCTTCTTGGTCTCCCTCTACTTCACTTATACTCAATTACCCAGTCCATTATTCTCGTAAGTAATCTATCCTCCTCCATTCGACACCCATGACTCCACCACCAAAGCCAGTTCCTCAAAGGAGTTCATTCTTAAATGCCTTTATCTCCTCATTCCGAGTACCCTCCACCCATTGTTCCCACCTGATTGTACTATCGATCATTCTCGCTACTTTTATGTCTTTTATTTCTAACTTATGAATGAGATATCCTCATAAAACCCAGTTTCAACCTCATAAGAAAATTGGTCTAAATATAGACTGGTATAAAGATAGTTTCGTCAGGGTCCTGACTTCTTGCTTACAGAATACTGTTTATCGCAACTGCGAACTCATTGCGTCATCCTTCCTGCACCTTTCTTCAATCTCACTTTCTATACTTACATCCTGGTAGAATACGCATCTTTAATACTTGAAAATATCTACCTGTTCTTATAATTTATTCCCAACCTGACATTCAGTTCTCATAGATTTCTTACCTACTATCATCACCTTAATCTTGGAAAATATAATTCTCATACCAAACTCATATCACCTATTTTCAAGTTGCCGGGCTGTAGGCTTTCAGCACAATCTGCCATTAAGACAAAATCGTCGGCATAGGCCAAACTGCTTACTACATGTCCACCTAACTGAATCCCTGCCTCGTTATACCTTTCAGCAGATGAGCCATGTAAACTATGAACAACAAACGTGAAAGATTACCCCCTGTAAGTGCCTTTGACCAAGAACTCATTCTACCATTAATTCTCACTACAGCCCAGCTGTCAACATAAATACCTCTGATTGCTTTTAATAATCTACCCTTAATCACATAGTCTCTCAGTAGGGCTAACATTTTTTCCCCTCGATGTTCTGTCATGTGCCTTCTCTAGATCTACAAAACATAAACATGTTGTATTCCTCTCGTAGTAGTTTTCTGTTACCTGGCGCATACTGAAAATCTGATCTGACAGTTCTCTGTGGTCTGTAACCACATTGGTTTTCAGACAGCTTACTCTCAACCACTGACCGCACCCTCCCTTTCAAAATGCCAGTGAACACCTTGCCTGGTATACTGATCTATGATATACATCGATAGTTGTTGCAATGCTTCCTGTTCACTTGTTTGTACATAGGTGACATTATTACTATTGTATTATGTATTATTGTACATAGGTGACATTATTACTATTGTATTATGTACTATTGTACATAGGTGACTACTACTGTACAATCAGAAGATACCTTGCTAATATGCCAAGCAAATTTTACTACTTTCATTTCACCCCTGCCTTCCCATTGTATCAGGTCTAATGTTATCTCTTCCTGCTGTTTTATGACAATGGCATTTATTTACAATTCTTTCCACTTCCTTAAAGATAGTTTCACCAACATCATTGTCCACCTCCCCATGAGATCGGTTGCCGGCGATGTCACCAGAAAGATTTCCTTAAGGCATTATATCAAAATAATAATAATAATAATAATAATAATAATAATAATAATAATAATAATAATAATAATAATAATAATAATAATAATAATAATAGTGAACTATACAGATAGTTGGAAATGGCAAACAACACCGGTATGCGACATAGGTGCGAGCAACTTACACTAATGGACAACAATGGTCTTACTAAGAAGATCTTCTCACTGATTAAAAGCTATAAGAACTGGAATGGAAGCCTTTGGCTCAACGAAGTCCAAACAATACCTGGTTTCCACTGGGATTTCTAACTTGATGTCCTAAGCCGCTTCATATTCGTGATACGCTAAATTCTTAGTCATCTCCACCCACAAGTCTAAGTCCCGGAAACCACTCTTGCAAGTGAGGAAAGGAAAGATATTGGCCGCGTTGACGATATATTGGAAACGAAAATGATTCTGGAAACAAAACTGGTCATACGTGCACCCTGGTGGTCTTAAAATAATAAATATAATATTATAAATATTAATAATTGTACCGGGTGGTACACCTCCACGTCGCTAATTCAAACTTTGCGCCAGTTGAAACTCCCCTACTGGAGGAAGTCTGAACTTTATCTAATGTGTTAATTTTCAAGTTTCTCAGAAGATGTCACTACTTGGAAATTTTGAAGTTTCTGAACTGGGTCGTTTTCGATGTATTTTTGTTTTGCCTGTAGTAAGAAGTGTGAACATTCTCTTCTAGAGGACACTACTGAAGAACTACAATGGTGCACCCTAGTGCGAAGTGAAAGAACTGTTTTTTGGAGAAATTTTTATTTCAAAAGTTTGTTCCTTGTTAAATTTCTTTCTGTTATTGTTTAAGTTGGCTGTATAACCCTTTCTTTCCCCTTGTTTTGAATTTTGCCAATCCCGAATTTCTTTAATTAATTTATGACCAATCAGGTGTATCTTCCTCAACAGGGATATGTTGCTTAACCCTAACCAATAAAATTCTTGTGGGAGGGTGTTCTCATTCCTGAAACGCCTCGAACTTTCCGCGAGAGTATATAAACTGCTGATTTTCGGGTCTCCGTGCCACTTCAGTAACATCTTTCAGTGTGTAAAGTACGTAGCAGGGGGCGGGAAGCGCCTCTTTCTTCGGGCTGCTGTACATCCACAAGGTAATGGCCGTTTAATAACTTCCTTTTCTTGCTAGCTCAGCAGTTTAACTCTCGGGGCAGGTCCGAAGCCTTTTACCATGTAACTTTCCCTTAAAATGTAAAGACACTCGGAATCTATTCTATCTGTTTAACTATAAATTGGGATAGAGAGTGCTTAACCCTCTCGAGCTCCCCCTCATTTTTGCTTCGAGGTGAACTTATTTTCTCAACCGTTTCTTCCTGTCTAGCGTAATGTAAATTTTCTTCTCATATAAGTCACCTCCTTAGTATGGGATTAGCCCCTGCATCAGCGGCCTAGTGCCAAGTAGGTTGTAAACAAAATGTATTAGGAGTGCAGCTTCGCCTCCTCTCAAATTGATATTTTAGAGGCCATGTAATTAACCTTTCCTTACTTAATAGGCCTCATTAGGTTGGGTATTTTACCCCTGTTTTCATGTCCTTGGAGGACAACTTGAAGGTGGAGTTTGGTGTGGCCTTTTATAGGCTTGAACGTTGAGAGCGGTTTGCTCTTTTTGAAATTTGGTTCTGCGTGCCTCGAGGAGGCTTTACTGTGTAATTTGGAACAAGTGCTCCTGGGCATGAATGGGGTTTTCTGCCCCTCTGTTGAAACTTGTTTTGGGGTAAAGCTGGGCTAATTGCTCAAGAATTGTGAGTTCGGGGCTCGAAGCCCAAATCCTGTAAATACTGTAATTGTACTTTTGTTGCCTTGCTACTCTGTACCTGCCATTCTTGTTATTTCTTGATTTTGAAAAGAAAATATAACCTTGTTAAATTTTATCTTAACTTTAATTTCGTATTTTGAGGCCCGCTCACCCCCGCACCTTCTTTCACCTCTGCTGTTCCACAGATACCTCGGAACAAGTGGTAGCAGAGCGTGGTCGAATGGGTCTCAATTTAGCCCCTTTTGACGGCTAAACATTGCTTTGATTACAACTCTAACTATTTTCTCAGTTGCTGGAATTTTTTATTTTTCCTTTTTCAAAATTGTTCTGTCATCATGCCCGGCTCTCGCGATGTTCTCCATCTTAACTATTTGCGCAAGGAGGAGTTGATCTATGAATTAACTATTAGAAATGTGCAATCTGGAGGCACGGTTGCGGTAGACACAAATAAGCTTAGAGAGTCCCTTGATTTGCCCATTTCCATCCCCACTTTGGGAGAGAAAGAAATTGACGACTCTCTTTCCACGATCACTGACAATAATACTGAGCTAGCATCTGTAGTTAGTTTTTTGAAGAAAATGATCCTTCTCCTAATCAAATTAAACGTGTGCAAGCCAGGTTATTTCATTTCTCTAATAGAGTTAACGATCTGTTGTCTCTGAAGTTGAATGACGTTCAAAGGAAGGAAGCTCTATGGTTCTTGAAAATCTTTCTGAATTGTCCAGTAAGGTTACCCAATTGTTAACTGGGGAAGTTCCTCCCAAAACTGATCAACCCACTACGGTGAATGTAGGTAGCGAGGAAGAGCCTCCTAAGGGAGAAGTCAATAGGAAAACCGTTGGAGCTCAAACAATCTCTGCCCCATTGGACAACGAGTCTGAACGCCGTACCTCGTTGAATAATGTACGTTCTGAATTAACGTCTTTGCCACTTAAACCTTTACCTACTATGTCACCTGGGTTCAGCAGCTTGCCTCATCCATTAGCAATATTGCTCAGAGGTATTTCTAAGTTTTGTGTTAACACTACCAGTGAAGTAATTTCATTCTTAAGGTTTTTAGTTGAATTTCAGGATCATGCCCTTGTTTTTTCTCTTTCTCCATGTCAAATTTTGCAGATCATCTATCCCTATGCATTTGGTATTCTCTCAGACAAAATAGTAAGAGCCATTGCCGAGCAATCATCTATTGAAGACTTCCACGCCCACTTGCTAGCTAACTTCATCCCGGCTAGGGCAAGGTCCTCACTTATTCAGAAGTACTATTATCGTGTACAACGGTTGGATGAAAACTTGGCAGATTTCATCCAAGATATTAAGTTCTATACTAGGGTGTTTGCTCTTCACTTCCCTGAGGATCAGATTGTACAAGCTATTGTGGAAGGTATCTCACCATCCTATGGTCATATTTGTGTTTCGCGGCGTGCCCGCAAACTTTCTCTGAACTTGAAGCATTGGCCGTCTCAGCGGAAGGAGTTAGATACGCCGATTCCTTGCGTGTCGCGAAAGAACCCCCTCCTTCTTTTAGTAATCTTCGGCCTCCACCTCGCCGACCAGTCACACCTCGTAAATGTTATGCTTGCGGGTCGCCTGACCATCTTCGGAACAAGTGCCCATCAATCAAGTCTAGTGGGACAAGGAATGGAGCAGGGTCATCTCAAGGCTGTTTTAAATGTGGGGCTTTCCCACATACCGCCAAGAATTGCCCAAATTCAAATAGCACCCCCTCCTGCTCAACTTCTGGTGCAAATTCCACCAATGCCAATAATAAAAAGTGACTAGTGGCTTCGGCTGAGACGACTAATCCATCTTTCCGAGGCTCAGCCCCTGGTAAACAGGTCGAAAATTCAGGGAAAATTCAGTCCTCAAATTCATCTGTTGAATGCCCCAAAGAATGTCTTAGGATTGCGGCGGATACCCCCGCACCTGTGCCTTTTCTCAAAATTGAGTTAAATAATGAGCCTACAACAGCTCTATTAGATTCAGGCAGTGTTTGTTCTATTATTTCGGCTGAATGGTATTCAAAATTGAAATCTGTTAGTAAGCTTCCTGACTATTGCTCGTCTTCGGTCCAATATGTTTCGGCTAATTCATCTCCATTAGAAATTCTAGGTTCTTTAAATGTCAAAATTCGTATTTTTAAATTTACATGGAAAATTAAATTGTTTGTGTCTAAGCACTTGTCTTGCCCCATAATATTGGGAGCTGACTTCATTTCTCACACTGGTCTTGTGCTCGATCTTCAGAGTAAGTCGTGCACATTCAAATTTGCTTCCAATTGTAGAATCCCCTTGTTAAAGTGTAATTCTGTATCATGTTCCTCTATTTCGCCTACCCAGGATGAGATGTTGTTAGACCTTAGACATCTACCTGAGGAGCAGGCTGATAGTATTCGTAAGTTGTGTCAGACGTTTCCAGAGGTGTTCTCTGATACTCTTGGTGTTACTGACCTTATTGAATACAAAATTGAGGTCACGGATTCGATTCCGGTCCGTTTTCCACCATATAGGCTGTCTCCATCTAAAATGAAGGCTCTGAAAGAAATTATTGATCAAATGCTGAAGGATGGTATTATTAGGCCCTCTAAGTCAGCGTATTCTTCACCTATTTTTCTAGTCCCGAAACCCCAAGGGGGCTTCAGGCCTGTCATTGATTATAGGGCTCTCAATCGGAAGGTGGTGTTACAATCTGTGCCCCTTCCCGACCTTCATTCTTGTTTTTCATGGTTTCGTAAGGCCAAGTTCTTTACTATCTTGGACCTGAATCAGGCCTACAATCAAATTCCCCTAGCCGAAGAGTCTAAACACCTTACAGCGTTTGCCACGGATTGGAATTTGTATGAATACAACCGCGTGCCTTTCGGGCTCCCCACGGGGGCAGCTGTACTCACTAGACTGCTAGATATGGTCTTCTCCGACATCAAATTCGAGTACTTGTATCACTATCTTGATGATGTCGTCGTATTTTCGGAGACTTTTGAAGAACATCTAGATCATCTGCGCGAAGTTCTCAATCGCCTTCGTAAGGCCGGGTTAACTGTTAAGTTGTCCAAGGTGGCCTTTGCTAAGCCCTCTATGTCATTCCTAGGGCATATTGTGTCTCCTGAGGGTGTTGCGGTCGATCATTCTAGAACACAGGCCATCCGTGATTTTAAACCTCCCAACGACATCAAAGGTATCGCCAGGTTCATTGGTATGGTGAATTTCTTCAGGAAGTTTAATCCTAACTTCGCTAATAGAGCGGCGCCCTTAAACCTTCTTCGTAGGAAAGGCATCAAATTTGAGTGGGGACCTTCTCAACAAGCCGCTTTTGAAGATCATAAATTAGCTCTCTGTAATGACCCTGTCCTCGCTATGCCTGATTTCTCGAAGAAATTCATCGTCCAAACCGACGCGTCGTCGTCGGCGGTAGCTGCAGTCCTTCTTCAAGAGACTGAACTAGGGAGGCGACCCATCGCCTATGCATCTAGGACTCTATCGACTCAAGAATCCAAGTATTCAATCTATGAGCTCGAAGGTTTGGCAGTCTTATTTGCCTTAGAAAAGTTCCGTCTCTATCTGGAACACGTCAAATTCGACCTGGAGACAGATAATCAAGCCTTAAGCTGGGTCTTAGGTAGGCCGCGTCGTATCGGTCGTATAGCCCGTTGGGCCATCCGTATTTCTGCCTTCCAATTCGATGTTAGGCATATCAGAGGTACTGAAAATGTCGTTGCAGACGGACTCAGCCGTATGTTTTCCAACAACGTCGAGACCCATGGACCGGTCGATAGTTCATCACCTCCCGAGTCCATTCTATCTGAGGTTAATGCCATCTTAACAGATGCTCCCATGCTCTTTATGGACATTGAGAAATATCAACGTGAAGATCCGACGCTGGCTCCGATAATGGAAACCCTTTCTTCTGGGGAACATGTTGTCCCTTATGTACTGAGGAATGGTGTGTTATGTTGCCCTTCGAGGCATGATAAGATGATGAAAGTTGTCGTTCCAGCTGTTCTTGTACCTATGATCTTTAAGTACTATCATGAGACCCCATTAGGGGGGGCATCTAGGCATCTTTAAAACTCTTGAGAAGATTCGTGAAAGGTTCATCTGGAAGGGTATGGACGGTGAAATCCGTGAACTAGTAAAAGCTTGTAAATCCTGCTTGATTAGTAAACCAACCATGTCCACCAAGGTAGGCCTGTTGTCTTCTCACCAAGCGTCGCGCCCTATGGAACGCCTGTATATTGATTATGTAGGACCCTTCCCCCAGTCGAAGGGAAACGCCAACAAGTTCATCTTTGTATGTGTAGATGGTTTTACAAGATTTTCCTGGTTATTTCCGACTAAGCTGGCTACCGCTCAGTCCACCATTACTTGCTTAAATTCTATTTTTGCTTCTTTTGGTCCGTGCCAATATATGGTATCTGATAATGCTAAGGCTTTTACATCTAATTTATTTCGTAAATTCTGTTTTGACTTGTCCATCTCTCATGTAACTACTTCGGCTTATTACCCTCAACCATCTCTGGCTGAACAGGTTAACCGTAATCTCAGGTCCGCACTTATTGCCTATCATCATGAAGATCCTTCCAGGTGGGACACGTCCCTGCATTGGATAGCTTTTGCTTTGAATTCGGCGGTTCATGAATCTCACAAGTTTACTCCAGCTTCTTTGATGTTCAAGTTTGTTCCCAACACGCCGCTCTCTAACCTCTGGTCTCTGAGTGACATTCTACCCGAGACAATAGATCCGGACAACATTAAAGATCTTTGGAAGAAGGCTAAAGCCAATCTTAAAGTGTCTCATGAAAAGGTTAGGGAAAGGTATGATCGTGGACGGAGACCCACCCCTTTGAAGGTAGGTGACCAGGTGATGGTCAAGAATTTTGTTCCCGCGGGCAAGCTTGCCCCCAGATTTCATGGGCCGTGTATCATTCTCGATTTCCTTACTCCCGTTACCTTATTGTTAAGTAATCCAGCCACCGAGACGATATTTAGGGTTCACCTGTCGCAGGTGAAACCTGTATAATTTCTGTGCTAACTTGCTTCATATAATCTTGAAAGAAATAGGAAGGTTATATTTTTTTGAGGGATTTCACTTTTAAGGCCTTCTGCCCTTGGAATCTGTTTCCTTTGTGTGTAATTATTTATTGTAAACCTCCCCCGATCAGTTAAACTGCCATCCTGTCCTTACCATGGTCATTACCACGCTCCCGTCTCCTGCTAACATAACACACAGTGGCTTTCAAGTTAAATAAATTTCTCCTCGCCGCTGACCCCTCAACCTCGCCACAATGAATGTGCCCTCAAAAAAAATCATTCTGGTCAAACAAAATTCTGCCGCCGAGCTTTAATGTTTCAGTGCCCCCGCAGCAGCGCGGCTCCGTACCGCTCCTGAGGCAGGGTACGGGCCCGCCCTTCTCCAGTGAGGCCAAGCTGTGTACGGCGAGCCGGAGTCCTCCTCCCGGCCAAGGCTGATGTGCGGCGCAAAACCTGTAACTGGCCCGCGACCTGCATGTTCACCGCGGGCGCGGCGTGCTTCGACTCCACTACTCCTCTCATAGTGCGGGCGAGCGGTATCTCAGGGTACTTGAGGGGTCCGAGAGGCCTCCTCTGGACACAAGCAGCGGCGGCTGGCCTGGCCGTCAAAGTCATCGGAACTGATATATTTAGTCAGTTACATGGACGTTTCACATCAACAATTATTACCTTTTTGGATTTTACTGCAATATCTGGTGGACATAGAAAATTTTCTTCTCTTTCAAGAATTTAAAGTTTTTCCTTCTGAATTCAACTTCTCCAAACATAACGACATTACATTATCAATAACTATAAAGAATTTTGAAACTGGATCCAATCATTTTAAGAAAATATGTTGGTAAATACTTCTGCAATTAACTTCCATATCAACATCATAGCTTGGACCTTATGTTGAAATAAAAGTTTATGTTCTTCTGTGTTACCCCTTGGAGGGACTTTTTTTTGGGGGGGGGGGAGGTCTGTACCGGGTGGTACACCTCCACGTCGCTAATTCAAACTTTGCGCCAGTTGAAACTCCCCTACTGGAGGAAGTCTGAACTTTATCTAATGTGTTAATTTTCAAGTTTCTCAGAAGATGTCACTACTTGGAAATTTTGAAGTTTCTGAACTGGGTCGTTTTCGATGTATTTTTGTTTTGCCTGTAGTAAGAAGTGTGAACATTCTCTTCTAGAGGACACTACTGAAGAACTACAATGGTGCACCCTAGTGCGAAGTGAAAGAACTGTTTTTTGGAGAAATTTTTATTTCAAAAGTTTGTTCCTTGTTAAATTTCTTTCTGTTATTGTTTAAGTTGGCTGTATAACCCTTTCTTTCCCCTTGTTTTGAATTTAGCCAATCCCGAATTTCTTTAATTAATTTATGACCAATCAGGTGTATCTTCCTCAACAGGGATATGTTGCTTAACCCTAACCAATAAAATTCTTGTGGGAGGGTGTTCTCATTCCTGAAACGCCTCGAACTTTCCGCGAGAGTATATAAACTGCTGATTTTCGGGTCTCCGTGCCACTTCAGTAACATCTTTCAGTGTGTAAAGTACGTAGCAGGGGGCGGGAAGCGCCTCTTTCTTCGGGCTGCTGTTCATCCACAAGGTAATGGCCGTTTAATAACTTCCTTTTCTTGCTAGCTCAGCAGTTTAACTCTCGGGGCAGGTCCGAAGCCTTTTACCATGTAACTTTCCCTTAAAATGTAAAGACACTCGGAATCTATTCTATCTGTTTAACTATAAATTGGGATAGAGAGTGCTTAACCCTCTCGAGCTCCCCCTCATTTTTGCTTCGAGGTGAACTTATTTTCTCAACCGTTTCTTCCTGTCTAGCGTAATGTAAATTTTCTTCTCATATAAGTCACCTCCTTAGTATGGGATTAGCCCCTGCATTAGCGACCTAGTGCCAAGTAGGTTGTAAACAAAATGTATTAGAAGTGCAGCTTCGCTTCCTCTCAAATTGATATTTTAGAGGCCATGTAATTAACCTTTCCTTACTTAATAGGCCTCATTAGGTTGGGTATTTTACCCCTGTTTTCATGTCCTTGGAGGACAACTTGAAGGTGGAGTTTGGTGTGGCCTTTTATAAGCCTGAACGTTGAGAGCGGTTTGCTCTTTTTGAAATTTGGTTCTGCGTGCCTCGAGGAGGCTTTACTGTGTAATTTGGAACAAGTGCTCCTGGGCATGAATGGGGTTTTCTGCCCCTCTGTTGAAACTTGTTTTGGGGTAAAGCTGGGCTAATTGCTTAAGAATTGTGAGTTCGGGGCTCGAAGCCCAAATCCTGTAAATACTGTAATTGTACTTTTGTTACCTTTCTACTCTGTACCTGCCATTCTTGTTATTTCTTGATTTTGAAAAGAAAATATAACCTTGTTAAATTTTATCTTAACTTTAATTTCGTATTTTGAGGCCCGCTCACCCCCGCACCTTCTTTCACTTCTGCTGTTCCACAGATACCTCGGAACAATAATAATAGCCATAACAATAATAGTAATGAGATATCGTAACAATATTAATAATAATAATATCCCTCCGTCTTTCCGTCTATTCGTTCTTACATTTCCTTTATAGATCGTTATTCCTTTCAGCGTGCAGTCTGCAAGCTTCTGTGAATCTACTATAAACCTCCGCAGTCCTGTATTTGCAAGTAGTTTTGTGGGGTCGATTAGTTCCACACCTCTTATCATTAAATCTTAAGAAACTGAGTCTAACCAACTTCATCTCGGTCTCCCTCTTCTTCTGTTGTTAATCTCCATAACCGAGTGCATAATCCTACCGGGTAGTGTATCCTTCTTCACCTCATCCTCCATATTATTATTATTATTATTATTATTATTATTATTATTATTATTATTATTATTATTATTATTATTATTAGTGTTTGGACAATTGCCTTAGGCAACGTTTCAAAGGGTTTTTGTGCAACACACATATCCTTTTTAAAGCAATGCTTTGGTAGCTGATCATGGTATTAATACCAGTGATATTGCTTGCCTACATAACATTGGATGTATTTGAAGCTATGTGGTGTGTTGGTAATATCCGAATTTCGACTACAGTGGCCAGACTAAAAAATATATATTCCCGTTTCCCGCTTGCATAATTCGACGTCCGAGAGCGGAAGTGATGGAATTTTGTTTGTGTTAGTAAAGCCAAGCCTCGCTGAATTCTGCAGTGAGCTGGGCATTAATAACAGACTGGTTGTAATATATGCACCTGGTTAATGTTTATGTTATCACACAACTACGTCGCTTCAACTGTTACAACCACTTTCTACTATCAAAGAGCTGTGATAGTCCTCTCATCTACTATTACCTCTATTCGGATATTGTCTACAGAATAGGAATATATTATTATTGTAATATATAGGCAATGTCGTGATCCTAAGGATTCGGCAGGCTGGGTACTTGGGTTCGACTTTTCGGGAGCTTAATTAAAATAATATTACCTTTTCACATCCACACTCTTCCCTTCACCTGTAATGAATAGATAGACACACATTAGATATTTACACATTATACAATTAAGAAACATGAAAATCTTTGTACAGATACACTTTTAGCTCTTGGTTAGATAGTCTCTTTCAAAGTTTTTGACTAACCAGTTCAATTGCATTCTATAATACAATAAGATCGTTGTCTTCTCGCTTGATTTCTTCTTTGCGCCCACGATACCGTTGAATGATGCGATGTTTCGCTCACGCGGATGTGTAGCTTCGGGATTCGAACACAACGCCCTCAAACTCCGTCGTTGACCAGAATAGTCTTTCTCCCAACAGTTCTGACTACACGGTTATGTTTACTGATAGGATAGGCTCTCTATGACACTCGTCCCTCCTGTCAAACAGTTCGAAGTTCGTGTTGTTGCAGCTCAAGTCTTTGCACTAGCAACCTGCTAACTATGCTGTACACAGTGTTTCCCTCACTGCCTCGCGTAACCCGATACAGTTTCTAGACCATTTGCTAATCCACATTTAACTAGTTCTGCGGCTCACTGCTACGTACATAACCTACAAGATCTGTTCTGCTATGGCTCTCAGCCTTCCACGCATTACTAGCAATGAAGCTGGACAGTTTCTCTCTCTCGTGGCACTCAGCCACAAACACATGTTGCTATCACGGTAGTCAGCCAGATTCTTCCCCGATCTGCCGAAGTATTGTTCCCTATATCTTCCCTCTCTACTCCTCCAGGAGTAAGACGTTTTTAAGTATGATTGGTTCACGAGTTCCTCCCACTAACGGAAGGGGAGTGACATAAAATTCACGCGAAGAATTTGCTTCTTGCTGCGTCAACAATCTACGCGATATTTGCTTCGATTTGCTTCTAGAAACACTAAGAGAACCTTCTTTAGCGTTTACTGATTTACACTGACACCGAGTAGCTGACCGTTGCACAACGTTACACATGAACTCACTTTATTTTGCACCAGCTTGCTTCAAGTAAAACTTGTATGAAGTCTCATGCTTTGAATACTTATCACTCTCTTCCATTTAATAAAGTTATCATTTCACATTTTGAAACACTATAACTTCTTCCCACTGTTACATGATCATAAAAACTCTAGATCAATACTCAATATCCTTAGTCTCGGATGTCGCGGATTCGAGACTAGCTCGAGTCCGTTCGCTCGGCACTGAGACAATGAAAGGGGCGCGTAGCGACACGCGGTCGTGACATATATCAGTAGTAATGATTTTTTTTTGTATTTTTCTGTGGTGTATGATTTTCATACCAGACAAATGCTGGAGTTATACCTTGATGAAGACTGAGGTTATATTCTTCAAGTACTGGCCCTTTTACTTTCCTTTGTAGCCCAAAACCTATCAGCGTCAGGGCGACGTTAAAATGTTAGCAAATATATATACAGGGTGTTAGGCGTATACCTGCAGATATTTCTTCTAGCAATAGAGAACGATGTGACGAACCACTATATATCAAACTTTTAGTAATTCTCGGAAGTTATTTTCGAGAGCAAAGAGATACGATGTTTTTAGAATAGGTAGTATGCCTTGTTCTTGTGAATGAATTACTTCCCTTTGGGAACAGGCGAGTCACGCGCCATGCGTGCCAAACTGGTTTCTGTTTGTGTTTCCGTACAACAGCTGAACGCTACCTAGGCATGGCACGAGATGTTACGTAACATACTTGTCAAACTGGTTTTATATTTAAGAGCAACTGAGCTACGACAACAGCTGAAGGTGGCTACTACAGTAGCGTATGCCTTGTTACGTTACATTCTCGCCAGACTGGTTTCGTAGTTGTCAGTATTCAGTTTCCGTCTTAAGGGCTTCAGACAACCCTGGTCATCGGTTTCGGACCCTGGAGATGTACCGAATTCTAAGCGTTAATACTGGTTCATTTGCTGTTATGTCCTTTAAGGGATTGGGATATGTGTGGTCATCAGCCCCGTGGTCTAGTGAGTATGGAAATGACCTGAAAACCTGAATCGGTGCGGGACCTGTACGAGCGTGTGATATAATTATTTGTTGGGATAGGCGCACCGGGACGTGAAATACAGTAGATCCCCGCTGTGCATTGCGTAAAGGTAGAAGAAAGATGGCAGGTCCTTACGCCAACGAAAGCAGTCATGGGATGCCCAAATGAGTAGCATCGGAATTGAATTATCGAAACACATCGAACGTTTAGTTTCAAAGGAATAATGGACATGTTATACAACTAAATAAATTAAACGTACCTACATTTCGTGCCTCCTTCCGGGCGGAGTTGCTCAGACGGTTGAGGTGCAGGCCTTTCGACTCCAACTTTACAGGTTCGAACCTGGCCCAGTCCGGTGGTATTTGAAGGTGCTCAAATACTGTAGGTCAGCCTCGTGTCGGCAGATTTTCTGGTACATAAAAAGAACTCGTGCGGGACTAAATTCGGGCACCTCAGTGTCTCAGAAAACCGTAGAAGTAGTTAGTGGGACGTAAAGCACTTAACGTTATTATTATTATTATTATTATTATTATTATTATTATTAGGTCATTAAAAGCTGAAATACGTGGAAGAAAATAGTAAAATATGCGTGGTTTAAGAGGAAACAAGATGAAATGTATGTCACGTGAGTTAGCATCGGTCGCAGTAGTTACCTACAGATTACTATGCGTAAAACGAGAACCAGGTCAAGCTCGTGGGGATGAGTCAGCTGTAATCTCGTATTGTGTATAAACATCAAACATACACATCAACAAATATAAGAAACATAAACAAGGATACACGTTAGAGACATGTAGCTATTAACCTGAACGCCAGGCCGACGGCCGCTTTCATGAGTACAGATGAGTTATCAAATTATACACAATCCACAGATGTCGAACGTATCTAAGAAGATTCCGCCAAAACTATATTACATTTTACTATGATGGTGCTAATAACAAATCGCAGCAGCTATTGGCTTTAGGTCGCACCTACACAGATAGGCCTTATGGCGACGATGGGACTGGAACGGGCTAGGACAGGGAAGGAAGCGGCCGTGGCCTTAATTAAGGTACTGCACCAGCATTTGCCTGATGTGAGAATGGGAAACCACGGGAAACCATCTTCTGGGCTGCCGAGAGTGGGGTTCGAACCCACTATCTCCCGAATAATGGATACTGGCCATACTGAAATGAAATGTCGTATGGCTTTTAGTGCCGGGAGTGTCCGAGGATAAGTTCGGCTCGCCAGATGCAGGTCTCTTGATTTGACTCCCGTAGGCGACCTGCGCGTCGTGATGAGGATGAAATGATGATGAAGATGGCACATACACCCAGTTCCCGTGCCAGCAAATTTAACCAATTAAGGTTAAATTTCCGACCCTCCCGGGAATCGAACACGGTACCCCTGTGACCAAAGGCCAGCACGCTAACCATTTAGCCATGGAGCCGGACTTAAGCGACTGCAGATATCGAGCTCGGTAAATCGCAGCAGATTACGCTACTGCGTGTTGAGATGATGTCGGTAGAATACAGTATACCTGTTAAGACATAAGGCTGCAGTAGAAGAAGAGGAAGAAGAAGGTAACGAGAGCCACATAGTCAAGCAGCACACAGCTGAACAAAGTGCACATTAGTGACACGAACATAAGAGTGGCGTGGTCGCGGGAACTACAGTCGCATTCGTAACACTCTGTTGTAGAAAAATAATGAACTAACATACAGTACGGGCTCCGTAATTCCAGGTGGACGGTAACAAGACTATCTCGAATAGAAAAGTACGGATTTACGAACGTACACGAAAACGCCTGTGAACAACATAATGTACGTATGTTAAACATTACAGTACAACAGTTTAGAAAACAAAAACATACAGATTGCATTAAAAGAAATGTTAAACTTTCTTTTGCAAATTAACAAAACACTCTAGGCAATCTTCTTAAGTTAAATGTTAACTTATAGATCCTATTTCAGTAATGATGAATATAAAACGATTATTTTATTGAATATTTATACGTGATGACGACGACGACGACGATGATGATGATGATGATGATGATGATTGCTGTCTTAATGTCATCGGCCCTTAAAAACGCAATGTGTCCTCTGTTTTAACTCGTAGGGAATAAGAAACATAATATAAATTGCTGGAAGCCTTTCCCGATAGATTCATGAAGGGCGACCCGTGTTCTGTTCTGCCACACGATACACTAGCAGCATATAATGGTATTCGTGGTATTCATACACTGGCATTATTCAAATACTACTACTGATGCTACTACTACGAAGTAACTCGCGTACTAGTACGGACGATAATTCGCATCTCTGACAGCTGTTATTCAGGTCAAGGTCAGACAGACCGGTTTCATGTAGGGGTGGGGAACCTGTCCAGCGACATCCCCGTCGCTAAGAACAGCAGACAACCGGCATGTGACAGGACTAGTGCTTTTGTCGAACTGCTTACGTAGAATATTCTCCCACAGTGCGATTTCAATATCATGGTCTTTTGGGAGTCCAACTCGCCGTATGCAGAAACAACCCGTGTTGACGTGTACGTAAATAAAGCTTATTACGTCAACGAAAGAACACATGGGATAGAATTTCAAAGTGAGTAGTATCGGAATTGAAATGTCAAAACACATCGAACGTTTTACTTCATACCAGTAAGGCACATGTTATAAACATAAATTAATTAAACGTACCTTCCTTTTGTGCTTCCAACCGAAGAGAACATGTTTAAATGTAAATGAGAACCTTCTAGCTTACTGCTGATTTTGCAGTGCCTATTCAACGTATCAAAATAAACGTTGCCAGGCTGAGTGGCTCAGACGTTTCAAGCACTGGTTTCATGAACTTAGCAGGCTCGATCCTGGCTCAGTCCGCTGGTATTTGAAGGTGCTCAAATACGACCGCTTCTGTTCGGTAGATTTACGGGCACGTTAAAGAATACCAGTGGGCAAAATTCCGACACCGCGCGTCTCCATTGGCACGTGAAGATTTATTATTATTATTATTATTATTATTATTATTATTATTTACCGGGCGAGTTGGCCGTGAGCGTAGAGGCGCGCGGCTGTGAGCTTGCATCCGGGAGTAGGTTCGTATCTCACTATCGGCAGCCCTGAAGATGGTTTTCCGTGGTTTCCCATTTTCACACCAGGCAAATGCTGGGGCTGTACCTTAATTAAGGCCACGGCCGCTTCCTTCCAACTCCTAGGCCTTTCCTATTCCATCGTCGCCATAAGACCTATCTGTGTCGGTGCGACGTAAAGCCCCTAGCAAAAAAATTATTATTATTATTATTATTTATTATTATTATTATTATTATTATTATTATTATTATTATTATTATTATTATTATTATTATTATTATTATTATAGGGCGAGTTGGCCGTGCGATTAGCTTGCATCTGTCGAAAAGCCACTAACAATATTATTATATAAACTGTGTTAGTCTATTATTACTGACTATTATGAAAATAAAAGTTAATCGCCCCACTCAAACTTCGTAGCTCGTAATCTGTCAGAAAACACTAAAGAAAATAGTGAACTTTTAACAGGTCCGAATTATTATTAATATTATAATTGCAGACATGTCTCCGAAATTACCGAAGCATGTACTTACGAATTGTTTTACGTCGCACCGACACAAATAGGTCTTACGGCGACAATGGGAGAGAAAAGGGATACAAGTGGGAAGGAAGCGTTCGAAGTCTAATAAAGGTACAGTTCCAGCATTTCCCTGATGTGAAAATGGGAAACTACGGAAAACAATCTTCCCGGCTACCGACAGTGGAGTTCGAACCCACTATCACCAGAATACAAGCTCACAGCTGCGCGCGACTAACCGCACGATCAACTTACTCTAAGCCCCAATGCCGGTCTGCGTAGCTCGGACGATAGAGCGCTGGTCGTCTGATCCCACCTTGGCAGGTTCGATGGCGGCTCAGTTCGGTGGTATTTGAAGGTGCTGAAATACGCCAGTCTCGTGTCTGTGGATTTACTTGCATTTAAAGTAGTACTGCTTTAAAAAATTCTGGCACTTCAGCGTCTTCGAAAACCGTGAAAATTAGTTAGTGGAACGTAAAGATATTAGTAGTAGTAGTAATAACATTATTATTACGGACGTTTTAATTAAACGGGTCCGTTACATTACCTATCGGCACTTACTGTCTAGTAATTAGCCTTCTGTCCACCTCTGTGGTATAGTGGTTAGTGTGATTAGCTGCCAACCCCCGGTGGCCCGTGTTCCATTCCCAGCTCCGCCACGAAATTTGAAAAGTGGGACGAGGGCTGGAACGGGGTCCACTAAGCCTCGGGAGGTCAAATGGGTAGAGGTGGTTCGATTCCCACCTCAGCCATCCTGAAAGTGGTTTCCCTTAGTTTCGCACTTCTCCAGGCAAATGCTGGGATGGTACCTAACTTAAGTCCACGGCAGCTTCCTTCCCTCTTCCTTGTCTATCCCTTCCAATCTCCCCATTCCCCCGCAAGGCCTACACAAGACCCCTGTTCAGCATAGAAGGTAAGGCCGCCTGGGCGAGGTACTGGTCATTCTCCCCAGTTGTATCCCCCGACCCAATGTCTCACGCTCCAGGACACTGCCCTTCAGGCGGTAGAGTTGGGTTCCCTCGCTGAGTCCGAGGGAAAACCAACCCTGGAAGGTAAACAGATTAGGAAAAATAAGAATAAACATTCTATTAGAAATGCCCGGCGGCAATTCCATAGTAGACCGAGCTCGATAGCTGCAGTCGTTTAACTGCGGCCAGTATCCAGTATTCGGGAGATAGCAGGTTCGAACCCCACTGTCGGCGGCCCTAAAGATGATTTTCGTGGTTTCCCATTTTCACACCAGGCAAATGCTGGGGCTGTACCTTAATTAAGGCCACGGCCGCTTCCTTCCCACTCCTAGCCCTTTCCTGTCTCATCGTCGCCATAAGACCTATTTGTGTCGGTGCGACGTAAAGCATCTAGCAAAAGAAATCCACATTAGCTATTTTTCCTTCGAGCAATGTTCACGCATGGTTGCAACTACGTTTTTGAAATCTGTCTCATTAATAACAATATGACTGAATACTTACAGCCTTTTCTTTCAGTGTCCACCGTCCTTTCATTGACCTGAAAAGTTTATGAATAAGCATAGACAACTCGCATTGTCTATTGTCAGAAATTCATCGTAGACTGTCGCAATAACAGCACAGAAATGTTGCGCTCAGTTTTCATTTACTTATTAACTATTTCCTTTCATTTTGTCAGCTTGGATCACTGAGTAATGCCATTGACGTCTTATAAATCACACACAACTACACAATACTTTATTCGCACGTATGTGCTGGTGCGTATCTTCCAGGTCACTGTAAGGATCCTGTGTACATTTCACACAGAGTACCCTAGACCGGTTTTCGAGTACAGCAAGTGGCCTGGCACGTGAGTCATCATCTCCTACTTGCCAAGCCTTTAGGGGAAGTGCACAACAACATGTGTTGGCCTGCGATAAGAAACAGGTTCAACAAGCCCTAGACTCTGCTACTGTACTTCCACTACGCGTGGACAGAATGACGTAACCGGCATATCCTGCTACGGCCGTTCAAAACACATTAGGTCCTGAAATATTTGGCTCAGTTATGGGCAAACTAATAGGACAAGATAAAAAGTAAATAGCATATATTGTGAGATGTCTTTTTCTTTGCCGACTAGCTTAATATCTGCACGTATACACCTAACACCCTGTATATACAGATTGTTCTCAAACACTTCGGAAGTAATTGGGGAGGAGAGTGCTGTGGACAGTATACCCCATAACAACACAAACATAACCCTATGAACATAGTATTCTACAATCCAAATTTTACAAGTTTGTACGAAAAGTGTTGGTAATAGCCATTCCTGGCACATCCCACGTTGAGTAGCTGTCGTCATGTTTTTCTCAATCTTGTAAGAACAATTCAATAATTCGCCTCTATTAGCCTATGCTAATGTGTCCAAGGCCCCAAATCACGGTTATCACAGGAACCCTTTGATATTCCATGATGTAACCCGGAATTATATCTTTAAATTGCTGAAGGAAACATCAAAATCGGTTTTTGATGTTACCCGTTACAAAGCCAGAAACTCACAGTCAGGGAACTGTTTATATATTAGTATAGAAGTATAGATTATCAATAAAACCTGTGAAATGCTTATTTTATGTTTTAATATGAAAGATTAGACGTCTGTTACCTTCTTAAGTATTCTTACAATGAACCATAATTTCTATTTTTCATTTTCAGTTAATAAATCTCTATGCTCTATATATAAAATAAGAGTTTTGTCTATATAATTTTCAGAATTTTGAAAGCATGGTATTTCTGTATCGGTCGTGTCCACAGTAACAAGGACATACACTTTAACATTTTTCGTCATCTTTCTTTTTTTTGTTTTTGCTATTTGCTTTATGTCGCACCGACACAGATCGGTCTTATGGTGACGATAGGGTAGGAAAGGCCTAGGATTTGGAAGGAAGCGGCCGTGGCCTTAATTAAGGTACAGCCTTGTGTGAAAATGAGAAACCATATTTAGGGCTATCGACAGTGGGGTTTGAACCCACTGTCTCCCGATTACTGGATACTGGCCGCACTTAATCGACTGCAGCTATCGAGCTCGGTCCATTTATCTCCGTCTGTCTGTCTGTCTGTCTGCACGCGCATTACGAGAAAATGGCTGAAGATAATTTAGTGAATATCTATGTGAAAAAATGGAAAATGAGGCACAACGATGTAGGCTATAAATAATTGTATTCAGGCTAAGTGAAATGGTGTTTTAGAGGAAGGCCTAAAATTTAATTCTCAAATATCTATGTTATTAACGGCCTATCGATAAATACTACGTAACTGAATTTATATAAGTTATAATAGAATTTCCGATCATCTATGACTTATACATTTTTACCGTAGCGGCTGAAATAACAGAGATATTCATGAATTCCGATTTGTTGGTAAGTCCGCATCAACGCCGAACCACGAGAAAATAGGTGAACAGAATATAATAAACGTCAGTATGCTAAGTCAGGGAACCGAGCGAGTTGGCCGTGAGGCTAGGAGCACACAGCTTTGAGCTTGCATTCGGGAGCTAGTGGGTTCGTAATCCACTTTCGACAGCTCTGGAAATGGTTTTCCGTGGTTTCCCTTTTTCGCATCGGGCAAATGCTGCGGCTGTACCTTAATTAAGGCTATGGCCAGCTATTTCTCAATCCTAGCCCTTTCTTATCCCATTGTCGCCGTTAGACCTATCTGTGTCGGTAAGACGTAAAGCAGATTGTAAAAAATAATTTTAAAAATAAGATCAGGGAATAAGGTACTACAATCTAGGCTACTCATAATTTTATTCAAGCTGGATAAAATGGTAGTAGGCTGTCAGGGAAGGGGCCTAAAATTTTCCTTTCATATACCTATGTTATTGGTCCTATCGAAAAGTACTAGATACTAACAGTTATAGAGAATACCATTTCCGATCATTATGTCTTGCACAGTTTTACCGAACCAGCTATGATAAGATTTGGAAATATTATGCAATGGTGTTAACTGGCGTCAGGAACTTTTCTCTCGACCTGAGGGCTGGTTCGAGGTCCACTCAACCTACGTGATTAGAATTGAGGAGCTATCTGACGGTGAGATAGCGGCCCCGGTCTCGAAAGCCCAGAATAATGGCCGAGAGAATGCGTTGTGCTGACCACACGGCTCCTCGTAATCTGCAGGCCTTCGGGCTGAGCAGCGGTAGTTGGGCAGGCCAAAGCCCTTTCAAGGACGTCAAGTGCCGGTGGGGGGGGGGGGCTTGTCAACTGGCGAGGGTTTCTGTCATGATTTCCTTAAGGTGAAGGGAACCGCGTGGTCATCGGTCAATATCGATAAGAAAAATTGTGAAAATAATTATAAAAATGAGAAAACACGATAAAGGAAGGATCGCTTGAAGAATAAAAGAATTCATTGAATAAGGAAGGGCTCACTCTATATTAGATATTCTAATATCACAGAGCCGGAAGAAAACTGTATGTGAATGATTATCGAAAGCCCATAAAACTGATCAACAATAACATTACGTTGACCACTGTTGTGATGAGCTTTGTCTCTTCTGCTGCCACTCATCTCTGCGTCAAGATTAAAACAGCATACCTGAATATGAATATTGATGTTATGTAGCTGGGGTGTTTTTTCTTTTTTTTCTAGTGGCTTTACGTCTCACCGACACAGATGGGTCTTATGGCGACGATGGGATAGGAATGGCCTGGGAGTCGGAAGGAAGCGGCCGTGGCCGTCATGAACGCAACACCCAATGAGCTTAGAGAAATAGCTTTTGAGGGTGCGTTTTCCTTGTAACTGTATCTTCCTCATTCAACCTGGCGTTCGAATAAAAAGCATGTGCCTATCTCAAGTCCTAACAATAAACACCTGTCTGTCCGTGGTGACTCTTCCGGTGGTGAAATGGTGACATTTAATTGTTGCTCTACTTGAGACATACATGTTTTCTAAGAATATTAGACTATTTATTTCATTGAAGGGTACCGGCTGTGTAAATTATCATATTACTAGATCTATGTTGGGTCAATTGTAGGTACTTATCATCTCAGAAATTTATCGTCGCTGAACGGACAAAACCTCATAGCCCACAATGCTCTTCCCATCCATTATTCTCCTTAAGATTGGTCACACCTCTCAGCCACATATGGATAGGCAGTCTATCAGAACAATGTTTGTTTTGTTCGTTTCCCCTTGCTGTTGGTAAACTAAAATGAACCTTAAATGCATTATACAGTAGGGGTGCGTAAAGACGTCAACAAACATTTATTCCCACAGCACGGTATAGTCAGGTTCTTTCTTTACACATTGGCATACGAAAATGAACTCAAAAATGTTGTTCTAAAGGACTGCATAACCATTCATGGCTGCGAGGCGTGACCAGTCTTAAGGACAACAATGAATGGGAAAAACAATGTTGGATACGAGGTTTTGCCAGTGCAGCTAAAATATAGTTGCTGATAAAGATTACTATTCTTCTTAATATTCATTTTCAATTTTATCATTGAGCATGTGTTGAGGATCTAATAATTGATGTCTGTACATTTCTAGAATTCCTGAAATGTAAAATTTTATCCCTTTTGGATGTGTGTATAAAATGGTGAGAGAATTCTGTATATTTGATACTTCATGTCCTGTGTCATGTAGATGTACAGCAACTGCTGATTTTTCATTCTTATGTAGCCGAAGCGGCGCCAGGTGTTCTTTAAATCGGATGTAAAATCCCCTTCCAGTTTGACCGATGTAAAAGTCATTCACAGTTTTTACAGGTGATTTTATATTCACCAGTCTGTTAGAATTCTTCTGTGTAATCATTGAGTGTCGTAGAATATAACTCATGTTAAGAAGCTGATGAGTATATTTTGTTCCTTGAGGGTATGGCTATTTGGTATGATGCTTTTTCCGCAAGTGGTATGTTATGATACTGCATGGCTTGTTTGCTTAGAAACATGACCGTCGATAAACAAACGTATTCGATTATAGAAATAGAGTAAATGCCCTGGTACTCCATTCGAGATGCCATGGTACCAATTTCTCAAACTGAGTAATAATCCCATAATCTTTGTCAGTGCCTGAGTTCGAATTCTCAGCCTCTTGGTCCTAACGTTAATTTGCGTGCTTGTCTAACAAATGTTCCACAATTTTGGTCTGAACTTATAATCCGGCCTCTCCCTCCCACAGCCCCAATGGCTTTTGACCTACTATTTACCTGGTGTGAAAATGGAAAATGGGGAAACCGCAGAAAGCATCTTTAGGACTCCCGACGGTGGTATACGAGCCCTATATCTCCCGAAGTTAAGCTCGCGGCTTCACGAAGACCTGCGGGCTACGAGGTAATGCATGGTCAGTACGAATAATCCTCTCGGCCATTAGTATTGGCTTATATACTGGACTTTTACCCACAGTTTCATTAAATAAGTCAAAACTTCTTCTCAATAGAGATTCAGACGATGAACGGCACGCTGTGAGAGATAAGTTGAGCTTGGTTGGGTTAGGAACCTTCATCATCCAGATCCCATGCTCTGGACTCAAGGTTAGTCGCTCTTCAGGTGATCAAGATTTACTTCACTTCGTGGTGACTTTCAAGGGGAAGTAGTGATGCTACAAGGGCTGTCTACAAGATGCTATTGTCTTGCTAACAACACCTCGAATCCGTGTTTTCTTTTCTGTCTACGTCTTTATATTTTAATGCTAACGGATCAGACTTGTCACATACCAACTTTGTAGTAAACAAATTCTTCACAGCTAGTTTTATTGTTACGTCACGCCTAGGCTATATAATGAGGCTCTTCTTTCGCCAAATAAGGACGTCTAAGCTGCGGTGGATATAACAAAGATAGTCGCGAATATGTTGAAAAATATTTCTACCAAGATCCAGTTTTATAAAGTCAGCTGTGGCATTCTACCGGTTGTGGTTTGCTGTATTAATGAAAACAAAATATAAAGAAGAAGGAATGTTGGAAGAGAGAGGCATCAGAAAAGCCGATTACTTTTACAGAATTCAAAGTTCAAAACCCAGTTATTCTAAAGGTAATTTGTATGACTTCTAGTACAATGACATCGTAAGTTCCTCAAGCAATGCCCCATTGTTATGACCTAGAGTTTGAGGGTATGCTAAAGACATAATGCAGATGACGATTTACAGTTTCAATCGTGAGATCATCAATTATAATCTTAAAACATGCTTTTGTACAGTAATCTAGCCAAGAAATCACTGCTCAGAACGTGTATAGTGATACTGGTCTTTATCCACTTTGTAGTAATTGCTTTAGAAGGCTCGCAGGTATGATTTTATGGACGTTTTTAGCAAAATCCGTTTTCTTAAGGGCCAGTTTTGTTTGTACCTGTTTGTACCTGTTTGTACCTGTTTAACGTCACAATAACACTGAATGTGCGACTGTCAGTGTCCGCACGAATTAATTTGGTACTCATTTTCGGTGCAGACTGATTGAATCCTATGACCAAAAGCCTGTACAGAAATGGAAGTCTCGTTTCTAAATTTTCGATCTCTTGATGGGGAATTGAACCCACATCTTCCCTGGTGAACAGAACTTAAATTAACTACCCCGGATAGGCTGTCCTTATTGAGTGACTGAAAATGTGAATCAATAAATATCCCGTACTACTGGCTATAAAGTTAGGTAGAATTGATATGGCCAAGATATCTGATCTATTTTCCTTTCTTCTGGAAGATACCTGTTGTAAGTACGATTTCAATTTCATTGAGATGAAGCAGTGAGATGACAGCACTAGTTTAAAATTAGATCTAGAATTCAGGAACGTTCACGATACAACATTCCCTTGCGGTGTCTCTACGTATCTTTATTATTTCACCTGCTCGAGGCTCAAGCCTCGTACTGCTGAGAAAGCAATCAAAAAGCAAAGCACGAGCTCTACTGACAGTGACAATACCAGGCAACGCATGGAGCCGAGCTTAAATCTGCAAGAGAGAAAGAGAAAACACGCTCCAATTTCGTGGTCTGTGTTTAGAATTTTCTCCAGGGCATCTACAGTATCTCTGGTTTCATCTTCCAGGGATATGTTGTCGCATTTCGTTTCTTAAAATTCCCTCTGGTTCATGTTCTGAGTTCATATCTCGTTTACTTCTCATATTTTCTCCTCCGTGAGTTTATGTGGAGGTTATAGGAGTTCTACGGCTTCTCGTAAGATAAATAACTCTGTTTCTCTCACTTCTAGCACGGACAAATACGTTTCATCACAAATCTGCGTCACTACGACAGCATCTATGCGGTCAAAATTCGACGCAATTCAAGCCTGAGTAGTTTTAGTGGTTGTTCCAGTCATTATTATCCGAGAAATATTTAAAATATCTGAGCACGTTTCTTGAAAGGAACTTCAAAAGTATAATAATTATACACCGTACCTTCAAGTAGGAGAGTGTCGCAACTCAGAAATGGAAACATTTTAAGACAGCATTTAAAAAATGTGTTCGCCTCTGTGGTGTAGTGGTTAGCGTGATTAGCTGCCACCCCCGGAGGTCCGGGTTCGATTCCCGGCTCTGCCACGAAATTTGAAAAGTGGTACGAGGGCTGGAACGGGGTCCACTCAGCCTCGGGAGGTCAACTGAGTAGAGGTGGGTTCGATTCCCACCTCAGCCATCCTCGAAGTGGTTTTCCGTGGTTTCCCACTTCACCTCCAGGCGAATGCCGGGATGGTACCTAACTTAAGGCCACGGCCGCTTCCTTCCCTCATCCTTGCCTATCCCTTCCAATCTTCCCATCCCCCTACAAGGCCCCTGTTCACCATAGCAGGTGAGGCCGCCTGGGCGAGGTACTGGTCATACTCCCCAGTTGTATCCCCCGACCAAGAGTCTGAAGCTCCAGGACACTGCCCGTGAGGCGGTAGAGGTGGGATCCCTCGCTGAGTCCGAGGGAAAAGCCGAACCTGGAGGGTAAACAGATGATGATGATGATGATGATGGTTTAAAAAAGTTAAAAATAGCTAAAAAATCACACAATGCAATCTTACAACACATTATATTTCCTCGTGAGAGAATATACAGTTATTTATGTTTTATATAGGGTGTTTACTTGAATGAATATTTTGAACCTGTTGAAACAGTAAGTAATATTAATTGAACTTTCGACAGTTTTCTACTGGGACGGAGAGCAATAATAACCCAGTGCATTATTTTCGATACTTATATTGTTTGATGATTTTTTATTGTGCAACATTCATTGTAATAACATGAATCTACAAAGACTATAATAATAATTAGGGGCTCCCTGGCCGAGGCGGTTCGCCCGGAAGGACGTGGGTTCGAATCCCCGTCAGGAAGTCGTAAAATTTAAGAAACGAGATTTCCACTTCCGGAGGTGCATATGGCCCTGAGGTTCACCCATCCTACACCAAAAATGAGTACCAGGTTAATTCCTGGGGGTAAAGGCGGCCGGGCGTAGAGCTAACCACTCTACCCCATCACGTGCTGCGGTTAACAATGGCCTTCATGGCCTGTACGGGGGTGTCTTTGTCTTTTGTCTGTGTCTATAAAAATAATTAATTATACATACTCAAGTGTTTTCAGAATTCACACATGTTTGTCATAGAGGAAAACAAAGATGGATTATCAACAAACCATTTCGATAAAATAACAAAAACCACAAATCCACCTCCATAATGACACAAACACACTAACAACGGTGATCGTGAAGTTGAGAAACAGAATATTTTATGAACAAAATAAACTGATAAGCATAGAATGTGACAAAATATTGAGCCAAACACTCTTTCATCTTACAACTTAGGACAACAATACTTATCATAGTTAATTGTAACAGTTTAAATACAAAAGACACGAGAGCTATTCGACATGATGTTCGCAGAAATTACAATGTTACAGTAGTTAAGAATATTTCGTTATGAAACAGTATTAATAATGGTGTGAAAGTTTTGCCCATAGGGTTGACTAGTGCTTACATTTCAGTGGACTTCGCAGACTGTTATGTAACAGCAACTTCTAGCTCAGTAGGGCAAGCAACCGAAAACTACATCGCTCTTCATTTCCGTCGTACGCCTCATCAGTGATGCCTAGTTCATCTATGACAGCTAATAGTGGAGCTGTTGAGGATCCAACCAGCCTTCGGGCTGAGGACTAGATTGAACATACACATAGTTTTTCCAAGTACAAAAATGTATACATTGTAATTTATGTTTATATAGTAGAACTTTTAAAGCTACCCATTGGAAAATACGTATTAACTCTTCTTGATGTTACATCGTTCAAATATAGATTGGCAGTTCTCTGGGTACCATTCCAGTTAAGTTACGTTATGTAACCTACAATATATTTCAGCGCTTCTCGAACTCGGTCTGGTATTATTTAATAAGTTGTTTTACGTCGCACCGACACAGATAAGTCTTATGACGACGATGGGAGAGGAAAGGGCCAGGAGTGGGAAGGAAGCGGCCGTGGCCTTACCTTAATTAAGGTACAGCCCCAACATTTGCCTGGTGTGAAAATGAGAAACTACGGAAAACCATCTTCAGGGCTGCCGACAGTGGGGTTCGAACCCACTATCTCCCGAATACTGGATACTGGCCGGACTTAAGCGACTGCAGCTATCGAGCACGGTCGGTCTGGTATTGTCTATAAAAGAATCTATAATTACACATAAAATCGTAACGGCCATGTGTCTGTACATTGAATATTTTGACGAAAGTTTCGTACAGTTATCTGTTGACGGTGTAATAACAACCATCTGAATACTTTTAGTTTTGATGTCTGTCTGTTCGTCGGTTTGATTGTTTGTCAGTTTGTTTGCGTTCTTATAACTAGAAAATTACTCGACATATTTCTACCAAGCATCATTATTTAGAATTCACCTGTACTTGGGTACGTTTTAGGGCCAATATTATTTCTATATCCCTGAATGGACTGAGGTTTTTAAAGGAACATCGTAACAATTATTTTACACTCCCTCAAAATATACGTGACCAATCTTAATGGAAATCTACCAGCCTTAATATAAATCAATTTCATAAACTCTTTTCTCATGTGAACCTTTCCGTTGGAAGGATTAATAGGGAGGCATTATTAACGGACGGTTTTGCAGTCCAAGCCCCAGCGGACTTAGCCCAAACACGGGTACGTGGAAAGCTTATTTCTTATAACTGGAAACCTGCCAAAAATATTTTAATCAAACTTCATATTTAGCATCCACCTGCCTAAAGGAAATGTTTGAGGCCTATACCATTTCAAATTTCCGGAAAAAATGAAGCTTTATAGAGGACCGAAACAGCGATTTCCAGAAAATATACAAAATCAACCTGAAGAAATCTAACCAACCTAAATGGAAATCTATATTTGTAACTTTTTCCTCGTGTGCACCTTCTCGATAGGAGGGCTAATAAATGAGATGAAATGTCCTATGGCTTTTAGTGCTGGGATATACCAGGACGGGTTCGGCTCGCCAGGTGCAGGTCTTTCTATTTGACTCCCGTAGGCGACCTGCGCGTCTTGATGAGGATGGAATGATGATGAAGACAACACATACACCCAGCCCCCTTGCCATTGGAATTAACCAATTAAGCTTAAAAACCCCGGCCCGGCCGGGAATCGAACCCGGGACCCTCTGAAGCGAAGGCCAGTACACTGACCGTTCAGCCAACGAGTCAGACATAAAGGAGATATAATTAACGGACGGTTGTGCAGCATAAGTCAAAGTGAACTTCACCCGAAAGCGGGTGAAATTTGTGATCTACTCATCCAGTATTGTGTTATAAGGTGCATATGACTTCAGGGTGTCACCTTAATTTAGCGTTTATAGAAAGATTGTTCCCAATGCACATTTGTTAAATTAGGTCTATCAAAACTCTATGAGTAACGTTTAAAAATATCTTATTTTTGTTATTTTATGCCGCGTTCGTATTTATTGTTCGGCGGTAAATAACGGAGATGCTTACAAACAATCGGATTTTTAGTCCAAGTCCCGTGCAATACTTGGTTCATATCACTTCAAGTTGGTTAACGGGAATAACTAAATAACAATTTTAGTCTCTTTGAAAGAACAGAGGTTATCATCAACAATGGGTTTCATGAGTCTGCAGCCGCAACGCCTCCCTAGTGGTCAAAGAAACAGCAATACGCAACCGAGGAGCAGGAGGAATTTCACACGATTTCGGACCAGAAACTGTACCGTGCCGCCTCTGTGGTGTAGTGGTTAGCGTGATTAGCTGCCACCCCCGGAGGTCCGGGTTCGATTCCCGGCTCTGCCACGAAATTTGAAAAGTGGTACGAGGGCTGGAACGGGGTCCACTCAGCCTCGGGAGGTCAACTGAGTAGAGGTGGGTTCGATTCCCACCTCAGCCATCCTCGAAGTGGTTTTCCGTGGTTTCCCACTTCACCTCCAGGCGAATGCCGGGATGGTACCTAACTTAAGGCCACGGCCGCTTCCTTCCCTCATCCTTGCCTATCCCTTCCAATCTTCCCATCCCCCTACAAGGCCCCTGTTCACCATAGCAGGTGAGGCCGCCTGAGCGAAGTACTGGTCATACTCCCCAGTTGTATCCCCCGACCAAGAGTCTGAAGCTCTAGGACACTGCCCTTGAGGCGGTAGAGGTGGGATCCCTCGCTGAGTCCGAGGGAAAAGCCGAACCTGGAGGGTAAACAGATGATGATGATGAACTGTACCGTACAATAAATTCTGTAGTCGTGCTCATTCTGTGTCGACTTTGTTCAGCTTTATCGCATTCCACGTTACGGCCATGTGCTTTCGTAGAAATATCAGTTTTACAGCATATCCAAACCAAACCCCGTGGCACTACAGCCCTTGAAGGGCCTTGGCCTACCAAGCGACCGCTGCTCAGCCCGAAGGCCTGCAGATTACGAGGTGTCGCGTGGTCAGCACGACGAATCCTCTCGGCCGTTATTCTTGGTTTCTAGACCGGGGCCGCTATCTCACCGTCAGATAGCTCCTCAATATTAATCACGTAGGCTGAGTGGACCTCGAACCAGGCCTCAGGTCCAGGTAAAAATCCCTGACCTGGCCGGGAATCGAACCCGGGTCTCCGCGTAAGAGGCAGGCACACTACCCCTACACCACGGGGCCGGCTTTTACAGCATATGCCGCATTAAAAGTTTGAATACCCGCATGTAACTTCACATAAATTCATGAAAGAAACATGTATTCGATTTAAAATTCCCGTGCGAAGAATGGGTACAAATGCTAGTACATTATATACAATATATAATTCGCTGGGGACATCAAGGACCACGTTAAGTCTTGTTGCATTTGACACTGAACTTGGCCTTCTTTAGAGCCCAAATTTCCCTCATTCTTTGTGAGTGGGCCTGCTTACGCTCCTCTGTCCAAGGGGCACCGTGTCTTCTCTTCGGTTGCTCGTCTCGGTTTAGCCCGTTCGTCAATATTTTCTTGCGGAAGAGATCTCTGTTAAGGGCGTTTCAGCTGAGATATGTAGCATTTGCAGGTCTTCTTTGGTATTTCTAAACCAGGTAATTGTGGTTTTGGGGTTTGAATAAAAAAAGTGAAAGATTTCTTTAGTTAACTTTCTTCCGTCCATTCTTTTCAGATGACCGTAAAATCGCACCCGTTTTTTTTCTGATTGTGTCGGTAATTTTCTCTATTTTGCTGTAGACTTCCTTGTTGGATTTCTTTTGATGGATTCCATTTCTGTACTTTGATCCCAAGATTCCACTCACAATTTTGCGTTCTCTTTTCTCCAGTTCTTCAAGGAGTCCTTTGTTGGCATTTAGAGACAGGGTTTCGGCTGCATATAGAACTACTGGCTTCAGAACTGTTTCATAGTGACGTATCTTGGTGTTTTGGGAAAGGCATTTTTTGTTGTAGATTGTGCGGGATGTTTGGTAGGCTATTTCCAGTTTGCGTACTCGCTCCTGAAGTGTTTCTTTGTCCAGTCCATTTTTCATGATGATCACACCCAGGTATTTGAATTTGTCTACTCGGGTGATGTCCCCGTATTTTGTATGGAGTTTTGGTGGAGCCTCTTTGATGTTAGTCATTACTCTGTTTTCTCAAACGATATCTGCAAACCAGTTTGTTCGGCAATTTCCTTTAAAATTTCAACTTGAGCTCTAGCGGTTTCTGTGTCGTTTGAGAAAACAGCAATATCATCGGCAAATGCTAAGCAGTCTGTTGCGATCCCCTTGGATTTGGTTCCTATTTTCAATGGACTGTAGTTGGTTTCCTGTAATCTCACCCGCCAGGTTCTGATGATCATTTCAAGAACACAGTTGAAGAGTATCGGGGATAGCCCATCACCTTGTCGGACTCCTGTTTTGATGTCAAAGGAATGCGAGAGGCACCCGTGGAATTTCACCTTGGATTTTTTATCGGTCAGGGTGGCTCTAATTAATGCCAGCAGTTTCAAATCAACTCCAAATTCATTTAAGATGTTTAGCAGGACTTCCCGGTCAATGGAGTCGTACGCTTTCTTAAAGTACACAAAGACAGACACATACTGCTTGGACCTTAGTGTACAATATCTAATGATCGTTTTGAGATTTTGGATCTGTACAGCTGTTGAGCGACCTTTTCTGAACCCTCCTTGGTATTCATCTATTTGATGTTCGACTTGTGCTTCTAAACGCTCCAGGATGGCAAGTGATAGAATTTTGTAAGTCACGGGTAGCAAAGATATTCCTCTGTAGTTGTTGATGTTCTTCATGCTGCCTTTTTTGTGTAATGGATGGATCAAAGCTATTTTCCAATCTTCGGGTAGGGTCTCCTTGTTCCAAATTTCTTCTATTTGCTTTTGCAAGGTATCAAGTGATTCCTCTGGGGCATATTTCCATAGTTCTGCTACTACTGAGTCTTCCCCCGGTGCTTTGTTATTTTTGAGACGGGCAATGTGATTTTTGAGACGGGCAATGTGGCGCTTGATTTGATCTCTGTCGGGTGGTCTGGAATCTGGGTACCTGAGTAAGGGTTCCTTGGTCTCAATGGCACTTTGCGGTTTAGAGCAATTAAGTAAATTCTTGAAGTAATCTGCCAGAATGCTGCAATTTTCTTCATTTGACGTCGCCAGTGTGCCGTCCTTTCGCTCAAAGCATAGAGATGGTGGTTTATAGCCAGTCAGTTTGCGTTTGAAGGCTCTGTAGTACTCTTTGCTTTCATTCTTCCTAAAGTTTTGTTCTATCTTTTCAATGAGAGATTTTTCGTATTTACGTTTCCAGTTCTGAACACCCTAGCTGCTTGGGCACATCGAGTTTTGTAGGTTTCCCAATCATTTTCTGATTTCGTAGAGTAGTACTGTTTCAACGCATTGAGTCTTTCTTTGAGGACTGATTCGCAGGTACCATTACACCAGGCATGCTTTTTGCTTCTCTTGATTTCTGCAACGTCTTTGGCGGCCTCAACAAGGAGACTTTTGGCGTTGTTAAAGTCACAGTCATTTGGTCTAGCCGTCTCCTGGAACTCCTCGACCCTTTGCCGAAGTTTATCATTGTCGAAGGGTGTGATCTGTTTGGTTGTCTTCCTTGTGTTTGCGGGAATTGGTTTGAATTTGATAAGAGAGATATAATGATCTGAGGCCACATTGATGCCTTTCTTTACCTTGACATTCATAATCTCCGGGCTGTTTCTCCTGGAGATTGCAACATGATTAATTTGGAACTCTCCGAGAGCTTGGTCGGGAGAACGCCAAGTCATTTGCTTTCTGGGTAGATGGCGAAAGTGGGTCGACATGTCCTGCAGGTTATGATTTTCGCAAATGGACACCAGTCTTTTTCCGTTGGGATTGGTTCTTTTGTGAGCAGGGTAATTTCCTATAACTTTCTTGTACTTCTGTTCACGACCTAGTTGGACATTGAAATCACCCAAAGGAAGCTTGACATGGTGTTTGGGGATTTTGTTTAATCTTTCATCCAGTTGGTCCCAGAAATTATCAACTTCGTCTGGGTCCGACTTGTTCTTATCGTTTGTAGGAGCATGTGCTTTAACTAGGGCGTAGGTTTTGTTCGCGCGTTTAATTGTGAGTATAGACAATCTGTCATTCACAGGTTCGAAATTTGCAACCGATTTAAGGATCTTGGTTCTAACAGCAAACGCGGATCCAAGCATCACAGCTCCATTGAGGATTCCTCTTTGCGCGTTGCTCTTGAAAAATCGGTAGCCTTCGGATTCAAAAATCTCTTCATCTGGGTACCTTGTTTCCTGTAGGGCCATTATGGATATCTGATTTTCGTGAAGAGCTTTGGTGAGGGTTTTCAGCTTGCCAGTTTGTGTAAGTGAATTTATGTTGAAAGTTGCTAGAGTGGTTTTAGATTTTGGCCTGAGTTTTTGACTTTTCGGGGGACACCGAGACGCTCCGACTCGTCTCTTTCATGATGTCGAGTCTCCTTCAGAATCCGAACGAGACTCGTGCGCCGTGGCGTTCACGACGAGGGATTTATCCGAATATTTACCCCCTGGGGTATGTTTCTTGAAATGTTGTGCCATCATGCTTTTTGACTTGACTTTGCTTTGGACGGGTACACATCCTTTTACAACTAGGGTTGTTAGCCCTAGAGGTTCCCTCAAGAGTTTTCTGGCTTCTGGTCATTTAGCAGTCTTCGCCGTAACCCTGGCAAGGGACCAGTTTTTTATTTCACGGTGGTATTTTATTTCCCTACCACCCTCTGACTCTGCTGGCGGCAGAGCCAGCGAGCTTCCCCAATTCCAATGGGACGGCCCGATGGAGGTATCTGGTAAATCCCCACACGGGTGCCAGTATATTTATATAACCTAATTTATTTAATTTCTGGAGTTAACCATTTTTTAAAGGTCGAGCGACTAGAAACCTGTTATCCTGGTTTCCGCAAATGAATGTACATGCCTAAGAGCAGAGAACTCAGTAAGAGCATTTGCAATGCTTGGAAGCCCTATTTCACTTTCTTATTGAGTAGGGATCGAATTTGGCCTGGAGAAAAGCAATGCGACGAGATACCTTTTACTTTTCTTTTTTTTTTTTTTTTGCTGTTTGCTTTACGTCGCACCGATATGTCTTATGGAAATGATGGGATAGGAAAGGCCTAGGAAATGGAAGGAAGCGGCCGTGGTGTGAGAATGGGAAACCGCAGGAAACCATCTTCAGGGCTACCGACAGTGGGACTCGAACCCACTATCTCCCGATTACTGGATACTGGCAGCACTTAAGCGACTGCAGATATCGAGCTCGGTGATACCTTTTACTTCACTACCCGTTTCCTTTCTCGTTTCTTAAACGGTATAACCTATTTTGGAGCTGGGGACTTTTTCATGGCCACATTACATTTTTATATCGACAAATTTCTCTTTCTCGGTCTCCGTATTTAAGTTTTTAGCCGACTGATTTCTACTTTGCTTTGGTCGACAGGCTCGATAATCGCGTCTGTACTCGTTGACTGATCAAGTTTTAATTCCTTGAGAGAGAGCTGTGCTATCTAGATAGCGCTTTTTGGGGCAGTTCTTTTCTGACATCTCCGATTTAGATCTAACATTGCCTATACATAATGATTTACATTTAGAACCTAACTTTATAAGTTCTGTGCACAAATAAAGTAGAAAATCATACTCATGTTTTTGATTTAATAAACATCAAGACAGTAATTGCAGAATAAAAAATTCCGTTCAGAATTTTAGTAGAGCAGTATTACTTTAATTATAGTAATTATTATATTTAGTAACCTAATCAGCATTTCTTGAACTAGTAGCACCGATGTCATTTACACACCAGTTAGGAATATATTAGGAAGGTACAAGATCTGCCTTAATTTCCCTTTTTTTTTCTTTTTTTACTATTTGCTTTACGTCGCACCGACACAGATAGATCTTACAGCGACGATGGGACAGGGAAGGGCTCGGAGTGGGAAGGAAGCGGCCGTGGCCTTAATTAAGGTACAGTCCCAGCATTTGCCTGGTGTGAAAATGGGAAACCGCGGAAAACCATCTTCAGGGCTGCCGACAGTGGGATTCGAACCTACTATCTCCCGAATACTGGATACTGGCCGCACTTAAGCGACTTCAGCTATCGAGCTTTCCCTTTTTTAATGGCAAGCCCGGAAACTCATATTTTACGTCTCGTTTATAGTCATGTTGGAGGAAATGCACGGAATAAGTTTTTCCATTATAAACGTTGATTTTATCAGTGCAATTTACCCGTTTCTGTATATTTTGGGAAGCTGTGTTACATTATATTCTCATTTTACTCCTTGCATTAAAGACAGTACATACTCCATCCTATATTTACACATTGCACTAATGAACATGTACTGAAAATTTGAACAGCTAACCAGATACCACATTCCTACATTGCGAATTGGAACAAACAGGAAGAGTATAACCTCGGTGACGTGACAGACTGAAGCTCGCTAGGAGAGCAGTTACTATGGAAAATCGAATTGGCGTCCCCTGTTAATGCCCTATGAATGAGTTTCTTGGCTACCTGAAACACACGATCAGTCATACCCTCCACAAGATTCTGTTAGTCTTCCTCCATGTAGAAATTATAGATGTCTTCAGTTCTTCGACATTATCATACAACTTCCCTCCTTCAAATAAAGTCGTGTTAAGTTTTAATCTGTTCCATGTCCCAAGTAAAGGCTGGCCACTCTATTACATTAACTTCCCTGCTCTGATACTATTTCATGGAGAACTTGGAACGATAGATTGATGCTTTGTCTTGCAGAATACCCGGGACTCTATGCCAATCTCCTTTTCCAACTTGTAAAATATTGTATTAAAGTAGTTTCTGGCTTACGTACTGAGACAGCAAGGGGACAATTCTCTGGTGGTATGGAATGCATCGAGGAAAAACAAGTTTCCCTTTCGCCTCAAGGTCTCCAAGTCGTATGATGTCGGAATTAAAATATCTCTGCTGACACAATTGAGCTTACCCGACAAAACTAAACTAAACTAAGCCATAAATCTCTCAGCAGGAATACGTTTCTTTGCCATCTATGAGAGTAAAACGGAACGTCAAAACGGACACTCGGGCAGCCTTAAATGGTGTCAGATCAAAATACCTGCACGCGGTAATTTATCAGTTCTATCCCATCCTGAAGGCATGATAGCCTAGTGGCATTGTGGCTGGCTTTCTGTCAAGGCGGGCGTGATTTTTATCCCAGCCAACGCACGTCCTGTGGTTCCGATTCCCTAGAATACTGAAGGACCCAGTAGTCGCGATAAACAACAGGTGATTACTTCCTTAACTCATATATGTCTACCGTTCTATTTTTGTTACGTAATAATAATAATAATAATAGTAATGCAGACGCGTGGCTTACGTATTTGAGAACCTTCAAAAACCACCGGATTGGTTAGGCATTGAACCAGCCAAATTAAGCTCAGACAACAAGCGCTCTACCGTCTGAGCTACTCAGCCCAGCTGGAAGGTTAAAACTACAACAGTTTTTACTTTCAACACTTTGAACGTTTTTCACGAACAAAAGCTCGCGTGTAGATTATGACGTGAATTGACCTTTGGTGGGACGGTACTGCTGTTTCCCAGGCCGGTGAACGATCCAGCTGTAATAAAACCTGCCGTGTGAGAGAGGATGAACTCGCCGTTCAGCCCCACACTAATCCTGAGAAGATACAGAACGACATTTTGCTCTTGAGTCTTATGAATGTATTGAGCTAGCTCATTCCCACGAGTTATTAGGAGATTTACAGCAACTTTATATCAAATAACTTACTGGTCAACGTCTCTCAAGAGTGACAGGTAGTTACCGGTGAGTGATGGCTAACAGGTTGTACGAATAGCACATTTTAAATCTTCTCAACTATTATAGAATTTCAAGGCTGAGTTGGAGCATTTCTATGTGGTAATGTTCTACTTAACCCCGGGCACTTGACGTTATATTTGGGGAGCATACGCACACAATTCAGAAATAGAGTTACTCTAGTTTATTTCTCTGAAACTTGTATACGCAAAAGAATGCAGTCTTATAAACAGGCTACGTAGTTATATTTTATACTCGTAGAATTAATTTCCGGCCTGGCAGTGTAGGGGTTGCCTGCCTGCTTCTTACCTGGAGGCCCCAGGATCGATTCGAGGCCACGTCAGTATTCTTTTACATGGATCTGAGGGATGGTTCGAAGTCCGCTCAGCCTACGTGATTACAGTTGAGGAGTTATCTGACGGAGCGATCAGGCAAGAATGACGGCTGGTATGTTTCGTCGTGATGAACACACGACACCACGCAATCTGCAGGCCTTCGGGCTGAGCAGCAGTCGCTTGGTGGCCATGGCCCTTCGAGGCTATTACACCATGGGGTTTGGTTTGGTTTGTTATGAAATTACAGTAAAATCTCTGATGTCATTATTAATGTGGTCCCGGATAGACCTGATAACACAAAATTTGGTTATCAGAGAGTGTCGTTAAAATACAGCCGAATTCAAGGCCTATAATAACTTTACACACTGTGTATTAAAATCAAACAAAGTCATGTATTTAAATACAATAAAATACATAAGTAAAATATAGAAAAGCAAACATAAAAAGCACAACAAATAAAAGCTTAAGTTATTGTTTCCTTTCCTCAGTATTAATCTTAAAGAAGAACATTATCGTGGCTTGTTTAACACTTTACAGTCTTCTTAGATTGTAGCACTAAGTAAGATGACAAGAACAATGTACCTTAACCTTAGTCAGATAATTACTACCATAATAAAAATAAATATTGTGTTGTAAAACTCACGACTGGCTAACACAGAGTAACGCAATGCAGTACGTGCATGATATTGCTGAGTGCGTGAGTCAACATCGTCCACCCATCCTTCGCAATCTCAGAGCGCATTTCCTCCTTATTTCTTATGCTGCAGTACAAAGTATTTGCCGTTGTGCCTGAAAGTATCGTTATGTGACAATGTTGAGGGGAGGTACACTGACCCACAGCACATGTTTCACTCATAACGAAAATTCATTGCTATAGTTCAGGGCCTCTCAAACGCCCAAAATCTCTCGCGTGCAAATCGAGGCGCAACAGCTCCGTGCACTGTGCATCGGTCGCGCTCGGCTTGTCTCGGACCAACGTTTCGTCTCTGGGCTACTCGGCTAAGCTCGGCTCTACTCGGCGCAACTCAGCTGGGATTTGGAACGCTACGGGGCAAGTGAGGAAGAGGGAGACAGGGGGAGCGAGCAAGACAGGCGTGAGGAAAGAGAGAGGAAGCGCTATTGCTCCAAATCGAGGAGTGGGGGTCTGCACTCTGGTCAACGAAGCGAAGTCGTCTTTTGCACCGTGCACAGTGCATGCACCAAGCGCATGCACCCTGAGAGGCCCTGCTATAGTTCATGCAATACTGAACCGTAGATGACAGAACCTTTCTGGTCAGAATTCTAGGCTGAAATATTATCACCTAGCGGTTCGTTTAGGCGCAGCGATGTAATGTAGATCACTACATTTTGCCCAAAAACATTAACTTGTCCTGTGCATTTAAAATATTAATCTCCGGAAACCAGACCGAATAACGGAGGATTCGAATATCAGAGGACGGGATATGACAGGTTGTACTATACCATTTCTTTACATAGGGAATTTTGACGTTGATGCATCTATCGTTCGGTGGATGAGCGTTACAAAGACATGAAAGTTTAAAAACCGAAATAACTTCTATACAACACGTGCGACGACAGTGTTCAACATTTCGTTGTATATAAGGAGCAATGCATCTAGCGTTAGGACACCGACCTAGGTATTACATCATTGGGTGCTGAGATATGGCCGCCATCTTGAGGTAGTAAGCTCGCCATGATGCGCGGTTCACAAATACCGTAGTTCAGTTGCAGACTCCACCGTGGTAGATGGTAACACTTGTGCGAGGAGTCATTTTATTCATATCAATGAGTTTTAAAGGTACACGGTGAAAAACGAATGAAATAGTGAACATTTGAGAAAATAGTCATGCGAAGAAGTGATAAAAGTTTCTAAACGAATGAATTATAAAAGATTCGAAATTATCAATGCCCAGCTTCAAAAAGTCTGTTGGGAGGGTCTCTAAGTTAAGTCAACCGAGCATCGCGAGGTGAGTTTCGCGTAGTGACCAGCCGAGCACATCTACTGACCCTGTGGTGGTAACATTTCAATCGTGAACTATATATTCGCCAATACCTACCACGCTGTACGTATTCTACGTCAAAACTTGCGGCGGTGACCCCAACACAGCTCCATTCCAATTGTTTTGTTAATGATGATTTTTCTTAAGTTCAAAAGACATACAAACAAGAACAAGGTTGTCCAGAAAAAGAGCACGAGGAGCTGCCTACGATGTACGCACCCCACACGGCAGTTTTATTCCAATTCAATAGTCTTCATGAGTACCTGATATTCAATGGGCAGAGTAGGTGCCGGCCTATGGAACCCACGCCTTTTAGGGGCTCCGCGACAACATAACAAAGTGACTCGAGTTTGAAAATTACAACCAGTCTGTCTTAAATTGTCCTTAATGATAGAAAATAATACCTAATTAAAGATTAAAAGAAACGAAACCTTTGCCTTAAATACTGTATAAGAAAACATATTTATTTTATGTGCCTATTAACAATTTAAAGTACATCGTAGTAGACATCACATTACACTTGGTTTCTTACAAGCTCACCTTCAGTCAGTCCTCAGTTAGTAAAAAAATAAAAAGTATCGGTACAATCTGTTTTTTTTTTTGCTAGTTGCTTTACGTCGCACCGACACAGATAGGTCTTATGGCGACGATGGGACAGGAAAGGGCTAGGAGTGGGAAAGAAGCCGCCGTGGCCTTAATTAAGGTACAGCCCCAGCATTTGCCTGTTGTGAAAATGGGAAACCACGGAAAACCATTTTCAGGGCTGCCGACAGTGGGGTTCGAACCTACTATCTCCCGAATACTGGATACTGGCCGCACTTAAGCGACTGCAGCTATCGAGCTCGGTAACGTAACTTTTCATACATTAGAAATCCTTATCAAGATTGTAACAACATTGAAAAAATGTTATACTAAAATAACAGTGCCTCGTGCCCAGGAACGCTTGTGGTGAAAATATTTCTGAAACTGTTGAAAAATTGCCATCAATCTTCATTGACACAGCAACAACTGAACTCGATTGTCATTCTGACCCCCACGATACGACGTGTTATAAAACCAGACTTCAAAAATTCATGAAATATATCGCCACAAATTTATTAAAAAATTATTGGTTGGTAAAATTTAAAAACTACTAGGAGGTAATTTGTGAACAGTTGGGAGGGGATTAGGGGCGAGGTGGTTATTACCTCGAGGCTTCCGCAGGGACTAATCTGACACCGATCTTTGAGATCTGTTCCCAGATTTTTTTTCTTCTTAGTTCAAATTTCAGGAAAGGTAAGTCCCAAGCTCTCCCTACAAACATTTTTCATAAATTTATGCAGTGACAAAAGGCATTTTGGAATATAGAGGTCAGGTGGAAAGAGACAGCCCAATGTACAGAATCTATGAAAGGAACACAACAACAACACAACAACACAGGAGGGCTGCTTAACCAAGACGGTAAAAGTGTGCTCGGTTCACATGGAAGAATGTCGGTTCGAAAAATATAAAAACGAGATTTCCACTTCTGGAGTTCCATCAGACTTTACCAGATGTACCAATTTAATACCTGGAGTAAAAGGTGGCTAGTCAAAAAGATAATCACTCTATCCCCCTTTGTGGTGAGGTGGAGCCTTCCTTTAGAATATAACCTTCATGTGATCTTCATGAGCTGTACAAACATGATTTCTACTTTTAAATTGAATTTTAGAAGAGGTAATTTCTTGGCATTACCTATCAGTAGAGGCATGATTTTTTCGCATTATGTTCGATTTCGCAAAAATGAAACAATTTTTCGCGTTATTTCGTGAAATTGGACCCGCCTTGTCGCTTTAATTCGCTGTGTAATTCGCGGAAACAAAATCACTAATTTCTTAACCAGAATCATATGATTCGTTAAGATATTTCAAAATCGCTTCAAAATACTCGTATTTTTTTGTCTCGTTTATCATTAATGCGAAACAATCATTACGTCTGAAGGAGTACAATCATGCTATGTGCACATGCGTGGTGAAAAATCAAGTGTTTTGTTACGAGACTCGTACCCAAAACTTTGCAGGTTGATTACTGCCCAGTGCGGGCTGAATTTCAGCGTTGTGGCCTTAGGTTCAGGGGGACCTGAGATCGATTCCTGGCTGGGATGGGGATTTTAACTGTATTTGGTTAATTCTTCCAGCTTCAAGGCTGTATGTTTGTGATCTTCTTAATACATATCTTCTTCTATATACAAGAAGCACATTACACAGGCATACCAAACACCACAGAAGCACGTAATAGTAAATACATCCCTGTACACAGAGTTGATGTAAGAAAGGGCACTGATTGTAAAACTGGGCTTAATTGAAATTTGCCGATCCCAGATAGTAGGAAGAAGGCCTGCAAAGATGAAAGAGACAGCAAACTATGGGATTCTGAGTCATGTCCTGCAATCTAAGCTAAAGATGGAGCTTTCAGTTTTATATGAATGGCGAGACTGCGGAAACATTTACTGAGTTGTACCACTAGCTCAGTTCATTCTGACCAACGATTTATAGGACACATTTTCTCATTTAGGTATCAGGTTATTGAGAATATTAGTCACTACACCCGTGACAAGACTGAACCGGAAATACGTTTTTCTTTCATTCAACAGAATCAGGAACGTTCTTCGAAATGCCATGTCACTTGTTATGCTCTCAATTGAGAGAAATTTCCAATATTGAGGGCTTCAACTCTAAAGTCATCGACAATTTCTGCACCATGTGACGAACGGATTTTATTGTTCATGAATGAGTGAGTACTGTAAAAAATTTCTTCAGCTTATCCCAGGTATTTCTGGGGTCGCTGGAGCCACTCACGCTCATTTTGGTTTAGGATGGGAGTTTAAGACCGGATGCCCTTTCGGACGTCACGTGATTCTTGAGATGAAAACCTCGACCCAGAATTGACCGGGATTCGAACCTCAGCCTTCCGGGTGGGAAGTCAGCTGCTAAGCCCTCAGCTATACAGACTCCCTCTGTAACATACACTACTTATAAATACAGTAAAAATGGTTGTTCGGTTTTTTAATTGAAAATTATACCACGTAGTTGAATTTTATCATGAGCCGCTTTTTTTTCTGTCAGTGTTTTCTATAAGAATGCGCTGTAACAATGAAAGGCACTCTGGAATGTAGATATTACTTTCTGAATTTCAGATTTCAAACCAATGCAGCTTCTTAGATCTCCGGTTCATAATGCGACAGAGGATGTTACACAAAGGAAAACGAAACACTTCTCTAGCTTGCCTAGTGAATGTGTTGTGTTTGATTATTCTAAATCGTTGATTAATAGTCTGACGGTACCCATGTTTTGAGCGAAGAACCGGTGCGGTCAGGCTGACACAGGGGCTGGGTGCCGCGGAGTGTGTTTTGATGTAGGCTCTCCTTATCATTGAGCCCACGTCCATGCAAGAGTAGATCCTGTTAGTCGCTCCATTGGTTGCTCTGTACGCCTGGCTTGAGGCTTTGGGGGCAGGACACTGCCGTCTGTCCCTTTCCAGTCAGGCCACTTCCAGGACACCTGCTCACAACAGAAATTTTCACTCAACAGTAAACATCAATTGGTCACTTCACCAGAATGTTGTTTTTTAATGATGTTTAACATAAGAGAACAGCATCATTCTCATTTTTAAAAAAACACATATCGCAATGGTTGCTCATTGTCGAAAACATTGTCCAACTCCATTTTGTAACGATTAGTTCTATTAGCGGCCGTCCTCAGAGGCCTGGGTTTGATTTATCGGTACTACCAAAAATGTGGTTAAATAGGTCATGTTCAATTGGTTGTGTGCCTGAACGGAGCTGTAATGGGACACCAATGTATCAGTATTGGAAATATTCTGAAAATCATTTTCATACTAGGTCGAATTCGATATGTTTACGATCTTCAAAACAACGTGGAATGCGAAACTTTGCTAAATTGTAGTTTATTATTGCACTCAACTTCAACCGAGATAAAATTATACCATTAGAAACCTCTTTAAATGCATGTACAGTTATTTAGATAGTTACCACGTGGGTGCACTATTTCGTGTGGACGAGTTAATACATATGTCGATTGACTATTGAACGATATCAGATTTTAATGCATGATAGGCCCTAAAGTGCACATAGAATTTTCATATAATAAAATAATTAAGTTGAATATAGTGTGAAATGATTACACTTTACATGGACGAAAATGTTTCACGTAATCGTTTCGAAATATCTTACATCATATTATGATTTTTTATTATTATTTTTTTGCTATTTGCTTTACGTCGCACTGACACAGATATGTCTTATGGCGACGATGGAACAGGAAAGGTCTAGGACTGGGAAGGAAGCGGCCGTGGCCTTAATTAAGGTACAGCCCCAGCATTTGCCTGGTGTGAAAATGGGAAACCAGGGAAAACCATCTTCAGGGCTGCCGACAGTGAGGTTCGAACCTACTATCTCCCGAATACTGGATACTCGCCGCACTTAAGCGACTGCAGCTATCGAGCTCGGTGGTCATCATATTATGTAAAACCTCACGTTCGGCCCTTGTGATGTAAATATAACTATGTTGCCAATTTATGCAGTACACGCCGGCACAGTTGACCTCCAACCATAGTGTACTAGATTCGAATTCTGGTGTACATGCCGGTGACTTTTAAATGGTAATGAGTTAAATTCACTGTTTCCTCAGAGCATGTAACGTCTTCTTTTTTTATAACATCTACTCTAACCTCATTTATAAGGGCAGAACGTTTGAGAATTCCGAAAACACGCTCAAACTTTGGTAGTAGCTGCTCATTTCATTGCTACTCACTGGCCTTGTGTTTTCTTCTTCATACGATTTCATGTTAGATGAGGCTACAAGTTGTAAAATACGGTCTTAAACTTACATCAATGCGTCACTGTTAGTGATGCTAACACATTAAGTTTGAAAATACTTGACATAAAGTGTTATGCACTCTGTGCTTGCTGCATATTAAGAGTATTTTGCTCACGATGAAGTAGCTAACAAGTATCCCACAGTTTTATTTGCTCGTTGCCGTCTTGGCCTTGCCTGTGTTCGCTCTCCCACCTCGGAGCCACACGCCAGGCAAGAAGACAGCCAACCAGAAAGAGAGCGCTTCTTCTCTATAATTATTACAGGGGCTTGAGGGATAGGGGAAGAGGGGCATCTCTCAGCACCTGCTTAACCCACTAACAGACAGTAGCAGCTACAAAACCAGCCCGCTCAAACAATAGAGCAATAAATCCGACCTGCTTTGGAGAGGGGAGTGGAGAGAATCCACCTCACACGTTAAAAAAAACCGGCTAGAGAAATAATTATACCTCGTTACTGAGGCCTATTATTTCATACAAACTCCATGGCTGGATTTCCAAGTAGCGTCACGTTTAGAGCATAACAAGTTTTTTGTCTCTCAGTACACTTATGGTCGAGATTTTCTCCGACATATTTGCAATGCATAGACGAATGTAATGCATTCCTGAAATACATCAACATGGAATTTATCGAGCTTCAACTGACGGTGACTCTCTTATGACCATTAAATGATAAAATAATATCTACTACTAGCTGTAGTACCCGGCGTTGCCCGGATAGTTTCTGAATATTTACCTTTAAGATTTGCATTACCAGTTAGTTATGTATGATGTGAATTTTTATAGAATTCCTTTTTGACTTGCAGATTGATATGTTACGATCTATTATGTAGTTTTAAAATTATTTAGATGTGTTTGATTTCAAGTTTTAGATTATTTAGTTTTCGAGTAAAACTTCGTCCATATGGAAGCTCGAATCGACTGGGAAGTATTTGATCCTGTCAAAAATTAATAAGTGATAACTATATGTATTTAGCCGTCGCACTATAGATACGATGTACAGGATTTCAACTGTCAATGAGACTGTCCCCCTCCCGCCCTCCACCACTAAGAGATATAAAATCTGGATTGTCACCATTCATCTCAGTGACCCAGAAAACTGTAGATTCGACACTGTTTTCGATTATTTTTATATCTCACTCCCCCCCACCCACACCCCAAAGGGGGCTGAACATGAATTTTAAAAAAATCGGAGTGTCACTAATTATTTCAGCTACCACGAAAACTATGGATTAGATAATATTCTAGATTATTTTTATACCACCCCCCTCGCCCCCTGCCCATAAGGGTGCTAGGGGTGTCTTACCCTCACGCGGTTTGTCTCCTGATACTAATTGATAAGTGTATCAAGTTTGGTGAAATTGCGTCAGTGGTTTAGGAGGAGATGTGTCATTTACACACCCACACACCCACGCACACATATATAGTAAGAAGAAGAAGATAATATTTTTATATGTAGTTTTTCGATTAATTTTATATCTCACCCCCTTCGCTCCCCACTTGGACTTGCAAAAAATCCGGAGTAATACTATTCATCTCAGAGACCCTGAAATCTATGGATTCGAAACTGTTTTTAATTATTTCCACATCTCACCCCCCCCCCCTTTGCTCCCCACCTAAAAGGGGGCTGGACTTTAAAAAATTCTAGAGTATTACTTTTCAACTCAGCGACCCCGAAAACTATGAATTCGACACTATTCTCGATTATTATTGTAACTACCCCCCCTGACCCTCTCCCTTAAGGGCGCTAGGGATGGCTTACCCCCCACAGTGCTCGTCTCCCGATAGTAAGTAATACGTGTACCAAGTTTGGTTGAAATTGCTCCAGTGGTTTAGGAGGCGATGTGTCATTTACACACACACTTCCATTTCTATATATAGTAAGATTTTTATACCCGTAGGCCTACTTCACCCCCTTTCCATCCCCGCCCAAAGGAGCCCTATGAGTGCCTTACACAACAGTATATTTTTTCCAGATATTAAGTTATTTGTACCAATTCTGGTTGGCAGCTATGCCCAAACGTATATATATAATCTCACTGCTCTAGAATCCTGGAGCTGACGTCGCCATGGTTACGGCAGTTCATTTCTTTATCCGATTCCTAGAGCAGGGGTAGTGTGGTGCCAATATCTCCTTAACGGTTGGTTTTAGGGCCTTAAAACATGGTTTTCGGGCCCGTATGGCTTACCGAGTTTTGTTCTTTGCGTCAAGAGGATTAAGTTGAGCTTTGTCTCGTCCTTATACGACAAATTCGATATTCTGCCTATAATAGTATAAGAGAAAATAAAACCGTTGTGGTTTTCCTATAAAACCCCCGTCTTTTCAAAGATTTTAAAATGATATGCATATCTAAACCTTCCCCGGGGTGAGTATACTCTAAATATGAAGTTTGGTTGAGATCTATCCAGCCGTTTCGACGTGATGGTGGAACAAACAGACAAACAGACACGAACAACTTTATTTATAAGATAAGATGTATTTCAGACAGTCAGTGAAAGGGTGAAGTGAGAAAGGGAGACCGATGAAGTGGGATAGAGGGTTGGTTGTCATTGAAATACTGTCCATACCGGTACCAATTCAAGTCAGAAAATGCACAAATTAGTTCCAATTGACTGTAACCGGTACTGAATACAATATACATGAAGCATATTTTTTCGCTTTCATTTCGCTTTCATTAACAGTCATCATGTTATATTGTCCGGCTCCATGGCAAAATTCTTAGCGTGCTGGCCTTTGGTCACAGGGGTCCCGGTTTCGATTCCTGACAGGGTCGGGAATTTTAACCATCATTTATTAATTCCGCTGACACGGGGGCTGGGTGTGTGTGTTGTCTTCATCATCATTTCATCCTCATCACGACTCTCAGGTCGCCTATGGGCATCAAATCAAAAGACCTGCACCTGGAGCACCGAACATGTCCTCAGACACTCCCGGCACTAAGAGCCATATGCCATTTCATTTCATGTTATATTTATTTAACGAAAGTTGTGCTCACAAATAAATTCGTTTACTTAACTATAATAATAATAATAATAATAATAATAATAATAATAATAATAATAATAATAATAATAATAATAATAATAATAATAATAATAATAATATTAATAATAATAATAATAATAAAAAGAATAAGAAGAAGAAGAAGAAGAAGAGGAATGGTTTTACGTTCCTCTAACTACTTTAATGGATTTTCGGAGATGCAAAAAGTAGCTGCTCCTCCACTCGTCATTTAAATGAACCTAATGTAGCAACGGACAACAACTAATGTAAGAACGGCTGTAAATGAAATACTGTTCATATCGTCGCTCCTATTCCAAAACAGCGAATGTGACAATGCTCTTTCTAACCATTATTTCTCTTAAGACTGGTCACGCATCCCAGCCACATATTTTTATGCAGTCCATCAAAACCATTTTCGTTGAGTTCATTGTCCTGTGCGGTATGTAAAGGAAAACGAAGCTTAAATATATGATACTGTAGGAGCAAGTAAATAATTACGTCATGCAAACATACATTCCTACAGTACGATGCACTAAGGTCTATTTTCCTTTACACATCACCATAAGGAAATACTTACTTACTTAATCTGTTTACCCTCTAGGGTTGGCTTTTCCCTCGGACTCACGAGGGATCCCACCTCTACCGCCCCAAGGGCAGTGTCCTGGAGCGTCAGACATTGGGTTGGGTGGTAAAACTGGGGAGGAAGACCAGTACCTCGCCCAGGTGGCCTCACCTGCTATGCTGAACAGGGACCTTGGTGGGGGATGGGTAGATTGCAAGAGGTAGACAAGGACGAGGGAAGGAAGCGGCCATGGCCTTATGTTAGGTACTATACCCGCATTTGTCTGGAGGAGAATTGAGAAACCACAGAAAGCCCCTTCCAGGATGTCTGAGGTGGGAATCGAACCCACCTCTACTCATTTGACCTCCCGATGCTGTATGGACCCCGTTCCAGCCCTCGTGCCACTTTTCAAATTTCGTGGCAGAGCCAGGAATCGAACCCGGGCCTCGGGGGTGGCAGCTAATCACACTAAACACTACACCGCAGAGGCGGACCATATCAAAATACACTGAACGAAAATTGTTCTCATGGACTGCATATCAGGCTGAGAGGCGTGACCAGCGTTAAGGGAAATAATGGATACGAAGAGCATTCTCATATTCGCTGTTTTGGCATAGGAGCGACGATATCAGATCCGGATCACGTCATTTGAGAATAGTTATTTACTCAACAGCCACGGAAAATAACCTTTTTTGCTACGAGTGAACGAGTAACGTAAACTCATCACTTCACTGGCTATTGCGTACAATATTTTATTTCATACTAAGAGGAATTTGCTTATTTGAAACTAAATGAATTTCAAATAATTTTCATTCTTCCCGACGCAAGTCTGCCATGTTCGATCCATGCATTCTCATTTACTTATTTTGTTGTTCCTGTCTTTCTATGAATGATTTAAGAGGTTATGTTGTAATAAAACACGAAATTAAAGTTATTTGAAGCAGCAAACAGTCCCCTAAACTACCAGCCGTAAAAGTGGTCCTCTGGTCCTAGATTAATGAACATAATACCAACTTTATGATATACTGTGATGTATGCGATATTTATTTTTAGGAAATGGATTAACCTGTACATTAGCCAGTATTGTCATCATCATCATCATCATCTGTTTACCCTCCAGGTTCGGCTTTTCCCTCGGACTCAGCGAGGGATCTCACCTCTACCGCCTCAAGGGCAGTGTCCTGGAGCTTCAGACTCTTGGTCGGGGGATACAACTGGAGAGAATGACCAGTACCTCGCCCAGGCGGCCTCACCTGCTATACTGAACAGGGGCCTTGTGGAGGGATGGGAAGATTGGAGGGGATAGGCAAGGAAGAGGGAAGGAAGCGGCCGTGGCCTTAAGTTAGGTACCATCCCGGCATTCGCCTGGAGGAGAAGTGGGAAACCACGGAAAACCACTTCGAGGATGGCTGAGGTGGGAATCGAACCCACCTCTACTCGGTTGACCTCCCGAGGCTGAGTGGACCCCGTTCCAGCCCTCGTACCACTTTTCAAATTTCGTGGCAGAGCCGGGAATCGAACCCGGACCTCCGGGGGTGGCAGATAATCACGCTAACCACTACACCACAGAGGCGGACAGCCAGTATTGTGATGGTGGAAAATTACTTCAGCTGGGTATGCAGAGACGTCATTCCTTTTGTTGATAGGTACCGAACCACGGTGCTGCAGTCAGGTGGAGGAACAATTCAGAAATATTACCGTATTTACGCGAATAATCCCCGCATATATTTTTAAAACATTTGAGGTACGAAATTGGATCGCGGGTTTTATTTGCGTCAATGTTGGCATTCCATTTTTTTTTTTTTCAAAATGAGCCTTCCTAAAATTAGGATTCGGGGATTATTCAGTAGCGGGTATTATTCGCGTAAATACGGTATATTTGTTGTCCCTTGATACATCTCTCTGGACTATCCGCGTTCATATTACTGTGAAGGGTGAGTTCAACCAATCAGAGACGATTTATAATAAAGGAGTGCGGAAAATAATTACAGCACGGTTCAGTATCATTATCCGTGCTGTTTTCAGTACTGGAAGAAGGCAGTAAATCATGCCGTATGTTGGTGGTAACTATTACATACCCATGAGAACGCTACAGGAATCAGGAGGGACAGCCTACAGCCATTCACCGTAACGGAGTTGGAGCCAGTTGCGGAAACCCTCTTATGATGTGGACCGTCAAACTGTGTGAAGGGGCCAAACACTTTCTTAATTGGACCCCAGGAAGAAAGGGCAATAAAAAAAACTGGTCGATGCAAGCCCTGTAGGGTCCCTGTGGTGAAGACCAGAAAGTAGCTAATATCTGTGACCTTATTACAAGAATTCCTTCTGAGAGAAGTAAAACATTGCAGTAGCTGTTCAATATAAAAAAATAATTCACTGATTGCTGAATGCCTCGATTATTACCTCTACTTCTTTGATAGGTGATGATTGGTGTTTCGGCTTGACGAGATTTTAAAAATTAGTTTATCACTTCTAGACTAATGTTTAATTTGGAAGAACCTGAACACCTCAGTTAGAAAGAACCCTGGAAGAAACGTCAGACACTAGCCGGGCTGAGTGTATCGGAGAGAAGAGCACTGCACTGGCCTTCTGATCCTGAATTCATCGTTTCGATCCTGCCTGAGTTCGATGGTATTTGAAAATTCTCTAATACACCAGCCTCATGTAGGTAGATTTGCAAGCATTATAAGGAACTCCTGCGGGACCAAATATGGTTCCTTGACGTCTCTGAAAAAAAGTAAAACGTATATTTAGAAGTGAATCGAATAACATTACAATTCAAGACCAGATTCAGTTCTTATGAATAGACGACTGCTTAGAGGGGTGTTGATCAGTGGAAGAGTATCGTTTATGAATCCCAAAATCTGGTAGAAGGTGGAAAAAGGCTATTCGATATTGCATGCCGTTCCATGTCAGCATGTAAAGTATCTCAGAAGACGGACCAATATTGTTATCTTCGGAATCACAGTGTTGAATTGACGTATTTGGCATGGGAAGAATTTTTATCATTGGGTTGAAATGGCGTATGGCTTTTAGTGCCGGGTGTGTCCGAGGACAAGTTCGGCTCACCAGATGCAGGTCTTTTTATTTGACACCCTTAGGCGACCTGTGCGTCGTGATGAGGATGGAATGATGATAAAGACGACACATACACCCAGCCCCCGTGCCAGCGAATTTAGCCAATTAAGGTTAAAATTCTCGACCCTGCCTGGAATCGAACGCAAGACCCCTGTGACCAAAGGCCAGCACGCTAACCATTTAGCCATGGAGCCGGACATCATTGGGTTGGTTATATTGTACATTTGGTGATTCCCTGACAATATTAAGTACAACTCAGCCATAGATCACCCAAAAGAGAGAGTTGTCTCTCTGTCATCTCGTAGAGTAAACCGAAACGGAGAAATGAACAAGCAGGCAGGCTAAGTGAAGTCAAATCAAAATGCCTGCACAAAATTATTATTATTATTATTATTATTATTATTATTATTATTATTATTATTATTATTATTATTATTATTTATCTTTGAATTTTCCCATTTATTCGGGGTCTGCCTTCTTGCAATGTTTCCTCCACTTCAATCGATTCATAGCGTCCCGAGGGCTGAGCCGAATATCATCTCCTAGCCAGCCAGCGTGTTTGAGGTTGCCCTCGAGTCGGCGACCCTCCACGTTCAGTTGAAGGGCAGTCTTTGCAACTGAGGTTTCACTGCTACGGAGTACATGCCCAAACCATCGCAGACGTGATTCACGCATTTGCGTCAAGCCATAGCACCACCGAAGCATCTTCATTTCCATTGCATGAAGTGCCTGTTCGTGCTTCTGTGTTGTAGGTGTAATGTTGTTGGCCAGTATTCAGATCCATAAAGGGCCACCGGTCTATCATTGTGCGGTAGACTTTAGATTTTAGATGCAATGGAATTTTCTTATCACACATGACTCCAGTAACTTGATGCCATTTCATTCATGCGGCGCTGACTCTTATCTTGACATCAGGAATCGTACTGCAGTCTGAAGTGATGCATTACCCAAGACCTTTGAACTGGGTCACTTTATTAAGCTGAACCCTGCCCACAGTGATCGTGTTATCAGTTTGGTCACCGCATTCCAGGTACTCCGTCTTCTTCAGATTCTTCACTCTTGTACTTGCTGTTTGGGGCCCTCGCGTGTCTCGTTAACTAAAATGACATCGTCCGCATATAATAATGTCCATGGATGCCTGGACTGGATGTCATTTATGATGGCGTTCATGCAGAGTATGAAGAGCAATGGGGACAAGGCTGATCCTTGATGGACACCAACATTGATTTGGAAGGTATCGGACTTTCCTGCTGCACACCGAACTGAACGTATGGTCTTTCGTTACAGAAGTTTCACCCTAGTACCGAAAGACCACAAGTTCAGTACGGTTATTATTATTATTATTATTATTATTATTATTATTATTATTATTATTATTATTATTATTATTATTTTTATTTGTGGAACGTAAAGATAATTTTCATCCTTGGGTTGATTATATCGTAATTTAAAATAGTTTATGATTTTTTAAAAAGCTCTTCATCTTTATTATCAGACATAAACTTAAATTTTATTCTTCAGCTTTTCCAGGAGGTCAGAGTACACTTACGTGTGTCTTGTGAAAGTTGACGTCGATGTCTAAGTTCAAATGATAATTCGGATAATTTGAAACGTCCAAAATTGATTGTTTGGAAACTATCTTTTAATTTTCGGAACCACAGAGTTTAACTGAGATATTTGGCGTAGGAAGTGATATTTCTAAAAGAAACACGTTAAAAAAAATATAGTAAGGGAAACTCGGTATGGTTTTAACAAAAGGATAGCATACTTATCTCTCTACTGTCAAAGAACTTCACGAAAATATGATATTTACTTCCTTCAGTTGCTTAACTGCTGACTACACTGACCAGATCATGGCCAGCTTTGCGTGTATAAATCTTTTTTACAAAAGTCACGCAGTGCTAGGGCAGGAAATGCCAAGCTATTGTGTTTTCATGTGCAATGTGACGGTAAAGAGATTCCGTGTAGCTTGTTACACAGGTAACAAGTGTTTTTTTTTTTTATGAGGATTGACTACATCCGCCATGGGATCGTACATTATCCATGCCAAAAGTATTCTGAGATTTACTATTGTGAAAATGTATTGCACAATGTTATTCTTTTGTCATTCTTCTCTTCCTTCATTATTATTCCTGCCTTCATAAATAATTATTCACAGATCTTTGCGGTAATTTTACAACGGAACGCCATAAAACTTAAAAGAAATTAAACATAGTAATAAGTATAAACAATAGGAAATTCATGGACATTTCTTGAACGACTGTTCACTCTGATAAGTGCTATTATTCTTTCAAATACAGGCTTGTGCAACCTTTTTCTCAAAACTTCTTGAAACTTGGTATAGCTTGTCAAGTCATCAGCCCAAAGGCTGGTAATTTCCTCAGATAGCAGCACTAAAGGTTATACAGTTATAAGGAAGCTGATAAAACCCGCCTTAATAAGGCGAACTAGGCAAGATGAGTTAGGTTCTTAGCCGCTCCTTGGGCCAGAAAGTGATATTACAACATGGCTGGCTCTATGGGTAACACCTTTAACAGCATCCTATAACAGTGTTCTGGTTGTCATTACTCAGCACCACTCGAATCACAGCAACTTTCACACCGTAGCATCCACAAATGAGACTGATGAGGGGAAGCCACAGCTATGAGGTCACCGCTTTCATTCCAGCATTGGGCGGTTGATCTACATAAAAAATTAACAGGTTCGTAACCGGGGGTTTGTGCTATTTACGACGAAATGGCCGCTTAAATTTAACAGCCTGTGTGTGTACCTCTTGGCAATTTGGGTACCAGTTCTTGTATAGCACCGCCGGCATAGTGTTCAGCGTACATGGCTTTGGGCGTCCCAAGTTCGATGAGCGCTTTTTACTTCTTTTCTTTTTAATTATTCTTGCATCTGTTTTATCCTTTGTGATTTTTAAGGAATGTGCAGATTAAATATAAACTGTATCGCATGAAATACGTTTGCTATCGTCCTCGGTTGATTCTTTGTGGTAAAACGCGAATAGTGTCACATTCTCTCCATCTCTTATCATAACCCGAAAGTATCCACGACCGGTCTGCGAGATCACACACTGTGTGGTAACAGTGAATAGTTCTCTCCTTTATAGCAACCGGAAAAAAAAGTCGTGTTCTGTAGTCTATCGTTGTTGCGTACTTTGTTGAAGGAGTACAACTATTTACCGCTATCTGCTACATCGCGTGGTTTGCATCATTTTATAGTTTTCGTGCTGTCTGGCTGACCGAACATGGGTAAGACGGTTACGTTATTGCTTTCACAGACCTCGCATAAAGTTTCAAAAGCGTTATTAGGGAATGCTCGACGAAGATATCACCAGGAGCGTGAAGCGGAAGTTACATGACCGATTGCCACTTCACGGTACTATGAAGCGACTTATAATATGCCATGAATTTCATTTAAACATACAAATTGAATCAAAGTTAAGAGTCGTATATACCGGGCGAGTTGGCCGTGCGGCCAGGGGCACGCGGCTGTGAGCTTGCATGCGGTAGATAGTGGGTTCGAATCCCACTGTCGGCAGACCTGAAGATGGTTCTCCGTGGTTTCCCATTTTCACACCAGGCAAATGCTGGGGCTGTACGTTAATTAAGGGCCACGGTCGCTTCCTTCCAACTCCTAGGCCTTTCCTATCCCATCGTCGCCATAAGAGCTGTCTGTGTCGGTGAGACGTAAAGCAAATAGCAAAAAATTAAACGAGTCGTAGAAAATTCAGAATGTGAACTTGGATTTTTTGAAGTAATATTGATCTTCGAATCGGCCCTTGGATTACAATGGTAGTATATGCTCAAAACATTATTTGTATTTTATGATTCCTTTTGACTACTTTTCCTTGTATTTTCGTGTCGGAATGGCATGTTGTATCCTTATCATGCTACACCAATAAATACTAATAAATCATCTACATTAATAAAGTTGTAGGGGTTCCGCTGTCTGTAATTTCGTTTGTTTTGCCAAATTTTCCTATATTTATCCGTTTTAGGTCAAATCAAGATCGAATCTATGGTTTTTATTTTTCGTGCCTTTTTGTCTGTCTGTCTGTTCCACCATCACGGCGAAACGGCTGAATAGATCTCGACCAAAAGTTACATTTTATGTATGCTCATCCCGGGGAAGGTTTTGATATGCCTATGATTTAACGATCTTTGAAAAGATGGGGGTTTTATAGGAGAGCGAGAAGAGTTCTCTTCCATTTTCTCTTATACTACTGACTCTCTGTAAAATCCGTGAACTGCATGTCAAACGTCTCTTAATTATAAACATCTTTTGTTATGTTCATAATTTAGCTTCCTCTTCAAATGACGAAGAATATTACCATTATCTGCGGGTGTCATGCTCTGCATTGATTGACCGACAGACCGACAACGAGCCTACAGGTTACCATGGCAACGTCTCTGACTGCTTGCCAACAGGGAAGTAACGTATTGCCATTTTCGTCATAATTCCGGTAAACTCGTGGCTGTCCCTTGCGTATAAAGCAGGAGAGACGTCAATCGGCCACTCTGCGGGATATTGGCGGAATATCGTTGGAGGTTATAACCGTTCTCGAATAGCTTAAGTAATAACACCATAAGTTATCGTCTTATCTGTTTACCTATGAATCCCTGCGCCTGAATTTCTCCTCTGTTACCGCTTTCTTATATCCGTAAGTCATACCTTCATAATTATGACTTATTGTCCTGTCTCGATTGTTGATACGTTAGATAGCACTTCATTTCTCGATTGTAATCAAATCTTTCGAACTCGATTGTGATTGGCAGTAAGAAATGTGGCCTTCCATTATCCTCAAAACTTCCTCAATACCTACCTTACATCAGAAACAACGTATTCTGACCTTCCCGTTTTGTTTCTAGGATAGCGCTAAGAGGCATGACATTTAATTTAATCTTACTCACCGTCTTTACAGTAATATACGGAGGAATCCGTATACAATGTAGAATACCGTAGCGAAGCACGGGTACATTTGCTAGTCTCCAATATGTCCGGCTCCTTGGATGGTCATTGTAGTTGCCTTCTATTCAGAGGACACCGGGTTCATTTCCCGGTCGAGTTGAAGATTAAATGGTTATTTCCCTTGGCTCTGGGACTGGGTTTTTGTACTCTTCCCAAAATTTCTGCAAGTCACACACCGCACACAACAGTGCCTCCAGTACACAAACACGCAGTTCCCATACACGGCAGATGCAGTCCACCCTCATTGGAGGGTCTGCGTTACAAGAGCTGCGCCAAGTTAGCGGAACATGTCCTTAGATACTCCCGACATTGAATGCCATACGATAAAAAATACAATTTTCAATATTTTTCCGCGTTACCTGAATTTACATTATGATGATTTTTTCAAAAAAATAATATCGCCTGTTAACTAAATATTTAATTTATATGTGATATTTCTTGTTTATGTACCGGGCGAGTTGGCCGTGCGCGTAGAGGCGCGCGGCTGTAAGCTTGCATCCGGGAGATAGTAGGTTCGAATCCCACTATCGGCAGCCCTGAAGATGGTTTTCCGTGGTTTCCCATTTTCACACCAGGCAAATGCTGGGGCTGTACCTTAATTAAGGCCACGGCTGCTTCCTTCCAACTCCTAGGCCTTTCCTATCCCATCGTCGCCATAAGGCCTATCTGTGTCGGTGCGACGTAAAGCCCCTAGCAAAAAAAAAATTTTGTTTATGTGTGTATTACTTCAATATATACATGACACAGTGTGTATAGTTTAATTTTGGACGCAGCACTTTTATTACTACAGAATGAAAAAAAACAGTCCGGAATATTTTGGACGTCTGTAGATGAAAAATATGTTAATATAGAAAATAAAGGTGTTTTCGAATTCTTTTGAAAATCAGTATGCGTAGAAAATCTCCAACGCATAGATGATTACTATTGTTCTTATAACTACGGGGTGCATGGCGAAGAACCTCTCGTAAGCGTGACAGGAAATGAAATGAAATGGCGTATAGCTTTTAGTGCCGGGAGTGTCCGAGGACATGTTCGGCTCGCCAGACGCAGGTCTTTTGATTTGACACCCGTAGGTGACCTGCGAGTCGTGTGAGGATGAAATGATGATGAAGACGACACATACACCCAGCCCCCGTGCCGGAGAAATTAACCAATGGTGGTTAAAATTCCCGACCCTGCTGGGAATCGAACCCGGGACCCTGTGACCAAAGGCCAGCACGCTAACCATTTAGCTATGGAGCCGGACAGCGTGACAGGAATTTACCAGGCTATGAAGAGAATGCATATTCTCAGCGCTCCTGGGCTGACCGAGTGCTGTTGAACGTTATTAAGGAAGTATAATGTGCCAAAGTCATTAACTGTATCGCTAATATAATGTTAGCCTGGGGATATGTGCCGGAAGCATGCAGGTAAGGTGAACTATTTTGGTTTTCAAATCAGGAGGAACAATGTATTAGGGAACTGGCGCCCCATTAGAATAGTTTAGTACTATGAAGGTATAGAGAGATGGCACTTGAGAATGCTTAGGCTATACATTTATCAGGAAAAAAAAAAAGGTTTTATTTCAACGCCTGGTTCATTCGTAAACAGTTGCCTGTAAGATGCAAAGACATAGAAAAGGACTGCTGCGTTACATTCCTTGATGTATCGAAAACATTTGATACTATTAGTCCAAAACATCTGTAGAGTTACCGGCAACATTAAACACTAATCTATTTCGTACACATCTTGGATCCTTAGCACAAGCAACACTGTTTAATGTCGAAATTGATGCAGTGTCACGAACCAAAAACATTCAAATTCGTACAGGAGTAGCTGAGGGCTCACCATTATTGCCTGTGTTGTTCAATGCTGGTAATGATTTAATATTAAGGGAGAAGAATGATAATGAAATTACCTCTGAGCTTGGAAATACACATGTGGATGATCTCAAGAATTTGGCAGCGCCTTGCTTGGCCGAATATATCACCCTTGTATCTAAATATGAAAACTTCGCCGTAATTTTCATCATCATCATCATCATCATCTGTTTACCCTCCAGGTTCGGCTTTTCCCTCGGACTCAGCGAGGGATCTCACCTCTACCGCCTCAAGGGCAGTGTCCTGGAGCTTCAGACTCTTGGTCGGGGGATACAACTGGGGAGTATGACCAGTACCTCGCCCAGGCGTCCTCACCTGCTATGGTGAACAGGGGCCTTGTAGGGGGATGGGAAGATTGGAAGGGATAGGCAAGGAATAGGGAAGGAAGCGGCCGTGGCCTTAAGTTAGGTACCATCCCGGCATTTGCCTGGAGGAGAAGTGGGAAACCACGGAAAACCACTTCGAGGATGGCTGAGGTGGGAATCGAACCCACCTCTACTCAGTTGACCTCCCGAGGCTGAGTGGACCCCGTTCCAGCCCTCGTACCACTTTTCAAATTTCGTGGCAGAGCCGGGAATCGAACCCGGACCTCCGGGGGTGGCAGCTAATCACGCTAACCACTACACCACAGAGGCGGCCGCCATAATTTTGATAGGTATAATCAACCAATATCTTATGGAAATTGGCCCTAAGTTCAATCCACAAAAATCAAACCTAATAGTAATTAAGAATGGTAAACTGCAAAAATACAACACTATCAATATCCTCAATTGATGAGAACTAAAAAATAAATATTTAGTTTATTAGATAAGTATCTGTGATAAATAATTAAAATTCCAATAAAAATAAGCTCCTTAACTCGTCAATCTTGATACCTTATCAGAAAATAAATACATTAAACTGCCGGGCTGAGTGGCTCAGACGGTTAAGGCGCTGGCCTTCTAACCCCAACATGGCAGGTTCGATCCTGGCTCAGTCCGGTGGTATTTGAAGGTGCTCAAATACGACAGCTCCGTGTCGGTAGATTTACTGGCACGTAAAAGAACTCCTGCGGGACTAAATTCCGGCACCTCGGCGTCTCCGAAGACCTTCAAAGTAGTTAGTGGGACGCAAAGCAAATAGCATTATTATTATTAAATATATTAAACTAATACATGTGGCCCAGTTTGGTGTATCCCTTACAGTGCGGCCCCTTAACAAGAAATATGACACCGGGCGAGTTGGCCGTGCGCATAGAGGCGCGCGGCTGTGAGCTTGCATCCGGGAGATAGTAGGTTCGAATCCCACTATCGGCAGCCCTGAAAATGGTTTTCCGTGGTTTCCCATTTTCACGCCAGGCAAATGCTGGGGCTGTACATTAATTAAGGCCACGGCCTTTCCTATCCCATCGTCGCCATAAGACCTATCTGTGTCGGTGCGACGTAAATCCCTAGCAAAAAAATAAAAAAATAAAATAAATATGACGTGGCTTCCTGAAGGACAGTTAGTCAATAGTGCTGTGATAGAAATAACTGGAATATAAAGTGACAGCCCAGATTCTATGCTGTATTCATCTAGATCAGTCCGTGCTTAGGGTGTTATGAAGGCTTCGTGGGAAGCATTTCTTCAACACATTAATGATTAATATATGCAAGCACCTCAAGTGCATTCCAAATAATATACTTTTACAACGTTCCAGAATTTGAAGGAAGAATTTCATAACAGTTTTAGGACGTCTCACCCCACTAATTTATGACGATTTCATGGTAAAGAAAATTATAAATAAATGGCGCGTACAGGAATTTGAAACATGGAAAAGCTTATTCCGCCGTTGCAGAGGTGTATCTATGTTTTCGAAGTGGAAAAAGTCTAATATACGAATATCGACAAGCAATGAACTATCTACTTCAAAATGCACGAACGACATAAAAATGAACTGCAATGTTTTCTCAGTTCGCAGTGTTCCTACGGCCTAGATGCCCATTGCTATTCTTGGTTTATGTCGCAAATGGGAGCTCTCAAAACCAACAGGGACTTAGAAGAAGGATAGCTGACTGATTTAGAAATATAAAACAATTCGACATAAAGAAGCGTGGCCGTAAAGAAGTAACTTGTACGTCAACGGAAGGTTCACTGTAGTCATCCACATGAGTCATCCAAAGAGGTTGATAAAAACAAGAGGCACTATGAGACTTGCTTTCGTGACTTGGTCCACAAGTATAAATTTTTTTCTATTTGCTTTATGTCGCACCGACACAGATAGGCGACGATGGTATAGGAAAGGGCTAGGACTGGGGCGGGGAGGCGGCCGTGGCCTTAATTAAGGTGTGAAAATGGAGAATCACGGAAAACCACCTTCAGGCCTGCCGACAGTGGGGTTAGAACTCACTATCTCCCGGATGCAAGCACACAGCTGCGCGCCCCTAAACGCACGGCCAACTAGCCCAATCAGGTATAAAATTAATAACTGAGATGTTATTGGTATATTTTTGTGTGGCAGCGGAAAAATTATCCATTCTTCAGTGAATATTTTTAAACGGTTTCTACTCCTCACTAATGTTCTATAAGATTTATGCCAACTTCGATTTTGAGAGCTTCGCTCCACATTGTACAAAATTATCAATATAAATCAAAGAAATTGGAACAATTAGAATTAATCAGGATAACTGCCCGTAATTAAGGCAATGTATCTGTGAAATTTTGTTAAAATTGTGAAAAAAATCCATTTTTAGTTTTTTACGTTCTCATAATGTTTATATCTTGTACTTTATTTTTGAGCTTTGTTTTATTTAAATATCAGCCATTTAAAGTCCCTAGTGGCCATTTAAATGACCAGGTGCAAGTGGGCGTTGCCGCCCATCGACACAATTCTCATGAATATCTTTCGTTTTTCGAAGATTTTGAATTGAGCGTGCGGGTTGAATGTAAGAAATTTTGTTGCTGTGGGTCTTTATGTTGGCTATTCTGATGGACTATCGATATATCGAGTGGAATTGGCGCTTATTTCAAGGATGGAGCCTTCCATGTGTTGAATGTAAACAAAGAGTTGTGATCTCACGTTTTGTGTTTATCATTCGTGTTTTAGGCCTACTCTACTTTTCTGCAATTTCTTAAATGTTACATTTGTAATAAGTGTATTATAAATGATCCATGAACAATTACAGTATCTACTTAGTGCACGCAGCTTAGTTTTTGAGGTTGGGATTTGTGAGGTTGTTTTATTATCAGTGTGCATAATGGGCAGAAGAATTGAGACTTGTCGTCGCCGGAAGGAACCACCTAGTAAAGTGTTGGATAAAGTGAAACAATGACATTTCTAACAGGAATAATAATGTAAGTACTATTTTACAAGATCAAGTAGGGGAAGTTAAAATCTCCACACCAAATATTGTGCCAGGAAATGCATAATGTAATTTGGGCTAAGTGTCCTAAGGAAGTGTTTATGTCAAATAAAGAACTGGAGATTGCTGTAACATCAGCAATTGCTGAATTCAACATGGGTTGTGAAGCAAGTGAGAAACTAAAAGCTAGTGTTAGGGGTGTTAAAGTTAGCAGCTCGGGACAGAAAATTAGTGTAATGAGGACAAGCGTAGAATTGAACAGTGGAGTGTCTGGGCGAAAATGAGGACAAGCGTAGAATTGAACAGTGGAGTGTCTGGGCGACAAGGGTTCAAAACAGCCCGAAGGAAACTAAAACTCTCTAAACTGCTAATGAGGCCAGGAAGAAGGCAGCAGAGGGTCCAACATATGGTGCTGGGGAGTTTTAAGTCAACTAGATTCAGGTACTGGACTATTGTTCATCTCTAAAATTTCAATCTCTTTTTCCTCAGAATTTATTTTCCAGCACTTTTCAAGATTCAAAATGCTCCTCATGCCACAGTTTTCAATCAATCTACTTGAAACTTTTAGGATAGTTTCGGATACAACATAGTAACAAACTGATTTGCAAATTTTAAAATACATGCAATAGTTCAGTGGCAATCTAGTTTTATCTCATCATTATCATCATAAAATATATTTTAAAAGTTAACCCTATGTGAAATAATTTGTACCTTTCAGTGTAATTAAAATTTGTCAAAACACACACATCACATCTTTTATATTCGTCTTTTAAAACCAATATTAAATTTTACGCCAGATCTGTTGAGCTGTTTGGCATGGGGAGCATCTTATAAATACATCGAAAATTGTTAAAAATATTGATAAATTTATGAATATCTCAAAAACTGTTATTGATAGAAACTTGAAACTTTGTATGTTGTATCATGCTGATGTCCGCCTCTGTGGTGTAGTGGTTAGCGTGATTAGCTGCCACCCCCGGAGGTCCGGGTTCGATTCCCGGCTCTGCCACGAAATTTGAAAAGTGGTACGAGGGCTGGAACGGGGTCCACTCAGCCTCGGGAGGTCAACTGAGTAGAGGTGGGTTCGATTCCCACCTCAGCCATCCTGGAAGTGGTTTTCCGTGGTTTCCCACTTCTCCTCCAGGCGAATGCCGGGATGGTACCTAACTTAAGGCCACGGCCGCTTCCTTCCCTCTTCCTTGCCTATCCCTTCCAATCTTCCCATCCCTCCACAAGGCCCCTGTTCCGCATAGCAGGTGAGGCCGCCTGGGCGAGGTACTGGTCATACTCCCCAGTTGTATCCCCGACCAAGAGTCTGAAGCTCCAGGACACTGCCCTTGAGGCGGTAGAGGTGGGATCCCTCGCTAAGTCCGAGGGAAAAACCGAACCTGGAGGGTAAACAGATGATGATGATGATGATCATGCTGATACTGATATTAAATGATCAAAATTCTAAAGTGATAGGATGAAAACTGTAGATTTTAGGATTTTCACAGATGCATTGCCTTAATGAATATTTCAACATTCATTAAATTATAATGAAAGTGAAGTAAATGAATTTATTTTCTATTGTTTTTCACTGATTAATCAGTAGGCTGAACCTTTATAGCTTTCCTAGTATTAGCACAGCTATTCATGGTGGATTTTCTCTCTCACAAGGGGACATTCCCTACTCGTCACCACCGATTTCGTTCAAATTTATCGAACATGCAGGGCTAGGCTAGAAATGAAAGTACCCAAAGTGGGAACTCCAGATGACCAAGCGTACATAAAAATAAAAATAAAAATGTTGACGCGGCTCACGCGCCGTATAAGCCACTTACGTTAGTACGTACGCCGAGCAGTTGTTGGTGTAGCGGTAAGAGCTTGGACTAGTAATGCGATGGTCGTGGGTTCGACTCGCCCTATGGAAAATATTTTTCTCAATTTTTATATTATTCATTTATTTTAATTTATTTTACTTATGCAAAAGGCAGATAGGACGTCATTTTTTTTAAATCAGCGCACAATTGTAGAAAATTTGGAGTTGTGAACTTTCCCGACGTCTTCAAACAGAAATTCTTCTTTTTTCTCCTTTATTGGCTAGCTCCCCTCCTTGGGTAATGGGCCATAACTGCAATAGTCGTTTCGCTGTAAGATTCGTTTTCACCTGACAAGTGAAGGTTGCTCCTGGCGGCTGTACACAAACAATACATTCTTGGCGCAGGTAGACAATGACAATGAAATCCCAATTTTTTTTTTAACCTTTTCTATGCCTTTTGCGTATTGCGCCGTTCCCGCGTCCAGGCATGGACACAAGAGATCCTGACTAGCTCTAACTTCACTATATCTGGTAACTAAGTTCTACGGGTGTGAGTTCCGTAACAGAAAAACGTCCAGGTCGATCAACGGTAGTCTCTAACTCACGCAGAAAGACGTCTCTTACTCGTATTTAGTTAGGTACCATTCTCATTAATTCTTATGGAAATCGTCGTCGCTTGTTACTACTACATTCTTACGACTAATCCTTATTCTAAGAACACAGAGAAAGAGTGTTTAGGTTTCACTATTCCATATTTATTCAAATATTAAATAAAATATTCAAGAAATTATCTCAACCTTTTACTAACGAAGTAACTCTTGTAATGAGTGACTCATTGTCAATCAAATAATTCATGTCCGTCAACAACTTTGGAGAAATCACATCTTTCGACTTCAACCTAAATGAATGCCTTCTCGGCTTAAATTGCTTCCTTTCTTAAAACTCATTTATCTCCGAAATCATCCATTATTAGTATAAATTACATGTAACATTTGGGAAGATTCTTGAAAAAACTACCTTTTCCTTCCCTTTCAATTCATCTACCAAGTTGGGTGATGAATAAATAAATTAAATTGAACACAGCTAATGGTATTTACAAGTGCCTTCTTGGCAAGAAAATAAACATTAAAATTAATTACATTAAGAATACAGGATGCATCCACAGAAAAGAAAAGAAAACTCCTATCAACTATTATTTACAGTCTTTCTAGTTGTATTCCTTTGAGAAATAAAGAATCGCATATGGAATTTCTGAGCTATTGTTCAGTCAAGAAATGGAGTTCCATTTGTTTAAGTCAACCATTCTTGGAAATCGCATTAGATTATGGTAATTAACACTTGATATTTATTCTAAAAACTATCACATTACTTAAATTTTCACTGACTGATTGTCTGTCTGCAGTTTTAAGACTATCAATAAGGCTATTATAAACTCTTCTTGCGTTGTTCTGACAAGCACACACGTATATGTTTTACGTCTTAAATATTGATCTCTGCCTATCTAGTCGCTTCTTAGACACTCATATTTCCTTGTGTTACACATCATGAGCTAAGCTATGTCCATTGTAAGCCGTAATCATCCAATAAGTAACATCTTCGCAAGATTTAATTCATGAATTTAAGGTAGTATGACCTTATCTTATTGACATAGACTACGTGCGTACGAAGTAGCAAGAAACGTCACCACACTGGTTATACAGGGTTATAATAACACATACTACCAATGGAAAATCTACTTAATCGGATGACACTATCTCCAGCTAAAAGAAAATGATTCTCCTTCGAAAACCTAGGTCACCAGTGATCGGCCTATAGATTGAAATTTATACAGAAATGTAATTATTCAGTGTGAGTTCTCGAGATCTTCCTAAGCGAATCAGTGAAGGCTCAAATCTATCCAGAGTAAGCATATGCTTCTCCAGGTAACTTAATATGGATAAAAGAAACATTGCACTACACGTCCCGAGATCATGTCCTGAGCTAGATAAAATGCGTAGGCTTAAAATCATTGCGTGGAATTGGCGAAAAATCAGTGACCTTCTCAAATATAACATTTGAAGTCACGAGACCTTATTTCATGCAACTATGACTCTCTCTCGAAGAAACAATAACTACAACCATCATACATCATCAACAACTCTATATCATATCCATGACGCGTTAATTATTACTCTTATTTCATATAACCACACTATCACTTCATCACGTAATTCATTACCTTGACTTGCACATCAACGTGCCGCGACATTACTAAAATGCCTACTTTATTTACTACAGTCATAGTGCCAAATTTAACGTAACTTGGAGTAGTCTACTGCCATTCCTTCATAACACAAATCCTATGCATGATCTCGAACAATTTGACGTTGCTTAAGTTTAGGACACGCAGATATAAATGCCTACTTCATTCTTTACACATCACTGATAATAATAATAATAATAATAATAATAATAATAATAATAATTTTAGCGATCTCTTCACGCATATCTCTGGAAAACATTACGATCGGGACATCACTTGGTGACCACGCCTACAAATGGAATTGACGTTTCATACGGATGAGTACCTACTTCCAATCAATTTAGCTAGATGTTTATTTACGCACTGTGTTCGCACAAATAAATATTACCAAGCAAATAAAGAAATAATATCTTCTTACTTACGAAAACGACTTGGATATTGGACTTAGCTTTGCTCAAGATGGTCTCGGCGTTTCCTCCTCTCCGGTCATTTGAGACTAGGAACTGGTCATCTGGTTCCTCCACAAGTGGTCGGGTACATCGTGGCTTCTCATCATCGCTCACTGGTCATCCGGGACAGCCAACATCGTCTCGCCTCGTCAGGATCCAAGCAGCATCGCCTTGCTTCCTTACAGACCCATGGTGAAGACTCGTGCGTATGGAACAGAACAATGATAGAATATTTGACTCATTGCTGACATTTTCCAAGTACTATAGCTCTTGCGTTGCTCAGATTGCATAGGTTTTTACTGGGACACAGTTAAATCAATGAATAGTCCAGAATTGTCTAAGACATATATTCGGTATATTCTGATTTGAAAATAAATTTCTTTCCGCCGTCTTTTATCAGCCTAAATGCATTCAATTACTGGTCCGTAAGTGTCTTTCAATGTTAAACGGTGTCGGGCAAATTTCATCAAGGGCTTGCGTCACTGCGTGACGTAGTTCCACAGTAGTATATCTTATCTCTTATTGTTTCTCGTATTAAATCTCCCGCGCGGCGTTTAAATCTTGATCTCCGCAAAATAGCGTGTAGTCGGGAATTAATCTTCGTTTCCAAATCTCCAATATATCGCTCCGCTGGATAATTCCTTTAAAATGAGTTTTACGTCTTCTTAATACACCGAAGTCAGATTAGATAATAAAAGATGAGCATCTTTTTTCTTGAATAATGGTTTCAAATAATGTCCATCTGTCATTTTTTTCTGCGCCTTCTAAACGCGGCTATTACCGTAACCGACTGACGAAAAGACTTATAATTTGGCCCGTACTGACGTTAAATGTATTTTATTTGAGATTTTGACCGCAGAGACTCCATCTTTGTTGCTCTAGCTCTTATAAAGAATTGTGAAACGGCACAGTATAAATAAATAAAATGAATTATTTACCTCTTTGCGTAATTGGAAAATGAATAATATAAAATTTGACAGAAAAAAACAGTCTCCATTCCGGGAGTCGGACCCACGACCATCGAATTACTAGCCCGTGCTATTACCGCTACGCCAACTACTGCTCGGCGTTTGCAGTAACGTCAGTGGCTTATACGGTGCGAGAGCCGCGTCAAAATTTTTATTTTTATTTTTATTTTCTATACGCTTGGCCATCTGGAGTTCCCACTTCGGGTACTTTCATTTCTAGCCAAGCCCTGCATGTTCTATAAATTTGAGTGAAATCGGTGGTGACGAGTAGGGAATGCCCCCTTGTCAGTGTAAACCGGATGAGGAGGTCGTGAAATAGTAAAATAAATATGAATGATTAGAAAGATATTAAACACAAGGAGTTGTAGGATCAGGGAAAGGCTTAAATAAGTCGACGAGGGAAGAATATCCCTGCTAAACGTCCCCGAGTCCGCCTCTGTGGTGTAGTGGTTAGCGTGATTGGCTGCCACCCCCGGAGGTCCGGGTTCGATTCCCGGCTATGCCACGAAATTTGAAAAGTGGTACGAGGGCTGGAACGGGGTCCACTCAGCCTCGGGAGGTCAACTGAGTAGAGGTGGGTTCGATTCTCACCTCAGCAATCCTGGATGTGGTTTTCCGTGGTTTCCCACTTCTCCTCCAGGCAAATGCCGGGATGGTACCTAACTTAAGGCATCGGCCGCTTCCTTCCCTCTTCCTTACCTATACCATCCAATCTTCCCATCCCTCCACAAGGCCCCTGTTCAGTATAGCAGGTGATGCCGCCTGGGCGAGGTACTGGTCATTCTCCCCAGTTGTATCCCCCGACCCAAAGTCTGAAACTCCAGGACACTGCCCTTGGGCCGGTAAAGGTGGGATCCCTCGCTGAGTCCGAGGGAAAAACCGACCCTGGAGCGTAAACAGATTAAGAAGAAGAAGAACGTCCCCGAACCAATTAAGTGAAATGATGGTATATAGTACAAAGACATAATCCTGGTAGGAGAGTCTTTGTGATGAACGCTCAGACTGACAGTTCCGCAGAAAATGTTGTTTCAGGTCCTCTTATCTGCTTAATGGGAAACCACATAAAAAATAAACTTCGCAGGCCACAGTAGAAAGAAGAAATATAATTGGAAGTGCTGGGAAAAATACCACCGACAGAATATACCTTAAGGGCCCCTCCATGGTGCAGGTGTCTAGACATCGGGTCCTCACGCATTCATCAGTTTTCACAGTGTTTCTTCATAGACGAAATAGTTGAAATGAAATTAAATGGCGTATGGCTTTTAGTGCCGGGAATGTGCGAGGACAAGTTCGGCTCGCCAGGTGCAGGTCTTTCGATTTGATTCCCGTCATGATGAAGACGACACATACACCCAGTCCCCCTGCCAGCGAAATTAACCAATTATGGTTAAAATTCCCGAGCCTGCCGGGAATCGAACCCGGGACCCCTGTGGCCAAAGGCCAGCACGCTAACCATTTAGCCATGGAGCCGGACGATGAAATAGTTAATATACACGGACAGATATAGTCTGATGTACTTTTGTTCACATAATTGATGTCTCTCGGTATAACGACAAGTATTAGCTTTGATTTCGATTATATTCCTTCTTCTATGGAACAACATTACGGAACACTCACATACAGCGTTGTACCACTGAAGTGTGATTTCAGACAAACCTTTTGCTATACAGCGCTGCTGGATGATGTGTTTTAATTTTGTTCGAAAATCTTCTAACAGCTGTTTGAGGATACTGTGATGACAAAGATAAACTGAATGCATGTGGTAGTTACTGTCTGAAATAACATACTGGCACGGAGAAATATTTTAATAAAGTCTGGATGAAAACAATGAAATATTTCAAAGGCCCACAAGTACGGTTTCCAAATAAGTAACCGGAGCCTTTAAGCACCGTTACGGCAAATGTGTTCATAAAGGATTTAGTGTGTCCAAAATCATTGTTAAAAGAAGACAAATATGTAGGCGCGGTATCTCTGGCTGCTGTCATTAAGCCAGTACACTAATTTATTCAAGATGGTACTTTCTCGAAGGAAATTGCCCATTGCCTCACAGATGCGGTTTTTGGTGGCATCGATTTCTCTAGGCTGGCTTGCATAAGTCTCGAGTTTGACAGTAGGATCAATTATGCATCCATGATGAGAGTTTGGCTTAAATGAGCTGACATATGTCCGTTAATTGCTGTCGATATTGCTGTCCATCCCCATACGCCTCTTCGTAGACGCGGAATCCCTTTTCCTTCAAGCTATTGGCAGTGGTTGATCTGGCAGTGTGCTGATGCGAGTTTAGTTTGAGTTCACCATGATGACAAAAAATTAGAACATGAGCAAAAATGTCAAGTTCGCTAAGGTAACGCTGACAGACGTTGCACCCAACGCGTTGGAATTATGAAATCTACCTATAATAGTAAGAATAGCCATTACGCGGTCATTTGTTCCTTAGAGTATGGATACGAGCTACGTTTGCTTTCTAAGCTGAAATAAAGTAAAAAAATCACCAGAGAATTCGGTGCCGATTTTTTCATATTTACAAATTAATTACGCCTGTAGTTAGCCCGGCTCATGGCCATGGTCGTTAAGGCGTAAAGTCACTTCAAATTCCGTTTGTCGAAAGAATTTCACCATCAGAATGTTGCCGGCAGAGCAGGAGAGATGTTCGTGTATAATTTATAATCACTCGACTCTGTGCCGAAAGCCTGGATTAAATTACAAACCTCTCCGCATGGAGGGGGACACATGACGCTGTTGATGGTGATTCTTCGGAAGGATAGGAACGTAAATCTTTCACCAGAGCTCTTACTACTGTTCGACAGGGGTAGGCTATGTTCCTCGACCGGATTTCACCCTCTCCATTCCTTGTATCATATACCACGTCATTCATTTCATATTAAATCCTCTGATGGTGTTCACGTCAGGAAGGGCATCCGCTCGTAAAAACTCGCTACGAAGATACATCTCACTTCACACCTGACCCCGTAGAGAAAAGGGACACGGGTTGGACATTCAGTCACTTCTGTAGCTGTCAAGGTTTGCTTCCAAAGATATGGTGAAATTAGTCATCGTAATTTTAGATCTAAAAATTAGATTGTCATTGCCGATAACGAATTGAGGGCTTTGGAAGAGAAGCAGCAATGCAGAAAAGTGTGAGACAAGGCTTCAGTGTGTTCCCTCTCATTTTCAGTGTCTACAAAAAACAGGTGGTAAAGGTAATCAAAGAGGAATTCGAAAAGGGAATCACAATCCAAGGAGAGGAAATTAATACTCTGAGATTTTCCGATGATATTGTTATTTTATCTGAAGCTGAAGAAGATCTGTAGAAATTTCTGAATGGTATAGGCAGAGTCTTTGTGAAGGAGTACAAGATGAAAACAAATAGGTACAAAGCAAAAGCAATAGAGTGCAGTCGAAAGAAATCAGGTGATGCAGAAAATATTAGATTAGGAAATGACGTCTTAAAGAAAGTAGGGTAGTAAAATAAGTAACGACTGCAGATGTAAGGAGGACATAGAAATCAGACTAGCACAAGCAAGGACGAGCTTTCTTAAGAAAATTAATTTTCTCACTTCGAACATTGATATAGAAATTAGAAAGATGCTTTTGAATACTTTCGTCTGGACCATCGCATTGTATGGAAGTGAAACATGGACGATAACTAGCTCAGAAAGAGTGAGAATAGAAGCTTTTGAAATGTGGTGTAACAGAATGCTTAAGGGGAGACGTATGTATCGAATCACGAATGAAGAGGTACTGAATCGAATTGGTGAGAGGAGATCGACTTGGATACATTTCACGAGAAGAAGAGATAGAATGATAGGACACATCTTAAAACAACCAGGCCTTGTTCAGTTAGTTTTTAGGGAAGTGTAAGCCATAGGAACGATAGGGGTAGACCAAGGTATGACAAGCAGATTAGAACAAATGTAGTAGTTACGTAGAAATGAAAAGATTAGCACAGGGTGGGGTGACATCGAGAGTTGCATCAAACCAGACCATGGACCGTGACTCGAAGAACAATAACATTTTGATATTATTTATATAATTCCCTAGACGCTAACCTTTATCATTCTTTTGAATATCCAGGTCTACATAAATAAAATTACTATTTTGGCTGAATATTACAAACTTTTGTCCCGTAATTCCCTTTTACCTGGGACTGGGTATACAAAAGACCAGTCACTTCACTTCAACTAAATTTTTGTCTCGGTTTTGAAGTTCAGGGATATCCGGATTTTGCACTGTATTCCTAGATTAGTATGCAGTGGCGTAGTAATATTAAGGAGCCCAAAATATGAAACGTAAATTTCTTCGTTTATATTAGTGGTATCGAAAAGTTGCACATACTCAAAGTTGAGCAAACTATCATTTCCGATATCTTATCCTTCATGGGTATTCACTTTACGAGGAATAATAACGGAGATATTGGCGATTTTGGCCTAAAAATGGGCTACAGTGCTTGATGTCCCTCTAATCAACAATAACAGTACACTGACTGACTATTTTACCTAGCCGTTCTCTGTCTCTTTGGGAGTCACTCATTGCCCTAGGTGACGCTACTACTGAAGGAATTATGAAGATATATTTCCCCAATAGGCTTCATAACACATACATTAACCCGTGTTAGAAGCTGGAGAATGTATTTTATACATAAATACATGAAAATTCTGAAATCATTGCCTGAATGAGTTCTTAACAGAGTAGTACTTAAGGGCAGAGGTACGTGAGCACCCACTGAAGTAACGCTGAAACTTACCATAATATTTCTCACAATATCTGTTATAACATGAAAGATAGAAATGCACCAATTTCACCACGTTGAGGCAAAGCCCTTCTGATTCTAATGGATTGCAATTTATAGCATTTAGACTTCTAGTTTCTTGTAAGGAATTTTTTTTAATATGATAAATTTTTGAAGGTCTTATTGGAACATGTCGTCATGTTACTACACATTACTACTAAATTATTGATACCACTGCTTTCAAATTATCACCAGATGCATGAAAGTTTTGAAGCTCTAGAATTTTAACATTTGATTAAAATTTATGTCTTCAGTTATAAATTAAAATTTAATTTTAAAATATTGTAACATTGTGCAACAAAAACGTTTATAAAAAGCACAATTTAGAAGCAACATTAAAAATTCTAGACTTTTAGTATCATAGCACAGTAATACATGAGTGTGCAAAATTTCATATCTCTACGTAGAATAGTTTAGGAGCAATGTGTACCAACATGACGAAACGTTACAATAAGACCATGAAAAATTTCTTATATACAAAAAGTTCTTTACAATAAACTAGAAGTCTAAATACTATAAATTTCAATCCATTAGAATCAGGAGGGCTTTGACTTGACATCGTAAAATTGGTGCATTTCTATCCTTCATGCTATAAAATATATTATGATAAATGTTATGGTAAGTTTCAGCATTATTTCAGTGGGTGCTTACGTTTTTCTGCCCTTAAAACAGTAATCCCCACTACCACCAACAAAGTTCTCAACATTTGAAGATAAACTTACCGTTTACGGTGTATGTATACTCATAAAATATTATATATTCTCATAAACAAATATAAAAAGTTCCGTCTTCTATTCAATACTTCTCAGTTCCGTAACATGTGTTTAACTACATCTATCTAAATATTCAGATATTCATAGCTTGAGGTCTTTGCATCGGTATATGTTCCAAGAATGACATCTAATAAATCTCAAACTGGATATTCTTTGCTTCTCGAAGAAACCCTCTCAGATTTTGTTACACATCGCAATCGGCTTCTGTAGCTTCTGAGGCTTCTTACTTGGAATTTCTTTAATGACTTTAGCATCAGAATTTCGCAATGTTTGTCCGCAGATAATGTGGATAGAAGAAAATGAAAGAAACAATAATGTAAAGAAACAGTAAGGTCTGGTGGGTAATTTGCGAACGATACGCATTATTTATAGTAAGAGCTCCTTCTGTAGATCAATGGTAGGGTGTCGGCCTCCGGATTCCACGATCACTGGTTTGAGTCCTTGAAGGGCGAAAATATATCGATTCGGCATTACATGTCGTATGATGTCGGCATGTAAAATGTGCTGCTGGTGGTATTTGTTGTTTTAAGAGGAAGTACAACTGGGCAACCATATTTTACTAACACTAATCAGGAGAAAAATTAAAGATATCCGACACTTCGAAGAATGAAGTTATCAATTAAAGAAAGGGAAGGGCGTAAAAATCAGGGACGCCCTAGTTTTCGCAAGCGGGGTTCGAACCCCACTGTCGGCAGCCCTGAAAACGGATTTCCGTGGTTTCCCATTTTCACACCAGGCAAATGCTGGGGCTGTAGCATAATTAAGGCCACGGCTGCCTCTTTCCCATTCCTCAGGCCTTTCCTGTCCCATCGTCGCCATAAGACTTTTCTGTGTCGGTGCGACGTAAAGCAAATAGCAAAGTAAAAAATTTAATACCATCTGGGCCCAAAAAAAAAAAACGAAAGTTAACAAAGGGAGGTAGGATAGGAAATGAAGGCGAGTACAATGACACAAGTAAGTGGAAGCAATTCGATATTCAAGTAGGAGACCCGTGTTCGCCAATCTATGCTTCCAAGATAAAGGTCCCTTGGTTCCCATTTCGGCTCCTTTTACCACATGCAGAGAATATCGCAGATGTATACTACCACCCCCACCTACAGGAGGATCAGGACGAAAAATATATCTGCTGAAACACTTGGCGTTTACCCATGAAAATAAGATATTAGCTGTACAACTTCCAACTGAGATTTGTTTGTCATCTGGTAGAGTTCAAGAGAACGTTGAGATTGACTCGTAGCCAGCTGAAGTGGCATGACATTTAGATATCTAGATGTCTAAGCGCAGTAGCTGAGGCCATAGATGGTGATGGTAATGATGATGAACGTTATTATTATTATTATTATTATTATTATTATGATTATTATTATTATTATTATTATTATTATTATTATTATTATTATTATTATTATTATTATTATTATGTTTACAGTAATGAAATAACTTCCTAAAATGTAATTAACACTTCGCAAAAATGAATGATTTAATCTGTGAGTGATTCTGAAATATGGGAATCTCGAGTGTCTGACTCCTAGTCATCATCATCATCATCATCATCATCATCATGAAATGAAATGGCGTATGGCTTTTAGTGCCGAGAGATCCCAGGACGGGTTCGGCTCGCCAGGTACAGGTCTTCCGATTTGACTCTCGTAGGCGACCTGCGCGTCGTGATGAGGATGAAATGATGATGAAGACAACAAATATACCCAGCCCTCGTGCCAGAGAAATTAACCAATAATGGTTAAGATTCCCGATCCTGCCGGGAATCGAACCCGGGATCCCTCTGACCAAAGGCCAGCGTGCTAACCATTTAGCCATGGAGCCGGACACATCATCATCATCATCAACAGTATCATCATCATCATCATCATCCTCCTCCTCATCATCATCCTCCTCCTCCTCCTCCTCATCGTCATCATCATCATACCCAACCTCATTTGGTCAGCTGTTGTTTTCTTCCGACCCCGAAACAACAGCTGACTACGAGAGGACAGACGGGATGAGAGTAATAATAATGAAAATCCCGAGCATGTTCCAGTCATTCGACCGGGCCAGGAATGGAATGAACGAAGCCCCCATCTAGCGGCAAGGATAGGAATTGTGCCGGCTGCCGAAGCCTGTCGCACTCCTCTGGGGCTATGATTAATGAATGACAGATGACAAGAAATGATATTGGAGGGTGTTGCTGGAATGAAAGGTGACAGGGAAAACTGGAGTACCCGGAGAAAAACCTGTCCCGCCTCCGCTTTGTCCAGCACAAACATCACATGGTGTGACCGGGATTTGAACCAAGAAAACCAGCGGTGAGAGGTCGGCGCGCTACTGCCTGAGTCACGGAGGCTAATAATAATAATAATAATAATAATAATAATAATAATAATAATAATAATAATAATAATAATAATAATAATAATGATGATAATAATAAATAATAATGATAATAATAATAATTTTGCAAAGGCCTAGAGAACCCTTTATTTCTACGCCTTTCTCTACACTTCTCTATGTTCTACCGATACTGACATTTTACGAAGGTCCGATCCCATTCCTCTTTATTATATTATTAGAGTTACGAAGTGATAATTTTCTGGACATAGTCAGGCTCCTTGGCTGAATGCTTAGCCTAGTGGCCGCTGGTTCATAGGACTCTGAGTTCGATTCCAGACCGGGCTAGGAATTTTAGCCGCGTCCGATTAGCATCCCTATCTTGGGTACTGTGTATTTTCCTTAACACACATAAGACTCGTGCCAGGAAGGGCGTCCGTCTGTAAAACTGGGATTATTGCACGTTAATGCCGCCCTAAAACAATTGGGTAAAAGACCAGGAAGAATAGTAATTATCTCGACCGAAGCATCATATTTAGTACTAGCAAATGTACCGTTGCTTCGCTACGGTATTATACCTTGTATACGGTGTTCTGCGTAAGCTACTGCACACGCAGTGAGTAAGATTATATTAAAGTGCACGTCCCATAGCGATATCCGAGAAACACAACGGGAAGACCCAATACGTTGTTTACCATGTAAGGTGCAATTTGGGGAAATTTAGATGATAATGGGAGGACACATTTCCTCCTGCCATTCACAATCGAATTCGGGAGTTTCTACAATAAGGGCAGGCTCATTCACAATAGAGATGGGAAGTTTTAATTATAATGTCAGGCCCCCTTTCCTAACGATAGTCACAATCGAGTTGGAGAGATTGGACTGTAACTGAGATATGCTGCGCTATCCTAAATATAAAGAATCGAGATACGACAATAAGGCCTAGCACCAAAGTTGAAGATCTCTCCAAATTGAGCAGCGATTGTGTAATCTGCTTTGTGAAATGGCTTTTGATTTAGAAAGCAGTTAACGCGAAATGAAGGTGTGAACTGTCGTGGAAATTGCCTCCATATTTCGATATTTTTCGGGGAATAATAGTAATACATTTGAACAGCCTGGAATATTCATTCAAAGGAAGGAGTGTTCAGTGACCAAGCGAAATAATGCATATAACAAAGGGACGTGGCATATAAGGGATGTTTCGCATGTAGTTCATGGATTTTACAGAAAATCAATCGTATAAAAGAAAATGGAAGGAAACGCCCATTCTGTTCAGTGATTTTAAACAATATACATATCTAAACCTTCCCCTGGATCGGTAAACTCCATATGTGAATTTTGGTCGAGATCTATCCAGCCGTTTCGCCCTGATGGTGGAACAAACAGACAAACAGACACGAAAGCTAAAAACCACTGATACGGTCTTGAGTTGACCTAAATCGGATAAACATCTGAAAAATTTGCAAAACAAACAAAATTACAGACAGCGGACCCCCTACAACTTTATTTATATAGATGTAACCTCAGAATAGATCTGCTTTGGGATAAGGAAATGCCAATGATATCATTTTATAAATCCTGCTTCAAGACGGCACTTATGTATAGGGCAGAAACATAGGTATTAAGTCAGGGCAACAAGAGTGTACTACACGCAACACACATGAGAAGAAGAAGGAGGAGAAGAAGAAGAAGAAGAAGAAGAAGAAGAAGAAGGAGAAGCGCCACTCTCTTTCTCTCTCTCCCCCTCTCTCTCTCTCTCTGCATCCTAATATGATAGAAAAGGAAAAGACTGGAGATGGGAAAATCAGGGAAGAGTTGAAGCCTAAGGATCTGAATAAATCAACCCAGACAAGAAGAATGAGATTTACATGTCGTGACTATGAAGGAAAGCAGAAGAGCTCTGAAACTAGAAGTAGCAAAAAGTGAAACGTCCTAAACTAACGTGGTAGGACCAAGTCAGAGAAGACATGGAGAAAGAGGACTACTGGAAAATGGTCAGAGAGAGATAGAAGCTCCTAATAAATCGACATGTAGCAAATTATCCTAGATGATGGCGATGGCTAATTTATTAGTCGTTTCGAACATGATAGCTGTTTGCAATGCAATGAACATGGTGGTGATGATGATGATGATGATGATGATGATGATGAGTATGATGAATTTCCTCGTATTTAGCTGGATAATGACCGCACTTAAGCGACTGCAGCTATCGAGCTCAGTCCGTTATTATTATTATTATTATTATTATTATTATTATTATTATTATTATTATTATTATTATTATTATTATTAACTCTCTGAAAATAATTTGAATAACCACATTGCATAGTGTTTAAGATTACTGTCATTTATATTCTTTTATTTTTGTAATTAGTATTACCGCTTTATTTCATATTAATATCATTACTCTTGCTACATCTAATGATATAACCCCATGACTCCTGAAAAGTATCGTGTAATATTTTGTATAGCATTAGAATTTTCTCTTCGGATACTTTAGCAAGAATGCTATCCATAGTGCCAATTTTGTATTTATCTTTCAGGTGCTTAACAAAGGAAATGTATATACTGTTATTATTAATATAGTAGTTTCTCTTTCAGGTTCATGAACAAGAATTCTCTGTACATAATTTGTGTTGTATTTTTCCCATAAAACTCAGAAAAAATATTGTAAACAATGATACTTACTGAAGTTTTCAATGTGGGTCCACTATGGCTGGTGACATTGTGAATGGCTAAGGGTGCTTCTTCTTGGTTTCTCTCTCTGCGCCAGAGAACCTAACATGATAACCGGAATTAGGTATATACAACTCACACTCAAATTAAAATGAAACCTCACTAAATCAGGAAATCCTGCTCTATGGTCAGAGAACTTCTAAGGTAATGCCACCCCCCACCCCCTCCTTCAGCGCTCGGGGTAGAAGTTGAATAACTTCTAGCTGTCAGCTTGCATTTGGGAGATTGTGGTTTCGAGCTGACTGTCTGCAGCCCTGAATATGGCTTTTCGTAGCTTCCCATTTTCAAACCAGGCAAATACTTGGGCTGTACCTTAATTAAGGCAAGGGCTGCTTTTTATCCATTTATAGCCCTTTCCTATCCCATCAACGCCATAAGACCTATCTTTGTCGGTGCGACGTAAAGAAACAAAGAAAAACTTCGCGTGATGATGGCGTAGAGTGAAGAATGAAATAACATAGATAACTGAGTAATAGTCAATGTCGTCGTAACGTGTGCTGCACTAACTGAGGAGCGCAACAAGGCGAAATACTGAATATTTAAGACTTTGTTTGGCGAATGACACTAACTTGGCAATTGACACACTTTCAAGTACCTACCATACATAGAATATTAAAAATGATCTTATATGGACTAAGGGTGCACTTGAGACATATTATAACAAATTAATGCAGGCCTGTAAGTGTGGTATTTTCAAATGCATTAATGTTATGAAGTTTAAGTAAAAAGACATAAAATTAGTTATCAACCGTTGATATACGTACATTCAAATTTCATGACCTGTTTAGATAGATACAGTGGATGGAAAATCACTATCTGATTTAAAATGCTCGTGGGTGTGTTAGTTATTGACCGATATGAAACTTTTTTCCTATTTCTCCATTGTCCTTGAGAAAATTTTCCAGTAGTTAATCTCCACCAATGAGCGGGGTAGATAATGGTGATCAATAAACTGTCTCTGTGTGAACGTATTCAGACTTCTTCACGTTTTGAAGTGTGGACATCTCTCGTTCTTGTGCAGCAATGCTGGCGAGGTTATCACGGTCCACATGGTACACTTCGTCCTAACAAGATACGAAATTGTCGCTCAAAATTAATATCAGTGGAGTCGGTTGCAGATGCAAGAAGAAGTGAACGGCCGTCAAGAGTGCGGTCCCGCGAGAGTGTTGCGGTACTGAGGGCGTTGTTCGCTCGCAGCCCTCATAAATCAACGCGCCTGGCCTCTCGTGAGAGTGGACTCTCCAGACACACAGTGCGGACAGTGTTGAAGGAACTGATCTTTCTGACTTGGAAACCTCATCACGTAAAAGAGTTATCCGTGGAGGACAGCAACAGGCGCATGGAATATGAAGAAATTATGCTTACCTGGCACGACGACTGGCCAGATCAGTTTTGTAACGCTACTTGGAATGACGAGGAAGTTTTCTACGTTAGTGTTTTTATGGATCGACATAAATGACTTATTGGTCAGAACACAACACAGATTAAACAGTGGAGAAAGTATAAAGTCAACCAAAGTTGACCGTATGGTGTGGAATGACGTCGGACCGTGTTATTTGCCCTATCCTTTTACGAGACACCATGGACTCTGAGCGTTTTCTGAACATGCTGCGTCAGTATGTGTGACCAATGGTCTCCCAATGGGGCATTGCTGAACATGTTATTTATCAGCAGGATGGGACTCCACCCCACTTCGCACATTTCGTGCGTGACGGTCTGGAAGTAGACTTTCCAGGACGCTTGTGTGGACAATGAGGGCATCCAAGAAGTCTAGGTCAAGTGCCACGCGATTTCTCTGGGTATGGGCTAAAGAAGTCAACCGAAGAAACCCTCGATTCGGGAGGTAGAGTAAACCATACAGTTATTGGCCACTTAAGGATAATTTGAAGTTTGCTATTCAATAAAATTCATGAATGGCAGTAAATATTTTTTTAAACAGATTTTTGGCATAGTTATTTATTTCTAATACAAGAAGAACTAAGACTCTTGTGATAAAATAATATTACAAATTTATACATTAAAATATTTATAAGTTGGTAAAATTGTATAGTTATTGGCCACTTCTGACAGTAATTTTCCACATGTGGTACAGTAATTGGCCACTCCATACTTCTACTGGTGACGTTGTATCATGGGTTTATTGAACAATCTAGAAACTCCTGTATAACAGTGTATCATACTTTTCTTGGAACACAGTCTTAAATTCTACGTTTTACTAGGTTATATAGTCCACCAACTTCTTCTTCATCATCATCATCATCATCATCATGCACACTATTGTCAGTGAAATCTTCAATTTCACTGGCTGATTTCACATTGTAGCAAAAATGGCAAAGGAACCCATCCTCGTCCTCAGCCAGAGGAATATGATTTTTGTGGTTGTAAGGTACACATTTTTTGTGAAATGAACTGCGGCAATCATCACAACGTATTTCCCTCCCATTTTTGACTTTTCCATGGCAGATGCAACACGATACTTCATTTCCACCTTTCCCAAATAATTTCCTTTTAATTGTGCATCTGTCGCGTTCCTTGCATTCCTTTTCTCCTTTCAGTTCTGCACGTTTCCTTTTTCGTTGTTCTTTCTCTTCCTCTGCGGCAAGTTTAGCAAGGCGCTTCTTCTGAAACATGTCTTGATATTTTTTTGATGTCACAGCAAATGGCTGTCTGTCTGTGATCTTCTTTCCCTTACGCTTAGGAGTTTCAGGCCAAACAAGAAATTCCTCCATATGGTCTAAACGGGCTCTTTTGATTACTGAGGTAGTCGTGCTGGTTGAACCCTTTTCCTCCTCTCCTGTGTACATTCTCTTGCTGGAGATATTGCTAGTTTCTGCTCTTATTTGGCTGTTCTGTATGGCATTATTTGGGGTCACATTGCTAATGATATTTCCTGCCCCGTTTCTCTCAGGAGTCCCACTAGTGGATTGGCAATCAATATCCTTCATATTGGATGAGTGGCTGTTACACTGAATCATGCCACTTGCTGCGCTGCTTGATTCAGCGCCTGACATTCGCCTGAAGTTCTTCTCTTTCTTGAAATATTTCCATATTCGGAACAAAGAGTGAAAATCTTCGCCGCTTTCTCGCAGAACCGTCCCATCGCTCTTCTTAAATGTTTCAATTTTTTCAGCTCCTACAATGCTGAAAAATGTGTCATAATTCATAACTACATTTGGGATATTTTCATCATTGCAGAGAATCTGTCCCTGCTCCTTCGTGACCGCTGTCACATTAGATTTCCCCAGACATTTGGAGTAATCCACTGCATAAGGATTTAAAGGACAAATACCACATACTTCAAAACCTTTCGCCAGGGTTTCAGGTTTGGCAGCAGACTCAACTACCTTCTTCAACAGAGGAGCAAATGACAATTTGTTTAGAACCTCACCTGGATGATTAGAATACCAATCATGCACTGCCTTTCGCCAGCATACTTTCAGGGGCCGAAACACAGCAACATCTGCAGGTTGTAGGAATCGGGTAGCATTTGGGTACAGTGCTAATATTTCAATCTGTAAATCACGGCACAAGACACTTAATTGATAAGTTAGGTGTGATTTATGTCCGTCAACAAACAATACTACTGGCAGTGTTATACACTCAGACACAAGAAAGTGGTGAAACATATTTGCTATGTATTCAAGAAATACCTCGGAAGTCATCCACCAACTGTCGCTTCGAGCGATTCCCCATTCCTTGGGAACAGATTCCGAAATCTTTTCAGGAATTCTTTTATAGGGATAGACAATCATTGGGCAACATGTTTTCCCACTGGCCTAAAAGGTGAACATAACAGTTATGTTCTCCTTAGAAGGTCCCTCCTGTACCGAATATACATTTTTTGCTCCCTTCTTCACTAGCACTCGACCCATTGAGGGACATATTTGGAAACCTGTTTCATCTCCGTTGAAGATCCTAGATGGGTCTTTCATAGCCTCTTCAAGATTTTTCTCTTTAATATACTCCTTTACTTCGGAAAACCACTTCCTAACATCACTTGCTGCTGTTATTGACTCACTTGTTCGCTCTGTTATTTGAGGATGACGACGCAGGAAAGCCTATAAACAAGAAAGAGATCTCAATATTTTCAGAAGAATTTACAGTTACATGGATACTAATCAAAAGTTCTACGAATATATTATTACCTTCAGCCAGCCTTCACCTGGGCGATTGTTCCTGAATGGGTTCGGGCGTGGATTTAATGTCAAAAAATTCTGTACGCTGGAAATTATGTCTTCTCTCTTTCTCGGAAAACCTTTCCTTGCCATTTCGAGAATCCACCTAGAAATATTAAATTTCCTTTCCATTGTTAGGAACCATCACAATAATGCAAACTATGTATCTCTCTACTTCATGTTACACATTTTGAATCATCTTAGGCTAACCTGACTAAAGTATCCTCCTCTTCCTTCGTGAGAACTGGTGATGGACCAAAAGAATCTTTGTGAGCAGGGTTTTTCAATTTAAATTGTAGACTGGTTCGTGGTAGGCCATATTTTTTCGCCACGGCTCTCAGAGATTTATCAAGATCATTGTGTATTTCCGCTATTGCTGCTTCCATAGCAGCAGGATTGTATTTTGGAAGTTTAGGCATTTTTAAAATTAGCTACAAAGTACCAATCAAAAATTGTTACAGTAATGGACTACACCCAAAACAGTTATTGGCCGGGTGGCCATTAACTCTATAGGTTGCTTTTCTTACAAAACCAAGGAATATTGATATTCTGATCATATAAGAAGCTTGTCTACCGCATAAAAAGTACGATTTTTATAGACTTCCAAAACACAGCTATTGGCCGGGGTGGCCAATAGCTATGTAATGCAATTTTTTCAGTTACAGTTAGTGGCCACCCACGTGAATGGTACACACTGCATTGATTCTTATAAATTATCACATTAACTCATTGGTTATTAACTTAACTCACCTCAGTAACCTTGCCTGGAGTGTAGGACAGTATCAAAACACTATTAGAGATATTTCAAATAAGTGCTGACGCTAAAGAAATTCACAAGAAATATCACAATATTAAACACTGTGCCAGTTGAGTGCCATCATTTTGAACTCTCGCAGATAATGGAGGGAAAAAGTTCCATGCTTATGGAGAATAAAGGATAGGTCTGCCATCTTGTGACAAAAATCAGACTTTAAATTCTACAACTGCCTTGTAATTGAACTTTAAATCAGTATTGGCCAATAACTGTAAGGTGGCCAATTACTATACGGTTTACCCTATATGCGCAATGTATCAAATAGGTGTTTGGAAATGTTTTCGAGGATTTCCTTCGAAAGACAATTGATGTCATACTGCGACGTTTACAACGCTTCGCTAACAATACAGATGCCTACGTGGAGTTTTAGTGTGCCACAAAGATTTTCATGCACTTGGGGCCATAACATTTTTATGTTGTGCAAATCTATTTGCAAAAGATATACCGTTTTGAAATCGGACAGTGGCTTCCCACCAACCCTGTAATTTCTACAGAAATCTAGGTCTTCTGGTATGGGCTACAAAAGACTATTATTTCCACTGACCTGTCTTAGTCTCTTTTTGCTAGTGGTTTAACGCCGCGCTATCTCATCGAAAGTCTTCGGCGACGCAAGAGCTAGGAATGGGTAGGAGGCGGTCGGGCCGTAATTAAGGTACAGCCCCAACATTTGCGTGGCGTGAAAATGGGAAACCACAGAAAATCATATTTAGGGCTGCTGAAGGCGGGATTTGAACCCACCATCTCCCGAATGCATGATTTGGACTTGTGAAAATGACAGGTATGAGCAATGGTGTTACCAGCGTTACTAATAGGGTCAATCGATGTGTACATTTTAGTGCACCTAGAGCTGCCTCTGTGGATCAGCGGTAGAGTGTCGACCTCCCGAACCCAAGATAGCGGGTTCAAACCCGGCAGAGGTAGTCGGATTTTTGAAGTGCGTAAAAAAGTCCATTCGACACTCCATGTCGTACGATGTCGGCATGTAAAAGATCTCTGGTGACACATTTGGTGTTTATCCGACAAAATTCATTAAATTTCAGCCATAGACTCCCAAGAGAGTTTCGGTTTACTCGGTCTGCCATCTAGTGGGGGCCTAGAGTAAAACGGAACGTCGAAATTGACGAGCAGACAGCCAGATGGCGTCAAATTGAAATGTCTGCACACGGTAGCTGAGGCCATACGATTATTATTATCATTATTAGTGCACCTAGGACACACTCGTGCAATAGTAGTTTTTGGCACTGCAAGAGTAGCATAGCGAATCTAACTCACTCCTCAGTTCCCCTGTGGGTGGGGGCGTTAACCCACGGTAACCCCTGCCCGTCGTAAGAGGCAACTAAAAGGGGCCCAGGGTCTCTGAACTTTGGAACGTGGGTTGGCGACCACGAGGCCCTTAGCTGAGTCGTAGCATTGATTCCACTTACTTGTGCCAGGCTCCTCACCTTCATCTATCCTATCCGACCTCTCTTGGTCAACTCTTATCCTTTTCCGACCCCGACGGTATTACGTATTGTACCTGTCCAAGATTTCAGTACATAAACAAATTACCGTTGTTCACTAATATGACATTAGAATGGAGCACCTTCGGTGAGCCTCGAACTCAGCCCGGTTATCGAAGTCTCACCCTCCCCTTCTAGAATGATTCGCTAGCTGAGTCGGTGGGCATTATCGGGCTGACTGGACCGTCCGATGGGGCGGTGATCTTCTAATATTTTTTATAGCAGGGGAATATTAATTATGAGGGGAATACTAGTTCATTACTAACGAGAAGAGAAACAATATCTTGTATAACAATTTTACTATACTAGTGAAACACATCTTATTAACATGGATATGCCATACAACGCACTTTACATATGATATTTAAGGTGATATTGACGTTTAAATGTTCGGTAGTCTTTCTCTACACTTCATTATACGTTCAATTATTCAAACTTAAGAGGTGTTCCCTCTTGAACTATTTACACTATCTCAGACTTAGAGAGGCGCTTCCTCTCGAATTATTTCACTCTACACTTACACTTATCACTTTACACACATATTTAATCAGTATGGACATACCCTGCTATAATCCTGTTTACCTGCCGAGAATTAATATATTCAAATAATCAAGCTACGATATAAGTCTGCAAAAATCGGATGAACTGAAATAAGCATATGTTTCTAATATGTAGACTCCCAATCCTTTGAAAGTCGTATCACAACACTTCCCTAAGTTAATCATTGCCGAATAGGCAATATAATAAACACGCTCATTTCATTAGGATTTTTATCAATACACATAACAGGACATTATTTACACAACGTTGCTACCTAGGGACAAGCATAAAGCGACTTCAATACCAAACATCATAAAAAGAGTATCATAGCACTTCCTGTACGAGATAGACAAGGGCAAATACACTCCAAACACACACGATGAGGCACAGATTACACAAGCCACCCGCTGTTGGTAACAGTAAGCTTTCACTGTCTCCTGGAATGAACCCAGGATCTTCTGAGACGGGGTATATCTAACCTGGAACTCCCTACATGCTGTAAATAATTAAGAAATAAATTGGAGGGATCCTTCCTTTAATGCACATCGGAATTTATGCGACGTTGGCCATATTTAAATTGATGCATGTAATCGTTTTGCCGAGAGGAATGAAACAGCTACTTGTATTTTGTTCCCTTTCAGTGAAGTAAACACTTTCGTTCGTCCCTATAGATGGGCTCATAAATTACCCAGCTGTTAGCCGCCCACGACACATTTCCAAAGAGCGGGGCCTGGGTCTCTTCATACAACAGCTTCACGGCAAATAACCTCGCTTCTCTTCTTCCTGGCCACAATGGCATCACATTTGATATCGGCTCTATATCCGGCCATAATCAACGTATTCATAGCGCGGTATCCACTTCGCACATCTTAATAACAAATTCCAGGGGAACTTCACATACTTGCTTCACAATATACCTTAAGGCTACAGCCCGCTTAGCCATCACATTTCACCTCTCGGTACCTCGACTACAATGCTATTCAATGATGAAACCCTGCCACACGGGTCCAAATTACCTCACGCATTCACGAGCTAAATAATACGACGATATATACCCCATGTCTCCATCCGTTGTTTTACAGCAGCCTTAATTACTAGTTAGAAGGACTCCCTACGAGCTTGTGAAATGCAAAAAAGGAAGAAAATCAATTACTGAGAGATATTTGATTACTCATATTTGCTATAGAGAAGATGATAACTGGAGTCATTTTTACAAAATATTTAAGCCCACTTTACTTGACAGCACTTCGCCCTTAATTAATCTAAGGTCCTTAAAATTACGTCATGCATTACGAAACGCTTATATAAAAATGGAAGTAAAATGTGGTTATCCCAACCATGATGAAGGTGTTTCATAAAAACCATAAATAAAAATGAAATTATTATTATCCCTCTGAAATGGCATATTGGCGATCTACGTTACGACTGCATGCAAATTTATTCTATATTTACAATATGATAAGATTTTCAAAGCTACTGAATATTTTGGAAATGTACTTAGCCTTCAGGATACCACGTTCACAGCATTACAGATGGGCACGCCCATGAATTACTCGGACATCAAGACGTCTTCAGCGATGTGAAGTTCTTTGGTGATCAACTGGCAAGTCACGAACATGATGGCTTGAACTCGTGCGACGTTCCAGACGGTCTCTGCTACACTAGGCAAAATTCCGGCAGACAGCTAGATGTCTCGTTTCCTCCGACGTTCTTGTGGACTCCTTATGTAAATGAGGGAAAGTTATATCATGTGAATGCGTTAGTTTATATTACACATCACAGATTAAATACCTGGTTGGATCTGCTCAATGGCACAAGCATTCCAACTCAATGTCGGTAATGTCACTGAAACCCGACATTATTCACCTCTCATCTACCTATCATCCTTATAGTCAGCTACTTTAGGCCCTGAAATTCCACTGGGTCACTTAGGGAACGTCACTGGTTAGGCCACTAATGCGTTAGCACTCTCGCATTTCACGACGATAGTTCAGGCATATTCTATTGCACTTAGTCGTAAGTCGAGCTCTCTACTGCGTTAGAAATTGATTTAACGTGACACTGCCCTTAACCATTCCGATAATGAGCCGTTCATTCACTTTCTTTGTAATTCACATTTATATCGAGCACGCTCGCTCCACACACTTCGCTACATACGTGCCTATTTATGTTAATTTGGCCGCATTAATTTAGGCATATATGAGGCTCGGTGCACGACCTCTTCGACACACGGACAGCGATCATTTCGGTTTCGGGTCGTTCCTACTATATTTGTTAGCGGCACACTGTACGCGCAAACAGCTTGCTTAGATTATGGTTATTTCCACATATATTCACAGACTTTAATAAATCACTGCATTACACTGCCTACATTACAAATGATTTCTTCATAAAGGACTCACTCACAAATCACGACGAACTAGTAACGAACTGACGTTGAACTGAAAATGCACTGGTGGTGTCTGCCTCTCAGCTTCTTCCTATATAGGCGAGATGTCCGGATGCTGAGAGTGGGGGGAAAATGCAACCCCTTCTGAAAATGTGCTCCGGTAATACGCAACGTAGAGTGGCGAACAGGATATCAAACTATAGCTCCTGTATTCCCATTTTCACCGACTGAATGTTATTAAAATAGCTTCGTAGATTCTCAAGCAATCTTAAAAGCGTCATTTTGTCTCTGTCGGTGAATGATGACGAACACTAGGAGAATCCTTGAACTCGCTGCCACGGTTGGGGTCCAACATCTGGTAACCATTAAAACGAGCACTTGTTACGGCGTAGTTACCGTTCTTTCAATTATGTACAGCACTTCTCGGTCTCATAATGACGCGTAACATTCCCTGATTCGAATGAATGTTTACACGTGATTATCCGTTGAATATCTTGCGTTCTATAAAAATTAACAGGGAAAACAATTGAACTCGATGAGTTGGCAGTGGTGAATGAATGAGGGAAATGGGGTATAATGTTAGTTCTCACGATGGATATACTCCATGGGCTCGGCTAGTGACCTAGATGCTCTGTCAAATGATAACGCGTCTCTTTCTGTCTTGCTCGTGGTTGGAGTGAGAAAACTTCGAGTACAAGCGCTCTTGCACCGCCTTGCTGCTAATTACCAGCAACTAGAGTTGGGTCGCGTGACTCAGGATACTGCAAATCGTATCCCGGAGCGGGTGGAAAAATTCTAACTTGGTCAGTTTTTATCGTAGAATGACGCGGAAAACGGCGTATTTCATCTCCTGGGTATCATGACATACTATAGGTGACGGTCACATCATGGAGGCTTAGGGAGTCTTTCATTTTCACGTCCTTCGGGACTCTTGTCTTTCTTTGGCCGATTCTTTCATTTCGCGAAGTGTCGGACCCCTTCCATTCTTTCTCTCTGATTAGTGTTGTATAAAGGAATGTTGCCTAGTTTTACTTCCTCTTACAACAATAGTCACCACCACCTCACTCCTCCGTTCCCTAGTATACTTTCTTCAGAGACACGAGAGCCAATTATTACCATCGTGGGCATCTAAAACTTTAATCAGAAAGAAACTGTATTACTGGCGCCCCCGAGTTATACCACTAAAACTGAGCTCTCAAAACTACATGTGTGATGCATAAGGAACTTCGGACGACTTTGGATTACGCGCAGCGAATGGAAGACAAGAGGATACCAAACACAATCGCCATTTGCTAGCAAGACACCAGTAGTGGGTCTGTTCCATGATGGTGAAGTCGTGGTCTCTTTGATAGCTTCCCTATATCTGAGAGGCGCTATTCTCGAAGTTGAACGTATGTTTTCTCATCTATTACTTTGCGAATTGCGATAGAACCTAGTGTAACACAGTTCTAGACGTGTCTACGCCAATACTGGCAAGCTTCATGAAAAATAGATCAGCGGTTCTAGTTCAGTCCATAGCGAATGGCAGACAGTCAAACAAAACTTTCAAATATGATGGATATCGTCTACGTATTACATATAACATCTTAATATTTCGACCGCAGCCAATTTTATGGGCGGGAAATATATTTCTATTACATTAGATATCACATTCACTTGTTTACCAAACCTATCCCTATTTATTAAAAATACTAGCAATTTTATCAGTTTTTGCACGGGAATATGGTCATAGTCTCTTTCATAAATTTAGCCTATGCGAAGTAACATGGCTCTATTCATACTCTTAATACAACCTGTTAATCTGGTATTTTCCTCCGAAATTACGTTAAGGTGACTTGAAGTACGATAAAGCTGAATAAAGTTGAGGGAGAGAATGAGGACGATTTCCGAATTAACTGTACGGCACGTTTCCTCCCTGCTTCTCAGCTTGCATATATCATTGACCACTTCCGTGGCCCTCGGACGTTGATGATACCTCCCTTACTGTCTGCCCCATCTAAAAAAGTAAAATGGCTCTTTAGTTCTTCCAGTAAACCACCTATAAGTGACATGTGCCAAGTGTCCCACGGGACTTGGATTAAAAATCCAATTTTTCATACGCATCTCCGTTATATACCGTATTTTGATAAACCTAATGCAAACGAACATATTTGAGGAAAATCTTCCTGTAAGTCCCAGCTCCGTGTCATGGTCTTGACGTCATATTCACCTGATAACACACTCCTGAATGAGTAAATTCCAAACACGTAGTTTCGTTGAAATATGTCCAGTAGTTCCCAGTTTTAGGAACACAGACATACAGACAGATAACTAGACTGACAGACTGACACCATTGCGAAAAATTCTACCTCATGTTTCCTTGGTTTTCAGTTACATTAAGAGGTAATAATATTATACAATACCAGCGAAATATTACGTATTCTCTGATTTTTTCCCGTTATGGATACTTTAAATAACCATACATCACTTTGCTTAAAATACTACTGATTTAAAGAACCACTATCTTCTGCAGGTCAACAACGTGTATGTTCTATCTGAAGTTTAGGCGATGGTGATAAAGTGCATAATGCAGCTGGTGTGAAAGTTGTCCTAGTTATCGCACGGATAATTTAAAAACAACACTTTTGCCAATCCATTCTTCCTAATAAATCTAGTTCATAGAAATATTGTCCCCAACAAATGAGGATTCCCGAGTCAAACATTTGCAAAAACGCCCTTTTCCAAATGCAATAAAAGGTTATATTATGTCCAATACCTGTTAAGTGTACATTGTGTTGTTGGAATTTGGGAAATACTGTTTAAAATGCGGGACTCTGTATTTTCTCACAAGCTTGACGAAGTTGTAGTTGATTTAGTTTTGTTTCAGTGTCTGCGTTGTCCTTTTGTAGATCGGTTAAGAAATGTTAACGACTAAAGTGATGGCGTTTCACCATAGTTTGTAGGCAATTATACTACCACTCGGAAAGGTTATTAGTGCTCAAAAGTCGCTGAAGTACTGAATCGTATTGGTTCTATTGTTCTACTGGATATCGAGGAGGAACGGGTTGTTGGTCTGCTCTTGGTATTCTTCTGCGAATGTCACTAATCTCAAAATGTTCACTGATTGGAGGGAATTCCTGTGGGTCGTAGTCGGGAAAAGTTTCAAAGTGATGGACAACTTCCGACTGGGGCACAAATACTAAATGACACAGCATTTATCCATCTCCTTTCTTGGTTAACGCACCGTTGATGTGAAGAGACAGATTCAGACAGAGCATACAGCAGGTCAAATACATATACATTTAGAACTTGTCATGTAGTTGCTGAACTGGGGAAACATCAGGATCGCTGAAGACTACCTGTTCATCAAGCAGGTAGTCTATGCGAGTCAGAATACTATCTATCGCCCCTATGCGTGCTCAGATGATCTAAACTCATGAATATCATTTTGAACATCGCTCATCTTTCATGGCGAGAGCCACTTCAGAGACCCCCATAGCGTATGAAATACTTATTATGTGACTCTTTAAAAAGCCGGAAAGCTCTGTGTCATTACATTATTCTGACAATGCAGCGCTAATGACCTTATCAACGTCGGTAGTTAGTATCATAACCTCGGTCCATAGCAGTGCAGACAAACCTCCCATCTACCACTCTACCGAGGATACAAAACAGAGCTTGTCTAAATATTTGACCTTTGTTTAGTAAGTCCACGGCAACTTTCAATTTCAAGTGAAATACACGTTCAATAATGTTGTGGCGATCATTGGGTGACTGACCATTTTAAATGACATTTCTTACCACTTCGGGTTCCTTATACCTGTAATGGTAAGGTCAAATTAGGAATATTCAGACATGTAACGTACAGAGTTCATTCATGGTATTTGTGATAGAAAAGTCCGATCGGGAATATTTACACATGTAACATAGTGAATTCATTCATATACCCGCATGTATCAAGGTCGTCAGGTGAAAGTGCTTGAAAAGAAAGCTTTCTTGTCCTCACTTATGATATCCTTAATGTGAAGGTACATCTCACCCCTTTTAGTCAATTTTTTTATAGACTGACCCTTCAGTCTCTATCTTCGCAAGAATGTCTTCCCAGAACTGATCAGATAGTTGACGAAATAACTGCCGGTCGTTTACCTCACCTCCGCTTAACATAATTTGATAAGAATAGAAAGAGACAGATATTTTCTTTAAAGGAGTCTTTCATTACTTGGAAAACCTTGCTACACACACTGATTCATGCCAACAACACAGCCACCTTGTCCGCTGTTGACTGGTATAATAATTTCGTGTGGCTGTTTCTAGCCGAGTAGACCCCTTGTAAGGCAGACCCTCTGATGAGGGTGAGCGGCATCTTCCATGTGTTATTAAAGTGGAGGATCGTATTATGTGTGGTGTGTGAGGTGCAGGGATGTTGGGTACAGCACAAACACCCATGCCTCCGGGCCATTAGAATTAACCAATGAAGGTTAAAATCCCTGACCCGGCCGGGAATCGATCCCGGGACCTTCTGAAACGAAGGCCACTACGCTGACAATTTAGCCAACGAATCGGCCTGTTGACTGGTTATAGTGGCCTCAATAACATTCTTGCGGATCCAGCATGGCCTCTAGTCATCTTCAGTTCCTTCACATGCGGGCAGCTAGTGATATGAAGTGTACGCTTGCAGTCTCTTAGACACTGAAGGAAATGTTCAAAGTTGGCATGTGTCCCTTTTCATAGTAAAATTTGAGATTCTGATAAATCAACCATGGGATCCAATTAATTTTGCCATAACAATAGAAAATTCCTTCTGATTCTGGCTTCCATTAGAGATCTAATTTGAGGTGCTGATTGTCATCGGTGAGAGGGTTAAATTCTAATGCACTTCGCTGTCTTTTTCCTATCCGGCTGTCGTCAGATATTATACTGTCTTCAGTTATAATCAATTTTAATTGTCTTAATTTCTACTTTTATTTCTCCATATGTATGGAAGTGCTTATACCGAAATCTTGACTCTTTTTTATTTGATTGATATAATGCACTATTTTTCCTGCATTTTTTCTTTCGCACTCTATGATTTCACTGATTAAGGTGCATAGCGTACTGTTACCTGGAACATTTAGTGTCAGTATAAGGTATCTAACTTCAGTTGAGGTAGAGCTCAATTTTCTAACACTTGCAAGTCTTACTGTATATTCTTTTAAGGATTTGTGACCATCATCAGTGGCCTCTGATATATGTTACTGAGCTGGCCGTCTTTGGTATTTCTCCTGAATAATCTGCAATTCTTTTGACGACGTATAGCTAATTAGTCGTTCTTTTAGCACCAGCAAATAATCCTCAGTGCCAGTTGTATTGGATTTATCCAAAGATGTTTCACTTAAACGGTATTATCTAATCCTCTGAGAGCAGAACATTGGTTTACGACTAGCATCATACAGTGAATATCGAACAGCGCTCTTCTTAAGTCTGTCGGCAGACACCCCGTTCTCGCACTCCGAGGTAGTCTTGCTGTGCTAAATGCGTTAGATAGTAGAGCGTTTGCTATTTTTTCTCAAGGTACTGGGTTTGATCCTGCCTCAGTTCGATGGTATGTGAAGATGCTCCGCTCGTGGAAAGCTGCAAAAGTTTTGTCGGTAGATCCATATCTACCTAAATGAACTCTTACGGCAAAATATATCTGGGTCCTCGTCGTCTTCGGAAACCTTGGGACGTAAATCAATATTATCAAAAGCTGCCAGAGACGCCATAGATTTACACTGACGATGTCTATGCGAAGTGAACCTTCCCTGCTATCAGCATCGCTCTCTGAATGCTTTTCCCTATCTATCCGCATTCAAACCGGCCTCATGTTCAGAAGCATTCTCAGAAGCCCTGGACTTGGACTGGTGTTTTTCAGCTTTAAACGATGATTTTTCCAAGGAGCTCAATTTTGAGAGGCTGTAGTAAAAGGCACCAACTCTCAGAACTGTCACAACCAACCCACTGACACTAAATGTTCCAGTTAACAGTACGCTATGCACCTTAATCAGTGAAATCATAGAGTGCGAAAGAAAAAATGCAGGAAAAATAGTGCATTATATCACTCAAATAAAGAAAAGAGTCAAGATTTCGGTATAAGCACTTCCATACATATGGAGAAATAAAAGTAGAAATTAAGACAATTAAAATTGATCATAACTGAAGACAGGATAATATCTGACGACAGCCGGATAGGAAAAATACCGGTATGTAAATATCATGTAGATGTATTGGAGAAATGAGATGTCCCTCACTAAATTCTGATCATATGAGTTACGGAGTTTTGAAAGCGATAACAGGGGTGAAATTTAGGCGCAGGACATGTTAAGTATTCAGATAAGAAGGTGACTTAAGGCGTTACTACTTAAGCCTAAGGAGGCAAGGGGAGAGGTAAGAAATTAAAGAAACCGGAAGTTGAGGAGAAATATAGCAACAATTATAGCAAATGCCAGCAAACACATTACAGTGTGAAAAGAATAATGGTTTAACTCCACGGTGCTCTTTAAATATTGACAGCAACGCTTAGTACAATTCGAAAACGAATGTAACCTCCAACGATATTCCGCAAAATCGATCAGAATGGCAGCTTGACGCCCTTCTCACTTTCTACACAACGAATAACCACAAGTTTACAGGAATGATGACGAAAATGGCATTACGTTACATCCCTGCTGGCAAGCAAACTGAGACGTTGTCATGCCAACCGGTAGATTAGCTGTCGGTCTGCGAGGGTGTCCGTCAAAGACTGCAGAGCATGAAACCTGTAGAAAATAGTTATTTCCTCCGTCATTTGAAGAGTGAGAGTAATTATGTACATAACAAAAATGATTTTAAATAAACAGATATTCCACACATATTTGACAGATTTTACAGAAAATCAATAGTGTAAGAGCAAATGAAAAAAACCTACCGGTCTTCCTATACATCCCCAGTCTATTAAGTTATTTTTACGTCATATGCATATCGTGACCTGTTACTGGACCTGTTCTAAATCTACACAGCCGTTTACCCGTGTTGGTGGAACAAACAAACAGGCAAAGAAACGAAAAAACAGAAAAACGGACAAACATACAAGCAAATACGAAAGCTAGAAACCACTGATACGAACTTGAGTCGACCTAAAACGAATAAATATTCCAGAATACGGCAAAATGAACGAAATTATAGATAAGCAGGCCCTTCGCTACAGAACTTTTATGTAGTGTGATTTATTAACGTCTAATTTCCATCTTGGTGGAGTTTAATAATGAGACAGCTGGTTGTATTTGTTTGTGAGATTATTTTTTTAAAGTTGGATTTACTCATGTCAGTATATGGATTGGATGTACTTGTTCGGCCCGTGTCAGGTTCGTGATAGTTATTGTAGAGGCGATTCAGCAAAAAGATGATGATTTAATAAATTAATAATTTAATGGTCCGCCTCTGTGGTGTAGTGGTAGCGTGATTAGCTGCCACCCCCGGAGGTCCGGGTTCGATTCCCGGCTCTGCCACGAAATTTGAAAAAGTGGTACGAGGGCTGGAACGGGGTCCACTCAGCCTCGGGAGGTCAACTGAGTAGAGGTGGGTTCGATTCCCACCTCAGACATCCTCGAAGTGGTTTTCCGTGGTTTCCCACTTCTCCTCCAGGCAAATGCCGGGATGGTACCTAACTTAAGGCCACGGCCGCTTCCTTCCCTCTTCCTTGTCTATCCCTTCTAGTCTTCCCCATCCCCCGCAAGGCCCCTGTTCACCATAGCAGGTGAGGCCGCCTGGGCGAGGTGCTGGTCATTCTCCCCAGTTGTATCCCCCGTCTAAGAGTCTGAAGCTCGAGGACACTGCCCTTGAGGCGGTAGAGGTGGTATCCCTCGCCGAGTCCGAGGGAAAAACCGAACCTGGAGGGTAAACAGATGATGATGATGATGAATAATTTAATGATTTAATAATTGAATCAATTTGATTTGATTTGTTGATGTAATTTAATTATTTAATTAATGTAACTCAACTAAATTTGTAAAGGGTAACACAGGTCAATTTTAGTTTTGGAATACAATGTTCAGTAATTTAATAATGAAACTCAATAAGTGGTAATTAAAATGAAATGATGTAATAATTTGTGTCGGATAAATTTCTATTATAACGAAGCCGTAGAGATGGATCCATCAAACTATGTAAAGAAGTTTCAACCACTCGATATGTATTTTGCTTAGGAGTTTGAGATTAAGAGAGATTTAATGACGGGAATTTTTTAAATGATCCGACTTAATAAACATAATGAATGAAGCATTTGTGCTTATTGGGAATTGATACTCGGAGTATATAACCGATTTTTGTAACATTTGTTGAATACTTAATGGGTTTCAGTTGACCTTGTGAATTTTGATTAATGAATTTTTATCTTTTATTGTTGTCTATTTATTTTTCGTTGCCGTTCTGCGAAAGCTTCAAATAAATTTGTTTGCAAAAACGTTCTCATTCATAATCTTTTTATTATTTTTCTCTTTTATCTTTTCTGTTATTAACTTAAAATTAGTTTTTTTAAATTTCCAAATATCACCGGAGATCACGACCCTGGGATTAATGCCGTCGCCAAAATCATATGCTGGATAAAAGGAAATACGGCTGAATAAGTTGAATGACTGAGAAATATGAGAAATTTCTGTTAAACTGACACGTATCATCGCTTAAGCAACAATACCTTCTATCTGACAGTGGTCTCTCAAACCATTATTTACCTTAAGACGAGTGACTCCTCCCAGCCACATACGGATAAGCAGTCCATTAGAAAAGTTTCCGTTGTGTTCATTTTCCTATGTTTACGTGTAAAGGAAAATGAAACTTACCATACCGTACTGTAGGAATGTATGTTCGAATGACGTTTTTACGCACTCCTACATATACTGTTTACATTCATTATCCTTTACACACAAGCATACCTAATTGAACACAAAGATAATTGTTCTGCTGGACTGCGTATCCATATGTGGCTGGGAGGCGTGACCAGTCTTAAGGAAGGAAAATAATATATAGGATGTGAATTTTCCGATTGGTGGTATTGTATCTTAAGCGACGATATTGAGAGTTCTGGTACTTTTTCCATCTGATACAGTAAAATGGAACGACATAATAGAGATGCACGCCACCAAAATAGTGTCAAATATTCTTTTGCTAGTGACTTTACGTCGTATCGACACAGGTCTTATGGCGACGATGGGATAGGGAAGGAATGACCCGTGGCCGTAATTAATGCACATCTCCAGCATATGCCTGGTGCGAAATTGGGCAACCACAAAAAAACAATCTTCAGGGCTGCGGACAGTGTGATTCGATCCCACTATCTCCCGGATGCAAGCTCACAACCGTGCGCTCCTAACCGCACGGCCAACTCGACCGGTAAATAGTGTCAAGTGAAAATATATTCAACACGGCAGCTGTGACTTACAATTCGTTTTCATCTCCATCTTCTTAGCCTTACATCAATTACTGCGTATCGATTATGCCGGGAGCCTTTCCTGGCGCAAACCAAATGTATTTACTCTTGTTGGTTTTCAATAGTGTTAATAGTGTGGTGTTTGAAAATGAATAGCAATTTATTAAGACGAACACAAACACCCAGTCCCCGTAGTAGAAGAATTAACCAGAATCCAGACGCGGCTAAAATCTCAACCCGGCTGGCAATCTAACGCGAGGCCCACTGGACCGAAGGCCATTACACTCGCCATTAAAATAAGGACCTGGACTTAGAACACTAGGTCACATTATATTATTATTATTATTATTATTATTATTATTATTATTATTATTATTATTATTATTATTATTATTATTATTATTATTATTATTGTGAAGCCGGGCTGGCTCAGACGCTGGCCTTCTGATCCCAACTTGGGAGGTTCGAACATGCCTCAGTCCGGTGGTATTTGCAGGTGCTCAAATAGGTAAGCGTCGTGTTGGTAGATTTACTGGCACGTAAAAGAACCCCTGTGGGACGAATTTTTGGCACCTCGACGTCTCCAAAAACCGTAAAAGTAGTCGGTGGGACATAAAGAAAATAACATTATTATTATTATTGTTATGCTATTGTATCTACATATCTACAGGTTGTAGTGCATATTTTCATCTTCCATTTGCATGGATTCAGGTATAATGATTACTACACATAAATCCACTAGGCAGTAATACATTTTGTCAATGAATATTCCGAAGGTTGATATTTAACATTTTAGTTGCCTGTACACTAATGTTATTTTATAATTCTTGAGTTAATTCTGACAATGCCAATTTATGTGGCTAATTAGGACAATGAAGGTAACGAGACTCGACCAGACAACCCGTAGAGCACATATCCCATTGTCTTGTGCGACACGCCGGTGTGTGATATGCTAGCTGTCACTTCCAGCCGACACTAAACCACCGGCGGCCGACCAAGTCCTCAGTGAAGCTGATATCACAGACAGACAACGGGTGTACTTTATGACTGTATGAATACTACCTAGACATTTTTAACGACACAGCTTTGTGATCAGAAATTCGAAGCTTTGTCGAGATATTTTACGGCACAATGATTCCTGTCTAAAGAGTTTTGAACCATATGATGATTAATACATCGGATGAACGACATTACATTGAACAGACAGGACACAGATCTCTATAGATGAAGAACAGGAGTAGTATATTTTGAAATAAATAAATAAATATTACGCCACTATAGTATTGTCTTTTAATGCTGACTTGTTTTAAATGAAGCTTCTAGACAATCCTAAAATGAATTCTAGTACGGAATGATAAAGGTCATGTGGCTCAAAGCTTACATTCGTGGGACGTTGGGTTCGAACCATGCCTTCAGTTGCCTTGAAGATCGATTTCCATGACTCACATTTTCATACTAAACCTATAGCGGTACTGTACCTTAAGGTCACCGCCATTATCTTTCTAGTTAGCACGACGTCAAACCTGTAGCAAAGTATAATAATAATAATAATAATAATAATAATAATAATAATAATAATAATAATAATAATAATAATAATAATAATAATAATAATAATAATAATAATAATAACTAGTGGACCCATAATGCTACGCAGCATTCGTTTTAGAAAGGTCAGATAATTCGTCTTCATATGCCTGTAGTAGTCATGTTGGTTTTCCTGCAATTTTCAATGGTTTTATGAACATTTAACAAGAAGCGCGTTAGAGTGCTGCAGTTCGTAGTCAGAATTTATCCAATTTGACGTCATTATGCCGTCTGTTTGGTATAAATCCGTCCATATATTCGCTTTTTTAAATCCTGCATTTCTTGGTGTGAAGCTTGGTATTTTGTCGTAGAAGGCAAGGGCCTTTTTAATTGTAGTTCTTCTCTACAGAGCGGTTGTCTCGTGAGCTCATTGGTTAGTCTCGAAGGAGCATTTTTACCAGGCAGAGAACGTTTTAGATACATGGCCTTCCCCCATTCTAATGAAGCTAGATTATCCTTCGATAGGTGGTTCCAGATAATATCTAAGGCTTATGTCGGGATGGAAACTGTTTGTACGTAGATTTATTATGAACGCTGTTCCATCTTTGGAATACATTTGGAAGCTGGGAAAGGCTAGAGAATCAAAGAGTAACTAGAATGGAATAGTATTCTTCCGTTATCAGAGGAAGTGTATATTCCCTGGCTTGACAGGTAGTAATCAAACATGGCTGCATGCAATGACATTGCTAAGGATGAAAATCACATAATATCAGGATATTAATAAGAGTCGCTTAGCAACCTTCTAAATACAGAATGTATTGCGGGTTAGGGTAATCCTTCGCCTGCATTTATTGGAGTGATCGTTTAATGTTTTCTTTTTGATTAATCAAAGTTGGCTTAACTTGGAGACCTAGCATTGTCTCATGATTCAATGACAGGTCATTCCGGAGAGAATACGACCAACATGAAGCAAATCGGTCCAGTAGAACGGACGGATGGATTTGCCAAAGCTGTTTTTAGTAAACTCCTCTTAATATATAGATGATGATGATGATGATGATGATAATAATAATAATAATAATAATAATAATAATAATAATAATAATAATAATTTTTCCGTGGTTTCCCATTTTCACACCAGGCAAATGCTGGGGCTGTACCTTAATTAAGGCCACGGCCGCTTCCTTCCAACTCCTAGGCCTTCGTCGCCATAAGACCTATCTGTGTCGGTGCGACGTAAAGCCCCTAGCAAAAAAAAAAAAAAAAAAAAAAAAAAAATAATAATAATAATAATAATAACATTTAAAGCACTGGCACTAGAGTCTCGATGCGCCTTGGCTACCGAGCGACCGCTGCTCGTCCCAAAGATTTGTAGATCACGAGACGACATGTGGTCAGGACGACGAATCATTAATCCTGCAGTTCTTGATGTAAAGCTTTGTATTGTGTCGTATAAGGCAATGGTATTTTTAATCCTAATTCTTCTATGCATAGCGGTTGTCTTGTGAGCTCATACGTTAGGCTTTCTAGATCGGTGCCGTTATCTCATAATGAGATAGCTCATCAGTTATTCTCATGTAGGCTGAGTGAACCTCGAACCAGCTCTCAGATCCAGATAAATCGCTGAACTGGCCCTGAATTGAACTCGAGGTCTCTGGGCAAGAGGAAAATTCACTACTCCTGTTTTTTTTTCTGGATGATTTCCATCGGAAGAGTAGTGTTACAAAAATGTCGGAGACTCCGGGCAGGGAAGACTTAGAAGTAAGGCAACGAGCTACTCGTCTAAGCGGTATGTTCTGAGCTGTCATAAAATGGCATTAGTAGACAAATAAACTTGAATGTAGCTTTTAAAGTACAACAGATCACAATACGAAGAGAAAGTTCGAATTCAAGTGGACGAATCAGGTCTAATATTCGGTAATAGGAAGAATTACAGATTGTCATATTTTATCAATTCTTTTGAAACATCTTCTCAGGAAGTAAATTACTGGTGGAGAATTCGTCACCTGGACGACAGCCCTAAATGCAATTCAGTCGTGATTTATGTATTTATTTTATTTTATTTGCGGATTGATTGATCTTTGAGTGTGGAATGGACCTACGTGTAGCATTGCCTCCAACATTAATCACTATCATATTAGCATTGCTTCTGCTTGTTCGTAGAGATTCCTCTCCTTCATCTTTCCTATCTCACTTCGCTTATTAAACTTTTGTTCTATCCCCTCTCCGACGGCTTTCTATCTCTACTAATAACGATGTTATTAGCTTCAAGTTCCAGTAACTACCTTTAGGGTTTTCGGGGACACCAAGTTGCCGGATTTTTTTTCCCACGGGAGTTCTTTTACATGCAGGTAAATCTACCGACACGGGGCTGACGTATTTGAGCACATTCAAATAACACCGGACTGAGCCAGGATCAAAGGGTCAGAAAGCCAGCGCCTTGCCCGCCTGAGCTACTCAGTCTGGCAAGGAGGAGGTGGAGGCATAATTTCTTCATATTCATAGCTTTCATGACCGTTTCCTTATAATTATGATCGTAAGATAACCATCTGGAAATCACGTCTAATTTTTGTAAATTATAATCATAATGCTGATTAAAAATGAATATATACAAGACACAACAGCATCGAGTATTATCAGCCAGAGTTTCATCGACAGAATTGGCTGTCGGTTTTACGTTACACCGACTGAAGCCTTTGGCGGCGGTGGGATGAGTCAGGGATAGGACTCGGAAGGAAGCGACTGCAGTCTTAATTAGGATGCAGCCCCATCACTTGCCTGGTGTGAAAATAGAAAAACACTCATTCGGTTCACACGATTTGCATGAGGCTGTTGTACGGTAAGTTCCTGATCCCTAAATTGAAACAAAATTGAAATTAAATTGAGTTCTGAGCTATCGTCCGAAGTAACAGTGTCTGTATATTCGATTTATTGTTTGTATTTTTAAAAATATATTTACCCGTTTCAGATCAACCCGAGACTATGTCACCAGGCTTTAGCTTTTCTATCTGAAAAGCCTACAGAAAGAAGAAGCAAAGATGTCTCGGCTCAAAAACATGCACGAGGTACATCATTGAGAACAGCTGGTGAATTCTGCCATGCATCCTCTGACCGAATGAAATTCCGACATATGATTACCGACATCCTGAAGTGAATAGGCAGTGGTAGAATAAGAAAAATAAGAAGGGGAAGGGAAGAAGAAGAAGAAGAAGAAGAAGATGAAGTAGTAGAAGAAGAAGAAGAAAGTTAATTCGTTTAAGAACGCGAGGAAACGGCTGAATATAATCCAACCAAGCTTCATATTTAGAGCTCATTTGTTCAGGAACAAGTTTTAAAATCACATTACTTCAAAAATCACTCAGTGGATTTAGGATTTACAGGAGGAATAAAACTGTTGTTTAATATTTTTTCATGTACTAATCATTTTCTGTAAAATCCATACATCTTCGTTCAAGATCCATTTGTACTTGTCCAATACAGGTTTTTGCTTACTCTTGAAATAGAGGGGTAAATTGATGGGATTTTTTTTTCTCTAGGGCTTATGTTCTACTGCGTGTGATTTGTCGCCTCTCATTTCCTTGCTCAGACTAGCAGTTTGCATGACAATGCTGCGGTGTGCCCGCAACTGCTCACATGTCGCCAGTACAACCACTCCACGCTCAAACAATAACATTACGCTGACTGTCGTTAATTGAGATGTGCTCTGTTGTCGCTCATGTTCGTGAGATGACATTATTGTAAATGTTTCAAGCCCGAAAATATGCTGTCCTTGCTCTTCCTGGTAGATGCTGCCATCATTTATTTAGAGCTCAAGGGCTGTTAAACAAACATTAAATAGTAATATTGATATTTCAACAGTAACCTCATTTGAAAAGTGAAAAAACTCTTTGACTTAATTGGCAAGCATTTTGCTGAAGCGATTATGAAGACATTGTTCAAATACTAACTAATATATCAACTACGGGTGCAGCAGCTACTTCATTTCATTGCATCTATTGCAATTATTAGCGTAATTAAGCAAGTGTACCAAAGTACAGGTCTCATTAAAATCAATTATAATCACTCTCTTTCCCTCATATATTTTATGAAAGGTGGTACCTATGAAACCTCAATATCAATGATGGATTGTGTATTGTTGAAATCTGTTATGCACACACGATACTAATTTCGACCTATGGAAACTCCCAACAACAGCTGAATTCCCGCTCATCACGACCTCATTCATTATATATTTAGTGTCAATTAATATTAATTAATCTATTATACCACAGTGTTTAATAATTCGTGTGCCAGTAACGTTTTGTTCATCGTAGTGGTGACGTATTTCCGGGTGCATAATTAATAGATTGGCCGCACTGCCGTGCACCGTACAGCAATTAGAGAAGCACTGCTGAGTTTCTCGGAGTCTTGTGAGTAAGAGCTGAATTTTCAAGAAAAGTGTGCACTTTTGAACAAAAAAATAATGGTTTGTGCAAACTTTTTTAGTCCTGAGGACAGCACAAAAATATTTATCGACATATGCCCTTCGTCAATTACACTAGAATTGTTAAAATTGAGAATAGCTGGTGAATTCCTCGTCTCATCGAATGAAATTCGGACATGTGTCTGCCGACCTCCATGGCAATGTTCGGATATTTATCAAACCTTTAGACTATTGACGGTTACAATATCACAAAAAAAAGCCCTTCTTTTCAAAATAATGCAAACAAGTGTAAGGAATGCAGTAAAGTGTGAAGAAGAGGACGGATTTCAGTTTGTCTGCATTCAGCGAGGGTTTTCTACAATATTCTAAAGTTTGCATGGAAAAGACGTGAGACGAGTCGAATGGATCTGTGAAAATATTGTGGAAAATCGGTTATTTGTTTGAAAAAAGAAAAATATTAGGCAATTATTTAATAGAACGCGCAGATATTAATCACGAAAAGAAACGATTTCTTTCAACACTGAAATATTTCCGAGAGGAAGACCTGTAATATATTTAATGTAATATGAGTTAATCGGAAAATGACGTGAAAAAATGTGGTATGGAACAGGAAGAAATACCGTTCAAAATCCTGGATGACAATGGATAGCGTGTAATCGTACAACACGCAAGCAGTGAGAACGGTTTTTAATACTAAAATCTAATTAGTCTGTCAATCAAAAATCATTGGGCAGTGACATCTTTACTATAATTTGGGATTCGGGAAAATTATCAAAACAAGCAAAGCAATGAAGGCCCTTGGAGGTGTGGATGGTGATTTCCACTACCTATACCCTCATCACTGAGTGAGATAGAGTGTTCAGCTTCATGTCCGTCTACCCTTGCCTCCAGAAATTAACCTGATACTCATTTTTGGTGTAGGCTAATTGTACCTCAGACTATGTGTCCCACCTATGGTAGAATTCTAGTTTCTTAAATTTTTCGACCTCCTCACAAAGAATCGAACCGTATTCTTTTCGGGTAAACCGAACGTCATTTTTTGCTGATATTTTATATTGTTTTCTTAGTTTTTCTCATTTTACTTTGATTCCTTCTTAATTTCCAACGCCTGGTGTTTTAGACCCCATCCTATTCTTGCCGATTTTTGCTTTGATTCCTGATATTCCTGATATATGTTGCACCGATCTGGATAGAATCCCTGGAAAAGTAATGCAACCTGATTAAATACGTGAGAGTGCAAAGACTTATTCTATCGAGAACAGCAAGAACGCACCGCACTGTATCTCATGAGGCACTGTGCATCATCACAGGAATTACTGCAATAGATATCAAGGCTAGAGAGGTTGTTACTATACACAATATCAAATCAGGCAAAACAACTATGAATTATGTCATTGATCTCCCAGAAAAACCTATGATATGGCTTCACCCAGACAAGTTTCCTTGTGCCAAGGACCCAAGAATAGCATTAAATGAATATATCCCATGGAAAATTTACACAGAGGGAAGCAAAAGTGAAGAAGGAGTGGAAGCTGGCATGGTTATACACAGATCTCATGAATTAATAGACCAATTGAAATTTAAACTGCAAGACAACTGTTCGAATAATCAGGCGGAGCAATTAGCCATATTACAATCTCTGGAATTCTTAGTAACTACTAGGACAGAGGATGACAAAGATAAGAAAGCAATTATTTACACAGATAGTAAAATAGCAATTGACTCCATTGCGGACTTCAGAAATCTTAACCAACTGATTGAGAACATAAGAAAGACTACAGCTACTGTAAAAACAAATAATTGGAGAATAAAATTTGAATGGATTAAGGCACATATAGGTGTTGAAGGCAATGGCCTGTCTGATATAATTGCAAGGGAGGCTGCAAAATTAAGCGAAATCTGTTTCGATAAAATACCCATCTCTACATTAAAGCAAAATCTCAGAGAAGAATTATTTCATGAATGGCAGCTAAAATGGGTACAAACTTCAAAAGGCACACTTACAAAGGAATTCTTTCCAACAGTTGCAGGCAGATTAAAATCCAACATCAACTTAACACCAAATATGACTACAATAGTGACAGGGCATGTAAATATTGCTTCGTACTTAAAATTATACGTAACTCCGAGTGTTCCTGTAACAGCAGCCTTCAGACAATAATCATATACTTTTCGAGTGCAGAGGTGAAAAATATTAGGCAATTCTTGATAAATAGTGTTAATAGAGATGATAATTGGCCAATGCAGAAATCTGTGCTATTAAAAAGCATTTAAAGGAATTTTCCAAATTTGTTAATGCTCTGGACTTTCAAGCTCTCGGGAGAAAGGAAGACTGATATTGATTGATAATGATAAGATTAACAGTCATCTAGAAATTTAATTATTCAAATATAATTTATGTTTGTGAGTTTGTAAGAAAATGTATTGTAAGTGCATGTAGTACTACTCATGTAGTGCAGCATGCAGAGAGTATGTACAGTAAATATAATAATAATACTTGTTACGAAGATATTATGGAGAGCAGAGGTGAAAGAAGGTGCCGGCATGAATGGGTGGATATACGAAAACTGAAAGACTAATTTAAAACTGTAAAATTGGCAGATTCATTTCTTTTTTTAGTCTTTCCCTTTTTCACCTTTTCAGATGCAAAATTTGAATAAAAACAAACAAAATCTTAATACTTTGCCAAGTAATTAACAATTATTCACAAAGATCGTAAGCTTGATAAACACTTTTGGAGAGGTCTAAAATAATCAGAGAACAATTTTACAGGCTGAGCTGGAAGCTCCCAGTTACAAAATTTATCTGAGCCCTATTGCTCATTTAAACCACTAATCAAGGAGACTGATCTCCCAGTTTTTTACACCACTAGGAGACAGAGTATCCAAAATATGCTATCTTACAAGAGCACATTTTGCTCCACAAAATGTATCTAGGAGACTAGTCTCCGAATATTATACTATTCAGCCTTCCAAATAACCATTTTACCTTTTAAATTAATGGGATGAGCGTCTTTGTTTTATAATTTTAAGGCGAAACTATTTTCGAAAATTCACACTTTCCAGGCCCATTGAAAGCAGAACCAACATTTAACAAAATTAACCACCGTTCACTGTCTTATACAATCAACAGTCTGATATCCTTAACGTGAAATGAATGAAAGGGAGGTTAACAGGGGTAACAAATGCCCATACTACACGGCCTTTGGTGTAAACAAAAGGTTAACGTTACTGGTCGAAAAACCAAAATGGTGAGGATGAGAACATCTGCGCTCCTTAAAATTTACATTAAATGCATAAAACCCTATTTGGGCTTATGGACCGACGTTACAGAGGCTAAGCTTATACTACGGAGTTGGCTAGATTGAGAAAAGTGTTTAAGTTACTGAATTTACAAGATAAAAATGGTTACAAAATCATAGTCACCTTACAATAAATTGAAAGGGAACACAAGAGCGTACATCATTCTCCATTCCATGATTTTGGTTAAGTCTTTTCGGCTACTTTGAAATTTACATTTAGAGTTTGAAATTTACATTTTAGAAAATGAAGTTACGATAATAAAGATTTGGAACCTGCCCCTCGAGCTAGCTTTGAAAGACTACCAGATTTGAAACTGGACTGCAGTGTGACTTCCTCTGTTGACAATCTTACATACATACATTATCATTATAGACTGTTATGCCTTTCAGCGTTCAGTCTTCAAGCCTCTGAGAATTTACTAAACGTCGCCACAATCCTCGATTTGCAACTAGTGTTGTGGCCTCATTTAGTTCCATACCTCTTATATTTAAATCGTTAGAAACCGAGTCTAACCATCGTCATCTTGGTCTACCTCTACTTCTCTTACCCTCAATAGCAGCGTCCATTATTCTCCTAGATAACCTATCCTCCTCCATTCGCCTCACATGACCCCACCACCGAAACCGGTTTATGCGTACAGCTTCAGCCATCGAGTTCATTCCTAAAAGCCTTTATCTCCTCATTCCGAGTACCCACCTGCCATTGTTCCAACCTGTTTGTACCAGCAATCATTCTTGCTACTTTCATGTCTGTTACTTCTAACTTATGAAATATGACGAAAAATGGTGATAAGATTAAAGACGACATTTTCTTCCTTGCCATTAAAGACTTTCATTAATTACACTGTTCAGGATACGATTCCAACACGTCATTCATGGTGGAACAACTTCAACTGAAATGCTCACTACGACTTACAGACATGGTTGTGTTTGCGAACACCTTAAGGGACAGCTTTTCGGTCTAAACATGTACATTCAAGTTAGTAACACAATGAAAACACTTGCAGAAACAATGAAGAACGTTTTTGGTGAGTGTTTATAAAGGTATTGGAATCGCTCCAGAAAGTAGAATCATTGTGTACATCAAAATGAGTTAGTTAATACTGGAAGTTATATAGCACCTCAGTATTGTAAGTTTCAGTCAAAAGGGGCACCGAATGATTTCGGTGTTGAAAGCCACTTGCGACACATGATACTTCATTACAGCTGCATTTTCTCCACTAAATCCCGTTTATATCCTTTTTTCTTAATTGGCAAAAGTTCCGATTGCTAATTAGCCATTGCAGGAATGTCCTCTTGCTTTTCAACACAAGATGCAAATCTGGAATAACAGACTGGCTGAGAGTGGACTGCGATTAAGACCGAATATTTAGTGTGTGGTTCCCAAACCAATGATGACATCAATATCGATGGCGAGAAATTACAAATTACTCCATTTTAAATACCTTGGAGTTTCTTGTCACATCAGATTATGACTCTAACACTGCTTCCAGGTTGTAAGCACAGGTCCAAGTACAGGCAGGTAACTGGTATTCTCTATGACAAGAAGATGTGTAAATAGGCTACAGGAAGGAATAACTTTACCTCTCCATGGAGTAGAATGAGATGCAGGGGCAGATCCTCCATGTTATTTAAATGAAAATATTGCAATGGACACTAGGATTGATTTGCTTGGACCATGTTAGAAACGAAGATGTGTGAACAGATACTGATGGAGCCCCAATAGTAGAAAAGTTCAGAGAGACTCTATTGCAGTGGTACGATCATTTCATGTGTTGCAGAGAAGGATTTGTTGACCGAAGAGGACGACGGCCACGAGGAAAAACTCCGCAGATATGGATGGAAACTTCTTGCAAGACATGCAGAACGGGGGCTTCGACACTGGAGATACCCAGGGCAAGGCCAAAGGGCGAAATTTTAACAAGAGAGTGGAATGCAAGTCTCTGGATGAACACTAGGAAAGAGAGACAGAGAGAGAGAAAGAAAGATAAGGTCAATGCCCAGTTTGGCAGAAGCGGAATGCGATGACAACGTCTGAATTCCGATATTGATTATACTTATTTCAATGCACACTTTCACATTTAAATGACTTCATTTGACCATTGTGCAATGTACTGTGTAATTTATATATATTTGTAATGTTCATATTATATTAACGCTCTGACACGAAATAATAATAATTTGGCCATTTTCGATCATCACGTATTTTAATCACTCTGTTGTAAAGAGCTGTCTCATTCGACTGCTTGTTTGTGATCGCAAGCAGAAGGGACACTCCAGATCCATTCAACTGTGCTAATCACCTGCTGAGCGCGAACAGGTAGAGGAGCCCGGGAGCCATCAGACTTCACGGCCAGTTTTTATACCCACTCTCCGCGTCGCACTCACATCAAGCAGATGGGTACCTACATACCAACTCAGCAGGCAGGAACATCCTTAGTTTGTCAAGTTTTCTGTTCACTTGCATATTTTATTAGCTGCTTGTTTAAAATCGCTGCGTGTTCCGAAATGGACACTCATTTCCAATGGTATACAAACCACGGGAATCTCACTGAGACTAAATTAAAGCCGCATTTATGAGATAAAAGTAGCTTATCCAGAGCAGCTCTTTCCAGCCCGAACGTGCATTTTTAGAAAATCCTTTCATGATTTGAGGATCTTTTGTTTGTCATGACACATTCTTCTTCTTCTTTTCCAACAGCTTTTTCCCACACCTGTGGGGTCGCGGTGCGAACTGCGTCGGGCATGTGGATTTGGCCCTGTTTTACGGCTGGATGCCCCTCCTAACGCCGATACTATATGGAGGGATGTAATCACTATTGCGTGTACTGTGATATGTTGTCTGAATACGATGAGGCGAGTGTTGGGACGAACACATACACCCAGTCCCGGAGCCAGAAGAATTAATCAGAAGCGGGAATCGAACCCGGGACCCTCTGAACCGAAGGCCGGTACGCTGACCATTCAGCCAACGAGGCGGACTGTTTGTCATGGCACATTAATCCCGACAAATGTGAATATTGTTAGGTACGTTATGTTGGAGCTCAAAGAGAACAAGAGTTTGCCTCTGCCATATTGGACATAAATTCATCCTCGGGTAATTTCTTTTCCCTTTCGAATATAGGCCTTAATTTCTAATCGTCATTGATCTTGGGCTTAAATGATTGTTAAATAAATATGAATATGACTAAGTTTGATAAGGTTAAAATTCAGAAGAATAGTGTTTTACAGAAGTATACTGTAGAAGTCAATAATAATAATAATAATAATAATAATAATAATAATAATAATAATAATAATAATAATAATAATAATAATAATAATAATAATAATAATGATAATAATAATAATAATAATAATAATAATAATCATCATCATCATCATCATAAGGCAACCGAGAAAACATTTTGGTTAATCTGTACTGAAATGTTACTTCATGCAAGTTGTATCTGCTTTAAAATATACCTCATTGAGAATGGTCCTATGTGCCGTAAACAAACCACAAATGTACACACTTTGGAGTTTTATTTACGGGTAATCAAATTACAATGGTTTTTTATTCCGAGCGCGTGTTTTAGATTCGTTTCATGTATCATCAATGTAATCTAGGAATGGTTTATACAGATGAGTTTGAGAACGGTTCTAACTATTTCTCTTTCATCGGGAACCTTTAACATCTGGTGTGACAAAAGGAATGGATAGATCGGTTAACAAGTTAAGGCATATAGAGTGAATCTCTTAGGAGGGGAATGATCTGAAGAATTTTGAACAGAAGTATACGAGGCATCTCAAGAGACATGTACTGTAGAACAAACAGATTAAAGAAGGTGCAATAATTACGTACTGATGAAATAGTAGGCACGGAGCAGGTTGGCATGGAAGTAAACATCAATCCACTTCTTAGATGATGATGATGATGATGATGAAGACAACGATGATGACGACGCATATTATTATTATTATTATTATTATTATTATTATTATTATTATTATTATTATATTCACTGTCCGAATCCATTGATAAATGGTTAGCATGCTGGCCTTTGGTCCTGGGTCCTGGGTTCATTTCTAGGACGGGTCGAGGTATTTTTAGTTTCCTTTTTTAATTCCTCTGGCTCGGGGACTGGGTGTTTGCATCGTCTTCAGCATTATAAATCGTCTTAGACAGCGCCCCATTCTCACCTGGCCTCTTAAAAATTATATTCACTTATTTTCACACTAGCAAATGTATCCATGCTTCGCCACGGTATTCTACATTGTATACGGATTTCTAAGTAACTTACTCTACACGCAGTGAGTCTGCATGTCTTTTAGCGTTATCCGAGAAGCACCACGTGGAGGTCTCTATACGTTGTTTCCGATGTAAGGTGCCCGATGAGGAGTTTCGATGATAATGGCAGGCCACGATTTCTATTGCTATTCACAATCGAGTTGGGGAGGTTTGATTATAATCGAGAAATGCAGCTCAATCTAACGCATAAGGGATCGAGACACTACAAAATGTCATTAAGTTGTATATCTCAGAAATTGAGCGGCGATCGTGCTATCTGTTTTATGATGCGACTTACAGATTAGCCACCATTTACTCGAAACGAAATTCTGTAACGTCATTACAATTGCCTTCATATTTCGGAATTTTTCGGGGCGAAAAATTTGCACATTTGAACAGCTTGCGATTTTTCTCAAGGAAAATGTGTCCAGGTTTCTGCATTGGCACTGGCATACATACGGAGTATTTAAGGAAGAAATTAATACAGTTAAGAAAGTTGAAATTAATAGAAAATAACTGAGGACAGCTGGATAGGACAAATATGTAAATACCAAGTAGATGCAACGGAAAATGAAATGTCCCTCACTAAACTGTGATGATATGAGTTACAGATATAAGAAGGCGGTAACAGAGGGGAAATTTAAGAGCAGGGGTTCTTAGGTAAACAGAGAAGACGATGACTTGTGGGGTTTTCACTTAAGCCTAAAGAGGCAAGGCAGAGGCAATAAATTAGGGAGGAAAGCAGTAGAAGAGAAATACAGTAAAAGAATATAGAAAATGCCAGAAAACATCCTACGGTGTGAAATAATGGGCTACACTGTACGGTACTGTTCAAATATTAACAGCAACCCTTAGTGCTATTCGCGGACGATTGTAACCTCCAACGGTATTCGGCAGAATGACAGTTTGACGTCTCTCTCGCTTCCTGGCATACAGAAAATGCCAGAAAACATCTTACGGTGTGAAATAATGGGCTACACTCTACGGTACTGTTCAAATATTAACAGCAACCCTTAGTGCTATTCGCGGATGATTGTAACCTCCAACGGTATTCAGCAGAATGACAGTTTGACGTCTCTCTCGCTTCCTACCCAAGGAACGAGTTTACAGGAATGATGATTAAAATGACATTACGTTAGTTCTCCGCGGATAAGCAGCCGGAGACATTGCCATGGTAACCGGTAGGTTCGTTGTCAGTCTGTCGGCCCATCGGTCGGTCACTCAATGGAAAGCATGAAACCCACAGAAAATAGTAATTTTTTCCGTCATTTTAAGAGTAGGCGAAATTATGTACATAACAAAAGTTGTTTAAAATGAAAGGGCGTTTTACATATAGTCCACGGATTTAACAGAAAATAGTATACGAGAAAATGAAAGGTAACAGTTCTGGTTTTCCTATAAGTTCCCATTATATTCAGTAATAAATTGTATGTATATCTTAACCTTTCCCTGGATAAGTATACTCTAAATATTAAGTTTAGTCGAGATCTATCCAGCCGTTTAGCCGTGATGGTGGAACAAAGAGACCAACAGACACGAAAGCTAAAAAAAAAATACACTGATACGGTCTTAAGTTGACCTAAAACGGACAAATATCTGAACAATTGGCATAACAAATGAAGTTATAGACAGCTTACACGCTACATCTTTATTTATGTGTAGATTCATGCAGTTAGTAATTATTAATATTATGTCCATGAAGATGTCATTTACGGACGGAAAAGAACATAATGCACTAACGGGAAATATTATATTAGCTATTTTGTATAAAAGTGCTGTATATTTTTCCGGCATGACGTAAGTATAATTTATAATAACAATTATCAGTAACAGAGAAAAGTGCTGCCTAGCCGAGGCGGTAGTTGGGTGCTTGGTTCACCTAGACTGAGATGTGGAAGCTGTTGGGGATTACTGTAGTGGTGCTAAGTAATGACATTTGTAGCATGACTTGTGCGTCTGATCCAGTGAAGAAAGCAATGGTAGTTGACTTCCTCAATTCTATTTTTACACCTAGTCTGCCAGCACATAAAATTACGTTAATTTCAGGAGTGATGATTTTACGCTTGAGGAACTTAAACGCGCCGAGATTGGGCAATGGTATTCGCCTAAGAGTAGGGACGATAAGCAGGAAAATTATTGTGAGCGACTGTTAAACATGTACTGTCAGCAGGAGCGGTGATAAGGTGGGATGAGGGAGAAAATATTAAATAATACCATTTTATCCGGATGAAACTAGGAATTATAGGAATTATTCTAATAAGCAATTTGTGCAAGCCCTGTTGACTTATAAGCCAATAATTTCTTTTATTTTCTGGAATTATTAACAAAATTATTAGCGGGAATATGCAAAAACTGGCATTCGTTGCAGCAAACAGATTTGCATAGCGCCACAACAAGTAGAAGGCACTCTGCATATGCTGTGAGGAAGGGTAGCAAGGATACATTTTTGTGCCAAGGTTATGCACACTGAGGTATGATCCGCCCGCTTGCTGCACGGGTTCATCAGGCTGGCAGTCTCTTTAGTGTTTGCTAATTTCTTAGTGTGCAGTCAAATACTAAATGATTTTTAATTGTATAATCACAAGTAGTATAATAGACGGGTTCTGCCGCCACCGCCACCTCCGGCTCCCAGTGGCCACCTCCACCTCAGCCAGTGGCCTCTTCCAGTACTGCCAACTTAACCTAACTAGCGCAACAGTACTGCCAACTTAACCTAACTAGCGCGAAATTTGAATTTGTAAACAAAGCCACGTGCTTTTTGACAGCTGTCATCGACAACAACGCATCGCTAACCTCAGTACTGCCATCTTGACGGGCCTAAACCTCAGTAGTGCCAACTTAACCTAACTAGCTCGAGATAAACAAAGCCACGTGCTTTTTGACAACCACGTGCTTTTTGACAGATTTGTAAACAAAGCCACGTGCTTTTTGACAGACAACAACGCATCGCAAACCTCAGTACTGCCATCATGACGGGCCTAAACCTCAGTAGTGCCAACTTAACCTAACTAGCATGAGGTAAACAAAGCCACGTGTTTTTTGACAGCCACGTGCTTTTTGACAGATTTGTAAACAAAGTCACGTGCTTTTTGACAGACAACAACGCATCGCTAACCTCAGTACTGCCATCTTGACGGGAATAAACCTCGGTGGTACCAACTTAACCTAACTAGCGAGAGGTAAACAAAGCCACGTGCTTTTTGACAGCCACATGCTTTTTGACAGCTGCCATCCGCCATCTTTGAGCACCGTGCTGCCCTCTTTCGTCACCTGTCATCGGCAGTGCTGCCATCTTGACGGGTCTAAACCTTAGTGCTACCAACTTAACCTAACTAGCGCGAGGTAAACAAAGCCACGTGTTTTTTGACAGCCGTCATCCGCCAACTTTAATCCATAGAGCACAGTGCTGCCCTCTTTAGCTACTTACCTTTGAAATGTGGTGGCGGATAATTTGAAAAATGCTTTTTGACAGCAGCCATATTGCATCGCAAACCTCAGTGCTGCCCTCTTTAGCTAGATACCTGTGGTAGCAGACAATTCCACGTGACAGCAGCCATCTTTAATCAAGACAGCACCGTGCTGCCCTCTATGTGGTGGCGGCAAATTGAAAAATTCCACGTGCTCTTGTTTGGAAACAAACTCACGTGCTTTTTTGACAGCTACCATCCACCATCTTTAATCAACAGAGCACAGTGCTGTACTCTTTAGCTAGATACCTTTGAAATGTGGTGGCGGCAATTTGAAAAATTCTATGTGCTCTTGTTGGCCAGAGAGAACAGTGCTGCCCTCTATGTGGTGACGGCAAATTGAAAAATTCTACGTGCTCTTGTTTGAAAACATACTCACGTGCTTTTTTGACAGCTGTCATCCGCCATCTTTAATCCAGAGAGAACAGTGCTGCCCTCTATGTGGTGGCGGCAAATTGAAAAATTCCACGTGCTCTTGTTTGAAAACATACTCACGTGCTTTTTTGACAGCTGTCATCCGCCATCTTTAATCAAGAGAGCACCGTGCTGCCCTCTTTGTGGTGGCGGATAATTTGAAAAAATTCTTTTCGAAAAGCAGCCATCTTTAATCCAGAGAGAACAGTGCTGCCCTCTATGTGGTGACGGCAAATTCCACGTAGAAACAAAGCCATGTGCTTTTTTGTCAGCTGTCATCCGCCATCTTTAATCACCGTGCTGCCCTGTGACGGCAAATTCCACGTAGAAACAAAGCCATGTGCTTTTTTGACAGCTGTCATCCGCCATCTTTAATCACCGTGCTGCCCGGTGACGGCAAATTCCACGTGCTCTTATTTGGAAACAAAGCCATGTGCTTTTTTGACAGCTGTCATCCGCCATCTTTAATCACCGTGCTACACTCTATGTGGTGGCGACAAATTCTAAATGCTTTACAAACCCATGTGCTTTTCTGACAGAGCTGTCATCCACCATCTTTAATCACCGTGCTGCCCCGGTGACGGCAAATTCCACGTGCTCTTGTTTAGAAACAAAGCTTTTAATCCAGAGAGAACAGTGCTGCCCTGGTGGCGGTAAATTCCACATGCTCTTGTTTGGAAACAAAGCTTTTAATCCAGAGAGAACAGTGCTACCCTGGTGGCGGTAAATTCCACGTGCTCTTGTTTGGAAACAAAGCTTTTAATCCAGAGAGAACAGTGCTACCCTGGTGGCGGTAAATTCCACGTGCTCTTGTTAGTTCGTGATTTAAAATCTAAGCTAGCTGTAAATCCCCGATTCTCGACAGGTTCTTAATCCGAGTTGTCAGGAAGGGCAACCAAGAGCTTAGATACTACTAGTTTTGCATCAGGGAGGGCGACTAGTCTTAAAACAAATTCTTGCGATTTAAAATCTTAGTTTTACGTCAGGAAGGACATCCGGCCGTAAAACAATAGTTCGTGATTTAAAATCTAAGAAGTGCATCTAGCTGTAAATCCCCGATTCCCCGTGTTAGACGTTGTAAAACAGATTCTTAATCCGAGTTGTCAGGAAGGGCAACCGGTCGTAAAACTATGGTGTATGAGGTTAGATACTGCTAGTTTTGCATCAGGAAGGACAACTCTACACATTCATGTGATTTAAACACATTTTTATCCCCAAGAGAATCGAACCCGAGACTACCGGGTGAGAGGCATGCATACTGTAGGCTATAGATTTGTTCTACAGTCCTCGAAGTATCAGCACAGTCATTCTGAGCGAGTTGTGTAGAATGCATGTGTTAGCTGAAATTGTACACGTATCTTCCGGCTCGACCTTGAGCGAGGACACTGATAAGCGGCTTGTAACTCGCGAACGTCTTCTTAGCTGAGTACCATTCAAGCTCTTAAAACACAGTACTAATTAAGGTTGTAAAATATTCTGAAATAGTCCTCCTCTGTAGTGCAGTAGTTAGCTGCTACCCTCGGGGGTCCGAGTTCGATTCCTGGCTCTGCCACGGAATGTGTAGCATTTAGCCTATGTAAGTTCCTAACGTAAACTATCATGATTGTACGGAGAGGTTAAAACACACACAGTGCCTACTCCTATCGAAAGAACCTGCACGGTACCGGCATGTAGGCTTCTCCTGGTGAAGGAGCTTGCACATGGTTTAACGCCTCCTATCAACAGCCCTTACTTAATGCTGGCTTTTTTGCACACCCCGCCTCACACCATAGTTTTATACGACCGGCTGCCCTTCCTGACTAGGATTTTAAATCGCAGTATACGTGATAAATTTGTTGTAGCGGGTTTTATAACTAGATATCCCGGTACCGATACATAGCCTACTCCACTGAAGAAGCCTGCACAAGGCTTATTGCCTCCATCCGACAAATGAATCAGCATCAACACTCTTGTACTCAAAAAAAATCATTTTCGAAGGAGTCTGCACAAGGTTTAACGTCCCCATCAACAGCCCTTACTTATTGCTAGCTTTTTTGCACACCCCGCCTCACACCATAGTTTTATACGACCGGCTGCCCTTCCTGACTAGGATTTTAAATCGCAGTATACGTGATAAATTTGTTGTAGCGGGTTTTATAACTAGATATCCCGGTACCGATACATAGCCTACTCCACTGAAGAAGCCTGCACAAGGCTTATTGCCTCCATCCGACAAATGAATCAGCATCAACACTCTTATACTCAAAAAATCATTTTCGAAGGAGTCTGCACAAGGTTTAACGTCCCCATCAACAGCCCTTACTTATTGCTAGCTTTTTTGCACACCCCGCCTCACACCATAGTTTTATACGACCGGCTGCCCTTCCTGACTAGGATTTTAAATCGCAGTATACGTGATAAATTTGTTGTAGCGGGTTTTATAACTAGATATCCCGGTACCGATACATAGCCTACTCGACTGAAGAAGCCTGCACAAGGCTTATTGCCTCCATCCGACAAATGAATCAGCATCAACACTCTTGTACTCAAAAAAATCATTTTCGAAGGAGTCTGCACAAGGTTTAACGCCCCCATCAACAGCCCTTACTTATTGCTAGCTTTTTTTTGCACACCCCGCCTCACACCATAGTTTTATACGACCGGCTGCCCTTCCCGACTAGGATTTTAAATCGATATCCCGACATAGCCTACTCCTACCGAAGAAGGCAGCTTAACGCCTCCATCCAACAAATGAATCACACTCAAACACTCTTCAATCATTCTCGCTACTTCGGAAGATAGCGGGTTCGAACTGGAAGCCGTAAATGCTAGGCGAGGGGCCTGCGCGATCGTCATTACATGATCTAGCTTTAGCTCAATACCTACAGGTAAGGAATACCGCGTATGTACCCTCGAGAAGTCGAGGATCACACGCTAACTTTCCAAGGATCGAACTCTTAAATTCTGACACCTCGGTATCAACAGGAGGTTTGAATACGTCAGCCTGCAGGTAGGAGCTCTTGTTTGCATTCGTTCCGACTGTATCGCAGTTGTCAGCTCAGCGATTATCATATCCGCTTGGTAACAAGCAGAATATTTAGCCGCAGCAGTCTGCGCGAAGTGCTCACAGTTCTCTGTATGCGTTTATTACGTACACACACATCTCCCGTCTGCAGTGAATATTATTCTTCAGCCTTTATCTTAAGGTAAGGTAGAACTGTTAATTACCTTTTTTATTTGCAAAGCAACTTCTACGCTAGACATCTACATTCATATATGTTTGTTCTTTTTTTAGGTACCGTTCGAAAGTACGCAACAATTTTATTCATCCGAGTAACAGTCTGCAGCACGTGCATTTTTTAAAAAGGTATGTTTTCGAACTTTGAGTTGTAAAGATAACTAGGTTAGATGATGCACCCTACACTACATTCATATATGTTTCTTCTTTTTTCTTTTAGGTACGGCTAGAATATTATCATTCGAGTTTCAGGCTTGAACGCACGCATTTTATACATCAGAGTAACAGTTTGCAGCGCGAAGATTTTAAGGTATGTCTGACCTCTATTCGTTGAAACTTGGTTTCTTCTAAAACATCGTAACTTTAAGCAATTGATAAATAGTTGTTTTCTTCAATCCTCACGCTATAGACGTGGTATAGTTTCAAACACGCACACATAGCTATGTCCGTCCTCAACAGGCTTAAACTTGGTTTCTTCCGTAACTTTAAGCAATTGATAAATAGTTGTTCTCTTTAATCCTCGCGCTATAGACGTGGTATAATTTCAAACACGCACACACATAGCTATATCTGACCTCAACTAGCTGAAAATTGGTTTCTTCTAAAACATCGTAACTTTGAGCTATTGATAAATAGTTGTTCTCTTTAATCTACATACTGTAGACGTAGTGCGTACATAGCTATGTCTATCCTCAACAGGCTGAAACTTGGTTTCTTCTAAAACATCGTAACTTTAAGCAATTGATAAATAGTTGTTTTCTTCAATCCTCACGCTATAGACGTGGTATAATTTCAAACACGCACACATAGCTATGTCCGTCCTCAACAGGCTTAAACTTGGTTTCTTCCGTAACTTTAAGCAATTGATAAATAGTTGTTCTCTTTAATCCTCGCGCTATAGACGTGGTATAATTTCAAACACACACACACATAGCTATATCTGACCTCAACTGGCTGAAAATTGGTTTCTTCCGAACATCGTAACTTTAGTCTATTGATAAATAGTTGTTCTCTTCAACCTACATACTATAGACGTGGTATAATTTCAAACACGCACACAGCTATATCTGGCCTCAACTGGCTGAAAATTGGTTTCTTCTAAAACATCGTAACTTTGAGCTATTGATAAATAGTTGTTCTCTTTAATCTACATACTATAGACGTGGTATAATTTCAAACACACACACACACACACACATAGCTATGTCTATCCTCAACAGGCTGAAACTTGGTTTCTTCTAAAACATCGTAACTTTAAGCAATTGATAAATAGTTGTTTTCTTCAACCTACATACTATAGACGTGGTATAATTTCAAACACGCACACATAGCTATGTCCGTCCTCAACAGGCTTAAACTTGGTTTCTTCCGTAACTTTAAGCAATTGATAAATAGTTGTTCTCTTTAATCTACATACTATAGACGTGGTATGATTTCAAACACGTACACATAGCTATGTCTGCCCTCAACGGGCTGAAACTTGGTTTCTTCTAAAACATCGTAACTTTAGTCTATTGACAAATAGTTGTTCTCTTTAATCTACATACTATAGACGTGGTATAATTTCAAACAGGCACACATAGCTATGTCCGTCCTCAACAGGCTTAAACTTGGTTTCTTCCGTAACTTTAAGCTATTCATAAATAATTGTTCTCTTCAACCTACATACTATAGACGAGGTGCGTACATAGCTATGTCCGTCCTCAACAGGCTTAAACTTGGTTTCTTCCGAACATCGTAACTTTAGTCTATTGATAAATAGTTGTTCTCTTTAATTTACATACTATAGACGTGGTATAATTTCAAACACGCACACGTAGCTATGTCTGTCCTCAACAGGCTTAAACTTGGTTTCTTCCGAACATCGTAACTTTAGTCGTTCTCTTCAATCCTCATGCTATAGGCCTAACTCACAGCCATGTCCAACCTCTATAGGTTGAACATCACAACTTTAGGCTAATCTCTATTGGTTGTTCTCTTTTCAGAACTTGTTGCATACGCTGTTCACCTAAACACTTTATTCGAAGAAACAGAAGACACTATGTTCCCATGCGAGCTGTGTAAGACAATGTTCACAAGACGTGACAGCCTTGCTCGCCATGTAAAAACAAAACATCATCAGCTATCTGCTTGCGACTATAACCCTACTATGTTCCCCTGCGAGCGGTGTAAGGCAACGTTCGCAAGACAGGATAACCTCGCACGTCATATAAAAGCAAAACACCCTAGCATAACATCTGCTTTATGTGATGTTTGCGGGCTGTACTTCGCTAATGTAGAGCAATACCAGGCTCACTTAGCAGAGGTACATCAAATATCTACTTGCCCTCAGGTAGTAGTAAGGAAAAAGCGTGCAGCTACTGATGTAGCTGTAGAAAGTACTAGTAGTAAAAAACCTAGGAAAAATGAACTTCAAACTATTCACTGCGAGCACTGTAACACCGATGTACCATCTTCGCATTTTCAGGGACACTTACGGAGTAATGTGCATAAAAATAATGCGTGTAGAAGTGGTAGTAACGCAAACATCGAGGAAATTAATACAGCATTTAAAAGTAGGATTGCTAGTTACCGAATTCGCACCAGTCAAAAGTTTCAGAGCACTTCAAACTTTTTAAATTGCGTTCAACCGGATGTACAACAGCTTCTTGCTAAATCTTTGTCCAATCATAGTTTATTTAAAGTTAATTTTGAACTTTTCGCCTTGTACATTAAAAGCACGGATGAATCCGAAATAACGGACATTAAATCATTTAATACGAAGAATTTTGTCATAAGTCAGTCGACTAATTTTGGTGATGTACTTAGGGATGTCTCTAACATTATTTCAACTAAGAGCGAGGAATTTCAGGAAAAGGAATCAGGGTGGGCTTTAGTTGAAATAATGTATCTAGAAGTTAACATCAATAAGTACAATCCTATGCGTGGATCTTCGCACATCGAGCTGCCGACATGGATTCAGCAAAGAAAAGCTGTTGTAAACATCCAAAACAATGACGAAGCATGTTTTGCATGGGCAGTGATGTCGGCTTTAAATCCTGCTAAATCGAATGTAGCGTATAGAACATCATCCTATCCACACTATTCAACGCAGCTAAATTTCGATAGTATAGAATTTCCTGTGCAGATAAAGGATATTAAGCGCTTTGAGGAACTAAATAACATTAGTATTAATGTGTATGGTGTAGAGAAAAAGTCTGTAGTAGGTCCTCTGTATTATACATGTCATAAGAAGAGTACTCACGTTAATTTACTCTATATTGAAAACAGTGAGAATAGCCACTTTTGCTGGATTAAAAATCTGAGTAGACTTGTTGGCAGTCAGTTGTCAAAAGATAAGTGTAAAAAGTGGCTATGTGATGGATGCTTGCAGTATTTTAAAACTGAAGATCAGTTAACGAAGCATTCCAAGAATGACTGCAATCATGTACGTACAGAGATACCTACTACAGGCAATAATGTTTTAAAATTTACAAATTTTCACAAGCAGATGTGGGTACCGTTCGTGATTTATGCAGACTTTGAAGCCATCCTCACGCCATGCAACACATGCTCACCTAATCCTGACAACTCTTTCACTAATACTACGCACATGCATGTCCCGTATAGCTTCGCGTATTACATCAAGTGTAGTTACGATAGTACGCTTAACAAGTTAGAGCTGTATCGAGGACATGATGCTGCTAAAGTATTTTTAGAAAGACTTGAAAGTGATGCAGTTCGTCTCGGTCGTATTCTGAATAGTAATATTCCTATGAAGCCACTCACCGACATTCAGTTAAATGATCATGAACGTGCTACAAAGTGTAGCATTTGTGATGGGGAATTTTCCGAAAATGACCCTAAAGTTTTTGATCATGATCATTTAACTGGTTTCTACAGATGTGCCGCTCATTATAGCTGTAATCTTAAGTATAGAGTTCCTAAATTTATCCCTGTAATTTTTCATAACTTATCTGGTTACGACTCTCATTTCATCATTTCACAATTTGGAGCTTCGGATGAAAAAGTAGATATAATCCCTCAGAATAAAGAGCGGTACATTGCGTTTGCAAAGTCTGTAAAAGTAGATGCTGAGCATTCTATAAAACTGAGATTCCTTGACTCGTTTCGCTTTATGGCGAGTAGCCTCGATAAACTTTCTAGTCATTTACAGCCTGAACAATTTACAGAAATTCGACGCGTTTTCCCTGAAGAAACGCAGTTTAATTTACTTCGGCGTCAGGGTGTTTTTTGTTATGAATATCTCGACTGCTTAGACCGCCTCGAAGAACGTGCCTTACAATCGAAACAATCCTTTTACAGCTCGCTGAATTCAGCAGATATTAGTGATGATGACTATTTACATGCACAACATATCTGGGAGCAGTTCCACATTCAAACGCTGGGTGAATACTCTGATTTATATTTAAAGACAGATGTACTTTTGTTAGCTGATGTTTTTGAAAATTTTCGCTGTGTTTGCATGAACACCTACAGCCTTGACCCATGTCAGTATTTTACTGCACCTGGGTTAAGTTGGGACGCGATGTTAAAATACACGCGTGTGAATTTAGAACTGCTAACGGATATCGATATGGTGCACTTTATAAAAGCATCCATTCGAGGCGGTCTGAGCCAGTGCAGCGGCCGGTATTCGAGTGCTAATAATAAGTACATGCCGAGTTTCGATTCCAGTCACGAATCTCAGTATATCGTTTAACTCGATGCTAATAATCAGTATGGGTGGGCGATGAGTCAGCATCTACCGGTGAGTGGTTTCCGCTGGCTGACGCAGTGCGAAATTGATGCTTTACAGCTACACGCCCTAGGTGATGAAGCTGATAAAGGTTATTTCCTCGAAGTTGACTTACAGTATCCTAAAGAGTTACACACTTCTCATAATGACCTACCGTTCTGCCCTGAAAATATGAAGTCCCCGTACATTGCATCAACGACGAAAATGCTCATTGCTAATTTATGCGATAAATCTAAGTATATCATTCATTACCGAAATTTAAAACAGTGTTTGCAGCATGGTTTGAAGTTATCCAAAATTCATCGCGTACTAGAATTTAATCAGTCACCGTGGCTAAAGCCATATATCGATCTGAACAATAATTTAAGAACGAATGCGGCTAACGAGTTTGAAAAAGATTTCTACAAGCTCATGAATAATAGTGTGTTTGGTAAGACTATGGAGAATGTTGACAAACGCGTTGATGTAAAATTGATTACAAACTGGGATAATATTAAGAAAAGGTATGGTGCTAACTATTTAATAAGTAAACCAAATTTCCACAGCTGCACCATCATACACGAGAATTTAGTTATTATACAGATGAATCGTGTCAAGGTTAAGTATGACAAACCTACCTACGTCGGCTTCACAGTACTTGAATTGGCTAAAACACTCATGTATGAATTCCATTACGATTATATGATGAAGAAGTACGCGCATAATGCGCAATTGCTCTACACAGATACCGATTCGTTTATTTATCAAATCAAAACTGATGACTATTACAATGATATAAAGCCTGACTTGGGTAGGTTTGATACAAGTAACTATCCTGCAGATAATCAATATCATCTACCGCTAGTGAACAAAAAGGTTCTAGGTAAAATGAAAGATGAATGTGCTGGGAATATTATCGATTCATTTGTAGGTACTAAATCCAAGTCATATTGCATAAAACTCTTAAATGAATTACAAATAAAGAGATTGAAGGGGGTTAAAAAGAATGTCGTTCAGAATCAGCTAAGTTTTGAAAACTATAACAATTGCATTAAAAGTAATCCACCTGTTTTGCATAAGCAAATGTCTGTCATTAGAAGCAAGAAGCACCAGTTGTACACTCATTTAATTAGTAAGGTAGCCCTTAATAGCGATGATTGTAAACGGTTTGTCATCCCAAATTCTACCAACACGCTAGCCTGGGGGCATAGTAGTATTGATAGGTACTACTTTACATAAACATTATGCTAGAGGTGTGTGTACTCACGTTACGCTGTCTTACATCACAAAGAGGTACGCTGAGAGTGTAGTACGGCAAGTCTAAACTTGTACATTCAAGAATTGCATCGAGAAGTATGCTAGGGTAAAATGATTCGAGATAAAACTTGTACATACAAGATGTAAATAAATAATGTAGAATTGGCATATTCTTTTATTTTAGGTTAGGTATCACCTTCCTCCCGCTCCTTATTCGCAAGATAGAATTTTTGTTTATTACTCATAGAAGAAGAAAGAAGGTGATGAGCAGTTTCGTAAGTATAGTTCGGTAAGTATCTCGAGAGCAGAATTTTTTTTTGTCAAAAAAGCACATAGGTTTGTAAAGCACGTGGAATTTGCCGCCACCAGGGCAGCACTGTTCTCTCTGGATTAAAGATGGCGGATGACAGCTAACGAAATTGCCCGCATGATAGCAGCACAGTGCTCTATTGATTAAAGATGGCGGATGACAGCTGTCAAAAAAAAGCACGTAGCTTTGTTTCCCAACAAGAGCACATAGAATTTTTCAAATTGCCGCCACCACATTTCAAAGGTATCTAGCTAAAGAGTACAGCACTGTGCTCTGTTGATTAAAGATGGTGGATGGTAGCTGTCAAAAAAGCACGTGAGTTTGTTTCCAAACAAGAGCACGTGGAATTTTTCAATTTGCCGCCACCACATAGAGGGCAGCACGGTGATTAAAGATGGCGGATGACAGCTGACAAAAAAGCACATGGCTTTGTTTCTACGTGGAATTTGCCGTCACCACATAGAGGGCAGCACTGTTCTCTCTGGATTAAAGATGGCTGCTTGTCGAAAAGAATTTTTTCAAATTATCCGCCACCACAAAGAGGGCAGCACGGTGCTCTCTTGATTAAAGATGGCGGATGACAGCTGTCAAAAAAGCACGTGAGTATGTTTTCAAACAAGTGCACGTGGAATTTTTCAATTTGCCGCCACCACATAGAGGGCAGCACTGTTCTCTCTGGATTAAAGATGGCGGATGACAGCTGTCAAAAAAGCACGTGAGTATGTTTTCAAACAAGAGCATGTAGAATTTTTCAATTTGCCGTCACCACATAGAGGGCAGCACTGTTCTCTCTGGCCAACAAGAGCACATAGAATTTTTCAAATTGCCGCCACCACATTTCAAAGGTATCTAGCTAAAGAGTACAGCACTGTGCTCTGTTGATTAAAGATGGTGGATGGTAGCTGTCAAAAAAGCACGTGAGTTTGTTTCCAAACAAGAGCACGTGGAATTTTTCAATTTGCCGCCACCACATAGAGGGCAGCACGGTGCTCTCTTGATTAAAGATGGCTGCTGTCACGTGGAATTGTCTGCTACCACAGGTATCTAGCTAAAGAGGGCAGCACTGAGGTTTGCGATGCAATATGGCTGCTGTCAAAAAGCATTTTTCAAATTATCCGCCACCACATTTCAAAGGTAAGTAGCTAAAGAGGGCAGCACTGTGCTCTATGGATTAAAGATGGCGGATGACGGCTGTCAAAAAACACGTGGCTTTGTTTACCTCGCGCTAGTTAGGTTAAGTTGGTAGCACTAAGGTTTAGACCCGTCAAGATGGCAGCACTGCCGATGACAGGTGACGAAAGAGGGCAGCACGGTGCTCAAAGATGGCGGATGGCAGCTGTCAAAAAGCATGTGGCTGTCAAAAAGCACGTGGCTTTGTTTACCTCTCGCTAGTTAGGTTAAGTTGGTACCACCGAGGTTTATTCCCGTCAAGATGGCAGTACTGAGGTTAGCGATGCGTTGTTGTCTGTCAAAAAGCACGTGGCTTTGTTTACAAATCTGTCAAAAAGCACGTGGCTGTCAAAAAACACGTGGCTTTGTTTACCTCATGCTAGTTAGGTTAAGTTGGCACTACTGAGGTTTAGGCCCGTCATGATGGCAGTACTGAGGTTTGCGATGCGTTGTTGTCTGTCAAAAAGCACGTGGCTTTGTTTACAAATCTGTCAAAAAGCACGTGGTTGTCAAAAAGCACGTGGCTTTGTTTATCACGAGCTAGTTAGGTTAAGTTGGCACTACTGAGGTTTAGGCCCGTCAAGATGGCAGTACTGAGGTTAGCGATGCGTTGTTGTCGATGACAGCTGTCAAAAAGCACGTGGCTTTGTTTACAAATTCAAATTTCGCGCTAGTTAGGTTAAGTTGGCAGTACTGTCGCGCTAGTTAGGTTAAGTTGGCAGTACTGGAAGAGGCCACTGGCTGAGGTGGAGGTGGCCACTGGGAGCCGGTGGTGGCGGTGGCGGCAAAACCCGTCTATTATACTACTATCACATCGTACTTCTATTTTTGTAATACATATGTAATATTGTTCCTTTGCTGAAAGTTTGAATCAAAATCTCAAACCCGGGTGTTTTTTGTTGTTTGTACATGTGTTCCCACCCCCGTCTCCTTCTAATTCACAGTTACCGCTACTGCCGTACTGCAAGGGGTGCCACTGCATTTATACCACGAATTATCTCCTAATTGTTAGCAGTTTAATGCGACACCAGTTTTCCCACAAGAGTCCGCTTTACCATGTCGATAAGTAAGTCACATGTAGCTTACTAATCTTGGAGTAGAGCTTGGAAATTCAGGATTGTTTCTCGTTTCTTGTAGGTTGCTTGCCCTCGAGCTAGATTTTCTAAATCTATTTTTTATACATACGCCAGGCGATTATTCTCAAAACATTGTTTACACGGTGGAACTCCGAGAGAAGGACATCTCTTCCATTATGGGAACTAATATCATAAAGGAACTCAGAAACAGCCACGACGTATTTCAGATCTTATACACTACTCTCACTTTCTGGCAAGCAGTCTCATATGATTAACGAAAGAAATGAGTAAAAAATCTTGAAGAAAGGGTTTGTTTAATAGGCACGTATAATATAATTTCGTATGGCTATTTCTAGCCGAGTGCAGCCCTTGTAAGGCAGACCCTCCGACGAGGGTCTGCGGCATCTGCCATGTGTAGGTAACTGAGTGTAATTGTGGTGGAGGATAGTGTTGTGTGTGGTGTGTGAGTTGCAGGGATGTTGGGGACAGCACAAACACCCAGCCCCCGGGCCACTGGAATTAACCAATGAAGGTTAAAATCCCCGACCCGGCCGGGAATCGAACCCGGAACCCTCTGAATCGAAGGCCAGTACGCTGACCATTCAGCCAACGAGTCGGACAATAGGCACGTAAATATACTGCAACAAATACAAATGTAGAAAAAATTATACAAACGAAGGAACGCAAAATTCAAAAGTGGCATTGCGATGGATCTTGATTAAGTTTAGATGTTAAAATGTATTTTTACCCTTGGCCCCAGAGATGTCCACGTACCTGCAAGGTGCTTTAAAGCAAAAGCTTGTGATTTTATGGTTCTAGATTATGCAGCATTATAGCTACTAGTCTTCTAATTATCGAGAAAATGACACAGAGTTGTATGTTAGTCTGAATCTTTATACAGGATTTTTGAATGTATGCATGAATTTAATTCATCCCATAGTCCACTCAAATCTTTCGTAAATTTGTCTGTTTGGTGAGATCCTTCAGAATCCTTAGATTCTGTTTCTCGAGAGGAAAAAAGAGAAACTTTTATCTGCGATATTCCTCTTAAACATTTGGAGAGAAAAATTCCGTCAGTTTGGGACAGAAGATTCACAAGTATCAATTTCACAAAGCTTTCTATAGAAGATGAAATGCATATTTTTTATTTTAATAATGTTCAACGTTATCCTGGAAGTAATTCCTTATACACTTTAAAACATGCACAAATTCCGAGAATATCCCTATTTTCCTTTTGTTATCTGTTGTATTTAAATTAAATTCTGTTCTCTGTTTATTACAAAGGACCTGAATTTTTTCAGTGATATTTTCAGTGTTGAATTTTTACTAGCATAAAGAGAAACTGGTCGGACGCAATTTTTCAGGAAGGTAGGAAACACAAATACAAAAGCGAGGTTTGTTATACCCTTTGCCAGGGAGGGTAGAGGTTAACAAACCCATCTAAATTAAGAGTGGATTTATTTATGTGAAGTTCTTAACTCAGTTTAATTCATCAAAAATTCAAAATGCCATGTTTCTTACTGTCATGAGTTTCATCTTCATAATATTCCGAAATAGCCTTCAGTGCGCGTGGATTTAACCCATATGAGCATTTAATTTAATCCCTTTAGAATATCTCCTCAAATCATTCAGAAGGAAGAGGTTATAAGATGTTCAGGCAGTGTCTGAATCCCTTGGGAATTTCATTTTGAGCGGCAAACTGTCTAAAATGAAATCATCACTGTATCACATGCCGTGGGAACCTTTAGCCTTATATTTCTTAAGTATAACATTTACAACCATATTTTTCTTCTTAAGGTATTACTTGTGCATTGTCAATGAGTCGATTTAAGTTTATTATCCTGGCTTCGGACGTGCTGAGATTAATTTCAGTTCGAACTAATTTCCGGTCAAGTTTTTAATTCGCCTTTTTACTTTTTTGAAAAATATTTTTGTTTCACAGGATCTATTGATTTTTCTGAAAGGCCACGGCTGCTTCCTTCCCACTCCTAGACCTTTCCTGCCCCATCATTTCCATCTGTGTCGATGAGACATAAAGCAGCTTGTAAAAATTCTGTGTGAGCGGAACAGGGTTTAGTATGTAAGTAATTTCCCCCACCTTTTGAATTAAAATTTAGTGAATCGCCTGCCATTTCTAATCTCATCTTAGGACTTTTTTTTAGAACTTCATGTCACATAGACCTACCAACGGTCGTTTGCGAGACTTCGTTGGAACTGACAAATATTTTGGTAAGTTAAGAAATACGTGAGGAAATGCTGCTTGTTTCACTTTCCAACACACCCTAGATACTTCCACATTTTCACTTTCCATTCTAAAGTTTTTAAGTTCTAGTCTTTATAATCAACTATTCATTGAAGTTAAATCAAAAACCAAACGTTTGCATGAATGTTGCCTAACTTAGTCCACTTTTTAAACTCATTATTGTCCTTAGGTGTCCTGTGACAGCATTTGTTATTTTTCCATAGTATAATGACTTGCAGCCTGGGAACAAACACCACAGAATGTAGATTCTGTATAGAAATTTCCTTAAAATTTATTTAACCTCGCAATTTCCAACTTTCCTTTTGCTTGTGATTCTACAACAATTTTAATAGCCTGCTCGGCAGGAAAGTAACTACACACGGTTTAGATTGTGTGATTTGTCGATTGTTGTTTAACTTCCCCTTCTGTTGGATTACACATTTGAATTTACAGAATGTAATGTTCTACCAAGATTTCACACGCTTTCAGAAAACATGTGAATTGAATACTCGCATTTATAAGGAAAATAAATTGCAAAGACATAAACTGCAATCCCGCCGTAAATCAACACCGCACCACTTCACTACCAATCAAAGAATTGTGACGTTCCCTTACAAGCAGCGTGGATCCAGTCCATTCCGTTCGTCGCGCTCTCAAGCGACAGGTCCACGAACTACTTGAATAGGAGTCGACACACTGTCTTCTTCTTCTTCTTCTTCTTCTTCTTCTTATAGGTCGATACTCTATGATTATACTGTAGTTTATATACTAAGCGCACTGGTCTTTTACAAATAACCCAAATTAATCATATTTTCACACCAGCTGCGAACTACCAACACGGCCGACCAGGGAAGACAGATGCGAGACTTTGTGTAATATAATATAATATAATATAATATAATATAATATAATATAATATAATATAATATAATATAATATAATATAATATATGCAATACGTTCTCTGTATCCTCTGACCGTCGTAAGAAGCTATTAAAAGGTGACACGAAGGTGACCACTAGGCCGCTACATGAGGGTGTCATTGCTTCCCCATGCTGTACTTGTATCATGCCCTCACTTTCCTGTCTGACAACCCTTCGTCTACTTCTGTTTTCTTCCGACCCCAACGATATTAGGTTTGCGGAACTTCAATTTCATGACCTTTGTGATCATTCTCTTTCTTTGGACGAAAGGTTTATTCTTCCAACTCGTCCTTCTTACCCTTCAGGTCGTGTTTTGAAACGAAGCACAACTCGGCAGCCATCCTCCTTTTCCCCCTTGAAAAGTTAATCACCACCAACGCACTGCTACGAGCAATAGAATCGAAAATTGAATCGCTTGTAAATCTTCCCTTAACGTCTTATTCAACACTTCCACCAATCTCCACCCATCACTGCTGATGTTTGAAATATTGACGCGAAATATAAAAATGAGGTAGAACAATTAAGTGCTCATAGTCGGCCTTACGGTTAATGTAGGACGGAAAATACGACCATTATTATTACGTGTTTAGAATACCTTTTTATGTTCAGTTTCAAGAGCCTCTGGGATGCCTGAGTTTCGCCATAAAAGAAAGTTCCTCTTCGTGCCAATGTATCTGCAATCATGGGTCTCTCCCAATTAACCAAACAAAAGCAAACCCATTAGTCCGAAGACTACCAAGATGGCTGCTGACCAGCCAGATGGCCTGCAGGTACTGGAGATCCACGTGGTCAACGTGACGTCATCTTCAGCATTCTCTTAGCTTTCTTGAGCAGAGCGAGTGAGTTACCTGTCCGGAAGATGGCGGATTCGGATCCCATGCTTTCTCATTTCACACCTAGCAAATGATGGGGGTGTATGATCGTTCATAAAAAAGGAATGGACGCCTGTTATTGTATTCTCCTCTCATTTATGATTACATTAGACTTAATTGTAATTATTATCAAAACCCTATTGCCGGTAGCCCTGAAGATGGTTTACGTGGCTTCCCATTTTTTCCCATTTTTAAGGCCACAGCCGATTCCTTCCCATTACTAGCCATTTTCTATCCTGTCGTCGCCATAAGACCTATCTATGTCGGTACGACGTAAAACAAATTCTAAAAAGAAAAATTATCAAAATGTAATTCACTTCTTATGTTGATATCCCTGTGGATATCCACCACAAGCATAGTACCTATAGGTTAAATAGCTCCTGAGAAAAGTGTACCTGTGAATAACTTATACAGTACAATGCGCTTATTCCTTTCTTGCGCGACTGTACCTTAACCAAGGCCTCGGCCGCTTGACCAGCCTTGTTTCTATGAAAACCTTCAAAGTGCGACGTTCAACCACTGACAAAATACATTTCATCACTAGATTCACTGCCCCTCGAGTCAGCTAGCTCCCCACTTGGTCTCATGAGCCTGAGTGAACTCTGTTCCAGTCCTCAGACTAGAATCAAAATCTCAGAACTGGCCTGGAATTGAATCAGGATCTTCCGGGAAAGAGGCTGGCTTCTTTGGCAATTAAACAGCCTTCAGAACCAACTCAATTCGACAACATTCGTTCCTGTAACGTCCAAACAGGCAGGTAAGAGCAAGACGAAAATTATTTTATGACATTCACCGAGGTTGGGAATTCGATGACCTCGATATTAAAACAAGAGAACTGTTTGGTTTCGCAAATGAACTCCTAGTCGTGTTATGAACTCACCTTTTTTTCAGTCATGATTCACTAAACGAAGGCCGTAACTAGCAGCTGACCACAATAATTTACTTTCTTATAAACGTGGAGATAAAAAGATATCATTCGTGTGGTAACAAGATCTTCTAGATCTTACAAGTAAAACATCGCATCTGTATCTTCCAATCAGACTCCAGTGCTTATTAGAAATAAAATACGAAAACAGATCTTCGTTCTGGATACGTGTTAAAGCACTCCTCAATATCGTCCAATTGACATGCTCTGTGTGTTGATAATAACAACAGAAAGGTATATTAATGACTAGTTAGTAACCAGTTTCGACTCTTTTTCAAGAGCGAAGTATTACAATTATTTGGTAGGAGACCTGTTACACTGGATGTATTATAGACTCGCAATAATAAGAAAATAAAGCAAACGACTTTCAAATTGGTTAAATTGCAACAACCTGATGCAAGTTCAAGATGGCGCGCTTTGTCCGATAATACAGGAATACTAAATATGAGAATATAATTTCAATACAAATATGATCGACTATCTTCTTCTCCTCCCGGCATTTTCCCAGTTTTATGGTCGGGTATTTATCATTAGGTCAGCTCCGAGTGGAGGGATGTACTCGCCATTGTGCGTTTCCGTGGTGGTTGTAAGCACGATGTGTTGAGTGTAAATGAAGCTGTGTATTAATGTGAACAATACCAAGCCCCCTAGCAAGAGGGCCAACGGCCGTAGCCGTGTTGAAACACCGGATCCCGAGAGATCTCCGAAGTTAAGCAACATAGGGCGTGGTCAGGAGTTGGATGGGTTGCCACGCGCTGTTGGTGGGGGTAAGGAGATGGAGGAGCGGAAAGGAACTGGCTACCCTACCGCACGTAAACTCCGGCTCAGGAACACCTCTGCGGAAGTTCGGACCTGCCTTCGGGCAGAATAACCCTTACCTTACCTAGCAAGAGGAATTGAGCGTACACCACCTCCAACTAATGATTTTTTGGAAATATCGTTAGCTCCCACACTGGATAGTATTTATTCCGCCAGGGGATCTTCCCTCTGATAGTTTAGCTCTAACACACACAAAAATCCATGATTTCCTTCTCACTTTCCAGACGCAGGACTGACTACAAAATTTTAATTTTAATTTACTACCTTCTTATATTAAAACTGTGACCTGTAAAATGTTTTTGTCAGCGCAGTCCTCTTTTTACTTTGTAATTTAAGTAAAACTTGTACCCGACCACACCTACAACTATTCATAATTTCCGCTGAGCATTTCATAACATTCACCAGCGCCATCGTGTCGATAGCTCTTACACTGTGTCAGCAATAATCAGATGGTTAGTATAAAGAGAATCACTCATTCATGTCCACTGATTCATTCACAAATAACCCGATAATATTCAGTATTACAATTTGATATTAAAGACTGATGTATTGAAATACCGCATGGTTCTGTTACAGGGTTAACGCTAATGTATAAAGCTTCTATGGTGGACTAAATATAATATTTGGGGGTATTTTCTGTGATAGTGTCGAGGATGGGCATTCCCAGAGGAATTAACTTTACACGGTTAAAATTCCAGCCAGGAATCGAGCTCGGGGCCCTCTGAACTGAGAGCCACTTTGCTTTTTTTGCTACGGGCTTTACGTCGCACCAACACAGACAGGTCTCATGGCGACGATGGGAAAGGAAAGGCCTAGGAGTTGGAAGGAAGCGGCCGCGGCCTTAATTAAGGTACAGCCCCAGCATTTGCTTGGTGTGAAAATGGGAAACCACGGAAAACCATCTTCAGGGCTGCCGACAGTGGGATTCGAACCCACAATCTCCCGGAAGCAAGCTCACAGCCGCGCGCCTCTACGCGCACGGCCAACTCGCCCGGTGGCCACTTTGCTGACCATTCAGCTAAGGAGCCGTGCAACAAATGTGATTATCTGATAAATGAAATGGAAAAATACTCCAGGATGCATGCAGGCTTGTAAAGGAACTGATAAAAGGACCAAACAAGAAGCAAGAAGCAAATAAAGAACTGTTGAAACTCAGAAGAGAAATTATAAGATGGGTAGTAGGACTGTTGACAGGACAACACCTACATAGAATTGGAGAAATAAGAGACAATACTTGTAGGAAATGCAATGAAGCAGAGGAATCAGCTGAACATACTTTTCGAATGTGGGACGCTGGGTAGAATCAGACTCTCCACTCTAGGACTACCAGGTGAAGAGAGAGAGAGAAAATCCAAGAAGACCCAGTAAGAACAACCTGCAGGGGAGCAGGTATATCTAGGTGGGAATGAAGGAAAAACATGGTAGCAAAAGTTCTTAGAGGTCGACGCTAATTAGGAACTAATATTTAGAGGCCACATGAAGAAAAGAAGAAGGAGAAGATCTAATAAATGAAATTTTCTAAAACAAATGCACGAATAACCATAAAATCATTTTGGAATCCACCTCTTCCCCTTGACGTACAAATTAAGAAACATAATATTTTATGTTGTTATATATTATATGCACGTGCTACCGGAACGGACAATAATAATAATAATAATAATAATAATAATAATAATAATAATAATAATAATAATAATAATGTTAATTAAACCAGAATCCTTCTTAAATTCGTCGATTCCTTCAGGAACACCATGCATGTGCGTAAAACTGTGTAGTGATGATGTTCAGGGGCACATCTTCTATGCTCAGAGTTTTGGGACCATTTCCAGGCGTAGACACTTGGTAATTCCAAGAGAGCCGTGTTAAAGGCACTTCGAGGTCTCGTGAGAACCTCTTCCAGCCGAAGAGACATTAAACGCAAAATATTATCATTAGCATGTGTAAACGAAAGGAGTGTTCCGTTTGGTGGACAGGAGAGGCGAGTGGAGTAGAAAATCTCACAATCTGTACGCACAGTCACTAATATGACAGTGTTCGGTACATGTGGAATTGATCAGCAGAGAGACATTGAGATAACAGTTTACTATGTGCAGTAAAATTTTCTGTTGTGATTAATTGACCATCCTCACAAATATCCCATTCCACTTTTTGTAAAAAGAATTATGATTAAAGAAGGGATTTTGATATACCTATCACCTTTCTCGAATATGCCCATCTGTGCCAATAATTCTTCCTTAGAGCTTTCTGATTCTCGTACTTCGTGGCCTCATATTCCTTTAAAGGAGAGAGCAAATGCGCTGTAGTAATTTCAGTTATCTTCTAAACTCAGCGAGAAAAAGATACGGTTCCTTCTACATGGCAATCTGTTTGATAAATGGGAAAATGTACCTTCTGTACTTTGCAATCAGACTGAGATCCGTCCTAATGAGACGCGTAAAAATAACTCCTCAATTAAGGAAAGCCTGTGTCATCTAATTCACAGATTCTGTGAACTGCAATACATGTTAATGATTGGTTTATATCCCACTTTGGAGTGTCCTGAGGGGTTCGAAGCCGGATTTCGCGACTTCAGAGCTTGTTAACATTGCACAAGAAGTTGGCACCTGCCTGAGGGAAAACCCAATGCTCTATAATTAATTGCTAACACTTTAAGAACACGGTACAAAGTATTATTATTTTAAACGATCTCCCGACTAAGTAGTTAAGGAAGAATATTTTTATTAATGCGAACATGCTGGAAATAATATCAGGAGTTATTAAACCAAGCAATCAACTAATGACTCTGAAAATTAATTTTGAGATTAGCATTCCCCCATTACTTAAAAGAAGATTGAGCAGCATCTTGATGGGTTAAAGATAACGAAAAACAAGCGCCTTTCGAGGGAAAATAAGTAAACAAATAAATAGATTAAATAAATAAATTTAAAAAAAACAGTGTGTAGGGGTAGCTTACCTGCTCTTACTAGAGAAACTCTGGTTCGATTCCTGGACTGCGTAAGTGTTTTAATTCTGGTCTGAGGGATGGAACGGGATTCACTCAGCCTCGTGAGACCAACAGAGGAGTTGTTATATGCGAGGGATAATTGACCTCGTCATGAAATCAAAGCAGTACGGCTGAAGGTGCCATTACGCTGACCAAGTGAAACTTCAATATCTGCAGGCCAAGTAATAATAATAATAATAATAATAATAATAATAATAATAATAATAATAATAATAATAATGTATAAATGTTATTTGCTTTACGTCCCACTAACTACTTTTACGGTTTTCGGAGACGCCGACGTGCCGGCATTTAGTCCCGCAGAGTTATTTTACTTGCCAGTATTTGACGTATTTTACTTGACGTATTTAAGCACCTTTAGATACCACCGGACTGAGCCAGGATTGAATCTGCCAAGTTCGGGGCAGAAAGCCAACGCCTTGACCGCCTGAGCCACTCAGTCAGGCTGCTGGCCAAGTGGCCCGACAGCATTCATCATGGCAGCCCACTACTTCCAATGAACTGTATGTACAAAGGGACTGTACAGTATATCCTATTGAGTATATCACCAACATTTCATGAACAGAATTATTCGTATCATAGATAACACAGATCTGCTTGTCCATTTGTGTTCATAAAACTGGAAAATGGCTGGACATATGTCAACCAAACTCCCTACTCTTAAATACAAGGTGCTCGGAAACAATGTGAACCGGATATACAGTGGCTCAAATAAGTATTGGTCTGTCGAGATATGTTATATATGAGGACGAGGAATCTAAGGGAATGGTGATAAAATTGACATATACTAGAATCCTTGATTATTTATCATCTTGTGTAACATGTACATTGTAAGAGAAACATAATTCTTCGATGTCCATATAACTAAAAAGCATAATTTAAAACAATCATTTTCACTTGCCACCAAAAAAGTATTGGTCTGAATTAACATAACGCAGTTTCTTGATCTTTCGTGGACGTTTCAGTACTTGGCAGTTCCTCCATTAGTCTTTACAATCTCAGCTGACCTATTTGGCATCGATCGTACCAAGGTTTCCGGAGTTTTCTTTGGTATGTTATTCCATTCGGTGAGTAGGGCTTCTTTCAGATCAGCTTTGGTTGATATTGCATGCTTTCTCACGTTTTGCTTCAAATAGTGCCACAAATTCTCGATGGGTTTGATGTCGGGAGACTGTGGTGGAGTTTCCATCCAACGCGGTGTATTATATAACAGCCATAGCTTCGTGTTCAGGGCTGTCTGTTTGGGGTCGTTATCTTGCGTAAACGTATACTTTACTTAGAGTCCCATTTTTTGTACACTTGATGGAAGATGTGTCTTGAGGATGTTAATGTATGCTTTGTGATCCATAATCCCTTCAATAAAGGCTTATTCACCTACACTATTCGCACTCATACAGCCCCACACCACTAGGGAACCACCTCCATGTTTCACAGTAGATGTCAGGTTCTTCTCTTCAAGTTCAGAATTCGTCCTCCTCCACACAGCCACTTGTCTGTCTGATCTGAAGGGGGTAAATTTACTCTCATCAGTAAAAACGACTGTCCTCCAATCCTTATAGCTGTCATGTCTGTGCTCTTTAGCGTACGCAAGTCTCTTCTTCCTATTAGCCTTACTGATGTACGGCTTTCTACGGACTATTCTTCCCGCATATCCTCTTTCGCGTAGCACATTTCGGATGGTTTTAGATGGCATTTGCACTCCTACATCTTTTTGTAAGGCAACTGCTATCTTCGGCGCACTTAGCTGAGGACTTTGGGCCACTTTAAGCACAATTTGCCGTTTGTCTTGTACTGATAACTTTGAGGGACGGCCACTTCTTGGTCTATTTTCTATTGCCTTTGTTCTTTTGTACCTGTACACAATATTTTTAACAGTTGTAACAGCTCTTGTAATAATTTCACTTATGTCCTTGAAAAATTTACCTTCTTGAAATAGTTGCACTACAATCCTCCTTTCTTTCACGTTTGTTTCTTTCATTTCCCTTCACCCATTGTTAGCTGAACACGTAAACAGTGCTGAATATTACCTTCCAACGTGTCAGCACAGACGCAATGAGCCAGAGTTGCGGCAGACAGCACGATGTCACGATGATATTGTGTACTAGACCAATACTTATTTGGCGCGTAATGACGCACCCCGTTGTATTATTGGTGTGTCTGCAAACAGCGTGAATCTTCTTGGCTCCATATTTAACCTACTGATGTACTTGACTGTCCTAAATATCTACATACATACGTGTAATTCCACTATACGCACCATTATTTGTACCATACAGTTCCGTTCATGCCACGGCTATGGGCAGACCAATACATTTTTGAGCCACTGTATGGGCGTAAAAGGATTTGTCATACCGATAAATAATTTGAAAAGAAAATTCGACATTTCTCGGCGTTGTCATCTTATTGGACGTTGAAGTTAGCCAATCAGATCGCTTCGCGGGCAAATTCAAGTGGGCTCTGCGGGTCGGTGTTTCTAAATCTGCACGTGGATTAAGACCGGCTTGAGAGCCATACCGCGAAATTAGCAGCAAACACATTCTGTCTGAATTTGGTTCAGCTTTATCGTACTTTACGTTACTATCACATGCTTCTGGAGAAAAATATCACGTTTTATATGCCGTAATTAACGTGAGAATTGAGACAAGATAATTAGCAAGAATGTATGGAGAAAAATAATAGGACTGTTAAGCTAAGATGTACACCCTAAATAACTCGTGAACCGTTAAATATACGGACAGTCTGTTTTCACTTGCAGCAATGGTATCAAGTGCCTCGTAATTGCACTTGTAGTGCTTTCCAGTTTATTAATGTCTGCCAAGATAACGGTTCTAACTTTTAAAATATACAACTACACTGGGTTTCTTTACACCTAGCCATAAATTTACGGACATACAAATTCGAAGTGGTGATTAAATTGAAAACCGAACAAATACTTCTCGGAAAAACGGAATGTTTTCAAATGTGCTTCATTTGAGAGTCGGGGGCTGTCCTGTTCGATTCGCGGTACGTAGCTACAGTAGCTGTTGACATAGGCCTACAAAGCTCTTTCACCTTCTTGTGACAGCTATGTACACTATCTAAATTAAGGGAAGGTTGCGGTAAAACACCAAATCGTTTCATGTAACAACCATGCCGAAATAAAATAAATCGTAGGAAAGTGATTTTGAAACAAATACTGTAGATGTTAACGTAACGTCAACCAGAATAATTTATCAGGAACAGCTGCCTCTGTGGATCCGTGGTAGAGTGTCGGCCTCCGGATCCCAAGATAGCGAGTTCAAACCCGGCAGAGGTAGTCGGATTTTTGAAGGGCGGAAAAAAGTCCATTCGACACTCCATGTCGTACGATGTCGGCATGTAAAAGATCTCTGGTGATACATTTGGTATTTACCCGACAAAATTAATTAAATCTCAGCCATAGACGCCCAAGAGAGATCCGGTTTACTCTAGGTCCGCTAGATGGCAGACAGAGTAAACCGGAACGTCGAAATTGACGAGCAGACAGCCAGATGGCGTCAATTCGAAATGTCTGCAAACGGTAGCTGAGGCCATACGATTATTATTATTATTATTATTATTATTATTATTTATCAGGAACCACCGCAATTATTTTGAAGTGAGTCTACTCTGGAGCTTTACACACGTCTTACAATATGGCGTCAAGTGACCCACGGACGTTATGAGCACATGTAAATGTACTCGGCTTCTTCACTGAGGACAACAACATCATCAACAACTAAATGCTCGCTTATCAATTATCAAGTCTTCATTCTAATATTTTCCTTGTCATTTCCTTTATTTTTATGTTTTGATATAACCCCCCCCCCCCCATGGCACTACAGCCCTTGAAGGGCCTTGGCCTACCAAGCGACCGTTGCTCAGCCCGAAGACCTGCAGATTACGAGGTGTCGTATGGTCAGCACAACGAATCCTCTCGGCCATCATTCTTCGCTTTCTAGACCGGGTCCGCCATCTTACCGTCAGATAGCTCCTCAATTCTAATCACGTAGGCTGAGTGGACCTCCAGGCAGGAGGCAGGCACGCTACCACTACACCACGGGGCCGGCATGTTTTTTATATTACACAGTTCAAAAAATAGGGGAACATCATTTTTAATGTCTGGAATGTGAACGTTGATAGATGGCGTTCCAATGGTCGTACAGTATACGTTGAAAACTCAGCTACCTAGGGTATGTCAAATCGAAGTTATACTCCATCTGTAGGCGTAGCCATGCATTAAACTGTCAAGTGACCCCTCAAAACAAAGTGAATAATGGTGCGTCCGTGTGTCGTTGTGAGGTAAACAGACTACTGAGGTCATTTGAGTACGTTGTACATCAGCCAGCACATGCCATGAGACATCTTAACGAGGTTCAAGTCGTAAAGGCCGTCACTTTGATCCAGGAAGGGTGGACATATCGTCGTGTTGCTGTGGATCTCAGTGTCTCTCCGTCAGTTATTCACCGCTTGGAGAAACGCTGCAGTGACACAGGCCAGTTCAAAATGAGGCCTGGACAAGGTCGCGGACGCATGACAACCCCACAGGATGACTGATATCTGACCATCTGTGCGTTGCGGCGTCTTTCAGCAACTGCCAGGGAACTGCAACAAGACCACGGGAGATCACTGGAGTCACGTCAGCGTGTATGGAGACGCCGTAGTGAGCAGTACATGCCAAATGTTGTCCAGGAAGGCGACCGATTCGGACAAGGTTCTTTGATAGTGTGGGTTTGCATCAGTATTGATGGCCGTGCGGATCTTGTCGTCGTCCGTGGTAATCTAACCACTGCGGGGTACATCGAGCAGATACTGCTACAGCACGTGTTGGTTGCTGCATTCGGTGTTGGCCCTGAATTCCTACTCATGCACGACAATGCCAGGGCTCATGTAGCGAGCATCACCAGAGCTGTCTTGCGAGAGCTGGACATTCAAGAGATGGAATGGGCAGCAGTGGGTTCTGACCTTAATCCCATCTAGCATGTGTGGGATAGGCTTGACAGAAGTGTTTGTGGGCATCCTTTTCCACCACAGACTCTCCAAGACCTCGAACAGGCTCTCATTGAAGAATGGGACCTGATACCGCAACATGACCTCCTTCGACTTATACGGAGCATGCCACGTAGGTGCCAAGCTGTGATGGATGCTCGTGGAGGACATACACCATACTGAAGCTTTCCAACTGTGATAAAAGTCCACCCTGAAGGACTGTTACCACTGTTTTCATCCCTTTGGGCATTTCTGTTTGTGTTCTGAAAATGAACGCGAATCCATCGAAGTTATTTTGTATACTTCAACGGTAGAGAATAAAGGTTTATTTGGTAATATACCTGGGTGTGAGGTATTGTTTTGTGGAGCATATTATACGTTCAAAACATGTTCCCCTAATTTTTTTGAACTGTGTATTTTACAAACGTTCATACGTTATACTAGTTTGCCTTTGTTCTATTGATAATCAGTCACGATCTAGAGGGTCACCTTTCTTCTAAACATTAACATTTACAGTTTTCTCATTACCTTACTTTTAGTTCAGCTTAATATTCTTTCGCCTTTGGCTGAACAGCGGCTAGTTTTTATAGCTGTACATTCGGCAGGCGGAGGGGCTGGTCAATATCGTCGGCTGTTCTGAGAATGGTTTTCGGTAGTTTTACATTCTCCTGCACTAAAGATAATGCCGGGACAAATACTTTTATAGGTCACCACCAGTCATCCTTCTCCACTTCACGAATCACCGTACCACATCTTGTGGCCTGAGACAGGGCATTACTTTGTAAACCTTTCTGGGTACGGAATGAAGACGTGGAGTAGAAATAATCCAACTTGGTGCATACTTACTTCCTTTGCACTAATTAAATATTCAACAATATCTTCAGAATATTATGTTTGTTTTTTTGTGCTTTAGGTTATAAGAACAGGGGAACATCATTTATTCATCCAACGCGCCGGTTCAGGATATGTTTCATCCTACTACTGAATTATTGATTCCTTCAATGGTTAGCAGTGCCGATGCACAGATTCATTCAACACGACAGTTATTGATTGGCACCTGGTTATTCATAGGTTTCCGTGTGGTGTAAATGTAGCGGGCCTGCCTCTTACCCGGAGGCACCGGGTTCGATTCCCGGCCAGGTCAGGGATTTTTTACCTGGATATGAGGGCTGGTTCAAGGTCCACTCAGCCTACGCGATTAGAATTGAGGAGCTATCTGACGGTGAGATAGCGCCCCAGGTCTAGAAAGCCAAGAATAAGAGCCGAGGGAATTCGTCGTGCTGACCACGCGCCACCTCGCAATCTGCAGGCCTTTGGGATGAGCCGCGGTCGTTAGGTAGGCCAAGGCCCTTCAGGCTGTAGTGCCATGGGGGTTACCTGATTATTCTCTTCTTTACACGTTACTTCACCTTCATTTTTTGTTAATGAACTGGAAATTACTCTTCAAAAAGATTCCGAATTCAAATTTTGGGCCTCACCCTTAACGTGTTATACTTTGTGATTCGGATCACTTTGTTACAGTAGATAAATATGAGGTATAAAGTGTTCTTTTGGTTACGAAGGCTCTTCTTTCTTTGCTGTACGTCGCACCGACTCAGATAGGTTTTATGGCGACGATGGGAGAGGAAAGGCCTAGGAATCGGAAGGAAGCAGCCGTGGCCTTAATTAAGGTTCAGCCCCAGCATTTGCCTGGTGTGAAAATGGGAAACCACGGAAAACCATCTTCAGGGCTGCCGGCAGTGGGATTCGAACCCACTATCTCCCCGGATACGAAGTCTTTAATCATAAACCAAATTATACATAGTACCTAAAATGCGTCACTGATTTCAAGCCCCTTCCTGCCACGGAACTTAACTGAGGCGAGCCGAGAGTTGATCTTTCCTCTCATGTTCACATTTAAAATCAAACATTCGGATCGGATCAATAGCTCCGAAGTTGTAAAGTGGGCCGATGACTTAGATGTTCTTCTTCTTAATCTCTTTACCCTCCAGGGTTGGTTTTTCCCCCGGACTCAGCGAGGGATCCCACCTCTACCGCCTCAAGGACAGTGTCCTGGAGCGTGAGACATTGGGTCGGGGGATACAACTGGGGATAATGACCAGTACCTAGCCCAGGCGGCCGCACCTGGTATGCTGAACAGGGTCCTTGTGGGGGGGGGATGGGAAGATTGGAGTGGATAGACAAGGAAGAGGGAAGGAAGCGGCCGTAGCCTTAAGTTAGGTACCATCCCGGCATTTGCCTGGAGGAGAAGTGGGAAACCACGGAAAACCACTTCCAGGATGGGAATCGAACCAGGGCCTCCGGGGCTGGCAGCTAATCACACTTACCACTACACCACAGAGGCGGACGACTTAGATGTTACGCCCCTTTAAACAACAAGCATCAGATATATAAGCATCAACGCGAGCACATTATTTCGTTGCATTAAACTGCGAACGTATGTAGCCTGATTTTCGAGATGTTTTCCCATGAAAACTTTCAACTTACATCTTACCTTTTTACCGTATTCTGTGTCCGCGGCTCTCCGGACATCATTACTGCAGTGAGTTCAGCTATCCACTTATGATACACCCTATAGCTTTCCACACCTCCTTAGTATGAAGGAGAAGAGTTCCACGGCAGCTGCTTGTGTCTCGTGAGTGATAATTACAGAGCCGCAATAACAAGCGGTTATGACTCAATTTAATACTTCAAGGTGGATGCACTGCCTCCGGAGTTCCAAGGTTAGATCGCCCTTCACCTTGAAACGTGTCGGAGTCTGATAGCATTCCTAAACATAGTCGTTATCACCCTTGTAGTGACTTCGTATTAGTAGAGACTCTTTTTCCACTTCCTTAGATATGGAGGAAGTTATTGTATGTCCACATTCGTATGGGATTTACATACACATAGTCTATAGACATGATAGAGGCTTTTGGGCTTATGCCATGCCAAGTAAGGTGAAATTCTTTACGTTTCGCAGAGAACTGTGCTCTGCGTCATCAGAAGAAAATCTCCACTGTCCTAGAACTCTAGTATATCTTCCAGAGTTAAAAGACGGACATATTCTAATTTTTATGTATTTTAGCGTTAATGTCGTAGAATTAATCGTACCTGGCGAGTTGGCCGTGCGGTTAGAGGCGCATGGCTGTGAGCTTGCATCCGGGAGATAGTGGGTTCGAATACCATTGTCGGCAGTCCTGAAGATGGTTTTCCGTGCTCTCCCATTTTCACACCAGGCAAATGCTGGGGATGTACCTTAATTAAGGCCACGGCCGCTTCTGTCCAACTCCTAGGCCTCTCGTATTCCATCGTCGCCATAAGACCAATCTGTGTCGGTGCGACGTAAAGTCACTAACAAAAAAAAAAAAAAAAAAAAAAAGAGTTAATCGTCGAATTATTAGCTTTTCGATGCTCCAGAACAAAACAATGTCATACTACTACTATAATAATAATAACTGTACCGGACGGTACACCTCCACGCGACGCAAGTTCAAATCTTGCGCCAATTGAAACTTCTCTACTGGAGAAACCCGGAACTTTAACCACTGAACTAACTCTACTAGTTATCAGAAGAGGTCACTGAGTGTTTTTGATTTGCTTTTGTTTTTCATTGATCAAGAAGTGTGAACATTCTCTAACAGATGTCTCTACCAAAAAAAGACTATGGTAATACACTCTGACGCAATGGAATGAACTCTCTTGAAGACATTTTGTATTCTTAAGTTTTGTCTTTACTAAATTTTGTTCTTTTATTTTTGGGGTTGGCAATATTAATCTTTCTGTCCGCCAGTTTTGAACTCAGTCAATCCCAAATTTCTTAAATTAATTTCTGACCAATAGTGTCTTTCTTCTTAGATGTTGATGTATAACTTTTAGCGACCCAATAAAATTGAGGGGGTGTGTCTACTCATTCCTGAAAGGTCTCGAATTTTCCACGAGGGTATAAAAACTGTTGATTTTCTTGTCTCGGTGCCACTCGTATAACATCTTACTCTGTGTGTGGATATGTAGCAGGGGGCGGGAAGCGCCTCTTTCTTCAAGCAGCAGCTCTTCTACAAGGTAATGGCCTTTCAACATATTTATTTCTTGCTAGCTCAGTAGTCTAACTCTCGGGGAAGGTTCGAAACCTTTAATATGTAACCCATCTTTTCAAAATGTAAATTCCTTTTCAGTCTATGTAAAAACTACAACTCTCTTTAACTGTAACTCGGGGATAGAGAGTGATTTACACTCTCGAGCTCTCCTTCATTTTGAAATTGAGGTGACCCCGTTTTTATAACCGTTCTTCACTTCCTTTATGTGTTAAAGTTTTCTCATACGGGTCACCTCCCTAGCTTGGGATTAGCCCCTGTGCATCGGCCTAGAGCCACTTAGGTTTTAAAGGTGTATTTTGGAGTGCAAGTTCACGCCTCCAGTTCTTTCTGTACTTTGGGCCAATAACTCATCCTGATGTTTTGTTTCTTCATGCAAAGGCCCTGTAGGTTGGGTATTAGATACCCCTGTTTCACTGTATGTGTGCCTTGAGGGCAGTTAGGAGTAAGGGTTGTTGTGGCCTTTGATAAGGCTTGTAAAAAAATCGAGAGCAGGTCAGCTCTTTCTGGTATTTTGGAAGGTGCCTCTAGGAGGCCTGACATTATTAAGCGGGAGCAAGAGCTCCATGTAATGGAGGGGTTTTCTGCCCTTTGTTAAATTGTGGGTGTGAGCTGGGAGCTCAGACTTTGGGGCTTGTAGCCCAGAATTTTGTATAGTTGCTGTGTACCTGATTTAACTGTTGTTATTTGTTGTACGCTCAAAATTCTATGTTACCATTGTTAAGTTTTGAAAATATAACCTTGTTGAAATTTTAATTCATCTTTCGAACTTGTAGTTTGACCCATTCCAGCCCGCACCTTCTTTCACCTCTGCTGATCCACCAAAACACAGTAACAATAACAACAATAATTTCGTGTGGCTATTTCTAGCCGAGTGCAGCCCTTGTAAGGCAGACCCTCCGATGAGGGTGGGCGGCAGCTGTCATTTGTAGGTAACTGCGTGTTATTGTGGTGGAGGATAGTGTTATGTGTGGTGTGTGAGTTGCAGGGATGTTGGGGACAGCACAAACCCCCAGCCCCTGAGCCACTGGAATTAACCAATTAAGGTTAAAATTCCCGACCCGGCCGGGAATCGAACCCGGGACCCCCTGAACCGAAGGCCAGTACGCTGACCATTCAGCCAACGAGTCGGACATACTACTACTACTAATAATATAATTAATAATAATAACAGTCGGCCTTTGTGGTGTAGTGGTTAGTGTGATTAGCTGCCACCCCCCGGAGGCTCGGCTCGATTCCCGGCTCTGCCACGAAATTTGAAAAGTGGTACGAGGGTTGGAACGGAGTTCAGTCAGCATCGGAAGGTAAACTAAGTAGAAGGGGAGGGTGTTCGATTCCCACCTCAGCCATCCTCGAAGTGGTTTTCCGTGGTTTTCCGTTGTTTCCCACTTCTCCTCTACCAGGCAAATGCCGGGATGATACCTAACTTAAGGCCACGCCCAGTTCCTTCCCTCTTCCTTGTCTATCCATTTCAATCTTCCCATCCCCCCACAAGGGCCCTGTCCGAGGTAAAAACCAACCCTGGAGAGTAAACGGATTGACAAAGACATAATAATAATAATAATAATAATAATAATAATAATAATAATAATAATAATAATAATAATAATAATAATAATAATAATAATAATAATAATAATAATAATAATAACGTGTGTTCAGTACTCCACGTGTGATAAAGAAGAAATACGATTGATGAATTAGAGAAGAGAAGGAAAGTCAAGAAAGGAGACAAAAATATCAGGAGGTTATTTTACGTGGAGCCTAGATCGCCGGAACTGAAGGAAGAAGAATTTCTCGTGGCCATTGCTAGGCTGGTTGCAGCCCTTGTGAGACAGATGCTCCGGCGAAGATGGCGGTATCTGCCGTTCAGTAAGCTGTGTGTCAGTGTGGTGGAGGATACTATTGTGTGTAGCATGCGAGTTGCAGGACTGTTGACGACAGCATAAGGAACGTGTCCCCGAACCAATGGAATTGAACGTTTAACATTAAAATTCCTCGAACAAACCGGGAATCGAACCCCGGGCCCCAGGAAATGCTAGGCGTGTTTTTTTAAGTATCATTTTATAATATAAAAATGTAAGGCAATTTTTTAAACAATTCTTTCTGTACATGTAAGCCTGTGCTTTAAACTACTTCTCAACATATGTTCCAAGCATATTAAGGCATTTGTACCGGGCGAGTTGGCCGTGCGCGTAGAGGCGCGCGGCTGTGAGCTTGCATCCGGGAGATAGTAGGTTCGAATCCCACTATCGGAAGCCCTGAAAATGGTTTTCCGTGGTTTCCCATTTTCACACCAGGCAAATGCTGGGGCTGTACCTTAATTAAGGCCACGGCCACTTCCTTCCAACTCCTAGGCCTTTCCTATCCCATCGTCGCCATAAGACCTATCTGTGTCGGTGCGACGTAAAGCCCCTAGCAAAAAAAAAGGCATTTGTCATATCATGAAACCAGCTTCTGAATTCCATCATCATAAAAATCTGCTGCCTGTTTTGCCAGCCACTGCCCCACGGTCGTTTTTAGTTCATCTTGAATGTTGTGGCGCTGACCTCCTAATTTTTTTCAGGTGCAGGAACAAGTGGTAGTTTCTAGCAGCTAGGTTACGACTATACGGAGGATGATCAATTTGTCTCCAACCAAGTGAAGTGATGGAGTCTCGCGTTGGATTACCCGCGTGAGGTTGCGCATTGTCATGAAGCAAAAGAATCCCCATTGTGTGCATGCCATGCCGTTTGTTTTGGATTGCGTGAGCACAACTTCCGATAACCTAAGCGTCATGACACAATTTCATAGAGAAAACTCCTTAAAATTTCAGGCAACTCATAACTTAATAATGAAATCGTGAAAGGTCTGTTTTCTCGAAACTTTGCATCAAATATTTTGCAGCAACTCTTCGGTAATGACAGATGGTCTCCCACTACGCTTCTCGTCGTGGACGTTAGTACGGCGTTCCTTGAATGCTCTAACCCATTTTCTTACCATTCCTTTGCTCATAGTGTGTCCTCCATATATTTCACTAATCTGCCGATGATTTTCAACAACTTTCACGTCATTTCCATTTAGAAAACGAATCACAGCGCATAGGTCACACTCGGCGGGACAGATAAATGTCAGATGCATTTTCAATACGCACAGACAAACGTAAACACAGGCGAATACTTCTGTAATAGCGTTTGTGGCAAGCCTACAGATGTACGTTTTGAATACGCATGCTCTGAATGACGATCGAAGCGCAGCAGTGGCCATATTTAAAAACGGTACTTACTTCGTATATGCCGGGACACTGACACTCATGCATGTATCTAGGAAATAATAAGATGGCGTAAAGTCAGTGTGGTGACACAAACACACACGCGCGCACACACACAAGGAGAAAGACAATGGTGTACTGCGATCATACAGATAACAATAATTTACATGGCACACATGAAAATCATTTCTGTTTATAGTTTTTGTGCAATATTGTAGGTAATGTGATGGAACAGCAATAACACAATACTTCTATATAGTAACAATAGTTAACAACACGCTCGGCAGTAGAGTGGCTTGCTTCTGTCTCCGTGCGTCACTCCAGTGTCCAGCCCCAAGGGCAAGCGACCTGTTGTGACAAACGCAGCATGCTTGGGCGAACTTCAGAGTGGTGGAGTAAATCAAAACAAGCACACGAACGGGTTATTGCTAGACCAATAACGGACGTGGTCTGTCTGTGGACAACATGAAGAGTAAATCTGCAGTCTGCTCTTTGCTGAAAAAATAGGGTTTTCTGCACTACAAACGAGTTAGCGTATATGCTCCTTATTTACGGTGAAGCATATTGTAATTCAGAAGCTGCCCTCCGAGAGAACGATTTTCTGCTCCGCCTACCCAATTGGAGAATGTTCCTCACTGCGTACCAGCAAGTACGTTTCAGGGTAGTGTCTTACCAACCCATCGAAACTGCAGTCGGGAAAAATGTTAGCAGTAAAATCTGACATTCTAGACATAATTAAACAGCACCCGGAGATTAACATGGGAAGTACTGCGCACGATGTTGATGTGTGCCAGTGAACTACGCATCGGGACTTGCGTGAAGTGCGCCTGCGACAGTATTATGTGCTCCAGTGCCTGCAAGACGAGGATACATCGCAAAGGTGGGAATTCTACTCGTGGTTTCTAAACGAAACGGCGCAACAGCCACTGTTCCCTTCCCCAGTGCTATCTAGAGACGAAGCCTGTTTCAAGAGGAACGGGGTGTTAAATTTCCACAATATCTATACACGAGCTCACCATTTTCTGCGGTGTTTTACAATGAATTTGGGGACAAGTATCGTTGATGTTTGCCCGATTGGCCCCGACGTATTACTCTTGCGTCTGACAGGTGCAAATAACCTAACGTTCGTTAGAGATTAACTATCGACGTATCCTGAGAATGTATCGTGGCAAATGCGCTCGAACATGTACTTCCTTAATAATGGCGCATGACCTAATGTGAGCCGTGGTGTACGTGAATACCAAGGACATACATTTCCATGCCATTGGATTGGTGGCCAGTTTGGTCTCCTGGCTACTATTGCTTACTTTCATTCCCCAGCGTTGTGACTCACCCCTTCCGTGTTTCTTTTCCTTTTGGCTGCTGGTTCAACGTCGCACTAATGCATGGGAAGATTTAGACGACGCTAGGATTGGAAAGGTAGTGTACGTTGCCTTAATTATGGTATAGCCCCAGTATTTGTCTTGTGCGAAAATTGGAGACCACGAAAATACATTCTTCCGAATGCAAGCTAACAGCTACGTGAACCGAACCGCGCCGTCTTCCATGTTTAACATCAGCCATATTATATTCTAAGAAAATCACAGCAACCAGATCATTCCAGAGAATTTTCTTCTGATAAACTGATGATTACCTTACTAGAAACACAAGAAGCTTCAGTGGGAGATGGAAACAAGGGATTATGAAAGAGATCATTTAATTCACTGAGGCTGTATAACGATTGATGAATATTTGGAAAATGTAGCAGGGGTTCCTAGGGTACAATAAATACGTTTGTATGTACTGTACGTATGCAAGAACGTGTGTATGAACATACTGGGTGGTGTTTTAGATCAAGAGTACTGCCTTCTAGTTTACGAGCATCATTAAGGAATAAAAAAAAATATAGTTTTCTTGAAGAAAGACAAAGAAGCAGAGGTATGTATATGAAAAGTTAAGAGCACCATAACGTTCGCAAACGAAACGAACTTGCTGGTAGAAGTACACGACCTAACGTAAGGGCGACAAGATAGGAATTACAATAGGGAACAGCCCAATAGTAGTTACGGCCACTGTTATCGCAAATTCCGATATACTTCCAAATTGTTCTCCAAAAATATATTTTATAATTTGTAATTATCATTTTGAAGCTTGCAATCGAAATTTCTAGTCAAACTTGCCTTGATGCTTCTTTGATATGGGCTTGTTTTATCTCCTCCTACATCCTTTACAGGTTAGACAACATTCCTTTGGATCGTGAAAGTGCGAAGATAAAGAACCGGTATATTTGTATGCTGTCTTATACAAGCCATGATAATTACTCTTGTATGTATAATGGATTGTCCTCACGGCGGTTAATTAGTTTTCTAATCATGTGTGGTGTGAAGCCGTTCATCACACGGTCAACACTATCACTTGAATCATTTCACGGGCGACCGCAAAATGGAAGGAAATGATATTATCTTGTTCCCAGATCAACCTTTTCAGAAATTACTTAAATGTTGTTTTTGTTATATCACTGAGTAAACGCTGTGGATCTAGTGACCTTTGACAAATTAGAGATTTAATTTGAGATTCATTGATCCAGCAACTCTCATTTGAATACCGAAATTGGGGATTGTGCTGCGAACAGTAAGACAATATTTTAAGTACGAAAAAAGGAAAGGGAAAGGTTGCAACTGGAGTGAAAATGTGATGATTCCTTAAGCATCCCAAACCCAACATCCTAAAGGTGGAACGAGGTAGCGAGGAGTCTGTGACT